>NC_084664.1:11396822-12019322 GCF_028389875.1 Rhea pennata
CACTGCCAAAGAAAATCAAAAATGAAAAAAAGGAACCAGTCATGGGTATGTGGCTAGGCATTGGTCTTTTTTATTAAATGTATGAGTAACTCACACAACTCATGATTAAAAAGGCTATGTTTTCTAAAAGTCTGCCTTACGGCAAAAATCTGGTATTCTGAATGAGTCATCTTAGGTTGTGGGTAAGTACTATAACTTTCACATAGCTAAAGAATGATTCAAAGACATTACTAATCATTTAAAATGTTAAGTATAAAAATTTACATGTTAACATTTAGTATCTCTTATTTTGGGTAAGAGGAAGTGGAGGAGTCTGGTTTTTGAAAGGCAGAGGAATGCTAGAACAGTTTGGGCCTTCTGTGATATGAATTGGCCTTTTTCCTTGAAGTATGATTGAAGCCATAGCTCTAGTCAGGCAGGTGAGAAAAGTATAGATATTCTTTAAATTTGTAGTTCTGTGTTACTTTAAAATTTAAGTAACACAGCATTTATTTTCTTCTGAAAATTGACTATAAAACTGCAGTCTTCTATTCGGTTGATCTGTGAGTTAGCTCGGTTGGTTAGAGCATGGTGCTACTAATGCCAACGTGGTGGGTTCAATCCCCATATGGGGCTATGCTGAGGGTTGTAATAGGTGATCTCCAGAGGTCCCTTCCAACTTTACCGTTCTCTGATTCAGTGATCTACCCACTTAACTGACTACAGCCATGATTCTGCTTTGCACAATCCACTCATGTGAATAACAGTACAGGATCACTATGCAAAATAATTTTACACAGCTTTTTACTCTACACACTACACTGTACAGAGTACAGCAGAACTAACACAGTCATGGAAGAATGGCATAGAACTTTGCAAGTCTTTAGAGCATCAGTAGAATTTCTAATGGAGTTGTGATTGCAGGGTCTTTGGAATTTAAATTGACTCTCAGTTTTTGTGTGGTTATACTGTACTGAATAGGCTTTATTTGGTCTTTGAAAAGCATTATTGTGTAAGTATATCTCCCAAGTAAAGAGGGAAAAAATTAAATGCTTTTGTGTTAGAAGCAATATATTGTAATGTGGATTTCTTCTTGCAGAAGAAACATGCATTTCTTGTTGTTTTATTTTCCTAGCAGACAATATAGAATCAATACCAGAGTCCAATAAACAATATTGATCTAATGAATGATATAGAATTTGAATATAAAAGCAGATTTTTTAATTCTGAATTATAGCATTTATTGCTTTATTGTAAATTAGACAACCATCTTTTTTGACAAAATTATTTTTCATTTTGGTTAAAATGGTTAGTGATCATTCTGGTAATAATTTTTAGCAGTTCAAAAGCACTTTACAAGCATTATCCAAAGAAGGCAGTCTTCTGAGGAAGCTGAACATCATCAGTTCTGTTTGGGAGTTAGCTATTAAAGTCAATTGATTACAGCCTAGCCAGGACAGAGAGTAAAATCAAGATGACATCAGGTATTATAATCAGTCCATTAACAATTGCATTTAAAACAACAATTTTCAATGTTTTGCTTATTCATCCAAGGCTTATTAGCTTCTCTTCTGTTGATAGGTTCTCCATCAGCTATAGCGACCAGTTCCTGTGTAGAGGTGTAGCGTGCACCCCACCTTCTATTAGTCTAGGTGAATTTGATCTGATTGAAAATTGCTCATGCAGTGATTTACTGTATACTGGGAAACAAGGGACCTGCTAATGGTAGAAAAAAGAGCTTGTAGTTCTAAGAAGGAAGAAACTGGTTCAGAGTAAAAATTGCAATGGTCACTCATCTTTAATTGACTAATACAAGAGCATAGTAAGAGAAAAAGCCTGACCTATTAGTAAAGTTAAGAAGCTTATTGTATTGATACTGTGCTAGAGGTTATGTAATATGCAAACTAGTAACATTCAGTGGCTGTGTGGTAATGAATCTGTTCCTTTTTATGCTTGCAGCTTTACATTTTAATGTGGTATAAAGTGTGAATTATAACACTAACAACATTTTATAATATCACAGAAAGGCAATATCCTCCTGCCAGTAGCTCTTTTTGTGGAATATTCATGGATTTTGCAATGGCAAACCAACGACAAAGTAGCCAAAGCGTGGTTAGTAAGCAAAAGTAAGCATCTTTTAAATTGTCTACATAAAATGGCAACTTGCCTTGTCAGATACCTTTTCCTAGTATTTGAAATATATGAAGTTATAAGCTTGCAACTTTTAAAGTCAAGTACTTCGTAACCTAACAATAATTAGTGTTTAAGTAAATACAGTTTACAGGCTTTGCTGTGTGTGAGTTTTATAATGGAAATATATCTGTGTCAATTTATATGTATCAGTTTATCATCAGAATGAGTTGCTCATGTGATCATGTCTCTGTGATTCTTCAATCGCTTAATTAGATAATGACTTATAGTAATGCAGAGCAAACCCTTTACCTACTCTTGGAGCTCTACAGAACTGCAATTTCTTGAAATAATCAAGACTCTATATGGTACATACAGTTGCCAAAATAGCATATTCCATTTTGGGAATAGCACTAGTTGGTGTAAAAACATGTTATTACTGATCTAAAACTGATCTAGATTTGAGACATCTAAGACAGCTTCATGTTAAAGAATCAAATTGATGCCTGTTTCTAGTGGAACTTACCAGGAGTTACAGATTTAGATAATTTATGTGAAGCCCAATATATATCTCCAATTTTCTGTTATGTCAATTGGACATACAAAGCAAGAATAATAAGTTTTACTGATAATACTAGATTACATTGCTGTATACGTCTTCATATAAGAGAGCTTTTATTGACTAGATGATGTAATTCATCTTGCCTGAATTTATATACCTAAATTTTATGCAAGATCATATCTCTAGACAGTGGAGAGAGATGAGCAACTTCAGGAAGACATCACTCTGAAGAACTGACTTCTAAAATGCTTGATGCTCTCTACTGATTATACAGAGAGTCTGGACGAGTAGTTTAGATAAATAGCTTTAGAAAATTAAAGGTCAATCAGATGAATCTACCCACCAGATCTAATTCAATTGCCTTTCATGCAAATGTATACAACCTGTATAGATAACTAGCTGTGTGTATAACTTTGTTTGTATACTGTCTGTATAGCCTTTTCAGATAACTAGCATTGTCATAGAGAAAGGAAGAGTTTGGGGAATTTAAGGCTACAATAATACATTGTTACCAGTAGATAAACTGAAAGCCTTCTATAAATGAGTAGTGACACTTTGAAATCCTCAGTAGTAACACTGAGGCTAATAGGTTTAATTTAAGAATTTTGTTTGAATGTATCAGTAAGATTTGTAGCGAGGAAGCAGCTTTTGTGAGTTTGAATTAGATCTCAGCACTCCTTGTCCACAAGGATTTTGAAGAGTTGGTGTAGTAGGAAGAAATAGAAATAAAAAATGTGAATAAGAAAATATCGTAGATGTCTTTAAGTAACAAAAAGGAGATGGTAAAATTGTCCTTATACGTGAAGAAAACCACAACCTAAAATGTTAGATGTGCAATGCCAGCTCATATTGCTGTAGTCTGTTCCCTTTCCAAAGATTCTGTTGCTGAGAGGAAATTGTAACTAAAATATGCATCTGGAAGACTATTTGGGTATGGAATTACTACAGAGGCATAACCATATGTAGGTTGCATTTATAATAAGTGTACATTAAAAAAACTGAAAGTGGAAGAGAGAGAAAAGGGAAAAGAAGACAAAAATTTTCCCTTTGTCCAGAAATCTGTGCTATAGCAACAGAGTGGAATTAACATGTAAACAGACATCTGTATCTAATTTAAGCAGTTGACTCTGAAATAATTTCTTAACAGTGTTATGACATTAAACTAGACAGATCATCATGTAAAAGTGACAAGGTTGGCTGTTCTGCAATTATCCACACTTCCATACAAATGGGGCAGTAGGAATCTCTCTCTAGTTGATGATAACAAGTAGTATGACATAAATGTTTTTAGCATGTTGTCAGAGTAAGACGCAATATATGAAGATAGCCTTAGTCTCCAATTAATAATCTAAATGTAGTTTTATTTTTGAGAAAAGACAAAAAAATTAAGAGATCAGGTTAGCAAAAATTAAAAGGAATGAGGTAAGTTGGATCATGGAAACAATAAGTAGGGCAGGTAAGTTAGTTTTTGTTGTTCCAAAAACTGAATTTAGGAAATCATAAAGATTTCGCAGTTCATAAAACAAAAAGATTCAGGTATCACAAAGTGCGTGATGTGACGATCTTGTTTTAAACAGGAAAAGAATATGGATGGAAAAATACATAGTTTATGTTTATCCTGAATACTCATTTTTATACAGTTTAGCTGGAGTCCACTAGTCCAGTAACTGATGGATTTTGGAGGCCTGCTGTTGGGGGAAGAAGTCAGTGTTCATGTCCATAGATAGTAACACAATAAACAGTAAATGAACAATAAATTCATTTCGTGTATATACTTAAAATACATTTTAGAATTACTGTTATTTGATTTGTTTTCCTGTTGTATGTAAAGAGGAACAAGTTAAAGGCAATTTATTATCATTTGAGTGCTTAGGAGGTCATTCAAAATGGATTAGAATAGGTCTAACAAAACCAAAAAAACTTGTAAGGAATGTGCACCCTAGCTGATATAACTTAACATAATAAAATAATTTCAGGAGTAATAGCCATCATCTGAATTGCAGGAAGAATTTAGTGTTCATCTGTTATCTCACAGAACAGCTTTTGAGTAGTTTGGCAAGATGTTCCCAGGCTTCTGAATATTTGGGCTTGTCTGTACAATAAACCATATAACTTCTCCATTTTCAAATATGATCATTATCTCTGTCATATTAAATGAGAACTCAGCATTATTTTATATATATATATATATATATATATATATATATATATATATATATATGTATATATTTCTACTGATATATGTTTATCTATGAATTAACTTTGGTACAGTTCCATTTCATATGAGTCAATGTATTGTTAAATCTGTAGTACTGTGCAATATCAGGTCATTTTTCTTTTAGAATACCATATACTTGGTCTTAACTATTTTTGTATTTCTCTTTTGTAATACTTTTTAAAGAAAACGAACTTCAGAACTTCTCCAGCTAATTGATCTGGACTTCTCAGTTAGTTTTACTTTACTGGATTTGCCTCCTATAAATGAGTACGACCTGTATATCAGGAATTTTGGTAAAATGAACACTAAACAGGTGGGTAATTGATTTTTAGTACTATTTAAATCTTGGTAGTGTGGATTCTTGTTCTGGAAAATAATTTTCCTTACAAAGGGAAGTTACTAGAGCTAATAGGAGAGTAAAATAATAATATTTTTTCATATCTCATCCTTAATAACCATAAAACAGTAATATTACATCTTTGTAGCCAGGTAGGCCATATTCCTCCTTTCTCAGTTAGAAGAGAGCTTTTATAATAGACTTTGTCTGTTTGTGGCTCACTGTTCCAAGAATGCTGAGCTTAGCATTTGTGCACAGTCTAAGACTGTTTTACAGTATATCTATCACTCCTGAACAAAATCTAGTTGGTTCTGCGTGCATAAAATGGCTATACAGTCTGTGTCAGTTTTCTGGGATGTGAATTCACAAGCAGAAGAGGTTGAGCTCATCAATTAAGAAATGAATATTTAAGTTCTGTTCAATTATGTTCTGTCATTCTTAGCTGTGTTACCCACATGTTATCTTTCTACTTTAGGCTTATGTTCAGTATAATGAGGAAAATATTGAGAGAGACATTCAGACTGAGGAGGTTGAGACATTGGAGAAATGGACACAGCATCCAGGAGAAAGTGCCCTTGTGTCCGGAGGTAAAGAACATTTTAATCAGTCGTGTCTGTATGTATGCACATAGGCTTTCTCTTTTGAACCCTCCTATGGTCAGGATTTGAAATAGGGCAAGCTTTGCCAATAGCAGCCTTCTGCAGACATTCTGAATATCCTCATCTGATTTCACCACCTGATGGATGAGGAATAAAGTTCTGTCCTTCTGGATTGCTCTTTCTCCTGGCAGGAGTTATGATTCCCCAGGGGATCTTATTTTTCAGTACCATTGTTGCTTCTGAAGAAAAGTTGATTTGTCATCCTCATTAAACATTAATTGGATCAAGGATTTGTCATCCTTAAACATTACATTGTTCTTGCCGCTTTATTAATTGATTTCTTTTTGAAGCTTCAAGTTTAGTTTTCATTCTTTGTTTTTCATAGGTCCTATAAACAACCAGGAGATGTCAGTGAATAGTGCTCGAACACCTAAAATTGATTCGCAAAGATTAGCAAATTTTCTCCGGTCTGCTTGCCAGGTACACTTATGTACTTAATATCCTTGGGGAATTGTGTGCATAAGTATACAGTGTGGTAGATCACTTACAGTAGTTGTTCTGACTAATTTAAATAAATGACTTAACCAGTACTTACTATTGGTGAGATTCATCTCTCTGCAAAGAAATGGAACCAAAACTGTGCAAATTTTAAAGCTATGTTAAGACCTACTTTCAAAGATACAAAATTAGCAAGAGAGTTGATTAAAATTTTATTAAATTCATCCATGTGCTTTTGCAAGCTACAAATAACAAAACTGAAAGATAAGAATGACCCTTTTACTTCTGTAAATATAATTATGTTTGAAAGGTGATCGCTGTTTTGCTAGAGGAAGATCGAGTTGCAACACAACCCAGGTGGAAACTAAGATCTCGACAAACCAGTCTGTCTATTAGTGATAGCTGTTTCCAGTTAAATACTAACCAGCCATTCCTCCATGGTAAGGGAACTTTATTATACACCTTTTAGCATACAGTGTGAACTCTTCTTCCTTAGGCAAAGTGCCAGGCTCTTTACTGTGGCTGAATTGCAAACAGCACATATCAGGATATAAAGATAATATAAAACTCTCTTATTTTTATTTCTCTAATGTTTCTGTAACTCTGTGAGGATTGGTTTCACACAGGGAACATCAGTGCATGGTTGCTATGGAGCCAAAAATATAGCCAGTGATCAGTGTAGCATAGGGATGTCCTGAGTGTAGTTTCTTAATCTGTTGTTGAAGGCCTGTCCCAAGGGTTATCATTTCATTTAGGCACTTTCTGCTGACAGTAGGTCCCAAGCTACAAATAAAGCAAGCTTAGTGAATTGGGAGAATATACCCTGATATAACTGAACTGCAGCTATATTTTCCCCATATAAACAGTAAAAGTTCAAATGAAAAGAAAATGAAAATTAAAATACCTGTGATTAGGAATGACAATATCTGTCACAACATGATAAACATGCATTTTCTAGCATGAACACATATGATGAAGCAGAAGAATGAATGTGTTGATTCTATAGCCTGGCCTGTACTGTTTCCTGTTTGAGACTCAGCTTATTTTTCAATATGTATACTTGCATCAGATCAGACTCTTTGAGTGGCTGGCTTATGCTCAAATTTCTGTTAACTTCCTGACTCTGTTCCTTTTTGCTTCCTACTTCCTTGCAGTTTTTTGGATTCCTTGTCCAGTCACTCCTCTTTTCTGGTATAGCATCAAAAAAAACCCACTGTTAATAGATATTTTCCTCATAGTTATATCTTAGCTTCTTTTATTGTTGCTATAGCAGCTTATTTTCTTCTACAACTACAGTGAGTTTTCATTTTTTCTTTCTTTTTTTTTTTTTTGTGTGTGATTTAGACCGAAAAATATCCTGCCTGTGCGTCTCTCAAGTTCAGAGGCAGATGCTACTTTCTGCTCATGGATTACCTGAGAAGGCAGGTGTTACTTTACTGAACAGAAAGAGCATCATATGTGTCTGGAATGTCTGGCAGCCTTCTAGCCCTCAGAAAGTTTTAATATGTGACTCAGAGGTATGGCTTAATAACATTATGTAGTTGCCTATTGAATAAATGACTTTATTATGTATATTTTGTTTTCATGTCTTGCTGCAAGTGGTATCGTTTTTTAAAAAACATGTTTGTCCTAGTGAGCAAAATTCTACCCTCATCCATTTTTTGCTTTAATAGTAGAGCTTTGTGATGGTCATGCTTTTACTTTTTTTTTTTCTTTTTCTTTAGCTCTGTTTCATGACTGAAGAGCAAACAGAAGTAAAACAGCTGGATTAAAGCCTGTCAGGACCCATTTCTATCCTCAGCTCTTTCCACACAGTTCAGTCACCCCTTTCAGCTTTGCAGCAGTAGATATAGATAACACAACTTTTTTATTTTTTTTATTTTTTATTTATTTATTTATTTTTTTTTGGAAAGGAAGGGACCACTGGAAGCTTTCTATTCTACATCCATTTTTTCTAAGTTACCTTTCTGTAGCCATATTCTGTAACCCAACTTTTCTGAATTTGTGTAACTAGGAAGAGTGAACATATTTCAAGTTATCAAATTACTGGTCTGTTTCTTAGTTTTAATAATGTAATTTTTTCCTGGCTTGACAGGTGCTAAGTTGTTGCATTAGTCCCAGTAAAACAACATTAGTGTTCGCTGGAACAATAGATGGTTCATTGTTGGTGTGGGATCTTCGGGAAGACTCAAGAATGCACCCTCATATGATGTTCAGTGGAACTGACTGGGCATTTAGAGTTCCAACGTTTTCTACTGGTTAGTACCTGCACATTTTAATTTGTCATTTCACAGGCAATAAGACTGTCCACTACAAATTCTGCTGAGAGCTTTGTTTTTCAACAGTCTAGTTTAGCCATATCAGAGACTATATTTAGTCTAGTAGAAGTTACCTATCAGTAACGGCTGTAAAGGAATGTAAACCAGTGTAAAATACACACCAAGCAGTGAGATTAGAGAGCTGGATCAGATGCAGACTCTAAGGAACACTTTAATACTAAAATGGACTATTCAGCCCCAACCTAATCTGCAATCACATTCACGTAATCAATTTACGTCATGTTATCTGCCTTAATATAATTTACATTTCTGTTTAATCTACATCTACATCCACTTATTAAGATGGAAAGATTTTTAAAAATTGAAGTAATTTAAGACCATAAAACTCATAGTTTTTTCTGAAGTCGTTCAGAGGCTGGATTCGGTTTGCAAATTACGCCACCTAAATCTAGGCATCTCTGTGTAACTGTATGCATATGTGATACATATCTAAGTGCGTAAATATATAAGCTCTTTTAGAATCAGTGGAGTGCAATTCAGCTCGACCTAATCTGTAAATGATTGTATTGTATTGTATTGATTAGATTTAGTTCACTATAAAGAAAGATCTTAGTTCATATTTGTATCTGATTTATGTCTTACGCGTTGCATATGTATTGGGAAACGGAATGTTTACTTTTCAAAAGTTAAGGTTTGGATGACTTGCATCTTTTTACATTTTCTTGACATTGTGTTTATTCCTTTTTTCTATACTTCTGATCTCTTAAAATATGATCAAATAATGCAGACTTTTGTAATTTTCCGTGTAATCTGTAGGCGACAAATTCAGAAGTTACACAAGTTCATCTAGGGCATATAAATGACATACTAGAACATCCAGTCCAAATTACTTGATTCTGCAGTTGAATTGGTGCATCAGAGTCTTGCAATTTTATGAATCTAATGGAAGTCAGTTTTTTTGCCTATTACCAAGGTTTGTCCATGCAAATTTATCTAGATGAACAAGTGACTAATCTTAGAGTAGTTTTAAATGTGTGCAGTTGTATGTTAAGAGTTCAGGAATGAGGTGCATGTTCCATCAGTTTGACCCTTGATTTATCTCAATCTCAAGTATAAGTTGGCGCCATTTTGGCAGTGTGTTTTACTCTACAGTGAAAAATAACCCGTAGCAGTTGTTCGTTTGTACCTTTATTATTGCAAAATGAGTCCTCCTTTATTTTTGCTTCTTTTGTGTAGGAATTAGCACTCTTGATGTAAACCGAGTTTTTTGGATGTTTGTGGGTTGGGCTCTCTCTTTTTTTCTTTTTCTTTTTTTTTTTTTTTTTTTTTTTAAGAATAATAAGACACACAAACACAGGACCATCTCTTGTTCTTAAACATACCTAATTGCAGTAGACATATATTAGGTATAAATTATGTGTTGCAGTATGAGTATGTGTAAGGTATATTTTAGTTGGTTGTTGATAGATTTTTCTTTCTTTTTTTTTTTTTTTTTTTTTTTTTGGTCTTATATTGACAGTGTGCCAGTAGTCAAATGTATAGAATCCCAACAGTCAAATGCATATATATGGTTTCATCTAATTGCTTACATATGAAAATCTGTTTGCTTTCTTAGGGTAGCCTTACAGCTTTAGTTTTAGGTGAGGCTAAGTTCAATGTACAGAGCAAGTCTAGAAATCAGGAGGTTCTGACATACTGAAATTGCTGTAAATATACATCTATTCTAAAAGCTTATTAAAGGGTAAATGCAGATTTTCACATGGTGAACTCTTTGTTTAAGGGTAATTACTCTTACTAAATCATGCTGTGGAAGAGTCATGTTCTTTCAATTTTGTCTTTTCTATTTAGCAAACAATTATTTATTGTTGCTCATGGAGCTTGAAATTAACATAGTTCTCTTTATGGAAACCTCGAAACAGAAGATTTTAATGAAATGTCTCATTCTATCACATAAATCATGCAACATGAAAAATGAAAAGTAAAAACAAATGGTGAAACACTGATTTACCTAGTAGATACTTTGTTCATTTAGGAAACATTTTTGCACCACTCTGAGACTTTTACAAAGCAACTCTTTATGAAGTTCATTATTTGTCATTCTTTCTTTGTAATCATCACACTCCTAAAAGCCAAAAAATTATTAGGGTTTTGTGGTTTCTTTTTTTCTTTTCTTTTCTTTTCTTTTTTTTTTTTTTTTTGAAAATAATATAGTGCTTACTTTTAATTATTGTTATTTACAGATGGTATTTTAAACTCAGTAAACCATACCTCTTCTATACTAGCAGTGGAACCTGTCTTAACTTCTCTCTACACTGAGCAGAATTACGGGCTCTCAAGCCTCTCTTATCTGGAGGGTATGTAAACTGCTCTTTAAAAGATCAATAAATCTGATTCTTTCTTTATACATCTTGTGAAGAAATATATCCTAACCAGATTTCAATTCATAATTGCATTCTGCCTTTTAAGTTCTCTGTAGTATCAATTGCATGCAACATCCATGTTAATTTTCTAGTTTTGTTTCTACGTAATATTCATTCAGTGTGGTTTTACCATGAATGTGGGTACATGCTTGTTAAAACCTGTTTTTGATACTATATTTTGTTCATCCATACTAAAACAAGTTATCACCCAAGAACTTCTTTTGGATATGGTCTCAGTGCTTCTACAGAATCCCCCTAAATCCCTATGTAAATCAGTGGAGCAAGCTATTTATATCTGATAGAACAGAAAATAAGTGACTGTATTTGGCAATTTTCCCATGCGCTTTGCTTAAATTTTCTTATGACCCACCTTTGCAAGGGAACTTTAATCCTTATGCCTCAAAATTCTCAGGCAGCATGCTATATTAATCCCATTGCAGATTTTCACTTTATAATCCATAATAATCCAAAGAAATGTGCTGCACAATGCAGATCTTACAAGTTTTGCACTTTGTGTTCTGTTCCCAAATAGAGGCAGAATCCAAGTATTTTAAAAGATGCAGAAAAAGATCATTTGCCTCTTTGGTGTAGGACAAGCATAACATACTTGTTTCCTGCCTTTTTCTTCATGGGCTGAATTAGGCACTTTCCCTTTTTATGCTGTTGAGGGGAACACAACACTTTCAGAAAATGTGTCTGGGAAAGGTTTAAAGTGGTTTAAAGGTTTAAAAGGGTGTCTTTTAAGATGAAGGTAGAGTGTAAATATAAATTGTAATTCTTCCTCCCATAGAAATGTCAGGCTGTCCGTTCCAGATAGCTTCAATGGATGAAAATGGAATCCTCAATATATGGGTGAGTAATAGATGTATGAAAAAAGAGATAGTATCGTATGTTGTAATAATAGTGTACTATTTCAAATATAGCAACACACATTTGGGGTTTCCTTTGAGAGCTGGCTCCCTGAAACGTGCAGCAATACAGCAACAGTATTGGAATTGTCATCAAAATCTTTGACCTGCTTCCCTAATGCCAAGATGTTAAACTATTAAACAATCACATGAATTCTTGAAGACATGTGACAGCAGTTCTGCTTCATAGGAATAGGTTTATATATTTTTAGTGAATGGATAATGAACTTTGATCATCTTCCAGCCACCTGCTTTATTTTATTTGAATCACAGTAGTATCAGAATGTACATGGGAAGTAACATTCATAATTTATGATATATATCAAATAAATGTTCAACAGGCAAAATGTGGAAATCTATTTATAAAATTCCCCTTCCTAAAATACAATAGGTGGGTAAGCCCCAGGTCTACTATCATCTTTGTACTAGATGTTTTCAGTCTTTCTCTCATATAGCTTTGTTCCAGGTATCTCAGGGGCAAACCTGTTGTTTGCATTTGAGCTGATCTTGTTTGAGGAACTGAATGGCAAAGTGGACAAAATGTTTCCCTTCTATATGGATAGTAAAGTTCCTTAAAGCTCTAAGTAACTTCAGGAGCAACAGATTCAGGCCTAATAACCTGCCCCTTCTACTTCTTGAAAGGATAGTGAAAAGCACAGGATTTTTTTTTCCCTTACATAGCTGCCAACTAATGAATAAGTGTAGGAAGTGGTTTCCCCATTTTTGCCTTGTAGCACTTACAACACGGAATATCCAGCAGACATTTGAAACTATTTTAGCATCACATGGGATTGAGAGGGATGGAGAATATACCTGTAATCATTGTAATGATTACAATGATGTAATGACTTATCTATCTAAATATTTCTTTAGAGATATTTTATACATTCTTGCAACTAGTTAAAAAATTACGGACTGATAAATATTTATTATTTATTAATGCTGAATATTGACTTTTCAGGTAGTTGTTGAATTGCAAAAAGTTGATTTAGCTGGTTCACAGAGTGATTTAGGTAAGTATTGTGCATTAGAGAGAATTAAGTGCATGAGTTTTGTAATTATGAAGTTACCCGGAAAGATGGGTCAGTGATGACAAGTAGTTCAGATGAAGGCAAAGTTATTGAAGTAAAGATTAATTCTAAATAGGACATATATCTGATATTTTGGGTTATAGACCATCATGAGTCTGGTCTTCACTGCTATCTGCATTTCATCTGCTAATCTCATATTGGCAGTTGCCACCACAGACAGCTACATTTCTTAGAATGCTAAAGCAGTTTTTTGTATCCCTCTGATAGCTTTTTTCAAAGATTATGAGATTTTTTTGTCCTTCTGAGTCCTGCTGTTCTTTCTTTAAGTTTAACCAAAGATTTTACAATGCTTTTATTGTTGCCTGCATCTCCATTTTGAGAATTATCATGACAGTTCTCTTTTGGGGAAGATACTTAATTTGATCAGAGATAAAAGATCCCATAAAAACCTAAAGAGCAAAGTCCATCCATTTTGAGTAATCTGAATAAAGAAAAGTTTTTTTTTTTTTTTTTCATTCTTTGAAAAAATTTGGACTGATACAGTTAACTGTAAAAGGCAGTGACTAAAATGCTGACACCTTTTAAAATACATAAACAAACAATAAAGCAATGCTTCATATTGTATATTAAAAGTTTTGATCAATTTTGTCATTTATAAGCTCTTATGCAGTGTGTGGCTATATTAAATTGCTACAGCTGGGTATTTATTTCTGTGAAGAGGTACATTTCAAAATGGTGTGTTGGACACAACAGTGCTGTTGCCAGCATTCACCTTTTTCTCTTCAGAAAGTTCTTGGGTTTTAAGAATTTGTGCTATTATTTACTAGCAAGTAATGTGAAACAACTTTATAGAAGCATTATTACAGTCTCTCATTACTATAATTTACTGCCGAGGATCCAACTGAAATAAATGTGCATTTTCACCATTGATTGAATTGAATTTTTTAGGGTAATATTACATGATGTTATATACATACTATAAAAAATAGATAATTTAGTTTGTATTTTATAAGCTTTACTTTTAAACATAAAATGTTTCCCTTTCTCTGTCCTCTTTCTTCGATGTCTGTCAAAGATCACAAGTCTTAAGATTTGAATTCTGAAGTAAATGATTCTCAATGATGCAAGATTCTTACATATCATAAACTATAGCTATAGGAAACAATGTAATTATGAAGTTTTCTTAGCTTAAGTTTTAATTTTATGGTAGTACTTTTTTTAGTATAAAGTGCTTAAATCAGCTACAAATAACGCTTTTTCGTTTAAAATTATTTTATATAATTTTAGGTTTAATTCCTGGAGGGAAAGTGAAGTTAGTACATAGTTCTACAATAGAATTGAATAGCAGGTGAGAAAACTGTGGCTTTTAGATTTTGCATGTGTAACTGACAAAACTATTTTTCCTATACCTTATTAAATTACTGTTATATGAGATAATTTAACAATATGTTCATTAGTTGTTTTTTTTTAATGCACACTTTTCCTTGAGATGTTCATAGATATTTTAGAACAAGAGCTTGTGTAATGTAGTTGCCTTACTTTAGGAGGCAAGTTCCTGTATATTTAAATCATCTTTTACCTTTTTATTTTCCCCAGCCTTTTCCCAAAGGATATGTGCCTGAGAATGCCACAAACACTGACAATTAAGTTTCTCTCTTCTAATTCTAATCATTTCATTGTTGGAACAAACATTGTGAGTAATATTCTAAAATTCATTTCACTGTTATTTTTTGATTTTGAAGGCTGACACATTTACTTGAAATTTTACCAGTACAATGTATATAAGTTTTATAACTTGAGTCTATTATTAAAATTTAGTCATATTGGCTTGCTATTAAGGATATTTCAAGGCAACAGCTCTGTAGATCATTTAACTTTTTATTGTAATACTGATAATGCAAAATGGTTTCTTTTGTTATTTTCTTTATATTATTTATAGGGCCTGGTAGGCCATGGTACAAGACACAATTTGAAAGTTCCTCCAAAGCTATTCAGACCCCAGCAAAGTGGACTAAGATCAATAAGTGTGAATGCAATTGATTTCTCCCCATTTGGAAAGCCACTATTTCTGGTATGAAAGCATTTTAGTTTAATGAAACTTTCTTTTTTTTGTAATTACTGAGAAAGATTTCCAATTTGACATATTTAACTAGATGTGATAGGTGGTTTATTTTACAAATTCAGATGTGTCATGAAAGATGACAAACAAATATTGTGTCCTGGTATTTGAACTTTGCTTTGAAAAAAGGTGCATCTGGCTCACAGAAATAAATTGCAACTTCAGTTTAGCCATTATCTTTGTAACTTATTCTTTGCTTGTACTGAAATTTAGCACAGCTAGCAGGTTTTCACTGTAAATGAAATCTCATTCACTTCTCACTCCTGTCGTGTATGCCTTAGTAACATAGTCATTTTGGAGACCAGATATTTCTATTACTGTGAAAGAATGATCTGTGGAATAGCTGTGGGCCTTGCGTGCCCTGCTTCCTCTTCGTATCATTGCTTTGCAGCTAGCCTGCTGACAGCCTGTCGGGGTAGGCCTGGCTGGCAGTGTACCTTTCCTGTGTGTGGTCGCGTGTGTTCAAATCTGGCCAATCACTTTTAAAATTAGAACTGGGTAGAGTGAAATATGATACGCATTTGCCACCTGAATCATGTAATTAGTTTTATTTACATGCCTGATGTTTTCAAGAATAGAGTTGTATGTTTTGTTCTGCTTAGTTTCTTTCTTTCCTAGGCAATATTTTATTTTTACTGTGGTATAGGTTGGCTGTTCTGATGGAAGTATTAGATTGCACCAAATGACATCAGAGTATCCCCTCATGCAGTGGAATGACAGCACAAATGGCCAGCCAGTTATTGCCCTGCAGTGGGCTTTAACACGACCTGCTGTGTTTTTTGTCCTGGACGCATCATCTAATATTTATATTTGGGATCTTCTGGAAAATGATTTGTTGCCTGTGGCAAAGCAGGCTATTCCATCAGATAAGTAAGTACATTAAACTTATTCTTTTCTTTTTTTATTCAATAAAATATTGACATTATCATTATCTTTTGATTAGAGTTCATGGGGGAGTACATAATTTCAAACTTTCTTTAGAATTGCTTTTCTAAGTATGCGTTTTTGGGGGGGGGGGGAAAGGAGGGGGTCTTGTTTTCTTTTAAACTGCTGTAGCTGTGGAAAGAGGCCTTATAGCAAGTGACATATTTTTTACAGTTTTTACATACTATTTTAAACAGCCTGAAGAGGAAAAATAATACTAGTAAAAATTAAAAGCAGATACAGTGTTATTAGTGGGACAGATGTCTGAACACAGAGCAGTTGCTATTTATATGTATAGAAAAGCTTTATTCCCACCAAAATCACTGCACTGGTTAAGTTCAAAATTAGCTTTGTTGAGCCAGGATCAGTCTTTAAAGCAGTGAAGATATGAGGATTTGGAGAATATTTTAAAATGCCTATATGTTTTTATTTACCAATATAAAGCAATATATTGTGTTTACCGTGACAAAGAAAACAAGGATGTTTTTGATTAGCTTATGTTCTCTAAGACTAGTGTCAGGGTAGTCTCACAGTACTAGTTCATCTTTACAAGCTTGAAACAATTTTAAAAGTAGTGATTAGAAATTGATTACGGAATCTGTGAAGCAGTGGAAGAATATTCCATTCAAGTGTACTTGCATTAAGTAGTTGCAACGGGTGATCACCTGGAAAGCTAACATCCTAGGAATTGAAATAGGAATGAATATAATAGTATGATAATAAACAGAAAAAAAAGAATTAGTTAATTGTAAGTGATCTGCTAATTATAAGTGATTTGCTAAATACACATTTGGAAAAAAAAAACAATTTCCAATCATTTTATTTTGATTAAAAACACAACCCTTTTTTGATTTCAGTGTTGTAACTATGGCTATACTGGGAGAACCAGAAAAAACAACTGGTCTCTTAGGAATTGCACTGGCCAAAGAATCTGGACTGATAGACATTCAATATGTAAAGAAGAAGTGGGCATTACCTCAGCCTGGGGAATCTGAAAAACTACATTTGCTTTTATTGCAATCCTTTTAGAAACAGGACACCTTTCTGAGTGTACAGATTATTGCAAAATATTTAGATGATTTTGACTGTAATTAAAAGATTTGTAATGTAATTTTGTATTTGTATATACTTTGCATATATTTTAAAGTGTATCAGTACCATATTTCAGCTGAAAGATATTTTTTATTAAAATTGCAGAAACAAATTTAGCAATATTGTGCTCAAAAAGATGAATTGTACTTCATTATTGAAAGGATTCTAGATGTGTATATTTAAGAAAAAATACTGAAAATACATTCGTATAAATTTCAATGCTGTTTCTCATTATTTCACTCTGAAGTAAATGACAGCAGTCCTTTGTCCGATTAGCGTAAACTTGTTCCTCTGCGTAAGCAACCTTAGTGTATTGAGACTTTTATCTTTGGGCCTTTTATACACTTATGCTTTGGTAAAACTTTCTTATATCTATCTAAATCATTTGCAAAGTTCCTGAAACTTTGCAAAAGGAACACCTAAATAGCTTGAGTTCTCCTGATACATACATTGTTTGGATGAAACGGCATGAGCATCGTGCAAGTAATATTTCCTGAAAATCTAAAACCCTTGGATTTTTGTAGTGTTAAGGTTTTCTGCTGTAAAAACAAAATACTGACCTATTTATTGCTGTAAATCATTTCCACTATTCTTGTAGTGAAGAGGAGGATAGTTGTTTTTATTACTCTGATTTCTATACAGTATTGGTAAGGTTTGGGGACAAGTCCAAGCACAGAGGAAGTCTTTAATTTTTCTAGGCTGACAATTTCCAATTTAAAGATAACTAAGAAAACCATGATTATATAGAGCTTGGACTCACAAAATAAGGACAATTGGAAGACACTGTGTTCAGAATTCAGCAGATAGATATCTAAAATTTATACAGTCTCATTGTTAAGTAGATTGAAATAATTTTCAAGTTCTAATTAATTTATTGCAAAGTGTTTTCTGAGTGTGTAAGTTGATATTTTAATTGAGCAAACTCAGAGTGGCCACATGATGGTGCCAAGTCACAGCAGTAAAAAATGAGTGCCTTATATAAACCACATACGCTAGTTTGAGGGCAAATTTGTTGTAGTCAGTGACACATTCCCCTTTTCTCAAAAGGTGCAGCAGCAGTCCAGACAGCCTGGTAATGTATGGGAGTGACGTATAGTTTAGAGAACATTTTCACGGTCCTTGTTCCCTGGTCAGCCTACATTTTTCTCACCTCCATAATAAAATAAAATCACTCTCCTCATCTTCATTATTGGGTTTATGTAGTAATAATATATTCCTCATGCAAGTGAGTCTGAGCAGTGGTTGTTTTGACTGCTTCTTGTCAAATATTCATATTGAAGCATATAACCTTAACTGCGGTACTATGAAAGCTATACTGTTTGTAGTTTCAGGTTAGATGCTTCAAGGTGGACAAGTTTGCCTTCCTTTTATCTGCAGTAGATGTGAAGATCACTGACTCTAAAAGTTAAATTAAGCTAATTTAAGTTAAATAGCTTTAATAATCCAGATAACAAATGGCAAGTGCTTCTTGCCTTAAGGTAGGAGAGCATGGTGCCTGAAACTCCTAGTGAAAAAGCAAAAGCCGGACATAGGTACACACAAAGACACACAGAGAACACTTTCCCGCAATTAAGCCCCGAAATTACACTTAGTCTTCTGAAAGAAATCTCTGACTTATTATTGTTTCACTATTTTCAGGACTTACCATCCTGAATTTTTCTACCATAGAATCTTTTGTACATGCAGAGTGCAAACAAGCATTTTTATCTCACTTGCACGGTGTGCAGCAGGTTTTTTTCTGAAATTCAAAAAGGAAATATATAGTGGCTACCTTCATACAGAATTAGCTGTCACTACTTCTGAACTGCTATTAATAGGTATGCTGGAATTCAAAGAGCCAGATATTTTAAGCCAGTTATGTTTGTACTGCCGGGAGAGTAAGAGTTGAATGTGAGTCAGTTCCTGCACTGTGCCTGTGATTTGTGCCTGAAGAACCAATTTTCTTCTCAGATTTCAAGCTAACATAATGTAAATGTATCCTCTGCAGACAACTGCTGTTATGAGAATGTAAAGAAAAACGTACGGTTGTTCCTGTTTTTTTACGTACTCTCTCATTGTGTAAATACAAACCCTTTCAGTTATATTTTGAGTAATCTTAGCAATTGGGTGTATTGCTGTAACCATTTTTTGAGTATATATATGATCAGAAGAGTGGAAGTAGTGGTGTGCTCTAATACAACGAATGTGTTCCATGCATAGGAACTTAACAAATTGTTTCAAACCAAAGACTATTTAGTCTTCCATTAGCTTATTCTAATGAATATCAAGTTAATATTGTTAACATAAGATATTGGATTTTACTCTGATGCTTCAGAAGAAAGCAACAATATGATTATTAATAGAAGACTATATATGAAAGAAAAAAATCCATTTGCTCTTAGTTCCAAGATGTTTTCATTTTTACTGGAAGCTCTGATATGTGTATATACACACACACATTCTACTTAAAGATCTTCACATAGAAAGTATAAACTGCTCTTGTGAAACATTTAAAATAGCACCAATCTTTCTTTTTCTTTTATTTTCATTTTTAGGCAATTGAAAAATACATGTTCTTACACATATCATAGTGTCAGCTATGGTTAAAATTAGCTGGCCCATATAACAGAAACATATCATTGAAATCATATAAAAGTTGAATCACTTTCCACCCATATTAATAACTTAGAAAATATGACCTTTTCCTATTAAGCCAGCAAGTCCTGCCAGCAAGACTGAGAGATTTTAATTATGCAAACATGTCAGAAAATTTTGGATAAACTGCTTTTATTTTACTCTTTATGAACATGATTTGAAAGCCTTTTCTATTTAGAACATAAATATTAATATTGTTTCCATTGAATTTTGTCATGTCACAGATGGGAAAATGAAGTTTTCAGTAGCTGAATAATAAATTAACTGAGGAAAAGAATTCTTAAATCAAATTTTTGATTTCTTACAACTGTTTAGAAGCCTTTTATTAATCTGTCAGCCTCGCAGTGAGAACAGGAATAATATGGCTTTATTTTGTACTGGAATATTTCCTTTTAATTGTACTAAAGGTGATCGTCCTGCCCAATGCACTTCTGCTTTTATTGACTATAGCTGTCATTGGGTTAAGATCTGTTGAAAATGCCAGCAGCACATAGCTTCCATAGCAATTAGGGAACATTCTGTTAGTATATTTTTAACTCTCAGAACATGTTTTAATTAAATCATAAAGATGTTTAGTTATTCTTTTAAAGGATTTTTTTTTTCCTCTCTCTCTCTCTCTCTCTCTCTTTTTTTTTTTTTTTTTTTCCCCAAGGGAGCATGACAGTCCATTTAGGTTTGTTCTAGGCATAGAAACTGGCTTGAATAAAGCAAAGGAATACCAAAATTTCATTGAATTGTACAGTAGGCTGAGAAAAAGGCTTTTGGCTTTGAAATAGGCCTATCTGTAATTTTTGCTTAGTAGGGAAATAATCAGAATTTGGCTCTTAGTGGCATGTACAGTGGCATGCATACCAGGAAAAGTTAGGAAGATACTGGGATAGGAAAACACTTAATGAGCCCTACTTTTATTGCTACCTCCATTTCTAATCAGACTTATCAAAATTGCTTATTTGTCCTTGTGTTTTCAGCCTAGTATGTCATGTTAAGGAAGCAGGCAATTCCAATTACTGCTCAAGTTAAAAAAAATCAGCCAACTTGTGCTAGTAGTTCTTAAAGGTTTCAGTAAGTGTACAGATAAAAGAAAATCTCTGACCCTAATTCCTGGTGTAGGCTGCTTCATGCATTACTCGAATAGACATAGGAGGGGACTTAAGTGTCAGTGCTACACACAGTAAATGGTGATTTAAGTGCCAATCTGTAAAAACTGAGTAGCATGTGGAATTATTTATCTTTTGGGTTTTTTTTAATGCTACGTGAAATATCCCACTAGAACTATTTAAATGTAGCTTATGTTTTTGGGCTATTTTTTAACTTATATCATGTAGCATCAATATGGAGTTTTCCTGCTCATCTCTCCTTCTCACATTTAATCTATTAATTGTTGGCATTAAAGATGGAGAAGAGGTGTAGATGCTCAGTGCAAGAAGGTGTACGTTATTCAGACTGTTCTGAAGTTGAATAAAGAAAGTATCTGTTTGCTGCTGTAGAGGGGTTCTGAAAACATCTTCACAGGGTCACCTAAGCCTTCCAGTTACCGACAATGTTCTCTCTATAAAGGGAAAGAAAATGCTTAATAGGTTGGCAGTGACTGGATGCTCCAGGAGCTGCACTGTTGTTCCATAGTTCATGCTATAGTTCATAGCCTTTGCCATCCTTCAAGTTGTTAAAAGCAAAGTTCACTTTGAACAATAATGGTGACATCCCAGTGGGTTTTGCAGGTGGTAATCAGAGTGTCAGCAAACCAAGCCAAGCAAAAAGCATTCTCATAAATTATGGAAATCATACTTCTGATTACCTTTTGCAAAAGCTTAGCCTGAAGGGACAAGTGTTGATATATAATGTTAGTGGTAAAAATAGTCAGATGTTTTTATTTAAATCAGTTATATCCAGCATGAACTTATTTTTAAGAAGTGAGCAAATGTGATTATGCAAATAACTATTTGACTACGGCTAGGAGAGGGTGCTTCCTTCCAATATTTTCCACATATTTTCCCTAGCAACGCTGTAATTTATTCAGGTTCTCCTGTGTATGTTCTGCAGCCAGTTTTAAAGAACGCACTATACTAGTGATGAAAAGATGTCCATTAATCTGATAACTTGAGATTTTGGACTGTTTAAAGTACTTTAATAGCTGGCGCTGAAAATTGAAGATTTTTACCTCCACAGTTGGCAGTAGAAATGCAAACTTCCTCTGTTATATCTGACAATATCTAACCAATCCATAATGAAATAATATTTTTGTACCTCATGGACTGAACTGAAGCCAGTTGAAAGGGATGGAAGTCTTTCCATGTGTATCTTATGTGCCTCCTATGAAGGAATTTACTGTGAAAGTAAATTTCTGCCTGCAATTCTTTATTTTTCATGTATTCATAGACACGTACGCATAGGCACTGACCATCTCCGTCACCCCCCACCCCCTTCAGAAACTGTAGTTTTCTCTTTGGATAGTCAGCATTACTATCTCTTTGATGCCAGCAACTGTAACACTTGAGAGAGGTAGAAACACTCAATTATTTTCAATAATTTAAGGTGGTTTTAGGTGGAAAAAATTATCTGAATAAATGCTGAGAGAAATAATTTATAAATCCACTAAAATGCTCAGAATTAATTGAATTTCACAAACTGAAAAGAATGCTAGTATGTAGAAGATAATTTCTAACTGCTAACCAAGATTAGAAGTGGCTATTCTGCCTCGTAGTCAAGGCACCCTCTCTGCATTCTGGAGATCCTTTTGCTGTTCTTGGATGCCGTGGGGACAAGAACATTTTTGACATTATTCTGACAAATAATGAAAACTGTCACATACCTGCGACACTTACACAAGTGCGAGGCATGGGGAAGTCTAGCGGTCTAGAAGATGCATTCAGTTTCTGATGGGTGCCACAGAGGGAAGCGTGGGACTCAGGACGGTGCAGCCCACAGAAGAGGGGTTTGCTCTGGGAAGCTCCCCAAGAGTTTGAGAACCCCAGGTGCACCACGGACAGAGTCACCATGCTGTGGGGTTGCCCTAGCTTTCTGATGACCCCAGAAGTGATGATTGAACCTAGTCAGCAAAGGAGAAGTGACACCGTAGACTCACGCTGTAAGCACAGTGGCACTGTTTGACTGAATAACAAACTAAGCCCGGGAAGGATAAAATCAAGTAAGCCACATACCTCTGGGGTGGACTCGGACTGACCGTCAGCTGGCCTGTGGACCTGACAACCCGCTCATCAGCAGGGACACACGTGCCTGATGCCAGCTGCCAGGCAGAACCCGAATCCTCTTGGTGCAGCTCGAGCATGGTAAGAACAATCCGGGGTAAACTAAACCAGAGGGGTGGCCCGTAAGGACAGGGAGAGGGCGAGAGCGGTCGTTGTCCCGTGCATCCAGGGCTCTGATCTGTGTATTCTATTTGTAGTTCTGTTATATTTCTAGCTTTACTGTGCTTTTTAGCTTTGTTATGTTTGTAGATTGTCTGATGTTAATTGTTAGCGTTGTCCAGTGTCTGTCGTGTGTGTAGAACTGCTTAGCTCTAATAAATTCTTATCCTTGACAAATGATGATCTCTCAAGTTCAGTGCAACTAACTCCAGAACCTGAAAGAATCCCGGACACCTTTCTAGTGGCACGTCACCATTTCCGTCTCTCAAAATTTCCTGTGTTGTAAGGAACACTGGCTCGCTCTGGCCAGAGAGGGCACAGGTTAGCCAGGGTGGCTCTTGCCTGGCTGCTATTCGGTGTCGCACTGGTGACCCGCAATATATCTGCAGCAAGATCTTACCATCGCATTTGCATTTGGGACTACAAGGGAACATGTGGTATAATTGTGCCTTCCTGTCCTCTGTAGTGATGATGCTAATTCAGATACTCTAGGAGCTGCATTGGAAGCAGAAATTTATTTTCTTCTCAAAATTTGATATATTAAACTCAGTGGTTGAGTGCAATGGGATCCAGAGTTAGGCAGATGTGAGGCTCTCAGATGAGAGAAAGGCCTACAGAGGTAGGTTTAGAGCATGATCCTTCTGTACCACTGATGGGCTTGATTTTGAGCCCAAAGCAATCTGTGTTTTTGTCTTCATATTGGTTATTGACATTGTGTCCAATAGAGATGCTAATAAAAGCACTAACCCTTGTACATAGTCAGAAACATCTATCTACATTTTGCATGAATGCAGTTTAAGCTTTCTGACACTGTGCCATCAAACTGACTGACTTTAAGCTCCAAATAATTTATATCTCATTATAAATTAAAGAGGCCTAAGTGCTTTGTTTTCCAGTTTTATGCTGGTGCAGCCCATTTGAAACCAATGATATTCTAGTAAAAGCAGAAATAAAATAATCTTGTAATAGCCCATACTACCCATTGACATTTATAGCATGATTATTTTCCCCCTTTGACTGAATCCTTACTTCCATGGGATTCATTAATTTTTGTAATATATTTGTTGCCCTTTTTCACAGATGTCAAGTGCTTTTTGCTTCTAGAAGTCTGAAGTATAACAGCTTCACTGGAACCTAATCCCATGCACAGGTCAGACTATTCTGTTGCTGGTTTACTATAATAAATTAAGTGCTGATAGAATATATTATTAGTCTTTCTAGTCAGGCCTGGAGATGGCTACGGGGCTTTTTAAGAGGTCTTTGCTCTTAGCCAAAAGTTCTGCATTACCAGCTGATAATTTCACTGCTGCTTCTCTTTTATGTTGTCTGTCTTGCAATCAGACAAATCATTCAGCTTGTCTAAACCACAGTTGTTACATGGTGGAGATTTCGTAACATGCCTCCAACACAACCTGCGATGTTCTTTCTCTGTTATGGCAAGAAAGGCATAACACAGCCGTTGGTTAAACACACGTTTTAAAAGCCACATTTTTGATCCGCTTGAGACTTCCTGGAGACAGAAGTGCAGAATAGAGAGCTGAGTGAAATACCAGTGTATTTTAGGCAAAGGTTAGAGAATGGGTTGTCCGAAGTCAGGTGTTGTTTGCTATCGTATGTGAATAACAAAGTCAAATGATGAACCCTTAGAGTGAATTACATACAGATTCGGGAGTCCATAGCTGTACCGTGTACTGCAGAGTCCCAGATGCCATATTTTAAAGGCAAAGAATAAGAGAGAAATTTAACGAACTTTCATAATCTAAACTCATCTTTGAGGACCAGTCAGGATTTTCATTGTGTTATTGAAGTGATCAAGAAATTTTTTTTTTTTTCTACAGAGCTCATATGATTTAGGTGGAAAAGATTTTTTTTTTTTCATTACTGCATTTTAATGTGATGGTAACATGAGACTCTTAAATAACATGTAGTTGAGCCAAAAGGCAAACAGAGTAATTCCATAAAAGCAGAATAAAGATAAAAATGGATCTGACCCTGCCCTTCTAACCTTTATTTAGAAAATTAATGATTACTAAGGTTATGTTAGATATCCAACTATTTTGATATATTAGAGGAAAGTGTCAAAAGGCCTCATTTAAAGATTGATTAATGCAAAATGATGAAATTTGCCCTGAGTACAACAGATTTTCTTCACAGGAGTTGCTGGGGTTTGAGCCTAGAACCCAGGTTAGAGAAAGACATGGTGCAAGTGCAGATTCCCTGAGTTCCCTCAGGCTTTCCAGTTACTTGCTTAAGAGTTTTCCAGTTCAACAAGATCCTAATTCAGCTCCTTCAGCAAACACGCTGCTGCTGCTGTGGTGGCTGCGTGGAGTCCATGCTGTTGAGTACTGTTTTCCAAAGCGTTTTCACAGACTGGTGATGACTGTGGTTCGAGGGTGAGTGCAATTTTCGTGCTGTTTTCAAGTTCAAAGTTCACTGCTGGCTGCTTAGCAGGTAGCATAGCTTGAATGGTGTTAATAAAGCCTGAAGAATATTATTCTGTATTTGTTCTCCATTTTTATTTTGTATTTGTTCTCCATTTTGTAGGTCATCTGTGTTATGATTAACTCTCTAGTTGCTGAGCCTTTCACTTATCAATCAATCGTTTGGAATTTTATCAAATCCTTATAAACAAAAAAACAATTAAAATTCACAGCAGTCCTTGCACTCTATTCATCTATCACTTTAAAATATCCTCCAGCTACTCCAGTAACTCACTTCAGGCTAATCCCCACTGCCTCAATCCAATCCTAGCATCATTAACCAAAATTTGCTTTTTGAGATCTACTCACAAACTGTTTTTCTGCATTTCTAGGATTTCCCCTGCACTCAGTGCTCTTTCTAACACTCCAGTGTGTTGTTTTCTCTTCTTTGTAAACTTAGAGGTGTTGCTCAGCCCTGAAGAAGCCCTTGCAAGCCAGCAGACGCAACCTACATAAGATCAGCTTAGAAGAACCCGCTGTGCTTAGAGAGGAGGCTGATATATAGTCACTGTGGGAGAGGAAGAAGGGGATCCAACTAAAAGCTATCTATAGCTGCCTTCAAAGCTATAAGACATTAAAGAGGCTAGTGTTTACTTTTGTGTAAACTCCTATTTTCATCTTTTTCATGTTTTACATGAAAGGATGCACAATATGCTACTTTAAGTACATGTGCAATAAGGACTGCACAATATGCTACTTTTTCCTCTCCTTGCATCCATATCTTTCTTCAAGAATAGCACTTTTCTTTAGCATCTTTATAGATCCATGAAATTTAATGTCTTTTTTAAAAAATCTATCCATATATAAAAATAGCCATATTGAGACAACAGATCTTATTCCCCCCGCACTGGCCCATAGCAAACGCTAAGGAAAGAAATGAAGAGTAACACAGCAAGCCTGCAATGATACTTTTCTTCCAAGTACGGTATGTCTTCCAAGCTTCTGGCAATCCATGTCATTGGAATTTTCTGACTCAGATAGTAGCAGATCATAGTGTTTAAGACAAAATAAGACATTTTTCACCTTAATTCATCCAATATCATTTTAAGCTATTTTTATTTTGGCTTTTAGAAATTTTGTGGCAATATATTCCACCAAATGATTAGACACTGTATAAATAAAAACTTCAATTAATTTTAAGCCAAGTGACTGATCATTTCATTAACTGCGCCCCCAATCTAGTATTATCTGAAATAGGAAATAAATAATTTTGTATTAATTTACTCAAAGCTTTCCATGATTTATAAATCATCTCTTTTATATCATCCTTTGCTCAAAGTGAATGAAACTCTTCCAAATCCTCATCATCCATCTTTATGTTAAGGTGGGTTTTTTTTTGTTTTGTTTTGGTTTTTTGGTTTTTTTTTAAGTTATGGTAAGCAGAATTGAGACTGAAAAAGTTGGCTCCCTTCCAACTTGCAAAGTAGTACAATGATGTTTTCAGTAATGGTCATGCCTTCTTCTGCTGGGAATACTAATAAATCACTTTATATCCTGCTCCAACAACCCTGCTCTCTGTTGCTCTAAGTCAGTAATGCAGATGCATGTTGAAATTAGCCTCGAGCAGTACATCGGAGCTTCAGCAGTTCAGCTGTGTAGATGTAGTAGGCTACATTTAGGCTATTTGGAGTAGGCAATTTGAGTCCAGGGAAAGTCAATAAAGACTAAGTCATTACTCTTAAAATGATGGCTTTTAAAAGTAAAGTGTGCATATTTTGGCATAGAAAGAGGCCAGTGGTAGGTCAACCAGTTTGTTGCTTATATGGCAAGAATGAGCTTAAGCAGTGTATGATTGAGCCTCCAAATAAACGAGAAAGGCAGATTCCATCTTCAGACTTAGTATTTCCAAAGCAGAGCAGAGAGGGGTGAGGAAAGCTAAGGAACGTGCCCTTGGAAGGACCGAGAGAGGAAGGTGCAGCGGGGAGGAGAAAAGCCGATGCCGAGGCAGGTGGAGGATGGCCATCCTCAAACAGAGAACCTGCACAGGCACAAAGTGCCTATAAGCCAGTGGAAAATTTGGGCTTGTGAACTCTAATTTGCAGGATGCAAATCTGCGCAAACTTCAGGAATAGCCCAACTCCTGGTTCTCGCGACTGCTGGGACTGTGTGTCACCGCATGGGCACAGCTGCACGTGCGTCCTGTGAACGTTGCCGCTGGAGGCTGAACCGCCTGGGCTCTCGGGCTGGAGGCTTGACTGACAATTGCACACATTTATCATCTTGACAATAGTAAGTGTGTGTCCTTTTAATGTTTTGTTTTTAAATGTCTCCTGAGAGACATTCTATTTCAAAGTTCAAAAATATAAACACGTGGATATCCAAGACTGAGCCAGTTACAGGAGGTTTGGTAGAGTATGTCATGGGAAAGAATATTCTGCATGATGCAGTGGACAAGCTGCTATTATTTACAGAGGAATAGATTGGCTTTGGCTTTGTAAAAATGGCAATTCTGCTTTTCTTAATTATGCTGCAGTATGAGTCTTTCTAATGTGAACGACATTTGTTTGTTCTATAATATTACTGTTTTGAATCTTTCTCGGTGGATATTACAATTTCAGAATGCCTCCTGCTATAACACATTAGCAGCTAACAGCTATGGGGTCAAGCTGACCCTTAACCAGTCTGTAGGAAATTATATAAAAGTGGCATACACAACAAACAATTTACTGATCGGTAGTATAATCTTTGAAGTCAAAGGACTACAGGTCAAGGAAAACAGAGACATCACTCAGTTCCTGAGGAAAAAAAAAAACAGAGATAAAATACATCTATTCTTTTTTTCGAAATACGTTTCAAATAGACTGCTAAAACACTGATGTGAGAAATGAATATGGGAAATAGCAGTCAATGGATGTTTTAGATATAAATGCTAATTAAATAAAATAAATGTATATATGTATTTATCTGCATTTAAAATTTAGATACCTTATAGATTCAGGTAACTTAGATATCTAATTCAATTATCTAAAACTTCCCTGCTCTCTGCCTATAGACCACCTCTCTGATAATTATTTTAACAAACCAGGACCTACTGCATAGCTTTTAAAAGCTGCTTTCTAAGCATAAGCAAATGAGACATATTCCTGCTTTGTGGCCATCACCTCCTCTCACAGCTGAGTTTCTCCCTGCCCCAGGGAAACCAGTCTGACCACCCCTGGGGTCTGCACCAGTTGAGAGATGGTCCTGTATAAGGCAGTAAAACAAACCAGATCTAGGGCTCGGCGTTCACTTAACTTCTGCTGTGCCCCAAAATGATGGACTTTCAAAGGATGTATCTCAAAGAGAGATAAAAATGCTCCTCCATGGCGTTTCTTAGAGCTTTTTATGGCACGATACGATTGACGTGATTCAAATGAAATAAAGACTGAGGCAAGATTCGTCGCTGTAAATCTCATAAATCTCATAAATGTCTTCGTCTATGTCAATGTTGATCTGAAATCTACTCTTCTCAACCCATCCTCAGTCTGACAGAGTATGAGTTTCATTATAACAATATAATTTACCTCCAGCTCTCAACTGACAGAAGCCAGGGACCAGTTTCACAATAAAAAATTCATTATGGGAAGCTGCTGAAACCAAAGTTGCTGAAACCGTTTTTTGGAGTTTATCTGCAACCGTCTTTTTAGGGATGAAACACGTAATACCGCAGCGCAGAGTAGTCAGCAGTGCCCCGGGAAGGGCCACGCAGCAGCCCAGTGCTTGGCCATGCAGCAGGGCTGCAGCTGACATGGGGAAAATCTGCAGCAACAGGCTTGCGCTGCTCTGACTGTTGAATTTGAGTCGCTGATGCTGTCCCTGTAACTTGCGTCGTTCCATAACTGAGGCTCCCTGTGTGCTCTCCTGGGACCGTTAGTGTCTGGTCCTGGAGGACGCTTGTGAAAAGCTTCTCGTACATGTGACATGATGCAAATGAAATAAAGAAATGGGGTGAGATTAGCAGATACCTGTATCTCATAAACATCTTCCTTTGGGTGAATGTGCATCCTTTTCCTTACTCCCTTGTTGGTCTGACGGGACCTGTATTGGTCTGAGGGACTCTGTGGGACACAGCGAGGGAGGGAAGGTGCTACTGTGTCCCAGAAACAGCATAAAAGATGGACACTGATTTGGGGTGTTTCCATGAGAATTGCTCTGGATGACGCATCAGCTGGTGACCTGTGGGGTCACCTTGGAGCATGCTAAGGTTGAGCATCTCCATTTGGGCAAAGCTCTCCCTTGAAAGTGCTGCCCAAGGTAGTACCTGTTTTTACGGGGCAATCCCAGGGAGCCGGGCTGGCTCGTAGAATCACTTGTTTTTGAGATATAAAAAGCCATCTCCTGAGACAGGAGATGACGACTCCAAGGTTATAACCTGCAGCATACATCCCTGGTGTCTGTTCTGCCTCTTTTCTTTCTTTTGTCCCGTGGTAAAGGCAAAGACTGAACCTACCACACGGCAGAGGAGGAGGGTGCGAGCGATAGGACGCCAGTGCTGCTGTCGAAGGGGATCAGGATCCCAGGGACCCCTCCTGCTCCGGGGATAATGAGAGGGAATCAAACCCTGGGAAGCTGTCACCAGAGGGTGGCTGGGGAGGGAGGAGGAAGGGAGCAAAGGGGGAGCACACAGCTGCTCGGCCCTGCGCTGCTGGGGGGCACAGGAGGGGAGGGCCGTCTCCCACCTGCGGAGGTCTCTGGCTGTTGCACACAGTTCTCTCCCACTGGGTGCTTCTCCATCCTGCCCATGTGCTCTTAACTTCCAAAACTAGGACCCACAAGCTGTTGGTTACCTGATGAAGCCTTCAAGGTTTGAGATTTGTCCCTCTGCAGGACCAAAGTCTCCCAAACAAATCCTGCAGAGGAGAAACAGCAAAATGACTAGAGACAAATCTTGCAGTCGAAGGACTTGTGTTTATGGTATCAGTCTAAGAGATCAAAGGAGAATCATGTTCACTTGAAGCAATGTTAAATGTTTCAACATCTTGTGATGTGTGATTACAGCATCTTCCAACATTTGCCTTTACTAGAACAAAGGAAGCAAGTGCCTAGTAATTGGCTTCAAATAGACCAAGTTCAGATACAGTGGCCAAATTCAGGAGGTGGAGGTGGAACCTGAATCCCAGCTGTTGTAACTGTGACACAGAGACATTGGATGGAAAAAAGAAAAAAATGACCAAAAATCTAGAAATAACTGCAGTTCCTACATTTGAAATGGAATAGTTTTTATAGTTTGTCTATTTGTGTCTCTGTGTTGCCACTTTGTAACCAGAAATCTGATTGCTCATCCTAGCAAAAGGAATCGTTGCTGTGCTTTGCCCTCGTTTTTTGTGTGCTAACGGTGACTCTGGGAGAAGCTCACCAACATGGTGAGCATGTGGACTGGAGTAAAACACCACATGTAGCGATCCCTGAGGGCTCTGCATACCCCAGAAGTACCTGGGGACCTGAGGCCCACGGAGCAGGTCTGGGCAGGAGTGTCCTTCAGGGTGCATGGCAGCGGCACCACTCCCAGAGCTCCAGGTGAGCCCTGAGCTCTTACATGGCTGGTAGCGATCCTGGCATTTGGCCGTGGGGTTTAAAGCCGCTGCAACACTTCACGTGGGATGTGTAGAAGAGGCCCGCTGCTCCTTGAAGACAGGCTGTCCGGCACTTACCACAACTTTTTCCCTTCCACTCAGGTTCATACAGACCATCAACATGGCATGTGAGTTCAGAAGTCCATGCTTGGCAAGTAACTTTTCCTTCTATCTATTGAAATCCATCCAGAATCTCACCTATTACACCATCAACATAGGATATGGCTGGAGTAGTGCGTAAGTGCTTTGTTGCTCCACAGGTTGTATTTCAGAGCCCCCTGTTGAATTCTACTCTGGTGTATTTTTAATACTTTTATCCCACATTGTGCCATATTCAAAAATGCCAAGGCATTTGTTGCTTCCTTTAGAGACAGCGTTACTCCATCTTCTCCCAAAATTAAAACTCAATTCACCTTCTCTTACAGCCCAGCTCTTGGTGATAACCATGCTTCTTTGCTTCCCATCAGAAAAATATTAATGTCTTTAATTTAAAAGCCTTCCTTATTTTGGTTTACAAATACCTTCACTCATTTTATTAATATCTGTCACATCTGTTGTATTTAGGGCCTCACAACACTGACTGATACCTGACTTAAAAAAAGAGTATGGCTCATAAAGCTCTGCCACCCTAAAAGCATTATCAAGCACTGAAATTACTTTCAAGTAATTTTCTTTTCCAAATTAGAATGCACCTTCTCAGCATAATCGAGCAATTTAATTTACCATTGTACTTATTATTTATAGTTTATCATTCATATATTATAAGCAGTCTATTGCTAACTACATTTTTAGTTTTCATAAGTACATTCACATATATAATTTAATTAGATACATTTCTGAAACTTGAACACCCGTGATGGCCTGCTTAACAGTCACTGTAAATGACTCTCTAATACGTAGTTGGCAAAAATGCTGTGATTGTCCCACAGGCTGTTTGTATCGTAATGCATCATTTGCAATAGTGGCAATAAAATCACTTAATATTCTCCTTTAAAAATGTTTCTTACATAGAATAAAATCATCAATAGAAGGATGGAAAGAAAAATAAAATGTTTTGTGCATCAGGGATATTCAGGTATATCCAAATGTAAAAAGTTGCCTGCAGAGAGCTTTGGAGTTTTGGGAAATATGCCTTGACATATGTGTAGACTAAACAGATTTTCCTGGTGGTTCATGCAAAAAAACATCAAGGATTTGTTTTCCATTTGGCTTATAAATTTTGTACATCATTTGAATGAAAATCTTTTTTTTATCTATTTTCAACCCCTAACTCCAGTAGTCCTGGAAGGTGCTGCTGGAATCTCACTCACTTTATCTAATGCTTAAGCACCATGGAAACAGCTGCCTTAGAAACACTTTATATAGAACAGCACAGCCATCCCTGCTGATTGAATCAAATTTTCCATCTTTACCGTCCAGCTGTGAGCATGCAAAAATAATTAAGTGCAGGTGTTAGAGCAGTGCTGCTACGCTGCTGCAGCGATGTTGTGTGCTGGAGGTGAACGTACGGCACCTGCACGAAGCAAACGTGAGGGACGTGCGATCTCCTTCCTCGAGCTTTGCACGGATGTCGGGGCCAGAACCGGGACCTCGCCGGCCTCAAAAGGAAACGAGGTTGTCGTCAGGGTCAGGCGTGGGGCTCGCGAGTGCGCGAGCGGAGCGTGCGGAGCTGAGGGACCCGGCCAGGTGCCCCGGGCATCGCCCAAGCTGCCTGGCCCCGTCGCACGCCTCTGTGCTATCAGCCTGGCTGCCCACGTTTGCTCTCGGGGGTACGGGTAGGATGTGATACACTCACGTGTTTTCTTGAGCCAGCAGCATAGTGAACGATGTCTAATTCTCAGGCACTTTATTATGGATCGCTGTCTGTTAGTTTTTCAAGCAGATAGCAGTTTTCTTTGCTCACACGCTTGGTTTTGCCTCCTTTTTCCAGCTGTGTGCTAGTCGAAGCGGCATCTCTTTGACACCACCCTGGGCTCCCTGTAAGTCTCCACCTCTTCTCTCCCTTGGCCACCTGCTTCCTCCGTCCGGTGCATCGCGCTGACCCACGACCTGGTGAGCATCCATCATGCACCTCCTCCAAACATCCCAGTCAGGCTGCCTAAATAGGGCGACTGAGGTATGTCTGTCCTCCACTTCCATACAGCTACAGTGATGGTAACCCTTGTTCTCATCATTTTGGACCTAGGTTATTGTAATGGCCTTTACTTTGGCCTCAGCAGAAATAAATAGGTAAATAAATATGTTGCCCTGAAAGAGGAATAATATTCCACAGAATCTGAATGATGCAACATTGATGAGGTAAATGCTTTTTGCTAATACAAAAGGAGAAATGAAGCAATCCTTCTCTAAACTTGCCATTCTCATTTGCCAACAACACATGGACTATCTCATTTTTTTCACTCACATCAAAAGCTAATGCTTGCTTTCAGCCCATTGCTCAATTCCACAACAGGAAAAAAATGTCAAAGAAGGGTTTTCTTTCTGCAATTACTTTCTGCAATTGCTTTCTGCAATTTTATGCATCTCCATATTTTCCCATAGCTGACCATAAAGATACAGGATCCATGTCCCACTGTGAATCATTGGCAAACCCAAGATTTTCGGATTATTATAGTGTCAAAGTCCAATCATTCCTGGAGATTTTCAATTTTCTGCCACTTTCTCATCCCCAAACACAGTATCTCACAATACTCTTAGCACTTATAACATGTAACGAGTAATATGTGCCAGTCATGGAGACTTCAGAAATTATCACAAGACACACTAAAATACAACACTTTCTTCTATAGTAAGAAGAGGGTGGTGGTTGTTCCCATATGTCTGAAATCAGGTGGTAAAACATAGTAAAAAATGTGGGTTTTTTTCTTTTTAAAGATATTCAGTTACTGAAAAAAAAAAAAATCTCTGGCAGAGATACTGTGTGCAAAGCCTTGAGATCTCCAGCATTTTATTACAGTTAAAAAGCCCTGGCTACAGATTTCTGCTGAAGAGTGTTAACAAAAGCTTAAGAGAAGAATAATAGCGTCATAAACGATAACACTGTAACGATCTGTCTGAAGCATTCGGTAGATAGTTGGCAGCAGTTGGAAAAGTAATGAAGATAAGGACAGTGCTGTTCATCAAAGCGACACTTGTTTATCTTGAAATAAGCCGTGGTAATAGGAGGATCAATGACGGGGCGCAGGCTGTGCGTAAGGCGCAGGATGGGAAGGCAGGCAGGTGGTGGGAAGCTGGGAGCTTTCTCGCTGCGCTAAGCACACGCGATGTTTCGTCTCGCTGTGCTTTAGCTGCGACTCTGATGTGCTTCCCAGTGAACTGGCAACCAGGTATGGAGCCAATCCTACTAAATCTCAGAAGGAAAGGTTTGGAGCCCACCTACACCTTAGCTAGCTTTTGAGATCACTCGGTCTCCAGCACTGCTGGCCTTTTAGGCCCCTAAGTACATTTTGCTTTGATGGCCATCTAACTTAAGGTACACATACAAGATCATGAGCTCCCAGCTCAGGAGGAAGAGCTCTCACTGCACATCTGCTACAGTTTAGCTGGAAAAGAGCCTCACACCCACCTGCGTCTTCCAAGGAGCCTGAAACCTTAGGTGTGGGCTGATATGCAGCTCGTGATGGTGACAGCCTTCTGCGTAGGGACCTTTGAACAAAAGCCAGACGTGACTTTTGTTTGAAGTTCACAATATGCTCACGATAATTTTCTCCTAAATAATGCCTGGTAGCACTGAATCAAGGCCAGAGCAGACTGCCACACTACTGCGGGAAAACCTCCTGCTGTGATACTTCTAGACCAAATGGCAATAGTAAGCAATAGGTACCTGATGCAAAAGATTGCCTAACACCTGTGAAATTGGCGCCATTTACATTATTTCCATTCATTAGAATGCTAAGTAAAGAACAAAAACTTTGGGACAGCTGTAAAATAAGCAGTGAAGAGCCAGATTACAGTGTGTATCTGTACTGTAGATCTTAATGATGTATTTTTCATTCAGTCTGCATAGAAAATAGCCTTAGATATTACATTATGCAGGTAATGTTCCTGGATGATAGACAGCTCAAAAGGATGCCAGGCTTTCAGGAGCAGTGTCCTTCATGGGGAAGAGGTGGAAGTATCTTCTGTACTAACTGGACTTGGCACAGAGGAATTATGGAGCAACTTGCCTTGCTCTTGTTTCTTCTGCTTCTCAAGAGTTTTCTGGGATATTGGGGAGAGGAAGTCATGGACATTTTCAATTTATTTTCTTTGAGTAGGTTTATTTGGCCAAATAGGATGGCCAAGCTGAGCCAAAGAGGAAATCACTTCAACTTTATTTAGGAGAGAGGAGAAAAGCTACAATCAGAGAGGAGCAAATGCATAGTCTTTACAAGAGGACAGACATTTTTTGACTATGAGAGGATTCAGAGAAAGCTGATGGAACTTGAGAGAGACAAAAATTCCAGAAAAAATGTCCCAAGTATTATGGTTCCCTTAAAACCATAAAAACATGCATTATAAGCATGTTGTTCAGCAAAAACTGGAGCTGCAGGAAAGGTACCTACCATGGTACGTAAACATGTTATTGTGGGTGGAGGGCAGTTTGTCAGGCTCTGCTGCTGCAAAGGTGTAAGGGACAGAGTCTGTGGCCAGCAAGAGTCCAGAAAGGAGACAAGGAGAGACAACAGGAGGCAGCTCAGAGGAGAGGATGCCAAAAGCACTGTTTTCATCTGCACGTGCTTAGTGAGCATTGAGAGGAGAAGTTCAGCAAAGAAGAGCACACCATCTATTCAGTGCTCCAGGTCTGGCTTGTCCAGGAAGAGTCCTGTGACATGGTTGACCTTTGAGATTACTAAAGGATGCTTCTCTCTCTTATCTGCTCTCACATCAAGCCTGTCTCAGCTTTGGTGGCCGGCAGTGGTGCAATCATAGGTGGGCACACAGGGAAAGAGCAATGTGTGGGAAAATACCCCTTTGCTAGTGTCTCTGTCCTCAGTCCCTCTGCAGATCCAGGGCTGTAGAGGAGCCAGAAGATGGAGAATGGATATTTCAAGCTCCGACGTGATGGTACCTACATTTCATATATATGGCTTTCTTGATTTGCATTCAGCTGGGCAGTCTTTGTGTTTCATTTGTCATGGTAACAGCTGCTCTTTGATTGTACTTGCCTACTTAATAAGCTGTGATTGAAAACCTTTTGCCTTCACTGTTATGAATAACTGGAATGATGGAGGACAATTAATTGTGCTGAAACCAATGCACCAAAATGGCTCAACTAATTAAATAAGTTGTTATGATGAAACTATTTCCTCAAAATGTTTTTAATATTATGCAAGCTGATTTTGAGATGGAAGGAAACTAACTGACAGTACTTACACATTAATGTTTATTAAGTCTTTTCAAATGCTGAGGAACAGAAATGTTTTAACTAGGAAGGCTCAGAGTAGGGCACTGGGGCCACTGGGAGCCCATGAAGGCAGAGGAGCCGTGCTTTTCGGAGGTGGATGGATGCCAGCTCCAACAATGCCTCCTGCAGTGAGTTTGGCTGGGTTATTGCCATTTAGTTATGTTCTAGCAAGGTCTCTGAGTGCGAATCCCAAGCTGCAGCTGACAACAGCATTGACTGAACAAGTTTACAATTCAATTTTTAGTTCAACTAGCTTTTATTTAATGGCCTTGGTAATGAAAAGATTTGCAAAAAATGGAGAGAGAAGAGAAGCATTTTCTTTGAGCATGAGTAAGGACAGAAAGTAGGTAGGTGAAAGCAGGCAGCAGTTTCAAAGGCATTTCAGCAAACATCTCAGCATCCTTCAAAAATGTACCTCTTGTCCCATTTTAGAAGTGGCGCCACTGTGAATAACTGTGAGAGACACACACCACACACCAGATTGCTAGAGGTGTGTGGGCATGTCAAGGTACAGGCAGTCACCTCATAGAATTTCCACAGAACCTCTACAGCTGACTCCCTCTGGTTTTCACCCCGGTGTCCCATTCAAAGCTTTTACTCTATTATCTTGGGTGTGCATGCACCGATGTTCTCCTCATAAACTTAGTTTTGCACCTAAAATGTTCTATGGATTACTTTGGCCACGCAGAGTTTGTATTAGCACCTATCTCATGGTTAAAGCTCTTTGAGATTTGAAACAGGAAATTTCTGAATGTAGGTTTCATAAGAGCAGGATTCAGAGCAATCCTGGTGTCCCCCGGCAGTCCCAGCAGCACCTCAACCCCAGGCAGCTGCGGCCACGTCAGCCCAAGCCTGGCCGGTGGCACCACGCAGCTCCTCCCCGGGCTCCTTGCTGGGTGCACTGGCCTTTTGTACATACACAACAAGGACTATGGTGTTCAGGGCTTTCCTTGGAGCATCATGGTCAGAGGGTAGAAGTCATATGCAAGATGAATCCAATCCCAATGATTAATGCCTATTCTACAGGCTGCATCTGGAGATACTGTTATAAACAAGGGAAAATGCATACAAAAGTGGTAATATCCTAAAATGGATAGTAATATTCTAGAACACATGTTATGGTGCTGCCATTTTGATAAGTTATCTGAATTTGCAAAAAATTGCTGCTCACTTTATAATGCAAGAGAAACAAACTGTTCCTCCAAATCACTAACAAAAATGAACCAAGTCTCTTTTGTCTGACATCTCGGACAGAACAGGAGTGCGTCAGCAGCTGTGCAGAGAATTTTAGCCATTTGGAAAATGCATAGATCAAAATGTTTGATCAAAATGTAGCTACTTTATTATTATTATTAAATATGAGTCAGGATCTTTATGGCTGTTTCTAAAAATAAGCATGTTCAGGCAAGCCCTGCCAGGTGGAAGCTGGGGGACCACCTTGCTCTCGGGCCGCGCGAGGTGCAAGTCCTGTCCGAATGCGACGGCTGGCTGCCAGGCCACCGTGTATCACGCCTGAGCAGCGGCGCTTCTCTCTCCAGCACTGGCTCCTTCCTGCAGCACAGGAAATATTTACAGCTGTGTACAGACGTACAGATGGGGCTGAAGGCAGTAGAAGTTGTACTTGGATTGATGGAGATACTCCTGCTTTTTTGGCTGGCGATGGCTGCAGAGTATCCGGTGTTGGAGGGAAGGGCTCATTTCGGCGGTGATCAATCCCGACTGTGGCCCGAGGCCCCACGGGGCGCCGGCACCCTGAGGCTGTGGCACCTCGCTGCACACTGGAAAGAACTGGAAATGCCCCTCTTCTTCCACCTTGGCCTCTCACCAGGCTGACAAAAACTCTTGGCTTTCCTAGCTTTTTTTGCAAAACGGTGAAGAAAATTAACAACTACACTGTGAAATTTAAAGCTTGGTTCTGTTTTATTAGATCCATAAATCTCTCCCTTTTAAAAATACAGCTGCAGGGAAGACACAGGGCTAGACAGCTGGACTTTAACTTCTTCTGTCAGCAAATAGCCTCTTTTTTGTAATATTAAAGTTGCATAACACAATTTCCTTGCTTTCTCTCGCTTGTTCGTGGGTGGACGCGTGCCACTTGGAGCAATTCCAGTCTCAGGGGGAGCAAAGCACTGCAAAAAGGATTGTTAAGGAGGAGGAATCCTGACCTGGTTAAAAAGAGTGAGGAGGAGAGGAGGTATCTTATACACCTCTTTTAAAACAGGACAAACTGCCCTCTCACTTCTCTTTGTTGGCTATGAAAAGCCAGTTCACCTCGGATTTCAGACAGGCAAAATCAGAGTATCCCCTCCAGAGGCCGGCCTGCATTTGTGGAGCTCTAATAGGTACGGAGCACCTTTTAATAATGAATTACATTTATTTCATTTTTCGAGGCCCTTGTGGAAACCCAAAATGCCAAGAAAACACAGAAAAGGATGAGGTTGTAGCCCTAAATTGCCAGAATGCCACTTAAAAGCTTTGCACAGACTGTGTAAAATGAGTAATTGTCTTGCTAAGTGAGCATCAAAATGGAAAGACTGAAGGCTGGCACGAGCGTATGGCTGTAGCTCTGATGTTAAATTCCCCTCTGTTTCAGGCAGCTCCCAGTAAGTGTGAGTCATCCCCAAATTCAGGTCAAATTGGGCACAAGATTTCTGAGAGATGTCTGAAAGGGAGATTATTTTTTTCTTTTTTTTTTAAGTCTAAGGATTACAAACACAGAGGATAGAGTGATTATAAGTGGTGTTGGAAAGACCTCTGAAATTCATAGGTATCATTTTAGGCCAGTTCCAAAGATTTCCATCAGCATCAGCGAGATCATCATTTGACTCATTCCTCTAAAAATTCTGCCCAGTGCACAGAAGAAGATGTCCCATGCCCAGCAGGATCTGCACATGGTGACTGCTCATGCAAGCATTTCCGGAGCTGAGCCACAGGAAACGGTGCTGATTTTAGAGTGTGGTGCTAAACTCAGCTAATCTCACTTCTCACATCCATATCTTGGCCGTTTCGGTTACTCATGCATGTGGCCCTGAATTCAGGTCTATTAATATTCAGAAGTGTTTTTCCTTTGGGAAAGTGTGATTACATAGACTGAATGTTTTGTAGCTTCTGTCCAGGGAGTGTGCCATTTGCTCATCACTGGGGACAGCCTTAAGTTGTAAATGAAATGATTTTGCTCATGTCACCACCATCCCTTCTGGCCACCGATGTGCTGCACCCGCCTTGCAGCACGACCGCGTGATGGGCTGTGGCGAGTGCTGAGAGTCTTCCCACTGCACAAAATGAAGTGCTAGTCAGCCCAGTCCTTTTCGCTGCCCGGGGATACTCACTGCAACGAAGCCTTCGTTTAAATCTCTCTCAACACGTGCAGTGGAGAGTGCAGCGCAGTGCACCAGCTTCTCGCTGGTGTCCGCTCACGCGCCAGGTCCAGCCCACAAAGCCCCAGGTCTGGGTAGCTGCACGGAGGAGCTGTGCGCTCTTGCAGCAGAGCAGAAATAGCCCGAAGGCACAAGGATCGCAATCCCATCAGCTTCCTTTGGAGGCTGGCGGTGTTACGGGAGGGAGAAAAGCAAGAGGAGCTCCACACAAGCCGTCACGGGTGAAATGACTGCAGAGTGAGGCAGTGAAGTTAATTTGGCCATCCGTTGGATTTGGCCATGCACCCCGCACACAGTTTGCCAGGGGACTCAGGCTCCTCTTCTTCCACACAATGGACACACCGACGTCCACTGTGCAAACGCCGAGCTGGAAATAAATATCATTTCAGGTGTTTTTTTGTGTGTGGATGCTAACAACTACTGACCACCTTTACAATTTGGAAAATAGCCTAAATCTTGAATGTCTGTTAATTACACATTAATAATTAATTAAACATATTAATTAAACACTAATATTAGTTACTACTTGTGTTTAAATCAAAATCAATGCCTGGCTGGGATTGTTTGCATCACTTTTTAGAGAGAGCCATGTATTTTTCTGCACAAATATTGTTTTGGGTAGAAGGCAGGCAGAACACATTTCTTTCCAACTCCTGAGCCTTCAGAGGTAAGTTGGCTCTCTTTGGTGGCAATTCTGGAAAAAAATGCAGCAAGCCCTTGCTTCGTTGACTACCAGTGGATTTAAACCTACACTTGAAGGTGAGCATGTGTTCCAATGCATGGCTGAATACTAGGTTATTCTCTGTTATTTAACCAGTCTCCAGACTCAGCTCTGGGTGGCTTGTCCTTCTGCTCTGCACAGTGGTCACTGGTCATGTCCACCCCATGCAGAACAGGAACTCCTGACTGCTCCAGCCTCTAGCTACAGCTGGATTTCCCTACTCCAATCTCTTTGGCTTGTGCCAGAGAAGAGCCTGAATTCGAACCCACATTTATTGTGTATGGAAAGTAAGGAGACCACAGTCTTGGCACAAAGCCAGCTGTGTTCCAGCATGGCAGAAGAGACCAGCTGCAGTAACTATGCATAGTTTTGCCCATGCTAGAGTTTTTCATTGAACTTCCTCTCACGTTAGTAGCTACGTGTGGACTGTTCTCAGAAGAAACGATACTCACTTCTCACAGATGAAAGAGTTCAGTGTTAAAAACAGTGCTTAAAAACAAAGCAGCTCACATATGAAAAAAGACCTCTGAGCACATGCCTCTCTTCAAACGTGAGTAGTCACAGATGCTGAGCATGTGGATAGTCCTTGCATCAGGGGAGCTATTCACACTGCACCCTCAGCGGCAATCAGCAAAGTTAGGGGATTTAGCTAACTCATTGCACTTTGCAAACAAGGAAGGTAGAAAGCAAACGCCTGCATGGCAGCTGTGTGGAGAAGGAACGGCTCCAATGGCAGGAGCCCCGTTTCTGATGGTCGCAGGACATCCCCAGGGGAACGAGCTCATGTGTCCCTTTCAGCAAGGCCAAGCGGTGAAATGTAAAGCCCTGAGGTGGGCAAGTTTCAATAGCTTTTCTTCTCACTGATTCATTTTTTTTCTTAGAGCAAAGGGATGGGAAGGATAACTTAATTTTTTTGTGTTGGTTTGCATCTATTCTGGACTTCTCAGCTTTTGATTAAGAACCAGATGACCTCATTTTTCATATATATCCTGTAAGATATTTCTTTAGGACTTTTTTTTTTCTTTTATAATTTGAAAGTGCAGTAACAACTTTTTAAATGAAAAATCCTTCCTACAGTATTAAATTCTGTCTGGCTGTTTTCAAAATACCTTTATCAAGGTTTCTTGCATTTGCTGTTGCTAACGAGCATCAGCAGCAATACTTTTCTACTAATTTTCTGCAGGGGTGATGGGGAAGAAAGGCTCAGTTTCTGCTCTTGCTACTTTGTTCTGCCATTGACATATCTACTAGAGGCCTGGGTGGTTATTTTTAGCTGTCAGACTGCTGCTTACAGCTTTACCTTAACTTGCTGCTTTTGATTCCAGTCAGTCATGAATTTCTTGTTAGTGATTTCCGTCATCTAGATACTATTTTGCCAACCTGACCTTTGAAGACTTACTATATTTAATTATAAAAATAATTTCTCGTAACTGATAAACAGTGTCTGTGCTTTGAATTATTCAAAGAGCAATTTATAGAAAACATATGGAGAGTCCAACTACGCAACTCTTGTTAAAGTCTTTGTTGCAGTCATAGTGGAGGTGGGCTTTAAGGAGAGATATTCAAGAGAATAATGTGATGGCTATGAAGATCTTCATACTTGAAGATGAGTAACAGAAAAGGAAAGTTAGTCAGAGTGAGGTTTACCTCAGTATACGTAGGAATACCTGTTTAGAAAGCTTAAATATGACAATGAGTTGCTAAAATATTCCTGACAGTTTTGGAAGCAAAAGACCATTTTCGTCTGTCTCCTGAACATCTCACAACAACTTGAGAGTCTTAGAGAAGGGAGGAATGTTTTCAAATAACCAATTTTACTCTATTTGTGGAGAATTGTAGAAGAAAAATTTATAGGTACTTGGTGAAGCTGATAGCGGTTACTGACTGACTGAATGTAACCAAACACTTCTCCTGTGATGAGGAGTGTGGTACATTACTCTTATAGCGGATACATCTTTGCTGCATATAAGGGAAGATGGCCCCAGACTGGGCCATCTGACAAGGGTGATGCCACAGTGCCGCAGTGCGGGTGCTGGAGAATGGGAGGGGACCTGATAATATAAACCTGCACGGAGCTGCCGTGTATTTTTAATGAGTACAGTGAAGGGCTATTAAGGGACCCAAGGCAGAGCTATGGGCTTTTTAGCTCCCAGTGGCTTTCTGCAGTTATTCCAAATGCAGCCACTGCCTCCAAGAGTTGGCAGTTTGGCTGTGTTCCTGATGGCATTGCATGAGGGCCCAGTATTCCCTATATCAGGCGGTGAAAGGACTTTACAACTGTCCTATCTGGTCATCTAAGCTTTTGCAGTCTGGAGTTTCAGATTATTCAAACAATCTAAAGCAAAGTTGTGTTCCCACAGCCAAAAGTAACAGAACTACTTCAGACAGTTCACAGCTAAACATCCTCCCTTTTGGAAGGTATCCAACCCAAACGTGAGAGGAGAATCTTCATTCTGCTGAAGCTGGTGGAAAAATTCCCATTAAGTTCAACGGAGGTAAGATTTCAGTTTCAACTTTCTGAGATAGCTGGTACCGGTAAGAGCAAAGGCGTTACCCAGGAGGTGGATCTCTATTCTAAAATGTGTCCATCACTGTTCCAGCTGGCACCTTTGGATGGGAAACTAAGAGATGAGCTGGTTCCTTCAGCTCAGGTATGGCAAACTGCCAATCTAGACCCTTCCTAAATTCAGAGGAACTGGAAGAATGAGTTCTGATTAAAAATGTTAATTACCGGAAGGTGTAAAGTGGACAACCTTTTTATACCTTTAAGTAACCTTGCATACAAAACCAGCCAGCTGATTTCTTGGTCATTCAGGATCTGTTTGAGGAGGAATTTCTTCACTGTGAGAGTGATGGAGCACTGGAACAGGTTGCCCAGAGAGGTTGTGGAGTCTCCTTCTCTGGAGATCTTCAAGGCCTGCCTGTATGCAACCCTGTCTAACATGCTCTAGGTGACCCTGCTTGAGCAGGGGGGTTGGACTAGATGATCTCCAGAGGTCCCTTCCAACCTCAACCATTCTGTGATTCTGTGATTCTGTTTAAACACCGATACGTACAAAGACTGAAGGCTAATGATCTTCTCTGGAAGTTTTGTTATGATTTATGTATCAAAATAACTGCTGAATGGGGTGGATTCTGTTCTGAGATTCCATGTTATAAATTTAAATAAATTATGGAGAGGTAAGACTGGAAAAGGCCTGCTGCTCTATTGCTCCATTCTGCACCTCTAAGACCAGCATATCCTCAGCAGATATGACTTAGATGTGTCTAATGTATTATGTAAGACGTACAACCTAATATAAAATCAAATGTTGGAGATTCTTTCATCTGCCTTGGTGATCTATTCCAGGATCTATCAGTTTCTACAACATACATGCGTTCCTAACCCATATTCCTCTGACTGCAAAGGAAGTTGATTCCACTTTGCTTTATATTAATGGAGATGGAAAATCATGGATTATCCTACTCTATGACAATCCTTTTATATTGTTATCATATTTCTGTGAGAATTCTGTTTTCTAGAATGAATAAAGACGATTCTTTCAACTTCTTCTAAGAGGCTGAGGATTTTTGAATATTTTGTTATTTCTCTCATGTAGGCAGTTTCCCTTTTGTCTAGGGCATTGTTTAAGTGAAACATCCATAACAAAATGCTGTAGTACAGTAAGAACTCTCCATAAAATAAAATAAGCTGCAAGGGAATGAATATGTAGAATGATTTGGTTTGAAATTATAATTATTCCAATATATTATTATCTATTCCAATCATAAGCCTCTTTGAGTACTGAGCAAAGCAAATCTATCACGGATTACCTACTGCCAGTAGTATCACTTAATATATTATTATTTAAAAGATGATTAATAAAATAATTATCTGGTGTGTTTCTTCCTGTCTTCTTACTGTTACAGCCCAGCAAGAAACTTCCATAGCGTCAGTCTGGAGAGAAGGTGATATTTGGCTCATGCTGAGGAAAAAGGGTCAGTCTTTCAATTATGTTGGCTGCTGGTTAATCCTGATTTATTTTCTGTCTTAAGTACTGCCAGTATCTTTCAGGTCTAATAATCTTGCAATGACAGGCTGAAATGTAATGTATTATTTCCATTTTAATATCTGAATAGAAATTCAGATAATCCAGTCATCAGCTGGATGATCAGGCTCATAGCTGTACGTAGCTTCACTGAGCAACAAAGAAGGGTTGCAGGTACCACAGCTGGGAGCAGAAGTGATACTCGGTGTGAAAAAGAGTGAGGAAAAGCGAGTGCTTGTATCCCACTGAGGAGTCCCTGCTATTGAAGACATGGGCAGATTTTCCCTGACTGCTGGATCAACTTTATAACTGGAGCACCAGCCGACTGCCAAGAGAGACATTTAGCTTGAGACTGCTGATAGCGTGAGGGAACTTCTTCATTTCTCTTTAAGAACAGGAACTCTGCTGTAGGATTAAGACTTTGAAATATGCAAAGGAGCCTTCTGTGCGGTGGGACAGAAGCCCTTTCCAGCTGTGGAGTTGGCTGAGGTTGAGAAATAGGAAGTGATTGTTTTAAAGTGTGGGAGACACTGTGTTGGCTCACAACATAAATTATGCGTCTTCCCCTTCCTGTAGGCCTGCACCGTGTGTTCGTGGCTGAACATGCCGTCCTTGGCTGCAGTGGAAAGAAGCTGTCTGGATAACAAGGGAAATGGAAGATTTGCAGAACAGTCATTCCTCACTGAACCTCCCTTGTCCTTAGCGACACGAGTGTGCTTGGAGGATGGATGCCTATAGGTTCCCGAAGAGGGAGGATTAGCTAATAAAAAATTCAGTGCTTGGCTTCTGATAGCCCATAACAAGTACTTAATGCCTCAGTAGATGGAGGGAAAACCAAATTTAAAACTTATGTGGGAAATACGGATAAGAGAGTCTCTAAAAAAAGATTTCTGTAATGCTCTCTCATTCCAGGCTAAACTAATCCTGTTTACACCATGTGAAAACTTAGATCTTGTGCCTATCTTCCTCCCACATATATTTACACTGTTGCTTAAATACAGGTTCAGACCAAAGCCCTGCCCTGTTTACTGTTCATATCACCATTAGCATGGAAACACACACACTGAGGCGTAGACGTAGCCCAGGTCCCCAGGTCCTCTCAAGGAAACCTTTGCGTGTGATAAGTTTGTTGGCTCAGGCGTTGGCTTCTGCACTCAGAGCTGGGAGAAAATGCTCAGAGCTGCATTTGTTTGAGGACAAACCTGAGCGCAGGACTGCTAAACCCAGCCCAGACTCACGGTGTCTGAGGGAGCGGCCAGCAACGTGGGCGGACAGCGGCTGAAGTCAACTCTACTCCTACCAGTTGTGTAGAAGTGTCTTTGTGCTCTCCGGTACGCAACAGCTATAAACATAAATTCTTCTCCTACTTCTACTGCCAGCCATGAAGAATGTTGGAAGCTGCCATCTTGCCAAACAAGCATCATTTCTTGTATCATCGATTTAAATAAGCATTTGACAGAACAGGCAGAGAAAGATTACAACACAGAGATTAACACGGAGCAAATGCATGGAGCATCCTCAGTGCGGAGGGGAAGCCTGTGAGTGACTTGATAGGACAGGTGAACCCAACTCTACTGCTGAAGGGAAATTCTCCAAACTCAATAAAACAAGCAAAAAGGCAAAACCTGTGCTGTGTACTCTGCATCCAGTGCTCTGGAAGACTCTATGGGAAGTGTAATATTTCTTCAACTGTTCTAGGAGATATATGATGTGTTTGCTATGTCCAAGTGCAAGCTATAAAGTATAATAAATAGAGAACAGTCATTAAGAAGGCACGATCTCTATTTTAAATTAGGGAGTAGTTGAGCTATGGCAGTGATACAGAACATATTCCCGTAAAGCATTATATCTCTATCTGTAGTAGAGCTGTCCTTTTGTATTTTATTGTCAGAAAAACATATTAACTTCAAAATACTGCTTGGACCTCATAAAACCATTCCCAGTTTTTGAGTGCTTTATTTATGTACTATCATAACAATGATCCAATGGTTATTAAGGTGATTTTCTCAAACAGTCCTGAATTTAGGAAAAAAGTATTGCCATGTAAGTGACAGCTGATTTCCTGTGGCTGCTTCCAGACGATTGAGATTTTCTTCTATGATTCTACAATCTATTTACAAAACCAGTTAAATTCAGTAGGATGAATTAGGATACAACAATAAAATGTAGACTATGATCCTGCAAACCTTTTTTCTTTTTATTCCCATCTCCCCTCTCTGGGAAGATTCTGGGGTTTGAATGAAAGCTCCTTGTAGCTAAGAAATCTGCAAATTAAGGTTTAAGCTCCCTTTGTATCGATCTAGTCAGTGGTGCCTAAAGAGCCATTCGTCTGGCCAGAGTTAGGTGGGTACCTCAGGGTGAGCTGAATAGCTCCGCAGACCGCGAGAGGGGGATGCCTATCACTTGAACGCAGGTGTCTGATGCCACTTGAGATGGGCCTGGAGCAAGCTGTGTGGCCTCTAGCTACTCTTTTAGAAAGTCTTCGGTCTGTGGCAGGTCCTAGATAATAGTTACCAGGTCTGTGTGAATGTACCAGACACCCTAAGACACCACAGATGCCTCTAAGCCCTTATGTTGGGCAACCGAGTTGAGCCCTCTCTGCACCTATTAAAGTATATTTGTTCTTTAATTAAATTAAAGAATTTAGGAATTAAAGAACATTACCTTTTAAATTAATTTTAAGAGTCTCATTCAGTTATTTTCCTGGGGAGATTTTGGCCATGTATTTGGTGGAGATGTAGGCTGAAATTCAACTAATGAAAATACCAATCTTCAACACTAGCTTACCTAGTCAGGAATTCCACATGACTACAGGGTATTACCAGCTGTTTTTGTATTTCATTAGAAAAACACAAATCAGAACTCTATAGAACTAGGACAAAGCTCTGATCATCTTCCTGGGATGTTTTTTAAGTTCAGCGTGGATATCATTGACAAAGTTTCTTTCTGTTCTTGTACATTTATAGAAATGCCAATATCATCGTGTTGATGTATCCATATGCTGATTCTTTTTCACATATGCATGTTCTCTTCTCACTGAGTTCTCTTACTGATCAGTTTTCTGTATGACAGCATATCTTACATCAGATACTTATCCTTCCTGCTGAGACAGATATCGCTGAAGAAGCATTTATCACTGATTACTGCAGGAATCATTCTTGAACTGTGACCTGTCTACCGAGTTTACATCTCATATGATATCTAGATTTGCTGTTTCTGTTTTTTTATGTAAAAGTTATTTCCAAGAGAAAAGTCTCCTATCTGGCTCTCCAGTTCATTATAATTGATTATTATTTTCAGTTCAGCTACTAAAGATGCAACATATTTTATGAATATTTTCATTAATGAATAGACAATATGCTGCAAATAATGTTGTCATTGAATAAAGTAGGATTTTATTGGCTTTACTATTTATTTCAATAGATATTTTATTAAGAAAAAAGAAAGTAAGAAACCATCTGTTGCATGTAGGTGGTGTTTTTTCGTTGCTAAAGGAAGTATATGTATGTATATTGTATATAGATATATGTATGTATGTATATATGTGTGTGTGTATAAAAATTAAAAATAGAATAGTGTTCTGAATTAGAAAGTTAAAGTTTGTTACTTCTGTTGCTCTTTATATTTGAGATATTGTCACTTTTCTTCAATGTGCAGCAGTAATAGGGAGCAGATTTTATTCCATCCCATCCTTTGCTAAATGTAGAGTGTCCTGATTGAGTGGGAGCAAGTGAATTGGCTGTTGGATGTCCTTAGGGGAAAGGAACCTGAGGTGCCAGGGTCTGGGGTAGATCAGCACACTGGGAGAGCAACCAGGAGCCCACTGGAATTAGTCACTGATGATGTATTGTAAGTTTAACTTTTCATCAGAGTTTTTGTGTGATTTAATTTACATTTTTTTCAGCTGCCTTCTTTAAAATGTCTTCCTGCTGTCATTATTATTTAAGTATCTGGAAGGATGAATTTTCTCCCTGGGGTGCCAGTCATCCACTAGCATCTGCTAACATACCTCTCTCTCTCCAGGGTCACAGGGTGAGACTCCTTGACCAATGCCTAGAAGAGAAGAGAAGAGAAGAAAAAAGAAAAACATTGTGAAACAGTGATTTTGAAAGCTGACCACTGCCTAGACACCCTGAGAATCAGTAATGCATAAAAGATCTTCAGCAAGAAATCCTTACACACAGCTGTAATGAAAAGCATTTCCAAGGGCAGCATTTTACAGTTATGGCCACAGTATGTTGGTCCCATACTTCAAGCAGTTTACAGAACTATTTTGTCGCTCCTCTGTTCTATAGGTTAGTCTTGGCTCATTGGGTAGCACTTTCTGATGATCCCTTGGTCCCTTGGGGACTCACCATGCCCCAGTCTGCAATTGCACATGGGCAGAGGGTGACCTGTCAGTCCTCAGCTGAACACTGAATGAGCCAGTTTGCTTTGAAGTTCCATTAACAGAAAGCATTTTGATGGGAATATCCACACCCACAGCAAGGAACTGGTGCATAATGAGCCACTCAGGACCAGTGCGAAGTGCTTTGGGCCTAAGACAAAATAAATGTTTTGCTCCGTCATCTTTCTGTTCTCTACATCCTGGTCGTGTCTCTGGACAGCCCCTTCCCATACTTCTGAAATGTTCTCCTCCCACCCTGGGTACAGTGGTACTGTCCCTCACCCTGTATTTCATTTGGACTGCCAAACAAACTATAAGGCCAAGAACAAAAGGTCTTCTCTCTATGCAATTTTCTGTTAGTATATTCTATTCAGTAGTTTCAAAACTCTACATATTTTATAAACATTAGTTGGATTTATCGCCTGTGACTTCATGCTTTTCCAGGAATTTAGCTTTAATGTGCTTTCCCAGAGAATGCTGCAATGAAGATAAGTCTGTGCTGTTATAAACTTACTGACAGTGCTCTATCTTGTCACATAGTTAACACAAACATTTCCAAAGCTGTTAGAGTTTAAACTAGGCCCTTAAGTATGCACTTAATCAGTATAATGAATAGGTATCGCTGAACTCTTCCCTTGTTTTGGAGCTCCAAAGCCAAAGGTTTTTAAGGAAAGGAGAAGAACGTGTCAAGTGAGTACCCCTCTAGACCCAGTGACTCATTTCAGCATCTGTTCTATCCAACTGCAGGTGCCATCGCTCACGGCTATGCTGGTAGAGAATATTAAAGAAATGAGTAAAATTGGAGGATGGAAATTAGTTTAAGGCATATTGATAAATACAGAACTTGTTTGAAGATCTATGATGGTCCAGGAAGAAAAGAATGGGTCCAGGATTCCTGTTTTCAGGATGATAGCAGGAAGGAGGTAGCCCTATAGCCATAGTCCTCTCCTTGAAAGACGAATTCCAGATTACAAAGTATAACAACCTTCATCCCAGCTGGAGAAACTGAGCTTTTAGACTGAAATGTTAAGGTAGAGTCGCTAAGCAGGAATAAAAATGTTTTGTCTTGAGAGCTACCTCCCTGGGAGAACGGGTTTCAGGTCTGGCATCGGCCAGCACCATGTACGCATTTTAGTCATGAAACACATGAGCAGCAGTGGGAGTAGGGACTGGAGCCCAGGTAACTTCCAGAGCATCACTTTCCATCTTATTTTCTCTATTTGCAAAAAGAAAGGAGAAAACTCCCTTCTACAGAAAGGAGAAAGAAACCCACTCTTCTAAAGTGAGAATGCGTATCACTAAAAATGTTTGAAAGTTTGGTGTCAGAGGTGGTAGATATTCTTTGTACCTCAGAACAGTTAGAAAACTGGAAGGCACTCACCGATTTGAAAATTATCAGGAATTCAGTCTTGATTTTTATCCCAAATGCCATAATCCCCCACACTGTTTAACATTTGTCACGTGTGTACATGCCCTCCACACTGCTCTTAATTATAGCATCATGTTCCCACAAAACACGCCACATATTGTCCTTCTTTAATGATTAATCACTCCATTTTCCTATTAACCAAAGCAGCAAGTGGGATATTAGCTTCTTTCCCCCCCACTGAGCAAAACGTTTTATCTAGTTTCCTCACAACACATAATAAGTAGAATTTCAGACTGGTAACTGAACAGCTGCTATGGATACAAATTTCACTTCTCTGTTACTGTTCTAGGACTGCGTGGAGTGTTTGTAGCATATTAACCGAAGAACACGGAGGGTCCCAACATGAGCAGAGCAAACAGAAACATGTGACTTAGGTTCCCTATTTTATATATATATATATGGTGCCATGCACAGTATGCTTCACAGTGAATATTCACATTTATAAAAGCTTTAAAAAACGGGAAAGTTTCATTTGCCTTCTATATTTGCCTTTGCTCATTAGTGTCCCAAGAGAAAACTGATTACTAGCTTTTATTTACTTCTTAGAAGAGCACTTGAAAGCTCCCTTTTCAAAGGTGCAAACTGTGGGCATGTAGCAGGATTCAGTCTATGACCATGACTTTTATGCATTACTGTCATCTCATATCACAGTCAGATTCGAGATGACATATCACCATGCATATATGAACAGATATGCACCTGAACTGGCCAAAGATTTCAATATTCTGAAATCTGGTTTCGTTACAATGTGAAATATAAACCAAAAATTCCAAAACTATTGAGGAGGGTTGAAAGCCCTAACCAGGATAGGTTTAAGAGGAGAGGAAAAATTCCTCAGATCTGAGACAATTTTTAAACGGAAGACTTGAGATCTCTGACCTGGCACATAAAGTGCTTCTGTGGGTGAGCTATGAACTGGAGAAAAAAGAAAGTTTCTACTGGAGATTTATTGGAGTCAAATTATTTCAAGGAATGCACTTATTTTAACAAATTAGTATTTCTAATAAAAATGTTTTCTAAGTATTTCTCTCTAGAACATCAGATACATACATAATTGGAAAGCAAATATTTAATAATGAGTATGGTTATATTGCATTTAATTATAGTGCATATCTTACATTACTATAGTCCATTTTGCAGAACCAAATGTCAAAGGTCTCTTTTCCCAGAAAATTATGTAAACTTCATAACTAAGACATACAAAATCTTAAGCATAGAGTGTGTAACAAAAGCTGACAGCCTCAGAAACCCTTTGTAAAAGGAGACAAGAACAAGCATTTCCCATAAACATAAGCGTTTACCAACAACGAATCAGTTTGCATTTTCAAATAGCTTATTAAACAAAATCTGTAGGAAATGAACTTTTGATATTCTTTATGCTATTCTTGATAAAAACATAGACCATCACTATTTTCCTACAGTATGCTAAATGGCACATCTCCCCCCTGTCTTTGGATATCGAACATAAAAGCAACAAAATGGACAGACAAATAAACAAACTTTATCGAACTCAGCAGCGTACGCATGCAGGTTGGACTTCTTACCAAGTTTAAATAAACGGACCCGTACATTGCTGCTGAGTATGAAATGGCTCGCTTTGTCCCACAGGTTTGTTCAGTGTTGCGTTGGCAGTGTGTCTCACAGGAAGGATGACGGAGGAAGGAACTCGCACTTGTTAGCTGACTGAGGTAGGAAAATGATGCTGCAGTCACTCTCAGCGAAAAGTGCTGGATATCATTCTGCAGCTTTCTCTAATTCTTTTATTTTAGGCTCCCCGAGGTCACATTTTCAAAGGCCTTCAGCTCTGAGTCTCGGAAGCTGTGCAAACGGCTGCCTGTGTATGTAAACCGTGCACTGGTGCACACGGAGGTTTGGGTTCTCGCTGAAGCTTTGCAGCCAAGGAACACCTCATGGTGTTCTTCAGTACTGCTACTAGGGCCAAATCATGAGAACAGGACAGAAGTGGAAGAAAATATTCGTAACACTGTATCATAGTATTTTGCAGGATAAGAAGGCAACACGATAGCACTTAACTCTGTGGAATGTTATACGCTCTCCCTTCATTCTGTTGAGCGATGCAGCCCTGACAAAACAAAATTTCAGGACCTTTTGAGGTTCTTATCAGTTAAGAAATGTTGTAAGGAACTAGATCACAGTGGGCAGGGACTTGATCCAAAGCCTATTTAAATCTCTTAAAAACCAGGTGATGACTGGTCACACTAGAGAAGAATCTGTAGGTGGAAGTATCTCAGGCACATGCTTCATCTGTATGGGGCTCTAAGAGAATATAAACATCTTGCCAGAGAAGCAGGCACACGAGTGATTTGCATAAACACCTACAAAAAAAAAAAAAAAAAAAAAAGAGATTACTCTGTCAGCATGTAATGGTAATTATCTTATGCTGCTGGGCTTCCAAGGCACTTCCTTGTAGCTTGAACTAATTCAACACTAATTCACTGAATATGCTGAACCAGGAATGTTGTGCCATTAAATTAACTCAAATAGCTTAGTAGTAACTGGGCAGCAACACAGCTGGCATTGCATAGATCTTCATCATTGGTTATCACTGGTGCCCCTGTAAACTGATATGTTTCACTGGGACTTTTATTGCTGAGGGTGTGTTGGTTCAAGTACGAGCTACTGAATGTGAGATCAACAATCCATGTTTTCAGATTGTTTTCCTTGAGCAGCTAATGAAATAATTTTGAAAAAATAATTATGTCTTTTCTTCCCTCTATGTTTGATCTCAGGATAATCTTATTAATTCTGAGATATGAAATTCTCATAAAACCAAGCTTTGTTCCAAACTCATTGAATAGATTTTGAGCCTAACCACGAAGCAATTTAATTACCAACTCTGCACTTAAAAATGGCACAAGCCAAGTAGTATTGCAGAATGCAAGACACTGCACAAATACTGGTTTTGTTTCGAACTGTTAGAGAAAACAGGTTTGTATTTATTTGAATAGATTTATTTAGTTTGTCAATATATGCTTCAACTCTGTTCACTGAAGTATTTAGCATATGAGACACTCCATAGCTTTCTTTTGGAGCAACTGTGCACTTATATTCAAACTCAAAGACTTATAAATAAGCCTCTTCTGAGAACACGTTTGCAAACATACTGCATTTGGGAGGGCCAACTCCCTTGGGACGCACCTCGCTGTGAGGGACGTATCCAGGTAACGTTCGGAGTCGTGTCACATATTCAGCTCCTATTAAGCCCCAAGGAAACTAAAGGAGCAGCTTGGAGAGGCAACCGACTCCAAGAGAAATTAAAACTGCTAGCTGAAAATTACTTTGAGAATTTTAAAGCACACAGGCAAAAACAATGTAAAATCAGTTAATGAGGAGAAAATTGCAATCCTACTTCATATATGGCACAAATCATTTATTTCTGAGATGAATCTGGTAGCAACAGTTGTCAGCGTGAAAACAGTGACACTCATGTGATGTGAACTTACGTCCTTCGGGGAGTAGCAAGATAACTCTCCATGAGACACTCTAACCAAATGCTATGGTTAGCATAACAAAGAAGCACATTAACTCACTACTGTACATCATTTATTGTTATTAACAGAGGATTTCTACTGATCTCAGTCTTCCTTATAAGAGGCCATTGCCTGGCAGTGATGACCCTGTGAGAAAGGGACCAGCAGAGCCACTGTCATGACCAGGTGCAAATAACCTCCACTCTCTTGTTCCCTGGGGAAATGCTTTGCAAGCAGGGAAGAGCTTAAGCCAAAGATCTGAGTTATAATGAAATTCATAAAGGAAATTATACTGGAAAATATGCAAAAGTCTGTAGCCTTAGCAGTAGCAGGAAAACAAGCTTTATGTATGCACAGCCTGTTGTATGAAGGGATAGGGAATACTTTAGAGAGAAAAAAATATCTCTTGAAATGTGACTTTTAAAAAAAATATTTGTTGCATAAGTCCAGAAGAAGGAATGGAATATTTTGTAAAAGAATTTAAAGTCGTGTAAGTATCTGATACCATTTTGTCTTGTTAAAAGCCAGATTGTTCTGGGTGCAATGGCGAAATGAGTAACAGTTAAGCAAAAGCACAAAACATGAAATTCTCTGAACAGTTAAGTGAAATATATGGAAAAGTGAAAATAAAATCTATATTCTCAACTCTATTCTCCTGCAAAAAAATGACTTTTACATGGTCCCAGGTTTGTTTTTCAGGAGTTCTGAAATTATAAAATATCCTAATTGCATGTGCACCACAATTATGAAAAAGGTAAAGTCAGAACAGCTATATGAGGCGCAAGCTGGAATGACCATCAAACCAGTATTAGAAGAAGAAACAAAGACCAAGGAAAGAATTTTCAGCATGGAAGGAAAGGTAAAGAAAGTCTTCACAGAAAATGAATTGATTTTCCTTGACCATGATGGTAGTGTTTCCTGAGCCACAGAAAAATCATGTGACAAAAAAATGAGAAGCTCATCTGGGGATGGATGTGAAAAGACACGAATATTAAATCAAGCTTTTTATATTCTTTTTTTCTAATGATTATAAATTGCTTTTCAATCAACTTGGACTATTCCTGCTACGCCATATAATATAAAGAGAGATCAAATGTTACAGAAAAGAACATTCTGCTGAGAGAAGGATTCCAATTCATAATCAATGGTTCTTTTTTGTTCAGAAATTTCAAGTAAATCTATAGGACTTCTGTGCTGTAAAGCTTTCAAGGTAGAACCTGCTGAAGAGAAGAAATTGAATTGGTTATGCTTGGGGTTCAGAAATTTCTGACATATTCTTTTGTGAGGTCCATTTTGGTTTAAGTCAGTTTTATTTTGGTGTAATGCCAGTGGCTTTTGTCAGCTATGTTTGACAAAAGAATGCACATGGAGAGTAAAATCCCTTGCTGTATGTATATATGTATTTATATATAAGTATATATGTATAAATATATATACAGCTGCAGCCACATGCACATGAGCTACAGCCACTCAGAAAGGTGCCTTTAGGTAGTTCTGTGGAAATGCTCATTTAGGGCTCAATGGTAATCAAAAGTCAAAGAGAATATTTGATGAAGTCTTTAATTAAGACTCTTTAATATGTATTTCTTAACAAACATAAATCATCAACAAGTTGTAGAAATCAGTGGTGCACCCGCCTCTTTGTCACTGTTTGCATCTCTGATCCCTATAGGAAAAGGGATGTAGCAAAACTAGAGAAGATAAAAAGAAGTGACCATAAACAGAGGCACAGAGCCTCTTCTATCTGAGGACAAATTAAATAGCCTAGCACTTTCCGGCTAGAAAAAATGATGACTGCAAATGGGGTAACAAGGGACTGATTATTCACAATTTTTCATAATATAAGACGTAAGAAACACCCAATAAAACTGTTAGGTTAGACACCCAATTAAATTGTTAGATTACAGCTTTAAAATAAAAAGAATTACTTCTTCAGACAACGCATAAAAAAATCATAGACCTCAGCCTCTGAGAACGCTGTGGAGGTAAAAGGATATAACTGTGTTCAAAGAGAAAGGACTAATTAATGGGGGAGAAACCTAGCAGTGAGTATTAAGCATGACGGGATGCATGCAGCTTCTGGCTCAGGTTATTCCCAAAGCCTCTAACTAGGACACCACAAGGAGGAGAGAATCATGTCATCCGTGATCTGGTTTTTATCACTTTTCCCCTCCATCCTCCACAAATTCCAGGCCAAGACAGTCTGACGATCTGGCTCACCTCTGGTTTGATACGGTAGGGCATTTATGTTCTTATCTCAAAGAAGATATTCCCAGGACAAGGGAAGTGAAAATCATTACACCTACGATGCAGGTACGGCGGCGGTGGTCTCTATTCACTGTGGTCCAAGAACACTCCTCAGTTCCCATTGCACATGTATAACATCTTTAACAAAAAGCTAAAATACCTCTGTAAATATAAAGTTCGTTGGAGATACAAGTAGTACTATCTTAATAAAATCTTTAGAAGAATGAAAAAAACCCTCAACCCTATCCACACATTTATATCAGTAGTAAATGTAGTTTATGTTATCATAACCTATCCTCACATTCATGTTGTAGTTTTCTGTATTTGCCACAGCAAAACACTGCTGTAAGAACATACAGACAATGGTACAGTTAAATTTAGTTGACTATTTAAATCTTAAAATTCAGCCTCTGGACCATGCAGCCGATAGTATATGAATGAGTCACAGAAACTCGCTATCCATGAAGAAAATTACAAATTCTTGGTTCCGGCTTTTCTCATTACTTTTTATTTCACCTGGTTCCTACCAGTATGGATTTTAGGTGTCTTTGATCCACAACATTTATAGGAATTCAAATGTACTTCAGATGCCAGGCACCATGGCTCTTGCCATTTCAAAGTAGTCATAAATTTTCAAGTTCTTCTACTTCCATTTTTGTTCTTTATGAGTAGGTCATTATTTACCAAGTCTTTAGAGATGAACTCCTACTTTCTCAGGGGGGACTGCATGCCTTTCAGTGACAGCTTGCCAAGTCTCCCACACTGTGCTCCCAGTCGGGAATCTTGGAGGTGCAAGTCGGGCTCACCAAGCTGAGCTCAGATGTTGTCCTCTCCTGCACTTGCCCCTAGTTCACTTGTCTTCAAAATGAAGACAAGTGGACGTGCAAATACTAATTCAATTAAGTTTTGAATGATAGTCTGAACTTTAAAAATGATGTTGATAGCTCTCAAGCCACACTTAGCAAATCATTTGAGTGTGGCTTCCATCCCAGGGCAGCCCCATGTGACTGCCGGGAGGGCTGGTAGATAAACTGAATGGGTTTTGGGTGGAAATGAGCCAACTGGAGCCAGAGGGATCTGGTGTGATGTTGCCGTAGGACCCTGACTAACTCCAAACTGGATGGAGATGGGAGAAACCAGGGAAGCTGTTATTATCTTGCCCCTTCACGTCAGTCCTGAGACTCCTGTTTTTAGCTATCCAACATACGTGGAGTATTACTCATAGCTCTTAACCACATGAAATATCTTGTTGTGCAGCCCACAGGGTCAGAAGCATTGCCACACTCAAAGTATTCCAGCAAAACACTCCTGTTGCCATAGCTGCATGGGAACTGAAAAGCCAGCTTTGCCCTCACTTACAATAATATACATTTCAGAGACATCTCCAATGATTTTAATAAGCAAGGATGTGATGCTTGAGATTTCAGAAATGACCCCTTTCTTTCTGGCCTGAAGAGAAATGCAGTGAATTTCCAGGCACTGAAATAGTTATCAACATATAGTCATGCATGCTTCTGAGAAATAAATTTGAGTGACTGCATTAAATCAGTTGAACTAATTCATCAGCATATGATAGAGCCTATGGTCAGAGTATCACTTGCTAGTAAGAGTACCAAGTACAAATTCGTACCATTAACTGACACACAAAACTGTAGGCCTTCTAACAAGAAACCTATAGTCCGCGGCACCAAATTGGTATTATGTGTCTGGAGGACAGCAAACATAGTAATGATGTAAAACGAAGGAAGGGAAGACAGACAGGCTAATTAGTATGACTTGAATTGGATGCAAAGCTTTAAAATACTTTTTAAGGAAAAAGTAATTTAAGGCATGGAGTAAATAGGAGAAAATAAAATATGAATTTGCTAAAGCTAATGGTGCTAGAAAATCTCATATCCTTGCTAGATAACAATTAATCTCTCAGGCAATGGAAATGTTATATGTACTCAGATTAGTGCAAGATTCTTGACAACCATATGGCCAGTGTGAGTTAGAAAAGTCAGGGAATAGCATAAGCAATGCAGAAAACTGGCTGAAATGGTAGGAAATTCTCTTTGGGGTGAAGGGAGGTATCAGTGGACTTCTGCAGGATTCAGTCCTGAGACTAATCTTATTTAACAGCAATGATGTAACAAATTCATTAAAGGCTTGGTCCCAAAATGTAGGATTTTACTAATGAAGCTTACTGATGACACAAAGTCAAAAGAAATCAGTCATATGTGTAATGAAGATACTATTACACAGCCCTCAAGGACCAAAATATTAGAAAAGGGATTAAACATAATAATGTGAAACACAGGCCCATTGGCTAAAAGCTGCTGCTACTAATTCTGGCTTTAAACCATTGTGAGCTCCATTCTTGGAGGTGTCAAGATTTTCCAGTAGAAACAGGAAATGATTTGGGAAAAAGCAATTTTCCAGGTGGAATGCTTTCCTGTGCTCAGAAAAGATTATTTTTAACTTGAAAACATGCTAAAAAAGCATGGCCAGTCAGCCAGGATTTGGGGTGCATCTGCCTAGATTTATGGTAAGCCTCACGAAAGTATTGGGCTTTAAACACAAAGCCAGACTTTAATGGAGCATAGTCTAGAACAACTAACCTTTCAAAAATAAGTAAGACAAGCCTCCCCGCCTGGCTCACCATGCGCCGGAGCAGCGTCTTCCTTCGCCCTGCTCAGCTGCTGCCGAGGCCAGGGACGGCCCCGTCCTTCCCCTTCGCTCGCTCGTACCCCCCGGGCAGCCAGCCTGTTTAAGAAGTTGATGTAGGAACATCAAAACAAAGAAATCAAGCAGACACCATCCATCACAGCAGGCTACCAGGAGGGTGAGAACGGAGACTAAGAATTTTCCACTCCAAGCGAAACCTTCATTTTTGGCGTAGGAAAATCACAGTGGTTCGTCCCGAATGACGTCAGATGACCAGTTCAGTTTTAGTAAACTTGCACGTGTTTCTTGAAACGGGGAGAAGTGGCAGAGAAATGGGCGGTTTGCCTGTGCTGTCGTCAAGGAAGGGAGCCGATGGGGTTAATGCCAGTCTGCATCATCCATCATCGCAGGACACTTTATGTTCAGCCCTACGACATGTCAGCATAAAACTTTCCAAAATGTCTGTTAAGTTTCTGTTTTATCTCCTCTTTACCAGTGTCAAGCCAGGCTGGTAAATTAGAGGCTTGTTTCCTCACAAGTTTTCATCAAAGGGCCTAAATCTGTCCGAAAGTCAAATGTTTAGTCTTAGTTGGATGAAGTATGTTTTTTGTGGGGGCTTTTTTCGGAAGAATAGATGTGACCCAAAACAAGCCAAGTCTAAGGAAGGCTGAATTCATGGCTAAATAGCAGGGCTGGGATTCAGAAGGTCTGCACAACATCCTGGACTGCCACAGATTTCCTGTATGAACTGAGAATATCTGCAATATTTGTTTTCCCCCCTTGGAAAAATGTGAATAGTTCTATCAAGCTAGTAAACAGGGAGAATTCATGAGCTAATATTTTCAAAGCGCTTTGACAACTTCTTTGAGACTGTACGGAGCTGCAAAAGATTAATATAAATTATATTTCATTGCTGTATAGAGCAAGGCGTCTACACCTGGAGCTTTTGCTCTCTCTTGGTAGAAATCTAAATTATTCATGCATAGCAGATTTTAAGCATGAAATACTGGCTTAATGTTATCTTTCGCTTGATAAAATTCATTTACATCCACTCGCCTCTTCACCATTCAGTCTCAGTGCGTTCTCTTCAAGCTACTAACATTTCCTTATGTTCCCGCTTTTCTAATCGCTTCTGCTTTAAAGAGACTTAACCCACAGCTTCTGCGAAAGGCCGCAGGGAGGCTGTCGCCCCGTCCCCAGCCCCGGGCGCCCTCTGACGCGGGTTCCTACTGCCGTAAGCAGCCCCCGCGGTGCCATAGCCCCAACAGTTCGATTGCTTCGTTAACTGCCTGATCGCAATTTTGCTCCTTTCCAACGAGGCCACTGCTATTGCTCTTTCCGGCTACGAACAGAAATCAGCTGCGCTCCCGGAAACAAAGTCACTCGGAGCCGGCAACACGCGGGATCGGCTGCACTGCTTAAATTCCGGATGGCACCCGCAGTTCTCAGAAATAAACACCGTAAATCCAAACCGGCAAATATTGTCGATATCCTTGGTGATTCATTCATTCGTGGGGCGGGCCATGAACAGAGTGGGGTCCTGACCAGTATGGATTAGTAAAAGGGACATTGGTCAAATTAGCAGCTTTCTTCCAATTTCAACACCTGTGATATCATCTTTAGATCTTTTTACAGCCTCACAGGGTGAAAACAGCTTTGAACCTGGCAAAAAAAAAAAAAAAAAAAAAAAAAGCACTGTTATAACTATTCACATGATGATTCATAACTTTTTACTCGGGCATTTTCAGAAGGATGTAACAGATGAAAGCAGAAATATGTGAAGCTTAAATGGGCAATGTTACAGACTTTTAAGGAGAAAATTTTCCTGTATGGAAAAAGCAATGTCATAAGATGCTCCTGTGCAGCTCCAAGAAATAAAGAAGGAACGTTTTATGAGAGATACATGGGTCACAACAAGGTTTTTCAGCTTGGAGGACACAGCAGGAGAATTCTGGCTTTCGTATCCTGTCCTCTCGGGGGAGAAAAGCAAGGGCAGGTGGGAAGCAGCCGCCGCTTTGGACAGTGATAGCAAAACAGGCTCCATCTTAACCTCAGAGAGCTTAATTCTGCATTGGCACATTGACTGAAAGAGAGGTGAAAGCAAACAGGGAAGGTTTCTATTATTAAATACAGCCCTACAGCTATTTTTAAATTTTATTCATTATTGCAAATAATGAATAGCCTTCTGCAAGGCTTATGAAACAGTAGAGTTGGAGAAATCTGATGCCTGATGAAGTTTTCCGTTCCTCTGGGAGTGGAAACTCTGAAAGAAAAGCCCTAGTACATCACCACATTCACATTTATGTCAGCTGCCTGGAAATTGCTACCTTAAAGGCTGAGGAAGGAGAAGAAACCTCTTCCAGTGATCCGCAATAACAAGAGGAGCTCTTGGCGTGCAGCAAAGCTGCATGGAGCGACACAGAGCAACCCTTGAGCCCAGGGATTCAATAAGCAGCTGCAAACTCTTGGTTTGGAAACTTCAGACTGCTGGAAACATTATGGTATATAGCATGGAAACTTTACACTTCAAAAGTGCACTGCTCAGCTCAACAAGCACAGCGGCAAAGAAGGTTACTCTTTAGAAAGCGCAGCCTATAGTGAGGTGGAAAAAAAATGCAGCCTGAGGTAGTGTTATGGCTTAGCTAAGATGTGATACTGGGAGATGAGCACTGCATGCATCTGGGTGTACATCACGAACTCTGTGGGTCAGAAGGAAGCCCTGCAGAGGCAACTCTGTGACAGTGTTCAGATGTGGGTTTCCTGAGTGGCATGGGTGACTGTCAGATCATTGGTTTGACCTAATAAACCAAGCCCAACTATTTCTAGTACAGTCTGCATTTAGAAATGTTTGTAAATCTAAAAAAACCCCAACCCAGCACCTCCTACAAACCTGTAGACATATACATTATATTCAATTTATAACAAATCTTTGTAGATCTTTACCACTTTTTATATTGATTATTTCCTTTGCAGGAAAATTTTACAGAAGCCAGTTGCATGGTTTGGAGTAAAATGGTATCGGAAGGCAATCTATCGGAGTGTGAGATCATGCAGAAAAATGTCAGTCCTCACATATAAGCTCACATAGTTGTCTAATTCTGGAACATTAACTTTTTCTGTAGGCAAACCTCTGTTTTTCAGTGACTGATATTGTTGGCTTGGAAAGAGTCCCAAGTTACAGGTTTTTAACAACAATTATCTCATTTGGATGGTATGAGACTCACTAGAAATACTTAAGTACTTTATATATCCTGTACAATTCTCAAGTACAATCATTAATCGCACAGAAACTGCTGCATTAATTCAGTGCCCTGTGGCAGTGATTTACATCACGATTTTTCTGTGTCCAATCATCATCTCCGGGGTTCATTCATTTGATATTAAAACAGCATGTGATAAATTGCAAGCAGGATTGCTGTGTAGGGGAGAAAAGATGAAAGGTCATGTATGAAAGCAATGCTGTAGGAAGAAGCAGGAATCATTGTAAATATCATTCAGAATTACTCAGCTGTGCAAAGAGTGGTAAGGACTACTGTGCTTTTTATCCATAAAAACCCAACAATCTTAAAAATAGAATTGCATTAAAAGTTAGAAGGAAAATCTGTTGGGCCCATCTCTCCGTTTGTTTGAATTACTTATCTACTTTACAGTGGCAGATTTTTAAGACAGTGCAACCTAGATGGAGGTTCAAAAATGCTTACTTATTAATGCCAACTGAAATCAAGTCAGATTCTAACTCCGAAATATTATTTGCAAAGAAAAGAAGAAACAAAATCTGGCCTACTGGCTCCTCTGCAACTTCTTTAGTCATTCTTATGTCTCATGTATAGCACACTGTGTCCTGTATCTTCAAAATCTGAAACCGTTTTAATTTATTCAAGCTCTCTCTTGCCACAGAAACATAGTTATTAGAGCTCTAATAGGCTCTAAGTAGTGCTACATCAAACCTGTCAACTTCTTAGTAATCAGTTATGAAAAGAGCCATTTTGACTGAAGTACTCATCATATTCTTAAGCCATACATCAGATCTGTAATTAAGTCACCTCAGTACTTGAAAAGCCATGTTAGAAGTCAGAACAAACTTTTGCAAGACGACATCAGAAAATAATAAACAGAAATCCCAAGGAATAATAGCGAGACCTTTGATGTCTGAACCAGAGACGCTGCTCGACCCCGTACTGGGAGGCCACCCTGCAAGTTCGGAGCCCTCTGCACTGCAGTACGATGGCCCCAGATGACATTGCTGTCCCTAAAACTCACCCGCCGAAGTAAGTAGATTGAAGGCTACAAAAGAGCTCCTTAGACATCTCACCTTAGACACATGTTTCCCTGGCTTGTACCATAATATCAGCTGTACGCTCCCAGCAAATACAGTAAAGCAGTAGCTCAAAATTTGAATATTTAAAGCAATAGTCTTTTATGGTAATCAGATATTCAGGGTTTGTTTTTTTTTTTTTTTTTTTTTTTTTGCTGCTTTTGTTTTTTGTAAATTGTAGAAGCTAAACTACAAGATAATGAAGAAAACTGTTCTGCTGCAGTAGCATAACAAAGTACTGTTATGATACCAGAGCATCTATTGATCTCACTTGAGGAAGCGCCGTACACAAAACATAGGTCTTTTGCCAGCTTTCTGGCAAAAGAAAAGTGCCGTTTTGAATTCTGAATAGAGTGAAAGTGCTGCAGATTGTAACAAAATCCATCCGGATGAGATTTCTGCCCCAGGAAGTCTCCCTTACCGGGGGACGTGAAGAGCAGATTACAGGAATGTGCCGGGAGCGACCGAGACGCGGCTGGGGCTGGGCTGGGCAATGGGCTGCACCATCTGTTGAGTTACCGGGCGGGAGTTTGTACGCCAGTTTAGTTTAACCTTGAACACAGCTACACATCCACGAGTTTACACAGGCAGATGGCAAACTTTAAGCTGTATTTAGAGAGAAAGAAAATGTTAACTGTTCACAGGCGGAGGCAGGAAGGGCAAATTAATGAGTCACCATCAAAACCTGCCACTCTGTTTATCTGGTTATGAGCTGTACTTCGATGGTACGTGTGCTGCTCTTCGAGCTCTCCAGCTCCGTGTTCCCGTGTCCTTTCTCTGCTCTGGGGCCTGCCCGTCGCCGGGACTGGGCCACTATCCAGCACGGACAGCCGTGAAGGAGTGAACACCAGAATCACTGTGTTTCGACTGAGGAGACTGTAAGAATAATAAAGCCACACTAGGTCCAGAAAAAAAATCCTGATTTCTGAACTGGTGGAAATATTTCAGCCCTCCTGAAAATCTAAACAGCATTTTTTTTTCCATAACCGATTTGAGCTTCAGAGTCAAATCCGGTGTGATGGATATCTAGGGCAGCCTGGCGTCAGGTAGTCACATTTATAGCATCAGTAGCCACAGGGCTACCCAATGGGTAATTTTTGTCTCAAAATGTATTTAAGTTAGCAAAACTATGTGCAGTATTCACAATTAACATAATCCTTCAGCTAACATGGCTCATACCACAGCGTTTAAGGCTTAATGAGACCAGGAATCCTGATTTACATTGAATGCTTCCCAAAGATATCGTCTTATTTGCTCAAAGATGAAAAAATGCTTTCTTGGTCTGGTAAAAGGCTTTTGACTTTTCTATTTTAGCAGATAAATCAGTGTTTTCTGATTCCATTCCTTATTCAGAAAAGTGTTAGTTTTGTCATATGTAGAGCGCTAAGAAAAAGCTGGCAGCTAAGATATGTTAAATTTCTAATTAAGAGGTGGGAAATATGGACCTTCAAGGATAGGTGGCTTGTACCTGTACATCTAAACTTTGCAGTCTGTATAACCTAACTGCAAACCATTTGCAGCAAACCTGCTCAGGTTTTATATGCAGTCCATATTTCTGAAAACTCAACTTTGTACGTATACAGGGAAAGGTTGTTGGGAAGACTGCTGACAGCTCCCCAAGGAGCGACGGACCTGCAGGGCTCTTCAGCAAGGCTCTGGACTCCCCTTCACAGTCCTGTATCCACCCACCTCCTACATGTCATCTCCTAAACCGGGATTCCCTTAGCTCTTCCATATTCCGATAGGAAAACTTTATTTCCTCAAAGTAATTGCCAGCTTTGACCCCCTTTATTCCCCTAACTTCACATCTTTTTTTCCTAGACTTCCAAAAGTCAATCTGTGTTTTTCTTTTATCGTTTTGAATTAATTTTAATTTTTAAAAAGTACTAGTCAACTGCAAATTAATTATAAAGATCTGAAGCCACTCTCCACCCCATGAGCCAACCAAATGCTTGATAATCCAGATTGTCCAAAGAAACCACTGTTTTTTAAATCTGATGACACATGCATGATGAAAGTTTAAACCATGCAAATACATTGCCAAATGCTAAGATGAATAATTACAGCCCAGAGGAAATAAACTATTCACCCCAGATATTTTGAGAACATATATAGAAGTACAGTTGTGCTATTCATGGATCAGTGTGTGAAGAGCTAATTGGAAGAACTTTTCTCAGCTATGGATAAATACAGAGCACAATAGTGGGAGAAGATGAAATAAGACTAAAAATCTCTTCCTGCTACTCAGACTCCCAAATCATCTGTGTCAACACTGGACTCTGTTCATGCACAGGCAATGGAGCCATGTGAGACTGAATCTATAGCTGAAACAAGTGTATAAAATAGCATTAACAGAGAGTCTTATGATAGCGATTGGCCCTACGTCAAAAAACGAAGGATTTTTGTCATTCATTTACATTTTTAAACTATTGGATTTAGAAAAGTTCATAAACTTTTTTATATCTTTTCTTGTTTCTTTCCAAATTGGACATATTAATGAAGTTCAGATCCCCTAGTTGTATAGAACTGTAGGAAAGGTAAGTGGATGGGGCACCAGATCTAGTCCTTTGCTGTCTGAGACTCATGCCGTATAATTCCCTCTAAGCCATACAAGTGGGAATCTACAAGTGGGATTTTTCATAGCTGCCACTAGGCTCTTTCAAAACCTCAGTTCTCAGGCGACTGCAACATTTTCTGATTTCTCAGTGATGTCAGCCTATGTGATACCAGTCGAGTTTCTGTGGAATTTTGCATAGGTGGCAGAAACCCAAACCCTGCTGCTACTCCTCCATGTGGTACCCACCGGTGGTGCAGATGGACACCCAGGAGATGAAACAGTCTCAGTTTTCCACCTTTGGGATCAGCCAAAAACCGCTTTTCTAAACTGAGCACTTAACTGAGATGTTTAAAATTACATAGAAATGATCTGGGCCTAAATGAGGAGAAGTCAGTATTGCCTATACCCTGCCTAGGACAAGTAAAAAGAGCTGTGGCCCAAACAAGGTACACCTTGAGCTTGTAAAGGTTTAAATTTTTTTTTTTTTTTTCTTTAAACTTGGGAAAAAATTTTAATTTCGTATGTTAAGATTCCATTCAAGTATCTGAACTGATAAGTTATTGTCCTGTTCCAAGAAACAGTATTTTATATTCTTTCTAGTCAAAACTATGAAAATGATTCTTTAAAGATGTATTTTTGAGGGAACCAATATTTTTCCTCGTGCTTTTATTGTTGAGCAATAGGGTCAAGTTAAGTGTTTTTTAACAGAGGCCATATGGTTTAGGCACTTATCTGAATAACAGAAGCTAGAATCTGCAGGAATGATTAAATTGTCTAATTCATCACCTGACTAAGACAAAATTATTCTCTACAGTACAATTTTCTATAGTATTTAGATTAGTTTTTAATTCTGAAACTGCTTCTCGTGAATGCTGCTCAGCATAACAAAGTGTCTCCTAATAGTCAGGCTCCATCACGAATTACGTCTTTCTAGACTTGCTCACTGCTTCCTTCGTTATCTGCAGAGTATTTTTTCCTCATGGCACGGAGACGGGCAGCCCGAGCCCCAGGCGCTCTTTAGGAGCAGGTGAAGAACGTAAGCGGGAAGCCGGGGACACGCGGTGGCCGGGCGCCTTGCTAAAACCTTTCCCAAGAGAAAGCCCGGGCTTGCGTTGAGAAGCGATCTCAACCACCACGGCACAAGCTCGGGAATACGGGAGGATTTTGACCTAAAGCACTGCTCTTCGTTTTAGTCTTTTTTGTCTCCCAAACTCAGTGCTCGTATTTAATTGGTACACGTTTTTAACCCAGGGCACTGATGATATTCTTTAAGATACCAACTTAATGGCATCTTAAATGTAAGGTTTCCTTAAACGTAAGGAAACCTTTTCTGGAGGCCTGACAGGACTCCAGCCTTCCAGGGAAGCCCGCTGGGGCCGTGGCCAGCGCTGATGGGATCCCACCCAGCCGCTTTGCTCCCCGGCAGCTGGCTCTCCGGGGGCGCTCAGGCTCTTCAGCCCAGCGGTGTCAAGGTGACCTCTTCTAGGGACCGTCCAGTCAGCAACGGGAGAGGACACCTGCATGTGGGCGCTGACGGGCTTCGCAGTCATGTTCAGCCCCTGTGACGGGCTCCTACACGCCGGCATCGCTCAGCGGGCCAGAGGACCCCTCCTGGCGGCATAACTTCTGGGACAAGCACAGACACGGGCAGAAAGGGGCGGATTCGCCGGGGCCGTGAGGGACGGCAGAACGGCTCTCCACCACGCCTTTCCACCACGCCTTTCCACCACGCCTTTCCACCACGCCTTTCCACCACGCCTTTCCACCACGCCTTTCCGCGCCTGCCCCGAGGCAGGAGCAGCCTCGGCCCTTCGTTTTCCGTGCAGTAACGTTCAGCTTCCATTACGCCGCCGAGGAGCCCGGAGCTGCCGAGGCAAGGGGCCTTTCCCTGCTGCCGGAGTTTTGAAAATGGGCTTCCGAGTGTATTTAGTGTTCCGAAAAATGTAGATATAGACATAAGAATAGCTAGATATCTTTTAGGGAAGAAATACATGATGAATGGTGTTCCCTCTCCAGAAAAGGCTTCATAGCCTTCCTTTCTTTCAGCTTCACCACACTGTACTTCCGAAAGATACCGGGACAAACACTTTTAAGCAAGATATAGTATCTCAAAAAACTACCAACCAGCCGGGTGTTTACGTAGAGGGCATGCAGGATCACCTGGATCTATCTATTGGTGTGTCCTTCTTGTACCCCTGTAAACTTACCTAAGTTGCATTAAGCCATGCATTCCTCAGTAGAATAGCTCAGGTAAGGGGCCAGTTTTCTTTAAATGTAAATCTTACAGCTCTTAATTAGAAAGTGAAATATTTAAACGTAGCCACATCCTTCAGCATGGTCCTGACCCACTGAATCGGTGAGAAAACAGTATCAGTTTTCTGAAAAATAAACAACGCAGGTTCTGTGCAAAACCTTTAAATTTGTTTTCTCTCATTCCTCTTCAGTCCACTACAGTCTTATTAATTACTATTATCACTAACAGTATGAAGATATAAATGCTTGTTTGTTTGCAGTTTTATATACAACACACCACAGAGAAGTCTGTTACGGATGTGACATTAAAACGAAACAGAAAAAGAACAAAAGAGCAAAACCAAAGGATAGGCGTACTGGATTACAGTACGAAAAGCAAGTCTATTTACACACGTTAATCTATACAACATCATAGTCTGTACATTTTGTAGAAAATTATCACATTCATTTGCATCATCTTAAATTTTTACTGTATTTGACAGAAAAAAAAAATTATCAATAAAGATGACAAAAGAGAATTTCAAACCAATACTCATAGTAATGCTCCAGAAAAAAGTTGCAGCATATGATATGAACTTACTACAGAGCTTGGGAAATAAAGTAGTTTAGGGCATTTTGGTCACTGGTTTAGCTGACAACAGAAACGTCACTGGTTTTGAACTAGCTAGATACTGTTTGCAGTGGCAAAACCAGGTTCAGCACTGAGCTGCTAAAGCGTGCCGCAGAGTGCTGCTTTTCGGTGCTCCTCCCGGCACACACGGCAGAGTCCGCGGCTGCTCCAGCCCTCCTCGCTTGATAAACGCCACGGCGCCGTACCTGCACCTCTGCTGATCGGTTATGCCAGGGCACTACTGACCGCCCAAAGCTCATATAGGCACTCATGGTAGTGTAAAGGTACTTTTATTCTAGTAACGCTGTTTGCTGTATCACTGTGCACAGGCATTAGTTGTTCCAACAACACCCATTACACCCATAGTAGCTTTTTCTGCAGGTTACTTGCCAGGTTACTTTGCTTATTGAACATGTTTGGTTTTCATTGGAGATATGTGAAAAAAAAATCTGTATAAAGTAAATTCAAAACAAAAAAAAGTTTTAAAACTCACAAAAACAGGAAGGAAAGAATGGAAATGATCATCTCAGTCCCTAAGCTTAGAGACACTTGCACTCAGAAATGCCTTACTTCACTAGCAGCCCCAGACTGCCGGGGTTGCTGCTGCTCTCCAGCAACTGCTTTCCTCATCATCATTTTAAAGGCAGAGGAAAGCTCGTCTGGGGCATACCCTGACGCGAAGAAGCTGCTGCGGAGTGGAGCAGGCAGTCTCCTCCCGGACACCAGGAAGCTTCCTCATGCCTTTGTCACCTTGTGCCACCACCGAGCGTCTGCTGCTGCAGTACACTTCCAACGCAGCGCTGCCCGCAGCACCGATCACATCACCATGCTGTGAAAGGAAGGGAATGAGAGTCCAGACTCCTAAGCCAACGTATTACAAAAATATATGAGTTCAGATGGCAGAAAAATACTGTTAATAATCTTGCTGCATGTCATTTGCCAGTCCCTGGTCAGCAGTTAAAATGACCAGGAGAGCTGCAAGTGGCGCGAGACACGTGGTCGATGGGGTATGTCATACTGACGAGGGAGCGACTGCAGCTCTGTGTCTGTTGTGGCCAAAGCCATTACAATGGAAGAGGGCACAGGAGGGAACCAGGAAAAATAGTTGCGAAAACACCTTGCAGTAAGAATTTCAGAAATCTGACATCTTTAGTTTCTCAGAGAGGGAATCAACATGTGACTTTAACAGCAGGAAACTTCATATAAGGAAGATGTCTCATACCGAAGAGCACTTTAGTTTAGCAGATGATCCTTCTACCAAAGACAAAAAAAAAAAAAAAAAAAAAAAAAACCTAACACCCAACCCAAAGCAAGAAACAACTGCTATAAACTGAATCCAGACAAATCCAAACAAGAAATAAGGCAACAGGGTTTACCATGGAAGGCCTGGGACACCCTACTGAACGAACTTTACTGCCTGCATTTTAAATTATCCTGCATGTTTTGCTTCAGGATAACTTTGGACAATCCAAATTATTGCCTTAAAAAGGGGATATCTGGGCATCATTTATCAGCCAGACACCTAACGGACTCCTCTGGCCATAAACTCCACCACAGAGATTAATCTTACTTAATTTTAGATAGAAAGTGAGAAGTCTAAGTACTAGCTAGCTATCCTGGGCTCCTTTTATAAAATAGATGTTTTGAGAGGATGATTCAGTTTACCTACCTTAGATGCCCCTCTGAAAATGGGATGAATCATCTTAACCTACAGACTATTTCTCTGTGATGACTATGGAAGGTGCATTGAAGAGTCCATAGCTCAAAAGCAGACATCTAAGTTTTAGGTGCCTAAATTAGGTGCAAGTGAATTTCACCAGTTTATTAAGCATCTAGCTGAAATTGATTCTGCAGAGGAAAATTTAAGTCAACTAATGGAAAAATATGTATGTTTAGGTTCTGGTCAACATTAGCAACTGGAGAGTAATCTGTCGCAATGTCTCCCGCAGGCATCAGGAGGACACAGTGCTGATAAAAACCACTCACAACGAATGGTGCTGCCCGGAGGCTGAAGGGAAGTGAAGCACTCCGATTACCACACTGTAAGAGTGAAGCCTATTACTGCTCTTGTCCAGGAATCCTACAGCACAGACGATGTTCTACTGGCTTTTCAGTGGGAGCAAAAACCTAGGTTTCCTGCCTTGAAGACTTTACAACCCAGTTTTGACCTTGACAACCAAAGGGAGAAAGATTGTAGAGGAATAAAAAAGGTGAGAAACAGTATGTGAAGGGCCCTTGGGGAAAGGATGTGACCTGCCTTGCTGCCTTCACCTCCTCCCTTGACACACCAAGAACTAAGGGAAAGCGGTGCTCAAGGATGCCAAAGGGCTAAATGATGCTTTCTTGCACTGTCTCTTTGACTGTTAGAGTCACTACAGCACAATACAAGACAGTTTATCGCCACAGTGAGGTGCAAAATGTAATGAGAAACAAAGCCAGGAAAAACTATCCTGTGTGTTGGAAAAATGCAAAATACTGCTCAAGTGCTAGATTCATCAAACTGATTTGCATTTTTTGCATACATTTTAATATGATGTGTGTCTGTGTGCAAAAGCAGCTGAAAGTCAAACAGGTCTCATGATGATGGGGTTGATGCTGGAACCTTTTATAAAATTCTTTGGAGATCAGAATTTTCTGGGAGTGAAAACTGATGAGCACCATGCCTTCTGGGCCTTACCGAAGCATTACGAAGTAAAGCTCTCTGAGACAGCATGTCTCTCATGTTGTCTATATTTAGATTCTATGATTTTTAATAGAGGGATAAGTCTTTACAAATTACCACACTTTTCACTGGCTTGAAAGAAAAGCATACGAAGCCTCTTTCTCCCTCGCACGTCATTCTTCACTTGCCCATGCAGGCACTAAAAATGCAGGTTATTTGAAAAATCAGTGATCCCAGTTTTGGTCTACCACTGATGCAACTTCATTGTCGCATACAGCACTACTTGTTGCACCTTAAAATGTATTCCCTCGTTTACAATTTACTGTTTTATAATCCAGAAATCATTAAAATGCAGATTTTTCTCTCTGCTCATCTAATTAAAGCAAAGATTATTTTCTCTAGGATACACAATGAATTCTGAACACGTAATTGGTGATGCATCATGCAGAACAGGCTGATGGAACTGATTGCTTTAAACTTCTGTTTCTACACCACGATTCTGTTTGTTTCAGCTCACTTGCAGAACCTCCCTTGAATACAAAGATGAGTCCATTTGAACGCTTGTCAAGTGTGCCTTTCCACTTTTGGGTTTCAGGGGAAAAAAATAAATTCAGCATTTGAGAACTATTGTTGCATATATCCAGATATGATCTCATTTTCAGAAAGCTGAGCAGTCCAAACGACATGAGAAGCCTGAAGTGCACAGATATATTTAATTTAGGAATACCAATAACCCCTCAAAAGCTCCAACATGTCTTTACATATTTGCAGTCAAGAGTTTGCTGTTAAGGTTGTTCAGAGATCCAGGAGAAATACTAAAGGTCAGCAGTGGTTTCTGGGTCTAAAGTCTTTGGGAATATTTAGTATATAAAGTTTAAACACAGGTGTACGGTCCTATCTTTAAACCCCACTGGGCAGGCTAGTTCACTCCAGTATCTCATAGTTACTTCACCAAGTGACAGTAAAAAATACTTGGAATAACTGCAGGTGACCAAGAGCTGCCTTAATGTCAGATTTGCCAAGTAAGAATTAAATGATTATTTAATGCAAATGATACCTATTACATTAAGGCTATTGTCACGTAATATAGATAAAGTTACTGATTCTGTACTACTCATGTGATCATTACGGCATTTTCTATCTTTGGTTTTACCGAACTTTGTATCACTCCAGGATCATCTCATTAAAATAAATGGTGTTTGGCTGATAAACAGGTAAAGTAAAACAGACTAAGAGGTGCACGGATACGCTGATAGCTGCCTAAAACATCCCTAATACTGGCAGTATTTTCAGGAATGTACATGTGTGCCTGCCAAAGGATCCTCCTTGCTGCCATGCTCCCCTGTTCCTGGAAACGTTAGGGGCTTTATACTCTGCTAGCTCCGTACAATCTGTTATCTGAAATATTAGGGCAATTCTCTTTATGGATCTAGGGTGCTCATGTAAATATGTATTATTCACACTTACTATTTAGAGTGGACATGGTCAACTGTGACATGAGAAGTAAACGTAACTGGATTTATTTCTTTTAAGATTGCAAATGTTCTTTGTATATTTATAAGACCTTGTCAGTTCTATGTCTTTTTTTTTAAAGTGACTACATAAGAGGCTTGATGATGCTGAAAATTCTTGCAATTTATGCCTTTTACGGTAATTTTTAGGGATTATGTCTATTTTTTTTTGCTGGAATCATGTTCATTACTTAATTTTAAATCAGCTCAGACACAAAACAGAATTAAGCTAAAATATTTACATTATTCCTTAAATGGGTGTTGTAACTTTATTGAAATATTCTCTCTTTTAACTATCAAAGATATAGTCCTAAAGACACATTTTAATGAAAATATTATATGGAAACAATATTTTCAGTGGGTAATAGGCTAGCCAAGGCTGTTTATTCTATGTCAGATTGTTCTAGTGATAAAGAACCTCTTCAGAAATTGTTTAATATAAGATCAACACAAATCTCTGGCACTTTAAACAGAGGAGTACAACTGGTGACTGCAATAGTGCTATTGGCAAATGGTGATATTTCAATCATAACTATTACAGTAGGCTTTTCTAAATGGACTGCAAAGATAGCCCTACTTTCTGCACCAAAACCTAAAAAAACGGCACTTTCGGGGGGGATAGTATGAGAAGAATCAAGCTCTGTAGGAAGTCATCTCTGAATTGAATGAGGATTTATACAACTAGCCAAGAAGTTTTTTTCTCCCTCCGTACAAATAATATTAACGATTCCCTGGATTACTACACTATATTCCCACTGTGGTTAATTATAGCCTTACATTTCTTTATTTTGCTTTGTTTTCCATAATTAGTACCTGTACTAGGTACTAATTGTAGTATACCCTTAAGGAAAGGAATGGTACTTTAGGTATAAATAAAGTGCAAGGAATTTGCTTGCTTCCCATCTAAACTTTCATATGTATCAAAACAGTCTGCACTGATGAGGGTACCGTTCAACTTATAGACAGATTTAAGGTGAAAGGAACCGCTATAGCAAATCATTTTTTAAATAATTATGGCTAGTAAATGACAAGAGAATATCAGAACTAATATGAATGGCATAAAAAAAAAAAAAAAGCATAAAGCATCCATGGGGCAGGTGTCTCTGTTATTACCTGGTTGGCTGCACAAACCAATTTCCCAAATATCAATATGTAGAAAAGCAAAGCATTAAACTGTACATTTTAGAAAATACCACATCAAGTTGTGTAAGGAATGATATATCCCACAGTTTTTTGTTTCTTCTTTTGGGGGACCTAGCTGATTTATATCATGGTGGTCTCCGTCTGCATAAAAGACTGAGCTCTTGAATGCCGATGGAGCTGAGAAACGCTTTCAGATCCGTTTCGAGAAATCGAAGAGCTGTGGAGTCTGTAATCTCTGCCTGCTGTCTGCTTCCAGCACAGACTCCGCCATTTCCTTTTCAGCTCCCCTTGCACCTACGTTTAAAAGAAAATGCGTATGAATTGAAAACATTTTTCTCACATGAGTAACGTTTCCACATTTATTGGCTGTCAAGTGGGGACCCCTGAGGAATAATTTCTAACCAGTCTTTACAAAGATTATAAAATTGAGGCAAAGACTGCATCTACATCGTATCAGAAGAAACTCCAGGGACACTCTCAAAATCAGATTTGAAGCATTTGTACTGAAACAGAGGCTACTGGTAGATAGCTATTAATCATAAGTATTTGAAGCACAGAATCAAATGATTAGCCCAAAAATCAGGCATCCCACAAATATCAAAGGCCAGACAGGCAATCCAAACACCTGATTTCAATCTCCTATGCAAGCAGATGCCTTCTTTAGGTAGATTCCTTCTGTCAGACACTGTATAAAGTATTTTCTACTTTAAAAAAGTGGCTGACATCAACAGGAATTCCTTCCTTCTTTCACATTCAAGGTTAGGAAAGTTGCTCTACGCTGAACATTTATGAGAATCTGCTGCTGTTCTAGGGGTGAGATTCAGAAGATTACCCTTAAACATTTACAAAATGGTGTTTACAGTTTTGGATAAATTTTTAGACCTGTTGCATCTCGGTTGCACAATTCATTTGATTGTAACAGGGCTAGAATTAGCCTATACTAAATAACAGAAGACACACTTACTGACATGCCCACAGTTTGCAATGAATTAGATTTCATATAGCTCTTAACTCTCCACCTAAATACTCTGATTTCTCCTGTTGCATGAACACTGCCACATATATATTCTATGAACTGGACTGCAAACAGCTTTTAAAACAACTTCATGACACATAGAGTAGTCATAAAGGCACTGTAATATTTATTGAAAACAAAATTACATTCTCAATAGGAAAGCGGAGACTTACTTCACTGTTCAAAAAGCAATACAGGACTGCAACAATCAACCCCTGGAACCAGACAACATTCATTAGTCAGTACACAGTAGTAATCTGAGCCAGTAAAACTTTTTGTGAAGAAAAGCTTTAGAACCTACCTGAAAAGATCCCAAACACAACTCAAAAATTATTTTATAGTTATTGGAACTGCGGTCAGGAAACAGAGCAAATACTGTGTAGTGAACTCCAAATAAGGGAATAAGCAACAACGTGGATTTTGCAAGTCTCCTAAGTAATTAAAACAGAAAAAGATGGGGTTTAATGATAAGCTCATTTCATTAAGGTAAGTACCTGATGCAATGTTGTTTAGATAAACCATACATGACTTCAGATTTATAAACAGTCTCATATATACCAAAAATTGTTTTCCTGTCAAGCCTGCTACGAGATCAGCCAGAGAGTAGCCCTACAGATTAATATAATTCCTTGTTACACTTGTTCTTGCTGATCTAGCCCTATCCCCAAAGCTGCAGGGCCTCTCTAAACCAAAAGACCTTTTCTTCAGCTGCCCTCTGGACAGGAGCAGGGTGTGGGACTGGCGCTCTGCTATGTATCCTTGACACTAAGCCAGGTCCCAGCCTGTTCTCATGTCACTCTTTTTCGGGGATGGGGGAGCAAATTGTGATATTCCACAGGGCTACGCTCTACAGAGCGTCACTAGCTGTGATCAGGTCTTTTAGGATACAACTATAGAGGGATCAGAGTAGAAAGATAGAAAGGTTTCCTTCCTGCAAAATCATACAATAGTTCCTTTTCATGTAAGGTACAATCTCTGTCTTGAAGTTATTACACTAATGTTCATGTCCTCAAGGTTGCACTTGGGTGGCTAGCCTGTACATTTCATATACACAGTGTGTAAGCCACATCTACATCATGCCATCAACAATAATATCAGCTATGAGATTTTCATCAGTAATTTTAGATTTACTCCTAAATCCTAAAAGTTTGTAACTATAGTGATGGTATTAAGCATTAATTTGAAATTTCGATTATGAAATACAATTTAGCACAAGTTAGGGAAAAGATAACGTTAAATTATTAAGCAGAACAATTTTGACAAATTGCCTGGGGAACTACTGAAAAGACGGATTGCTAATTATCCCTTATTTGTCACTCATTTCACTTTAATAACATCAGTTTTATGCATTATACGGGGCCAATCATGCATATTACAGATGTCTGATATTACATAAAATTCAAGAAATTATCATGTTGAGTCCCATAATTCATCAGGTCTTGATGAATGTAAGTTGATTCAACAATGAAAGGAAGCTGCTTTGAAGCAACCTACGTTAACACAAAAATCATGGTATTTCAAATAATTTTATTTTTTCTGTGTCCTTGGGGCCATCCTCTGCTCATAATGTCTCAGAAGCTGCATTTGCTTATGTGGAAATAATCATTTCTGACAGCAAAGTTTCTCAAGAATAGTAAAACCCTCACAGCTAAAGGCGGTATTAGCATGTGAAGAAATAGGGTTTCCTTGGCAAAAGAAATTCACTGTAAAAATCTACAGCTGGAGGAGATGATGAGGGCAGCATATTTCCTGGTTTCCCAAGTAAAACAGAAAATGGATTTTTTTTTCCAGCTTAATCCCTCCCATTGTGAAAGTAAAATGAGGAACAAAATGTATGGAACCAGATACAAGCAGATGGGAGAGAGGAAGAAAAGAAAAATGGTGACTTGCATGAGTATTATTCATTTTAGTCTCATATTTCACTTTCTTGTTTTAACAATTTTTGACTAGCTGACGTTAAAATACTGCACTTACATTTTAATCAGGAAAAGAGCCAGACAAAAATAGCCTTCTTCTTCTTCTTCCATTTTTTTTTTAAGAAAGTGCATTTGCATTTTGAAAAATGAACCTTCTGATCTTTAATTTGCTCAGCAGAAGCAGTATTTCTTGAGGAGGTTAATATACTATTCTCATGAGTATCTGCTAAACATCATACAATTCAAACTTAATCAGGTAATCAAATGCTAAAAACGAAGAATTTAGAGCGCTGAACAGTGAAGAATAAATTTTCTAACATTGAACATTTTTATACTATGAAGCTTGACAGCAAACCATGGAAATTGATGTGCCTGATATGAAGGGAACACCTCATTTTCATCAAATACACAAATACTGCAGGGAAACAAAGAAAAATTTCTGTCACTTAAACTTCAGCAGATTTCCTGCCTGTCTTGCCTAGCCTGTTAGATACTATGCTAAATAATAACTTACTGACTGCGTAATTTCATCTGGGTTGATTTTATTCTCCCACATAGTCAAATAATTCAAAGAGCAAACACAAAAGAAATCATGCATCTCTTTGAAGCCCAACCCTATGTCAACCTGGTGGTACCCTCTTTTCATTGATGACTCAAAATCCTTCACTTTTTGATTACATAGCAAGTTATCTGTCTATAAGTGGACTTACAATGGGATTAGGAAAAGACAATGTGTGGCTTCCAAGGAATGAATATTTAATGCAGATGCGTCCAGCATGCTTGCACCTTTGTGCTGAAGTCATCCCTCACTCTGAGCCCCTTCATTCCCTCTTCCAGTGGTACAGCAGCTCCCATGAGCTTAAATGCACACCAAAAGCTTAAATGCCCACGGGGTGTACAGAACATTAACAGGTCACAAAGGTAGTAACTTAGTGTGAATGCCCCCCACATCTCTGGACACATCAGGCTTCCAGAAATGCATGCAGTTCTTACATGCGTCACTGGACTTACTAGGTTCACTTCATTGATAGGATAGTCAGAATATGCAGATATAGTTGCCCATCTCCAGCCTGGATGACTGGTAAGTTAAAGATCAGGGCCTAACATGTTAGCACAACAAAGCTGGAAAGTCTGCAATTTTTAATCTACTACACTATGTTTCAAAGACCCAGTACATTCTATTAATGTAAGTACAGCTCCACTAAAATTTACTTTGAGATAAATCAGTAGACTAGTACAACAGTATTTGTAAACCAAAGCCACTTTGAAGCAATTTAACTGAACAGTGTAAAATCATTCCTTGATGCTGCTTAAGGGCTGGTAGAAGATTTATGGTTGATTTTTACAAATACTACAGAATGTTTCATTTTTCATCTGTGGACACGGTAAGTCAAGTCTCATAATCTGCCCTAGTCCTCAACTGTCTTAAGAGCCCTGGGATGTAATAACACAGCATCAAATGTGTCATGTTGTTTCAAAAATATGTAGGATTCTAGTTGTCCTCAGTTTAAAGATTTTTTTTTATTCTAGGACACCATGTTTCGTCTGCTTTTACGAAGGGAATTCAGTATTTTTTAAATGAGGAAAAGAGGTGTTATCAGGGAGCCCATTTTCAAAGGTCCCCGCAGTGCATTGTTTTGAATTTTCAGTGTTCATGGTAGTCTTGTCATTTATGTGTTATTTTAAAATCCTAAAGTGTACAACATAGTGTCTACACCTGGGCTTTAAAATAAGATGTAGTACAACAGAGACTTGATTCTAGATTGTAGTATGCAGCAGCTATTACAATAAATGATCATAAGCAACATGATAATATAAAAAGGAAAAAATTCAATTTAGCAATGTGTTTAAATTCCAGCCCTCTCCCCGATATTCACTGATGATGAAACTTTGCAGATAATGGATATTGATTTAATGGTCAAGCCAAAAACCATCAAAAAATGAAAGTCCAAAAAGAAAACAAGTTTATCTATAGCTGAAACTCTTATTTTTATCTGGCAAGATAATATAAGATGCTATTTTAGATCAACATAAAGCATATTTTACTTGGAAATAAACCCATTCCTTTGATGTCTTTTTTATTTTTTCAGGGCTAGCTTCCTTTCGGACCTTAAAATAAATGCAAATACTACAACCAAAGGGGTTCAAAAAAGAAAAAACAAAAATTTTGTTTTTAAGGAGATTGTAGCAAAGCACTTTGACCTTGAAACTGGTTTTGTGTTGAAATGAAATATTTAAACTTTTTTAAAAAAGATACTCCTTCCATATTTTGCATCAACAAACTCATTGTATTCAACTCAATTTCAAAAATAGCTTGTTGGTCTTCATGAATTGCTTATTTTTCACTGAATTTACTGTTTGATAAAATTTATGTTCATCTTTATTTCAGCAAATTGTTAAAATCTTTATTAAATCACATCTAAAAACAGATGCTTTGGAATTAAATGTAATTACAGTTATCATACCAATTGTTGGCAGCAGGTTTCAGCAGGGTAAATCTTATAGAGATTATTTTGGTTCTGTATATAATGTCTAAAAATACGACTCACTTGTACTGTGACTGGTCATTTCCTCCAACATCAGGAGATCTTAATTTCTGCAGTAAGATTCTTATAATACTAATGAAAAGTATAAAATTCACCTGCAAAAAAAAATATATAGTGATTTCTAACTTCTCAATAGAATATGCAGCACAGGGAAATGTTAATCAGGCAGACTAACCAACTTGCCAGCGAGCTTTGTGTACTTGCCAGAATACATTAAGCTTTACATTGTCAAAGCTATTGTCTGTTTTCTGCCTCACTAATAGCTACATCCACTGTACCTCTGCATGGCCCCAAGTGCTAGTCTGCCTGACAAGAGCCTTTGAAAGTCCCAATTGTCAGCAATCCCCTTTTCCCAAATCTCAGTTGCAGACAGGATTCCTGGCATGATGAGATATTGGACATGAATTGGTGCATGGTACTAAACTCTTGCGTGGATTCACCACTAGAAGCCCAACGAATAATGCAAGTTCTGTTTATAGTTTTGACTCTCTCTGACCCCTCATTCTGACTTTTAGTATTTTATCTCTGGATTAGCAGAGAGAAGATTTGTTGCACAGGTGATCTGTCCACTCCCATCAAGCATGGAGAGGGTCTTTCCCATGTGCTTCTCTGCCTTTCTCAGGTAATGATGCAGACATTAGCTCTGAAGCATCTGAATCCTGGCAATCTAAAATTTTATTCTCATATAGCAGCCCTCTGAGATAGAAAAATACTATTACAATCTTATTTCATAGATAAGGATTGGAGATACTTGGATAAACAAGGCATCACTTTGGAGTTATGATTAGATCCTGATCAGTCTAGGAAATTCAACTCTGAAACTCAGGAGATCTCAAATCTGATTCCCATAATATCCCCACCTTTGGCTTTTGGCACCTTGTAATCACCAGGTACTCTGGTGTTGGCTTGTTTTCTGTGGTCTGTAAAGTACTCTGCACATTAAAAATGGTGTGTAATATTAAGGTGATGAAACATTCTGAATCCATTACATCTTCCCAGCAACAACGTGAGCTAACTAAAAACAGGACTACATAAACAGCTGCAGTAAATACATGTGTTTTAGAAGAAATCCATCTAAGAAAATATTTCTGTCACTATGAGAATAAATATTATATATTTTTTAACCAAACCTGATCCCAGAGCTCAAAATCGGGAGGCTAGGTATCTATCCAGAAAGTGCTAGCCTCACTGCTATAGATCTTCAGTTTCTCTCTGCCTTGATTTATTGCTGTAACTTTGTTCAATCTTAAAAACTTGGCTGTAAGCTCTCCAAGTTGAATGGCCTACTGTGTCTTCTCTAAAATACCCAGTACAGTCTGTGGTGTGAATAAGTTATGATCGTAACAACTGCACCTTCCTCTGTATTTATTATTTTCTTTAGAGAAAGATGGGTGATGGGAAGCAACAGTGACTGACAGTGATTAAATTAAAAATCAGGAAAAATAAAATTTTTTTTGTTTTGAAAAAAAGATAAAAACAAAACATTAGAAAATACCAGCCTTCACTGAAGTGAACACATGATTTGCAAGTAGATGGTGAATCTGAAGTTTTACTTTCTGTATGTCTCCCCAAGAAGTAATTTGTAGAAGTCAGTATTCTTTCTGATGGTGTTGTATCTACAATCTTATTTATCATAGCAGAGTAAACAGATCAAGTGATAAACATTTAGCAGGGTACATACACTAGAGCTGCTATCAGTGGGCAAGCAGAGAACTTCCATTCCACCGTATATTTTTTAGACACAAAGCAGGACAAGGAAAAATCTTTACTCTATATTTGCACAGGGGCTGGCAGAATAGCTTCTTGCTCTTGAGAGCCCCCCCACATAGTTTCTACTGTAATAGAGTTACGTTGTCATCCTTTTGGTTTCTGAGGCATCAACTCAAACAACACTAGACTCAAGTGACTCATACTGGACTGTCATTCATGTATTACATTTAAGTCTGTTTTAAAACAAGTCTATTTTTCTCTTTAAGCACAACCTCATATTAATGAAAAACATGCATTATTCTTGGAGTGTGTAAGTAACATTCCTTGGCATGACTGAGCTTGTAAATCCAGCCAGAGGATACTGTGTGTTAGGATCTGAAGGTGGAAACTGCCACTGAATTACTACAGTAGAGCAAATAAACTTCTGTAGGATTTTAATATAAGATATTATTGATCGTTTGTTAAAATCCTTTATATACCTGATTTGGAATAATATATTTCAGCAAAATACGAAACAAGCAGTGTCCTGGGATTTTACTTTTAGCTCTTCAGTCCCATAAAAGCCTTTGAGCATAATTTCTTTAAATGGAATAGAATATGTATATTGTTGCATGAAATATAAGAACACTAAAATGAGAAAAAAGTGTGAATGCAGAGAAACTGCAAGACCAAGAGAAAGTTAAAACAAATGATGGCTCTTAAGTGGAATAGTGTTAAGAAGCTGGTAATGTATTCTTTTACTAGTCAACTTGTTCTGAGAATAAATTTTTGAGTCCAAACATGTTGCCTAAGGAATTATCATTTAAATTGTCTTCATGTTGCTTCTTTCTTGCTCTTTAATCACTTATACTAGCTGCATTGTGAAATAACAAGATGAACATTTCAGTTACTTCAATGTAACAAAAGTACAGTTTCCACCTGACCACCTCACTTCGCCCTAAATGACAGCAGTTTATTTAAGTGTAGTTACAAAGAAGGCAGCTGTGGAAGCATTTGTCAAATGGAGATTACAGGTGATACTCCAAAGCAAGTGTTTGGAATAGTATACCTCCAATTAAAAAACTCTGAAGTGTGTAAAGCACGAAGCATGGAAGCTTATCAAATCACTTTTCTCAGGCCAAAATTGTTCATAGAAGATGTCAGAGAAGGCCTCTGATGCACTGAGTTAACTGAAGCCATTCCCACTTCGAGAAGTGACTTCAGAAATTGCTCTGTCAGTGCTATTTTCTGTTTGATAATAACCTTTTAGATAATACAATCCTCTAACCTGCTAAAATGTTTGGAAGTAATACAGAAATTGATGGAAGAGAGTGCATATGGCATGAAGACTGACTGGACTTCCTGTTAAATCTAATGCAGTTAAACCACTGTTCCTTAAAAATCTCCACTTTATTTCCTCCTACTTTCAACAGTATATTCACAACATCATCCTCAAAAAAAAAGCTCAAGTCCACCTCTTTTTTTCGTTTGTTTTGCAGTCTTCCTCTTGCTCTTAAAAGATTTTCAGTATCACTCTTACTCCAGGCTTTGCATAAGATAGCATTTCCATAGCATTTCTCAATTTATGTGTTCTACTTTCCTTCATTTTTCTGAAATGTAGCTTCTTTCAGAGTTTTCCTATGTTCACTTTCTCACTGAGTGCTTACAATAGGTCTTTGTCCTTCCTAATGCTGAAGCCATTTGTTAGAGCTGATTGTCCTTGTCACCACCTTCTGCAACATCTCTGGTCCTACTATATTCGCTAGAATAGACTGAAGGCACTGTGCAAGTGAGTATGATGGAGGTACATCACATATTTATACAGAGACAATATGACTCTTTCTCAACTCCTATCCAAATGACTTGCAATGATCTATTTTCATTGTCAAATATCAGGCAGCATGGAGCTCATTATTCCCAGACTGAATCTTCAGATTTATTTTTTCTAGAAGAATACATTATCATTATCACTGTGTATATGTATTGAAAATTATTTTCTCATGAATGCAGTATTTTTTAATTACGAATGCTCAATTTAATGAGACATTTCACTGGCTGGCTACTCTCATTCTATGGATGTATATTCTACTTTGCACAGCAGTATACTTGCATGGTGTCCCAAATGCCACAATGAGTGTAATGATTATAGCCCGATGCTCCAAAAAGCTACATTAACTAGATAGGCAACTTACAGATTTATCATTGCTTTACATAACCACCTGCACTTCTGAATTCTCCTTTCACAGCTTAACTTTCCAAATGCAAAATATAGTTGATCAAACAGCTGAGGAATCATATAATCCGACAAGTAAGTGATTTGATATGCAGCAAAGGCTGCAGAATCCCTTGGCCATCTTTTGTCGCTCTCAACCCTAGAATATCCTGCTGAAGAGAAAAAACACCTCTGGAAGCAGAGATGCAGAGAGCAGATCCTAAACATGTGCAGCTGGAAATCCATAAAAGGTCATTTGCAAAACACTTTGCTATGTCTAACAATGCCATTAGATTAAACCAGAAATAGAACCAGGAAAAAAAAAAAGAACATGGCTTTTCTTCGACTGACCTCAGAGTGTGGTTCTGGTCCATGTTTTGATACAATGGACTTATGCTGACTGATCTCTACTACATTTTCTTAACTCCCAGTCCATTTCCCAGTCTTTGCTAAGATCCAGCTGGAATTCAAGTCTGCCAGTGAGCAGACTGTCTCCATGTCTAGGACTTCTTTGGAGAAGCGCTGCTTCCCAGCACACAAGTCTACTAGATAGCTGTTGAAATTGAAGATCCAGAGAACAGACTTAAACCTTTCTGTAAACACCAGGTGGTTGCTTTGCTTTCATCATTTATCATATTTTCTTCATTCTGGACTATTCCACATTCCAGCTCCTTTAGGGGTATGTCCACTTTTCATGCTGTAGTTCTGTTACATGCCCCTTTCTTCATAAAATAAAACACTTTTCCTGTGAGTGCCTCATCTTGTGTCAGTTCATACATATGCCATATCCTACCCTACTCTCTCTTTAAGCTTTGTGGAATTCACTCTGACAAAGATTATATGAAGTTCTTTCCAAATCATTTTCAGCACAATTTTTATGCAAGCACATAGTAAAATGCAAGCTAAAGTATAAGTGCTGGGCTGACCTGGACTCTCTTGAGATCCTGTGTAACCTAATAATGCACAAACATTTCTAAATGACTAAAGTGTACAAAGACCAGAGCAAATGTATCTAAAATGCATTAATTTGTATTGTGACTACTTCGACAAATGGACATATAACCATAAGGTATTATGTTCAATGTTAAGTACACAATTATCACAATGAACAGGAATTTTATTATGCTACTCTAGTGATTCTGCTAAGTTCCACACAGAAAAACCCCAATCAAACATGCTCAAAGGTTGAAAATATTTCATGTTCAATATATATTTCAGAAGCTTATCAATTAAAGAAGAATCTACACAGCTATAATTTTTTATGATTGCAATAATATCAGATTCTCAATTGCACGGCTATCTGTTTACAAGCAAAATCAAATCTTCAATTCATTGGAAAATGTAATCAGATTTTTGCTTCGCTAAGGCAGGGGAGATTTTTAAGAAAAAACAACTTACAAATAAAAGCAACTGTTCATTTAATAGGAGGCAGATAAATTTTGAAGTCAACAAATTTTAATAGCCTTGGCATCTCTTTAAAATTTCTCCTACAGTGTAATTTCTTTTCATTAAAATAGAACTCTTTCCTGTCTGAAACTAGCAGTAAAGAATAATGGTTATATGCACTGCACAGTGCAGAACTGATGTTTAATTCATGCTTCAAAGTTTACTTACTATAATAGAAATTAAAATTGGTATTCGTATAACCCACCAGGGACCACCATGCTCATTTGTATCCCAGCAACTATAAAAAACAAAAGTGAAAATGATGTTAACATTAATTTCATCTAGCAAGCAAAACCTATGAAGAGAAGTATTTTGGATATACAAGTCAAAATGCACTAAAATAATGCCTATATTTCACCATTTCTTTTTTTCCTGCTTTTATTTTTTACATCTGTGGTTTTAATATGCATATTCAAATCAGCTAAAGCACCAGGCACAGGAGGCTAGCAATAAAAATAACGGGGGACATTGCCCCTTAGGGTCTCTAAGTTTAGTTTCACTTTGTGTCAAGGCACTTTTCCAAAAAGCACTTAACAACAGCCTCTGGAAAGCAGGAAAATATAAAGCAACTGACAGATAGAATTAAAATGACATAATTTCCTTGTGGGGTATTTAGGTTATGGATGGCTGGAACTGGCTTAGGAAAATGTGAGGCTGAACCTGAAACGTTGTCTGAAAAATTGGAAATTTAATTTTCACTGCAGGCTAAGTAATTCTAGCCTGAACATTCTGAGAATAAACGCTCTGAATGATTAACCTTAAACAAGAGCAATAACTTCAGAGTTCTTCTAATTGTTTAGTAATAGCAAAACAGAAAAGAGTCATTTAAATGTTAGAGGTCTTGCAAAGAAAACGTAAAAATTACGCAGGTTTTTCAATTTAACTGCAGAACCAAATAACTGAAAAATATTAGTCAGACCTCCCAAAAAAGAATGTGAAAATTGTTTGTTCCACTAACCCTTCTGTCCCATTCCTCAGTGCCAGCAGGTGCAGTGAGTCTGACCTTCCCGCAGTGTTACCTGAGCTCCTCTCCTTGTGCCAAGAATAGCTAGGCCTTGCTCTCTTCAGTCACACTGTTACCTGAACCTGCACTGCTTTAATATGTTTACTTTACACTGCTTCACTTATGTGAACGTAATATATCCAAAGATTTCTAGATTTCAATCCTTCGAGTTGCCAGTTCGCAAGTTAAGATGCCAGTAGTCTACCTGTGGACTTCAAGGAGGAGCATTAGTCAGAATGTCTCTCTGCCACTTCCTCCTCTTAAAAGTTCCCAAATAAATAGCATGCAGAAACTTCATGCTGAAGGGATTTTAAACAATTGTCCCTTGAGTGTCACATCTGTAAGATTTCAGCTTTCCTGTATTTATCTCCTTTAGAACAGCAAACTACCTTTCTGTGAACGGCACCATATCCTTGCCTCTTATCCAAGGTAAGGCTTGTACTGGTACAGTTCGGGACTTCAGGCTTTCCATTTCCCACCTACTTACCCGGTGTCCTCCAAAATGATTCGTGTCACTGTCCATGTAATAATGAATATGGTAGGAATTCCTAAAAAAACAAAGAGGTTTAGGGGAAGATTATAAATAAGTAAGTTCAGCCTGCTTGTAACCATTAATTTCCCAAATATACAGTACATAGTAAAGTGTATAATGGAGTGAGAGGCCCAGCTGATCAGTCACTCAGCACTAGCACTGTCTTACTAACATATACTGCAAGAAAGTGGGTTCATTTCTTATAAAAATGCAGCTGTAATCTCTAAACAGACAAAGCAGGTGTCTTTCTTGGTTTCTTTCTTAGGTTTCTTTCAAGTGACCTATAGGGAGATACTATACCCATACCCGTTCCCAATTAAATAGACTACAATATAAAACTGAAGGGTAAATCATTCAGCGTGGAGACATTCACACACACTGGTTTATTCCTGAAAAGCCTAAATGCTGTTTTATCACCACTTATTCCTGGAAGCTTTAAATTGCTCCATATATATAGGTCGCTGCACTGTCTGTAGATCGAAAGAATACGTGTATTTAAAAACAGATGGAAAATATTTAATGAGCTTTTCAACAAAGGCAAGTGGCACAGCATAGCCTGTGTCTATACACCTGAACTTTCTTTCTCCTCCCAAATTAGGACAGCAGGAATCATACGAATCATGCTTTGGGTGGTAGTCCCTGAACCATCCTGTCCCCTGAACTTCCCCCAGGCAATATCAAGGAGTGCAAATTGGCACAGGTGAGAACCACGCCAAGGAATATGCAAACAGGTAGGTGACCGCAGGCCCTGGCTGGCTATGGGCTTAGCAGTAACCTGGGGGACGAGCATGGAAATTTTGTACCTGCTCTCCCCCATGCTGCAGTGGCCGTACCTATGGTGGAGAGGCTGACTGAGGAACTAAAGAGTCTGAGGAGTCGCTCCATTGACCACAGTCCTCTAATAGAAACAGCATCATTACTTTGGTTGAAACACTGAACTTAACTAATACATAGGTAAAGAAAAAAGAGCGTTATTGGAAGGTATTTAAGTTCTTACCCCATCCAATCAGCAGATAGACTGTGAAATGTCTGTTGGGGGAGAATATTAGCACAAGAAGGATGTGGAGGTAAAGTCCTTCAACTAAGAGCCAGTAAAAGTTTGCCATAACACCATACTGAAAAAATACCAAAATAGCCTTGCAGCCCACCTGAAATGTGAGAACAGGGATGAAACTTGTTGCAAGAAAAATGCTGTATTATTTTGTTAGTAATATTTCCTGTAAGTTTTAACTCTCCACATAATGCTTTTAAACCAGGTCCAGTAGCAAAAGTTTTTCTTCAGCTAACCATACAAGCAAATTGGTACATTTGAATGAGTATGGTATATAATTATTACAGAAGTTTTAGATGGAGTAAATTAACTTAGAAAGTTTCAAAATATCACAGCATAAATATTCTAAAAGGTGCTGCTTTCAATAAATGCACACACTTGCAATAGCTGGTTAATGAATGGCTATTAGATTAAATCATCAGCTGTTAAATGGCTAATAAAAAAAATCCAGCTGTTTAATTTTTTCAAAATTGTACTCCGAGCTTCAGAACATATTAAAATCAACGAAGAAATTGCTTTCTGAATTAATAAAGACCAAAAAAGCAAACAATGAAAAATCTAGCTTTGTATCATGAATATCCCAAGCAAACTTAGAAGTTGAGTGGACTTTTAAAAATGATGTTTTCCCTTTAGAAAATGCTCTAGTGCTTCTTAATTAATAAGACAACACACACATATATGACAAACTGAAGTCCCAGCATAATCATAGTCTGTATGCTGCTCTGCAGAATGAATTTTCAGAAGTCTGTGCTGCTGATGTTCCACAGTGCTGGCTGCTGCTACTTTGGTACTTCCCAGGAGGAGTTTGTAGGTGAGAACTGAACATAAAAATGTTTCTGCTGACACTGCCACTGACACCGAGAAATGTGGTGATATGGTGAATGCAACCTAGTGAGTTAAATATTATACAGTGATTTCTCCTAGTTTCTAACTGCTTTACTCTATCCCTTGTTCTAAAACACTTTGTACCTCCGCTGCTTCTGTTAAAAACCCAAGTATCCCAAATGCCTAGCTCGGTATCTTACTCATTTAGTGATCGATTCCTTTGTCTAAACAAAGGTATCTACTACCGTGTCAGACGTCTTAAGGTACCCCTGACTCCAGCTGCCTGGCCAGAAGGGCATGGGTCTCCCACTCAGCCCCATGTGGATATTTTGGATATCTCAGGGCATCCCATGTAGCATTACATGCATATATTCAGGCAACTAAGTAAGACCCAAAACCTTGAATTCATTTTACCTAATTTTAGCTGTCTAAAGCAAAGTTTCTGGTCCAAGCTAGCCACCCACTAGCTAGCTAGCTTCTCCTACAGTTTGTGAAGAGAGGACAGGCATGTCCAGAGAGAGTCTTAAAATAGATGAGATAAGCTGCCCCCTGGAAAAGACTATGTCTCTCCCAGTGAGAAAGACAGAAGTCCAGAGAAGCAGCTTAATTCAGTCATCCTGTTCAGTGACTAACTAATCTTGCCGCAGGACTCTGAAGGGATATCCATTGCAGAGCGGCAACAGGCCAGGAACTTTAACAGGGGAAAATTAAATATTTCAAAAATGACAATTGAAACTTGTTTTGATGCTTAATCAGATCAACACTTAATGCCTAAAATTTTGTATTCCCTCTTAAGTTCCAATAAACATTTATCACATATGCTCCTCTGTATTATATTTTTGACTTACACACCTGCACCAAAATATTTTCCCTCCCTGTTTCCCATGCAGTTAAACCTGTATCAGGTCTATTTCCAGATGCTGAATAGTGAAGGTATCTGTCCTTAAAGTCAGCCAGAATTACGAATCTCTGGCATTCAGATTCAGGACCTAGTTGCATCCTATTTTAAATGGGGTGCTTTTAAGAATCTGCGCCTGCAACAGAGTTGTGCAGTGCACACACAGGCTGAAGGGGCAAATCCTCCATGCTGCCAGGTACCAGAAGGGGGATCCAGCCAATGCAGGACAAAGCAGCTTTACTGAGCTGGTCATCCCCCAAGTAACGCATCAGAAATTAGCCAACAGGCCAAAAACCGACAAATTCAAACAAGGTCCTATCAGGCTGCAGGCAAGAATAACTGGAGAATAAAGGAAATTGCAGAATTTACCCCTGGTAGTCCAAATGCCTGCTTTGGACCTACAGATCCAGTCATTATATTCTCTACAGAATGCTCTACTCTGATGGCTTGGTATTCCTATATATTCAAAAGGATCAGGGAGGAAAATGTAGTGAGGTAACAGTATTAAACCAGGTAGCAAAAGAGGTTTATTACCCATGAGGTTTGATCCTCTGGACAGTGAGCTGTGTTGGAGCTGGAATAGAGAATATCATCCTTGACTAAAACAGAGATTGCTCTTAGAATGAAAGAGAGGAACAGGTTCAGATGGATGTAGTTCCGAGTACAATGAAGTTTTCTAAGAAGAGATTTAAAAATAGGCATTTTAGATTTAAAGACAGAAAGCCTCTTGAATAGACTTCTACTACTCTCTGTCTTTCTTAGTGATATGAACCTTGAGTAAGCACCTATCTTCTCCTCCTCTGCATATTGTTAGCTGTCTTGCTGTTTTCTTTTATTACTATCATTATTTTCTGACTAAAATATACAAATAAAGCATCTTTGACTCCTTTTCAGTATCACAGACCAAAAGATCCTAATAGCGTTTTCCCACATTTCATTCGTTTTTTTCTTCCAGATAAAATCTTGATTAACTTGGATGTGTTTCAGACATGCTCCCACATTACTTTCTGGTTTATATTTTTACTCCTTTAATTCTTGCATGTTCCTATATAATGGCTTTTCATGCTATGATGTGAATATGTGATATGTGATAACAATTAGAGAATGCTTGTAAAACATTAGATAGCATATCCTTTTTGTCCAGTGAGATATAAAACTCCTCTTCTTTTGTCCAGCAGCCATGTGAAAGTCTGACAAAAAATGAGGAATTTACTGTTCCAAGTGAATAAGCTCTAAGGGGAAGCGATCTAGCACTTGAGGGTCTTTCACTTAAAAGACATTCCTTTCAGAATCTCCCCATTTAACACAGATATGTTATAGCAAATTTCCAGAAACCAAATTGCTGCGAGGTTTTTTTGGTCAAAATCAGCACCTTGAACTGCACCTGAAAGTAAGTCAGAAGCCAGGGCATTTTAGTGAGTATGATAAACCAATGGAAGATGAAGATGCAATAGGATGTTATGGCTAGTTGTGTTCTGTGCAGTGTCAGCTTCCAAGTAGTCTTCAGATGTAAATTTGTACTGAAAAACACTGAGTAACCAATCCGAAACTACAAATGCAAGGCTAATCGCAGTGAGTGCAGCATTTCCAGCCAAGCAATGCTAGGAAATAATAGAAAATAATAGACTTATATCTAATAGATCCAATAGGAAATAATAGATCCATTTTGCTAGTCTCCAGTTTACAAAGGACATACTATCAGGCTGAAATTAAAGCAGTTAAAACTCCAGTTATTTCTGTGGCCATGCAAGTCCTTTCCTGAATCAGGTTCTGTAAAAAAACAGACGTATCATTATTATGTTACACAGCATCACATGCTTCTATAGAATTCAGAGACATATGCAACAGAGGTATGGGACCAAAATATTTTTCTTCAGCAATTAATTTAGAGTTTAGTACCTTGTCACATTCAGTAGTTGAAATAATAAATGTTGGATCTATAAAAGGCCATCATATCAACATTTGGAGGTACTGTCTTTTTATTCAGGGTTATGTATAATGATAAATGTTGCTCTTTAACAGTGACACAAAAACTATTACCCTTTTATCTTTGGTAAGACTATGCCTTATCTTTGATAAGACTAAGAAAACTACCATTGAAGAAATGTTTACAGGAAGCTGATGTACATGAGAGCAAGCATCTAATAGAAATGTTGAAGATCTGTGTTTTTCTCCTTGCTAAGATACACATATTAAAGAAACTGACATTTTCTTTGGAAGGCTTTGTTATATAGGAGCACTCCCAAAGGAACTATAGTAAGAGCTGTGCACACACATAGCATTTTGTATTCACTTCTACTGTTGATACAGTTGAACTTGTACCATTGCTTCAGCTGTGGCCTTCACAGTAAGTGTCTCCTTGTTACCTGCTTGGGAAACTACATACTGGCCAGGGTATTTGAAAGCTAATTTGCGTTTCTAATTTAGCTTACAATGTTAGGAGGCTAATGCTCCTAAACTCCCTGTATACTTAACAGAGAGAAACAATCCTTATAATCTCCCACAGAAAAGTCTGTCTTTCCGCTGACTCAGCTGAAGGATTGGGAAGATCAGGTTCTCATTTGGGTATTTAAATTGTGTCTAAAGTTGTAAGACTTGAGTACATCTTTGAAATTTTCAATCACCTTTTGAACAGTTATTAAGAATACATTTATCAAGACATTTGTTATAAAACTGTAAAGAGGTTTGATATAAGTCTGTATATACACTAGCTGGTTGCCAGAAAAATGAATATATGTCTTATTCTCAGCAAATGAGTGACTGGTGATGGACAACAGTCAGTTGTCTATGATATACCTACTACCTTAGATGTGGTTGTGTTTTAGCAGTTTTGCCTGTAAGTTTTTGCTGGGATAAAAAAGATTACCATGAATCATTCTATTCACTCTTTTTAAAGATATCCCCAAAAATAATCATGGGTCATGTATCTGCTCTGAATATTTAATTATTGAGACAGTTCAACGGCACTCTCAATCGTTTACAGAATAAGCCATAGGAATAGTTTATCAAAGGATTGATGCTCTGACAAACAACATGCAACTCCTTACTACCACTATTCCTGTTATTATTCCTACTATTTACATGTACTTCTTTTGTAGCAAACCCAGGTGATGCATTTTCTTTATTTTCTTAGTAACTGGTGGAGAGTGGGACAAGAAATTTGTGCGAGGTTTATGATGGAGAATATATTGGCTATTCTAATTAGATAGGTAGAAATGAAACATAAAGGCATGAAGTTGGAGAGACTGAGAACTCTGATACTGATAATACTGTTTAACCCTTTCTTTTAGCAGTAAGGGTCTGCTTTTAGTCTCAGATAACTACTGGAATCTTTGGCAACATCAAAACAAACAGTGCCTTTCCTAGTACCACTTAACCAAAACTTTGCACATTCAGCACTTTCCTTCAGCACAATCATCCATATCTTTACAACCCCACCCAGAAAAATTAGTGATTACCTTCAATTATACTACTCCTCGAGACCACTCAGAAGTACAGACATCGCTGTCCACTTGTCCAGCATTAAAACCAGCTTCCTACTCATTTTCAAGAGCAATTCAAGGTGTTGATTTTGATAATCAAGACAAAAATGATTTATTTAATCCATTCCAAAATTACTATTCTTTTTTTTATATAGGTTGTAATGTCTGTACATTTGTAAAGTGCTTTGAATTTTTTTAATACAACCGGTACTAGCAAAAATCAAGTTACCATTACATTACTGTCACCTATTTAATTTAGCAAAGTATAAACCCAACGCATTTTCTAAATACCTGAGTAATCAGTTATCAGACAATTGTTAAAACTATCTTATCATTATTCTTATTTACTCATGAAAAATACATACCTGAAAAGACAAAGAATTATACTTCCTGTTGTAAGAGCGATCAGAGATACACTGTGTCCAAGGGTATAAATTGCTTTCACCCTTATATAAAAGTTGACCTGCACAGAAAAAAATATATACAGAGGCCATTTACTATACATAAAACTGACTGTAAAATGATATCATTTTACATTAAATCTGAAGACTAGAAGTCACATATCACATTATTTTATTCTGTTGCGCTACACAACATGTGGATAATGTGTAATATCTTTAATATATTTTTGAATTACAACATCTCAAGCCAATTGACCCTAGTAGAAAATTCAGCCTCAGAACCTCGAAACTTAGACACACAAGCTGATATAGTTTCAGCTGATTATCCCAGGTTGATGAGGTCAACATAAGTATGAGATTCATGAACTTCCATAAATATTATCAAACTGGGAAGGAGGAGTCACTCTTTGAAAGAATGGATAATCTCTGAAAGAGATAATCTCTCAGTCCTTCTACTCCAGTGTACTCAGTAATGCATTTATATATAAGTTTAAATCTAAAGACATGTTTAAGTCCCTCTAATTTCCTATTTCATATGTTCAAATATTTCATTAAATTTTGACCCAAACAACACTTCATATCTTTAGTAAAATTATTTGTTAAAGCTAGGAAAGTCATCTTTTCCACAAAGAAAAAGCAGATTACAGTGCATGGTCTGCTGGTTAACTGTAGTTATCTGTAAATTTACCAGCCATACATTAAGCCATTAAATCATATTCGGATAAGAATATCAAAAAAAATGATGCTAAATAATGTCAGAATTAAGCTGCTTCTTGACTTATGCTTGCAATGAAGTCATCAGACTGAAATTACTTTCCATGAAAGCTAGATAAAATATTAAAGCTGTAGAGTTATTCACTATTTTATGGAATTAATGGATATGTTTTTAAAAATAGTGTAGAGTATGCCATGTTATACAGACAGAATTTCAAAATTTTGATCAAGTGCAATGTCTGTCTCCTATTTTTGAATTTTTGCATTTATTTATTCACCCTTTCCATCTCTCTCTACTTGGCACATTTTAACTTGGATTTGCCCTTCAATTCCTTATTAGAGTGGTAGAATTATATTCCCTAATTTCCTCAATTTCTGGGCAGCTCTGAAAGCAATGCCTAGAGAAAAGCGCTTTAGAGCATCACTATGCTTCTTTAACTGACTTGCGTCACAGCAAAAGGAACATCAGCCAGTCCTTAGGCAATTTTCTGGGAACTGAGTGATAAACCATTTCTCAGCATCAATTACAACAACCCATAACAGGCTTCTTCCATGACACTAGGAACGCTGCAAATACGTTGGGCATGTTCCTTCTTTAATTCAGCCTAACCTCCGCTCCAAAATCATGGAAAGAGGGTATTGCTTCACACTTAATGGCTTAACACTTTGGCAGGCTCATGTACTTATCAGTATTCTGGAAGAAAGCAAATTTTATTTCCTGACCATGTGCACATCAGGAGTTTCTAATAAAGCAGCTACTGCAAAACTTGTAACTAATGCACAGCAGTTTCACAATAGGTTTATCAGTTGTCATCTTGTCATTTGCATGTCATTAAAGACATTTCTACTAAGTGTACAAATATAAATTTGAAGGGTCTCTAAATCAAAAGTTCTTAACACCCACCATGTAAATACTGTAAGTTTCAGGGAAATAAATGTCATCTGCAAAAAAAGTTGCAACAACAATAGATCTATTTAGTTTAAATACTGAGTGGAAGGTTTCTTTTTCACTTTCACAGAAAAACCTAATTAGCAGAGTTGTCCTTTTAATAATAACAGTGATGTCTAAACAAAAAAAAAAATCATTATGATACTGCAGAGCAGAGGCAGAAGTCTCTATAGCTATGCTAAAGCCTTGTACACAACAGCTGGTAAGAGTGGACATGGGGCAACTTTACGCCACTCTCATCTTCTTATCTCAGGGATTACCAAGTAGTTTAACAAATCCTGACAGGATAAAGGAACCCCTGGACTCCTCTAATTTGTATCTGTTAATAGCCTTCAAAAGGTAAGTAGGCAAACCAGGAGGTCTGATGTAAATTGTGTCCTGATCCTTTCACAGTCCCTAGCAGAAATGACCTCCTCCCTCCCAAGAATAATTAAAGATTGGTATCTATTCAGGGTTCTCACTATGCTAGAAAAACTTAAAGCAGCTGTAAGGTCTCTCTCTGCTACAGAGTAGTCTAAATGTGATATGAGTTGGTTATAATATCTGCTCCAAAGAAAGAGTCTTAGCTTTGCCTAGTTAAGTAGAAATAACTTTGGAACAGTAAGAATGTGAGTTTGGCACATGCAAAATCATGTATTTAGTATTAACATATAACTAAACTGACTAAACCGTACGCTTTTCTATAACTCACATGGTGTCTATACTCCAGATTTAAGACTGCCTTCCATCACCTACCCAGTAGATATCCTTATTTCACTTCTTTTCCTTCAGTCAAAATTCTCTTGTGCTCACTTTCTGTCAGTGGACATCTGCCATGAAACCCTTTTTTGTAGCTCTTGTAAAGAACTCTGTACACAAATGGTACATGGTAAGTATTAGGATGCTGGCAGTTCTAAAACATCATTATTCTGATTCAGGATGCTTTAAAATATTTGAATGAATAAAATAAGCTTACTCACAATGAAGTTGTAATTAGAATTATTTGTATTATTAAATTGGATTATTAAATTCGTAAAATAGCAATTTGTTTATGCAGTTCTGTTGCTAGTCACTATCTATCCCGTATTTTCAAGAGAGATCAGAGTCTGCAACCATAAGAGGTAATTTGAACTTGCACATTTCCTTTCAACAAGAGAAAGTAGCTATTCTTAAACATGTTTGACATTTTTGAGAACTCAAGTACTTGGCTTCTATCTGGTACTGAATATAGCATTAATTTTTCAAAAATGAGTCATAACATCCTTTACTACTAATTCACTCAACTGGTTTCTGTATCCACTGCACAGAGTGGATTTCAAAAACTCTATTGTGTATATGAAAAAAAACCTTATCATTCTGAGTGACTAGCACAGATTGTATAGTGCACAAATGCATACCTGTTGCACATCTTACTATCACATTTAATGATGTAAGTAAATTCAGGTAAGCTATACCAACACTGTGTCTTACAGTCCCACAGTCGAAAGTATGCATTTTATTGATCAGTAGAGAATGCCTCTATTCACTGACATTCACTTTCTCCATTCAAATATATAATACAGAGTAACAACATTCTAGCTATAAAACATCTAAGCAGTAACAAAACCAGTATCCAAATGTCTTTTTTGCAGGCCAATCAAATAAAGTGCAGCTACAAACTCACTGCACTGAAATGAACATGCCAGGTCAAGTACCAGTGGATTTCAGATCTGTTCATGGGATGAGAAGAGCTTTTTTGGCAATCATGGATGATAATTTATTACTAACTGAGAGAGGGCAGAGATCTGTTCTCATCCCGCAAAATTCCACCTGCAACATTTGACATTATCATCAGGTTTAACCAAACTTTTTAACTTCCAAATGAACATTCCTATTAGCATCCTTCCTTCTGCAGCCAAAGATACTGGTCAAAGAATCAAGATCTGAGAAAATGCTGCCAAAATTCAGTTTACCCTTACGGAGATGTCTCCACTTGGTAAGCACAGCTCCAACGGCCTAATTAAACTGTACCTGCTTACCTATGTGTAGTCATCTAGTACTACCCGGAATGCCTTAGACATCTGTATGCAGATGTGTCAAAGGACCTCTTTACTGGAATGGCAGCAGCACATCAAATGGCACTAGACACCTATGTTTAGGGAACCTCATCAAGCTCTGTTTCCACACACTGGTGATTAGACACCTCTCAAGTAAACATTAAATTTAAATTTCTGATCTGGAAGTTGAATTTCACCCTTCCTGGTTTTAAAACATAGGCTGGTAAGTATGTGAATGTAAGTGATTGGAAAGTATGACTGTTGACTGTGCTAGCACAGACAAAACTGAAAGACACAGGAAATTTGTTCTAGCAACTACTCTGATGTTCTGAACACGGCCGAGTCAGTTCCCACCAGATAAGAAAATCTGCTGTGCATGATGAAATGTTTCACATTTCTATTATGAATGGGTAAGAACAAATCTCGTCTTCTGATCATTTTTTTCTGATGTAATTATTCATAATTCAACCAATTCATTATTTTTGAAATAGCACCGCTTGTGTTACCATATCATTCTTGTCTATGCATTGTATTTTCTAGGATGTTAATTATCCTTTGAAAGGTCCGGGCATACCAGATCTAGAGAGAGACTGTAGATTCTCCTTAATTTTTTGTCTTGACTTGGAGATATTTGTTTAGGAAATATGTAAATTGGCTGGTGCCAAACATATTAAATTTATATCCATCATTACTGTGCATTGCCTTTGTTCACTTTTTCCATATTTGCCCATCTGCTTCTCAGAATGAATTGCATTAATCTAACATTATTTTCCTCCCATTATTCCTGCCCTATACACAGCACCTTATACTTTCATAAATTTAGAACACAGAAGCAAATGATTTACAGTTGCCATTATGCGCATGACATGGCATGCACTATGAAGTTCATCAGAATGTTTCTGGACCAGAAGTATTATTAGGAAATCACAGTCAGACCAATGTACCCAAGGGAAAGCCTTGATCCTGCTTATACATTCTGCTTTACTTTGTGTCAAGAACAATTTGAACTCAGTATGTCTTTTTTTCCCTTTTCTTGGAATTCTACAGGATTCCATTGCACTGAGTAAAAACTCTATGAAATTTATCTGCTTTATGTAATTCAGCTGAGCATTTTTTCCATTTTGAGGGGAAAAGTTTTTGGATAGGTCTATGAAGTTCATCTTAGGATAAGCAATTTCACTTTCTTGTAAATGTTTTCCATGCCAAGGAATGTAAAGTTCCTGTTTCCTTCCTCCAGATAAGTTAGATATAAAGTGCAGGACAGTACAGTAAAGTAGAAGATGCTCTAACAGCCACTGAATTTTGGAGGGATGGATTTATTTAAGCCAGCTATCTAGATTGTTTTTACAACCAATGAAGAGAAGCAGACAAAGGGTGATTCATGCCTTCCTAAGTGATCTCTATCATCCTAAGATAGGCATCTAAAATATCTTAGAAGGACAGTAGAGTAAAAACACCTATGCTTTCTCCATTAAATACAAAGTGAACCTAGAATGACTGGTGCAGATGCAGATGATATGTACCTAAAGTTAGACAATATGAATCTGTCCCAGGAGTCTCTCCACTGGTTTGGTCAGCTTTCCATCATGTGGTAAGAGTATTATACATTTTTTAATATGTATTAAGATTTTTCCTTTATTATATTTTCATCATGTTTTTAAGGCCATTATTTGAAGGCTGGCATTTGTTTTGTTTGAAATTTTTCTAACTGAGGTCCACCTCACATGGGATTTCAGATACCAGAAGTCTGCTTTCTGAGTAATAATATCACCAAAAAAACCCGTATTATTTTAAAACCTTTCAAATAAGCACTGGTGACCAGACAAAGCAAATGAGGCTTATTTTGCTTAATACAGATAATGGTGGGATATAGTCCTTCTAAAAGGTAGGCAACTCATCAGAACTAGTCATTTCCTCTCCCGAGAGAGAGGGAGTTAACAGAGGAGAACAGACTCATTTATGCTATGATTTATCTGTTTCATTGTGCTTGCAGTGATTCAAAGATATTAGGATAAGATGAATTGCATCCAGGCTCCAAAGACTGTATCTTCTTTGACTATACGAAGGACACAAGTTGTCTGGCTTAAATGCAGATGTGTATAGTGTACAGTGTAGTCAGACAAAGCTCATCAGGGCTTTATTCCTTAAATAAGTTTTTGGAGCTTACGGAACAAATAATCATCTGTTTTATGATGTGCCCTTCTATTAGCAGCTATCATATTACTTCTGGTTACTACACGCAGACCTAGTGATGCCAGTATGTAACTTAATGAGCATGTATCTCAAAGTTACTAAACACTAATGAAAAGACAAAAGAGTAGTGTTTGGTACAAATAAATTACTGGGAAGTGAGGGAGTAAATTTCCCACATTTTCGAAGGGAAATTTCCTGAAAGACCAGGTAGCAGAAGCTTGACTGAGGCACTGATTAAACTATACTTTAAATACTATTTTCTCACATAATTATAGAAAAATTACAGGTTTGATTCTTCTGTTACATCATTCTTAAAATATAAAGGGGGTTTAATACATATATACAGCTGTGAATGCAAACAGATTAAGTATACAGTTGTTTATAGGTCAGTTAGATATTCAGATAATCCAAATAAAGCCACTTTAAATCAATTTAAAGAGAATTTTCATCAATTCAGCTTAGTTCCAAACCACAGAGTTAAACTGAGGAAAGTTTTCAGGTAGCCAGAGTTTATGAGCCTTATTCTTTTAAATTCATTATTTCTGCTTCAATTCACATGTGTTCAAAGCAAGACATTGGTGAAAGGAGTTGTCATCCTCACGAGGTCTAAAATCCCATCATGACTACAGCTCTAATTCTAGCTGCTGGAAGTTGCAGAGGTTATTTTTGTTCAAAATATCCTGTGCTTTTCTCTTAAAGGCTATCTTGTAGAAATTAGTGCTGCAGAATAATTTAATAGCATGTTAAAGAAAACCTAGAAGTCCATTTCAAAATTGTTGTTTCTTAATTGTATCATTATATTGCATCTGTTATAGGAAAAGTTTTAATAAAAACTGTAAGAGTAAAAAGCCCTTCCCTAACACAATTTTTATCTTATGATCTATGTCCTAAGTTATTTCTTCTCTTACTAGCTCAACATATAACCTGCCTTATTGACTTGTGCCCTCTATTTCCTGAGATGGAAATCAGCAATCAAATAAGTACATGAAGAGAGAACAATATCATTGAAAGGTATTGTTTGCCTAATGGCCTTCATCCCTTAGGAATAATATACCAACTGCTCTTTTTACCAATAAGGCATATTGCATTGAGTCTGCATTGAGCTGTCCATAAGAATGCCTACACAGTTTCCTGGAGAGTTTATATCTAATTCATAACCCATTGGTATTCACAGTAAAGTGCACAAATTGTTTCTTTCTGGTCTGTTCTTGATTGGTCAGTCTAGACTATGATCTGCCATCATTTTGCCCAGGTGCCCAACTTTGGAGGGTGTCAGTTTGCAAAGGTAGCAAAAAAGGACAAAAGTAATGGTATACAAAGAAAAAAATGAAGGATGTACCTTTAAAAAATTGTTCAAAACCATTCAAAGTGAAGGAAAACAGCTTAAATGGATTTACAGGCAGTGTCAGCAGGTTATTCAACATAAATTTAGTTAACAGCATTTTTCAGATTATTTTCATGTCTAACTATGGAATTTCCAAAGAATGGTGAATGGTCCTGAAATCCTCTGAAGGAAAAAGAAAATTCCCTCTAGGGACATCCTTTACTCCAATTCTCTCCTGGTCTGGCTATTAATAGCTTGCAGCTGAGATGATTCAAGTCCTTATAAAGCTTCTAGTGGTCAGTTCTATAGCACTGGCAGGAAATACAGGAGCATCATATTTACATTTTCCCAAGAATCATTCCCACCATATATATACCATATGTCACCTCTTGAGGTAGATGAAACTAAACCAGTTATATTCACTGCGTTTGAAAGCTCAAAGGTCTTTCTTCTTGTGAATTTTTGAAGGCATCATGAAACCCCATTACTCAAATTGGGAACTGGGTGATTTTACAATAACACCAGCAAGAGTTGTAGGGGTTCTTTTTATAAAGTGAATTCAGCTACATAAACTTAAACAAATTGTTCCAATTTAGAAACAAATTTGCATGGCAGGTGTTGATACTATAGAACCGAAAATATTACTTTAAATATTCTTCAGCCATTAGAGTAGGGAATGATGTGTACTGTGGCATAAGGAAAGTAGCTGTGGTTCAAATACTATCTGGTTGAATGGAACAATTCCAACTCAGAAGGAGATACAGTATCTTTTATTGTTCTGTATGATCATGAAAAAACTGTTTAGATTTGATTTCAGAAAAACTCCTTTGCTTGAATCTTTTGAAACTGGACCCATCTAAAGTTGTAGCTGATTTCAGAATTTTTAAATGAAGAAGAAAAAAAAAGGTTAAACCCTGTATGAACTTTCTAATAAAGCATTAGTTGTCCAGTTGCACTGATATAACAGTGCCCCTAATTTAGCTGCCAGCTATGTTCTCTGAGCTTGACAATAACTGTCAGGAAGGCTGGATAGGAAAATGACTCTCCTCATTTCTAGCCACTAGGAAGAATAAAAGAGATTGTTTTTCTCCAGCAAAGCACATCACTTAAAGTAATGTTTCAGGCATTCTGCACACATGCATGACCCCTACAAGAAATAATCTGACTAAAATCAAAACAAGAATCCTACCTGCTCTTATTCTGGCACAACAGATTGCAATGCCAACAGGACTGAATTTATCTGCTGGCCATTCATCTGACAAAGGGACATTCATGAATTCACCACACAGAGGAATAAGCTGAGTTTGAAGGCATATGTAGCTAATCAGCCAAGAATACTTTAACATTGCCTTAAAACTGATCCTGATCATTTTCTTCAAGTTAAGCACAAGCAAGTAAAAAATAATGACACACAGGAAATTATTTTATCATATTACATCCTGGCACACAGAACGCACACATTTGTAATTATTCTGCACTTGGAAATGTGGCTAATGAGCAAATTTCAGATCATTTTATTAGTCTTATAACAATCAGCAACTTAAGCTTTTTCTAACCTTCTGCTGAAAGAACATTAATCTTGCTTCTCAACCTATTGAAAAGCTAGGTAAAGACTAATACATTTTGAAACCATTACTTTAAAAATTATAACTATTTAAATTCAGGTGTTGTGATTTTCAAAAGCAAAAAAAAAATTTTTATATGGTTATTATGTGGTATTTTACCAAACTCCACGTTCAGTGTAGATGCAATCATACTGTTACTTAGATTTCCTATATGAGGGTAAATAGAAGTGTCTTAATTGTGCCTATAAGCCCTGTATAACTTCTAATGACTCAATATCCGAAAGTGGCAAAATATATTCTCTGCAATTCTAAAAAGATGTATTTATAAAATATTGAAAAGAAAATAAAAGACAAAAGATTAAAATCTGCATTGTGTTGTGCCCACGGAAATCCAAGGGACAGAAATTACTTCTGATTAATACTGATTTAATCATAGCTATTAAATGTTTATCAGTGCTCTGTATGTTACACAGTACCATTTAGAAATAGACCCTTCATATTGTATTAATGCAAAATAAACAGGCAAAGCCATACCAAATTTGACAGCATATGAAAATTAATGGTAAGCGAGGTATGTTGGCCTATCTTATTTTTTATATGCTATTCTGTATGAACCATAATTAGTCAGTTCCCAATTTAAATTTAGTATTATATCTCCAAACTTAGTTAAAAAATAAGATTGTCAGGAATAAAATGAGTGCAACTGAGTAAAACAGAATTTAATACACATACTAGAATACATATTAAAAATATTAAAAACATATATTAACACAGAGTAAATACTGAAAACCTTTGAGATTTTGTAACTGTATTGAAAGTACAAACTGACTGAAGTCATGTATATGAAACACATCTAAACTTTCATTGATTGAAGTCATGTATATGAATGCATCTACACTTTCTGAAAGTCTAACAAAAATAGTATTTTTGCAACTGGAGTAAGAATAGTTGGTCTCTGTAAAATATTCACTTCCTTATTTGAGTAATACTGACTCCAAAACTGAAATTCAGCAATGTACTTCTAATTTCTGAGGGAAATATTCAAATTATAATCTCAAAATAAAATTCAACAGTTGATTAGGCACTGCAAAAATCAGTCCCTTACAATTTTCAGAGCAATTTCATGGAAAGGTTTACAGAATCTTTAACTGAAATCTAGGCTCTAAAGACCTAATGCTACAGTACTACTTTTTTTTTTTTTTTTTTTTTTTTTTTTTTTTTAATGGCTACCTAATGTTAATGGGCTTTAAAAGGATATAAAGATAAAAAGACTGTATACAAAAATAGAGGATTAGTACATGTTTGTGTCATTAGTGTTCTCTTGAACACTCTTTCTTGTAAGAGCTGTTCTAATGCCCACTTGTGATTTGTTTTCTTAGAAGAGACACCTTTTTCTGCTAATGTTTCCTTTAAAGTTAATTCAGTGTCGTGTTTACTAAGTTCAGGAGACAGAAGTCTTCTGTGTATTTACAGAGTAGACAGAGCACAGAAGTTTGCTAGGCAAAGCTCAGTGTTACCCTGCTGATCTTTCAACCTCAACCTTGGTTTGGAAGGACCTCTAGGGGTGAGAGGGTAATTCAGTGCTGACCAGAACCGGAAGGACAAAAAGCTTTGAATAAAGTTTAGGACTAGATTCTTTGTCCAAAGAACTTTTGCTACTGACCAGGTATTACCTTTAACTTATAAAAAAAACCCTTTATTAATTTAACAAAAAAATACAACTGATCACTACTAAGGTATTTTTGATCATTATCATGGCAGACAACTGTCGGTCATGTTTATTCTGAGGGCTAGTATGTTTCTGTAATACAATATATAAGAGAATCCAGTCTTCACAAATATGATTATTTGCAACTATATTAAAGATCTATGGTTTTACATTTTTATAACATATGTGTCACAGTGCATTCCATAATATCCAAATATTCACACTGGAAGAACATATCAGAACATGTTAAATTGTGTAAACAATGTAAAATCAGAATTGTTAGGAAATTAGTTCTGTGCTTAAGACACTGCAAAACAAGCAAATGCAAATTAAAGTGCAATAAAGAATCTTAGTTCCTTCTTTTCCCAAAATGAAGTGAAATACCACAACAGCCATTACTAAAATATTGTAGTACTGACTTGTATGTGGATAAATATTAACTGAGATAAAGAGATGGATTCTATGATAGGGACAATTTAATTATTTCCTGTTTTTGACTTCTGGTGCTCCTACACATTTTTTAAATGGCACAATATAAAATAGAATTTACCAAAAATATATCTAATAAAATTAATACCTCATGGTATTTAATAATCTTTGACATACATAACAAATTCATAGTATACCTTTTCTGAAAAGGTTCTCCTTCAACTCACTTTAAGGCTAAACATCATTCTAAGATCAGTGTTAGATGTTTTCACATAAAGGAGCCAACAGACATAAGAGACCAGTAATATATTAAATCATCATTCATTTTAATTGCAGTAATAAGTTCCTCTTATTCAAAGTTGCTTAACTGTAGTGGGAGAGATGAATAACATCATAAATGTGGGAATTTCCGTGCTTTGCTACCTAAGTGTGTGCCAGTATAAGCCTATCTTTGCATGTGAACATTCTCAGTGTGTACAGATAATGTGCAGTGCCTGTGGACATTCTCAATTTGTAAATTAAATTCTCACTCTGCTTTACAAGAGAGATTAACAGCTTATATTCAGTCCCAGTCTTCTCTCTTGAAGTCAATGGAAGAAAATTTTGTATTTATTTTATGGAATACTGGTCTCTTAATCACATCTTGTGGAAAAAGTAATGACCAAAAAATGCAGAATGTAATGTAAATAAATACAGCATGACTCACAGACGCACAAGTAGAGCACTGGTAGACAGCAGCCCTGTGTTACATTTTCTTGAGAGGGAAAGATTCAATTTAGACTCAGGACAAACAATCCATTAGTCCAGTGCAAGGATCTACTTCACAGATAGAAGTAATGCATCTATTTTCTAAAGGCAGTTACATTCAAGAGAGTGTTTGTCTGAGCCAGCCCTGACCTTACTGACTTGACTCCACTTGTCTTGGGTAGACTGTGCAGTAGTGCACCCAGGATGTTTTCTTTGACAGCGGCCTAGAGTGGATGCTTCAAGAAACTGGTCAAAAAGGAGAATACTTCTTCCATAGACGATGTTTCTACTTACCCACAAGTTGCACTGGTATTATAAAGTCCTTAGTAGCCATGAGGATCTTTTTCTCCATTACTTTGTCTTTGTATGACCCTATGTATTCAAATCACATAGCTTATAACTCATACATACTGGGGTTTTTCTAAGTGATCTAATAAATCTGAGGCTAATCCATGCTAAGTTTAGTCAATGCTGTATTAACTGACCCAGACATTATTTTTAAATAAAATGGTCACAGTTCAGTCCTTTACATTCACCAGCCACTCAGCATATATTAGTAATACTGACAGACAGTCTAATACCCTCTGAGGACAGCTAGGTCTCATCTTTAGCCTGTTCAGTTTAGATAAAAGAAGTCAAAATATGTCCACATGAAAGAAAAGGTTGCAATGAGGTTTAGCTTAGTTAACACATCTTGACATGTTTTTCTAGCATGGTCAAATCCAGTTACTCATTTTGCCATTGTGCTGCATGAGCTCAACAGAAATATAAAAGAAAATGATACTCATTTGAGGGACTGGGATGACATCTAAAACTTAATCTATGAGGCTCCTGGAGGTAACTAATTTACTTACAGGAAAAAAGGCTGGAAGTATGTAACAAAGATTTACATATACACTTTGATGTGATGACAACACAGAGAGTTTGTTTATGCCAATTTAAGCTTCATGCCAGTACCTACTCATTTCCATCATTTGCTGGCCATGAAAGCCACAGACCTACAGGAGGCTGTGCTAACCCCTCACAGAGCAAGGAAAAAAGTTTATTCAGGCAGTGTCAGATTTGTCAAATGATCCCCTACAACTGCAAACAGAAGCACTAGAGAATACTAATGGAAGATGTAATATAACACAAAAATATTCCATTTAAGGATGCTGTATTAGAAATTTACTGTTAATTTCAAAATGTGAAGCCAGTAGTTTCCTTTAATAGAAGCTGTTAGCTATACCATTAGACCCAGAACATAGATATAATGTTTTAACACTGAGTAAAATCAGCGCAAACTGCAGAAGCAGACAAGTTTATTGATACCTTTATGGTATCAGTGAACTTTGCAGAGAAACAATGGATGACCTGCTTACAGTATCTTTAAATAAACTTTCTTATTTCAGATCATTATCAACCTAAAAATTTGATATGTACTAATTAACTTCCCCTTCAGTCTTTACTGACCAATCTCTTTCTATCATTTAAACCTTCTCTAGAATATTCAAAACTGCTCAAAATAGATATATATCTATGTGTACACACAAATATATATACACAAACATGCTTCTACCTGATTTCTTTATATATATATACATATACATATATATATATATATATATATATATACATACATATATATATATACACGTAAAAAGTCCGTATCTTAAAAGACAGCAGAGAAACAGGAATAAATAGTTAATTGAATCTATGAGGCAAACTCATTCAGCAGTGAAAACACAGGCACCAAACTGACACTAAAGACAGTTTCTACCTACTACCTGAACATTGTCTTTAGAAAAAAGCACACAGAAGAAAATTTAAGACTTACCATAAGAAAAGTATTTTGCAATCTGCTTTAAAATATTTTCTCTTTAGGTTTTATAACCCCCAGGAAAACCTTACACATCATCCTCAAAGCATATTGTCACATCCCATCTTTATATCCAAGAATATTTGGTGTCCAAGTAGCTTTGGATACCTTAGGATATTTTCTTTTGAGGTACTACCATTGAGCACTAAGATCCAAATTCAAGAAAATATCTTCCTTCATTGTATCACTTGGCTCATCCAGAACTTCAAATCTCTCCTGAAATCTTATAGCAGAATGATACTCGTACTTTTTTTATTCTTTCCCATGAAGAGATGGAAAGCCCATGCTATCCTGATTTCTATTTCAGATTTGATTCTGATAATTTCATCCTTATTTTAACTATAAAAAATAGAAAGTAGACGAATACTCTTATTTAAATATAATATTTTCACAGGAACAATTATCTTCTGACAAGCCAGCACTATCATACTAATTTTCTTTTTGACTTGTCAGCTTTAAGATCAGAAAAAATTATTGCTATGTCCACTGAAATAACCAGTTTATGATCTTTAGGCAAAGAATATTCTCCGAGCAGTAATACCTGTACTCTAGAAAAGAGGATTGAGCACTCATATCATGTTGCTTAAATTGTAATCAGTGCTTGCATTTCCACTCTCCCTCCCTGCAATGTGCTATGCGTTTTATACCATACCCTATTTATGTTAGATATCTTTCTGAGCCTATCTATGTTGGATATCTTTCTGCTTTGTATGTTGGTTAAATAGCATTGTTTTAATATCTGCTTTCCACATTTGTCTTTAAGTTTTATTCTAGTTGTTTTACTATTTGCTGTTTTTCAGGCTTATTCAAATCTCATTGCTACTTCCTATTTGCAATATCTCTCGTTTCATTCCTGCTGTTACTGAAAATGGTAACATGACAGGTTTAACTGCAAGGTAAAATGACAGTGTATTAAAATGGCTCTCTTAAAGCAGTGCTGTTTTTGCGTTCTTAAGCAGTCAGATCATACCAATGTTTTGGAATGTGTCTGCACAAAGGACTGGAAAACAAAACATTCTAACCATTTTCTTTATCATCATTTTTCAAGTACAGTAATGTCTGGGCTTCTAAATATCTTAAAAACCGGCAATTTATAATAAGGTCTTCATAAAATACTTATTTATAAATAAGCTGACTGCAGCTCTAAAATATTATGAAATTTGTAACTGTTACTGTAACTACTAACTTTTAACGGTCCTAAATGAGACTAAGCAGAATTGCACCAATTACAATTTCCTAAATAAAGTCTGTTTTTTACTACAATATATACCCAAATAAATGTGAACACATACATGGAGTTGCTCTCTTTGCTTTAAAAACTACAAATAATCTACAATCTATGTACTATTCTGAAGGAGAGTCACATTTTTTCACACTTAGTGATTTGCACCCTTACAGTTGCTCCGCATTAAATACAAACTTGGTTATGTAACTTGGAAAAAGCCTGCTAAAAGATCAGAACCCATTACTATCTCACTGCTTTGCCAATATCTATCACATTCTTTTGTGAACAGGCTTCTTATCACTAAATTATTTATTTTAGTTCCTGACTACTCCTGTTAAGTTCCTGTTTAGTTCTTAAATGGGGGTTAATGGAGAAGTCTCTGTCACAAATCGCAACTAAAATACATCTTTAATAAACAGCAGGTAGGTTAACATGGTTGAGAAAAGCTTTTAAGGAATGGCACGTCTCAACTGGAATGTTACCACCTCTCTGCAAGCCGGACAGCACTGTTCTGCCAGAGCTACTCCACACATACCACAATTCAGAGAAAGTCCAACTGGTCAAGTATCTTTATTCAGGGGAGAACTTCATAATCTTCATGATAATGAGAACTTTACTGACATTGTGAACTCACATTTATAAACAAACTCTTGCTCTGTTAGCCTTGGAAGAAAAAATGGGAGAAAACAGATAGAACACATGACGGAAAATATGCTTCCTTCAACAAAAAGGACAAGAAAGAGTTTCCACAAACTAAACAAATTCAGTTTTCCATTTGTATTATATTCATATTTGATAGCTTTTGAACAATTTTTAATTGCTAATACAATTTGAAGTACATTATAATTCCAATGACCTAAATTAATTTTATTCGTAACTCAGACACTTACCACCAATCAAGTAGTGTGTTTACTAATACAGTAATATGATATTAAGATGTATTAAATAGAAACTTCTAGAAACAACATAATGCACAAAATATTCTGCACAAGTCCAGTAACATTGCTATATTAGAAATGTAGATGCATAAACCAACTGTTTATAGTCATCAATTTTGAACAGTTTCCAGTCGCCATATTTCTGCTTTTATCTCAAGTGAGATTTGCAATCCAAGCATATGAGAATCAATGCTATCAAAAAAGTCTACAGATTTCCATTAATTTTGATAGAATAAAAAATGCGTTATTTGGAAGCAAAATACGTCTCATAGCTCTTTCAAACACTAAATGAACAGAAATGTATTTTTCCTACCTTATAGTCATCTTCATAATCATTATATCCACAGGTGCTTAGGATGTCAGGAAAAATATCTGACCATCCACTACTTGTACAATTTTTGCTAATATTTCCTGTAAAGGAATATTTTAGAATTTAATTCAAAAACATTCTCAAGGGTCCTCAGCAATGAATCTTCAGCCAACCTAACTTAGTCAGCTCTGAAAATATGCTGTTAACATGCTGTACTTTCCAGCAGTCCTGCTAAAGCAACCCAGCTATTTCCCTTCATGTGAACTTCATTCATATTATTTTGGCTTTTACTCCCAGCTCTGAGCTGTGTTTGCACTAAAGAAAAATAAAAGAAATTCAAAGCTGTAATGGTAGACTTCTGCTTTGGTGTAACAGCTATTTCTGTTATATTTGAAAAAGCCTGAAATATTTTACAGTTTTACCTAAATTACTCTGAATGGAGTCTTTCAGCTCACTCTATAAAGAGGATAATTTGTAGCTAAAGTAGTTTGATAGAAAAGTAATTTAACTTAGAGTTGTTCTAAACTCTTAGCTAAGCTTTTCTGAGAAAGCAATACCAAACGATCTGCTGAAGAGTTATTAAAGCTCTTTTATACTATGATGATGAATTAATGCTACAACAAATGTTTACATATTTGGTTATGCACTTTAAAGGCCAAATTATGAGATTGGTTGAAGAACAATGAAAACTGGAGGGATCTCCATCTGTGGTGCAAACTACCATTTGAAAAAAGCATAGCTTTGCTCCTACCCAGCTGAATGCCCCCTATCATGTTTTTTTGAGCTTGTTTTGCTCCTGGACCACTGGCTCTTGCGTTTTTGTCCGTATAGCTTCAAAAGGAAGATGACAGTTTTATCATTTCTCAAGTCCTCCTCACAAGCTGGTGAGCTAGTTTGGTGTGAGCTAGTTTGTTGTGCAGGGCAGTCTTCTAACATGAAGGAGATCTATCATGTAGGTTTGAAATGCCTCCATTTGAACATAGCCTAGAACCCATTCTTCAACTTTATGGTGAAATGGTCTAAGAAAGAGATAAATCTTTCATTTTTCAGCTTTTTAAGGAAACTGTCTGCAAGATATCTAGACTCTAAACAGGACTCTGGGCTTTGGGACCTAAATATATAATGGATAGCCCTAATTCAGTGCCTAAGCTCTGGAAAGAGGTTGAAATACAATTCCTGAGCCTCACGTGTCCCTAGGAGACACTTTTGGTTAGGGCTTTTGGATCATTTTCCCTGCAGACTGTATTTACTCTATTGCTTTAGAGTAATAAAGTAAATACATAGAGTGTCTATACTTAGAGTGCCATATAGGCACTAAATACATAGTGCCTATGACTAACTTAGGCATTGTAACTCCTTAATTGGGGTATGTTAATATGCACGCTGAATCTCACCCTTCGAACCAATCTCTGAAAACATCAGGTCAATGGCAGGTATAAGAAATTTGTAAGTACACTAGAAAGGAATTTTGAACATTTTATTGACTTCAGAAAGTATTTTTTGTTGAAACTAAGCAAAGAAGTTGACTATTGTCTCACATGAGGTCACTAAGATGAGATGGTGGCAATGCATGATTCTATTCCTGGTTCCAGTGAATATGTTCTAACATTCATACAGCACAGAAAAACGTCAACAGGAGAAAACTGAAGAGTTTGAAGTCAGAAAAAAGAGTAGTTCTTAAAATTATTATAACTTCTTAAAGTATTTGAGCATTAGCAACTTTTCATCACCTTTCTAACAGTAATTTTTACTTTGTGATGCTTGAATTCTATAATAACGTACTGCTATAGTTTGGAGTTTACCACTGGTATTCATCTGATTTAAAGATATCTGCTTTCCGTCATCCAAGAACAACTTTTATGTGTCACAGATCAGCTTTGGCCAAGAATAACTCAATGTGTTTATATACACTCTAAACTAAAACCTTTGTGATTTTTATCTTGCTCATTGGTTACTGGAATACGTTCACTGTGTACGGTCTTTGGCTGAATGTTGTAAATATCCTACGAAGGGTTGACTGACAAATGACCAAATGGCCCTAGCTTATAACTAGACCTTGACCTCAAACCACAATGCCTCCTCAAACAACAGGACCGCTTCTGCAGTTTCACATAGACATGACGTTTTTTAAAGAATATGTAAGCCATTTATATATTCTAAGAGTTTCACTTTAAAAGCACATCAAGATTCTCTGATATAGAAGAGCAGAGGAATGTGTTATCAGAACCACAAAGTACGTCAAAGCCAGTTTTTTGCAAGAAAACGTCTCAAGATGCTGAAGTATTTTCTTCTCTAAGTATTATACTTCTAACTTAAGATAGTTCTAAGCCTTCTAATTTAAAGACAGTTAGACAATGTTCTTTGGAAGACATTGGTTATTTCTACACCATCTTTCCATACAATTAAATATCTGAAATGATAACCTCTTTTAAAATCTCTAATTGAATTTGACATTTAAATATAAAACCTCACAGAATAACTTCTGGATATCCATACACTTACATGGTCATGTATTATACAGAAACACTATATGATATGACTGGTTTTATAGTAACAAGTCATATAATATGAAGTTTTTAATATTCAATGGAGAATTAATTATGTAGTATGCTTAAACTACAACCTTGACAGCCACAGCAGAAAATAAGAGCCAATCCTACAGAAACTGTAAAGATGAGAGGGCAACTACTTTTTAATCCACAATTTAAAATAAGAAATCCGTTCAAGAATTGATGATATTTAAAAAATCTACTTGAGATTTTGAAGACTTCTATGGAAAATAAGGTGGTCCAGATATTCTTGTAGTAGAGTTTAAATTCCTCTTAAATCCTGAAAAAATTAAAAAGCTGAAAAATTAGTCAGGAACTATCTTAAGTTAGAAGTATAATACTTACAGAAGAAAATACTTTAGCATCTTGAGACGCTTTCTTGCAAAAAACTAGCTTTGATGTAGTTTGTGGTTCTGATAACACATTCCTCTGCTCTGCTGTATCAGAAAATCTATATCAGAAATCTGGCTATGTAAAAGAAGAAACTGGAATTCCTGTTTAAAGATATTTTGATAATTCCCTGCCATAAGAATCAAGCAAATTTAAAATTTTCTGAATATGAATTAAATAAATGATATATTCCAGAGCAAAAACAAATCTTAAATGTGCTAACATACTTAGTTAAATCTAAATCCATCCAGCCATGGGGGACGTTTACTGTCTTCCTCTCCAGAATTATAGAAAAACAAGATTATTAAAATCCTCTTAACTGAACAAACAATTCTTCCTCCATCTCTCTCTCCCTCTGCTCCATTTCCATCTATATAGCACTTCTAAAAAATTACCTTAGTTCTGTCTTGTCTCATGACAACATTTTAAATATCTCCCTTTGAGTAATTTGAACAATTTTACAGGTTTCACAAGATTTCATGAAGATTACACACACTTTCCCTTTATAAACTGTCTCATCTGAACAGTGGGGATAAGAACGTTCCTGCGGACTTTTGAACTATATATGTGAGAAACTACGTGTGCACCATCTAATTCTAAAACCTCACTGACAAAGCAAAGACCAAAAGCAAACCACTTCATGACACACTGACAAGATGGTGCAGAAGATGGTGGACTAAAACAGGTCTCCCAGCTGTCTGAGACACTGGGGTCTCTCTTTAGGTTCCATTAAAAAACAGTGTAAAATGTTTTATAATAATCCCTTTAAATCGCAATAGTGATAGTTACATATTTCGTACTAATGTTGGCTCAATTCTCTCACAACATTGAGGCAGAGCTCCCTGCTAAGCACAGAAGGAATGAACTGCAGATTTCTCACTGGCGAGTGTTAAAGGTGGCAGTCAGGCTCAGTGTCCTTCAGAATTAATGTGAAAAAGGTCAAAAAGAGTAAGCTGTCTTCAGCGTTTGACGCTAACGCATTACTATATCAGAATAGCATCTAAACCAAAGAACACCGTATGGACTACAAGGACAATTATTTGGTCTTTCCATGATATATCATGAATAGTTCTGTTGATTATCTACTGGTTTAATTATTTAAAAATAAATGCAAATCTTAACTGCAAATAAACATTTTTAACATGTTACCAAATACAGAGGAGAAAAAAAACAGCATTGTCCTGTTGAAATGATTTCAACTTCTTACGACAATGGGTTTTTTTAAAAATAGAGATACTTAGGACACATTTTAAAAGCCAACAAAAATACAACTTAAAATAAAATACCTGGTTTGCCAGAAAAAAGGCTAAACACTTTTGGACAAGGGACAGTGACAGTCTCTCCAATCTTAGCAGGACGCCAACAGGTAATGTTATCCCAAACTCCAACACATCCTAAAATAAAAACAGCAGTAACAGACTTGAAAGCTCAGTCTGGTCTTGATCATGTTACTGTACTTACCTTACAAAGACTTGGTGGAAGTTTAGCATGAATAATTCAAGAAAGATCTGGCTCTTCCAATAAGGTTTCAAAGATGTATTTTCCATGAAAATGTTACAGGAATCATAAGGAAAATGTTAAAACAATCAGTCTGCTGATCAGCCAGCTTCTTTTAAAGTCAGTTAATACATTTGTTTGCAAAATGTCTTATAAAAACCGTGTCATGGACCATGCTAAGGAATGCATTTTTAGGTAACAAGGATAATGAACATTTATAAGTAACTTCCGAGTATTAGTATAGATTAATAGCAATTCCATAACAGGAATAACCTTCCAGGCAAGCTGGAGTCTAACTTCTGGCTTTGCCCATGCTGATCTCTATATAAAACACAACTCAAATACAATGTCTTGCGAAGTGAACATAAATCTTCCTGTATCCTCCTGTGGGCACTTGGATCAAGCATGCCCTGTTTGTTTAAAGGTGATTCATGCTTTTTAAGCTAAATAATTTCTTGTGAAGAGTTATGAGTACAAACAAGTAAGGAGATATTCATATTACTAGTTATCTCAAAAAGAAACGGTGTGCAAGATTTTTGGCATTTATGTCTTCAAATCAGCAACTGACAATCTACAGTTTAAATCTGTAGTAAATGCAAAATAGATAAATAAAATTTTTATCCTACTGGTACTATGTCCATAACATCGAGTACATCATAAAGTATAAGGGACAGTTCCTTTCAATGCAGAGCATAAAACCTGTATGTAAGCATCCTTATTCTCCACCGGCTTGTATGCTGTGTCAACATTTCTGTCCAAAGAGCAATACAACAAAATTATTCCAGTTCAGTACCTTACACACCCACTCATACTCATTTCAACTAACAGGGTGCATATGACAATGTAAACTGGGAACCTGGTCCACAAACTCAAATTTCCATTCTAAGTTTGGTGCTCTCTTGCATGAAGCCACTACCACTTACTACTCTATCTGCTATAAACAGGATCTGCTAATGCAAGGAATCTGAAGAAAGACACTTTGCCTTGGTAGATGACAGGAGGAACCCTTGTTTTGGTGCATCATCAGAAATTGCAGAGCATTCCCCAACATCCTTTATGTCCATGTTACCTCATTAAATGCACACATCTGCACTACACTAGTGACCTCAAGCTCTCATTATTATTAGTGATTATTATTATTATTCAGTAAATACGGTTTCTGCAACCTAAGATATAGATCATAAAATCACAGAATAACTGAGGTTGGAAGGGACCTTTGGTAGTCCCTGCTCAAAGTCAGGCTAACTTCAAAGTTGAATCAGGATGGTCAGTGCCTTTTCCATTCAAATTTTGAAAAATTTCCAAAGAGGGAGATTCAACCCCTCTGGACAACCTACTCCAGTGTTTGGTTACTCTGTGAAGAACTTTACCTCACATCTAATCAGGATTTCCTTTGTTGCAGATTGCTTCTACTGCTTCTTGAAGGTTTTCTTCTGCACACCTACAAGAAGAGTCTAGCTTCATCTCGCCTATAAGCCCACTAAATAGATGAAGACAGCAATCAGATCCTCATTCTTCTCCAAGCTGAGCTCGCAGCTGCTCCTCATATGTCACAGACTCCATTGCCATCTGGATGACCTCTGCAGAATTATCACTACCCAATCAATGTTTTTCCTGTACAGAGGGGCCCAAAACTGGACACAGTACTCCACTGAGATGCAGTCTCACAAGTGCCAAATAGAGGCAAATAATTATCTCCTCTGATCTACCAGCTATGGTCTTTCTAATGTAGCATAGCACATGGTAAGCCTTAGGTGGACTACTGACTAATGTTTAAATTTATGTATTTCTAAAGCAGAACCTAACTGGGTCAGAGGAATTCCACCATAAAAATGCTTATTTCATCCCAAGAGAGCCTGGAATTGTCAATTTAGCTTCAGAATCTAGACTATGAATATTTTTATTTGTTTCAATGAATGAGCCCTTTTTGGCTTAATACTGTGAGACAGTAATCTTTACTCTCAGTTGCATTTGTGGAGTGATAATTGTGGTATAGATCAGGCATAAACTTCTTCACTAGTTCATCGCTCCTAGGCATCTTAGTACTCAGTCTTTCTGTATCTGTGTGTCATGGAAAGTTCTTGCTTGTCTGGGCATGTATGCTTGTACAGTATCAGTTGCACCTGTTCACCTGTTGATCTTCTTGAGGCAACTTTTCTCTGAGATGTATTGTATTGTAACAGAAAGTCAGCCTGGTAATGGCTCTTTTTCATTGCTGCCTAGTGTTGTGTTGTTTTTCCTTCAAACCTAATGTTACATCTACAAACCTCTCTACCACTAAAATTTGAACTATATTCCAGGGAAACTACTCTAATGCCAAGCACAACCAAATGACAGCGAAACACTCTCTCTGAAAGGAGATTCTAACTGGGCATTGTTTTTTTTAATACCTGCTAGGGCTCCCTTGAGGTACAAAGGATGGAAAAATATCTAGTATCACCCATTTTTCTAAAAAGACACTCTCTTCAGGGTTAGCGGAAAATGTCACTGTTTGTGTACTCAGTTTTTCTACATCTGTGTGTCATGGAAAGTTTGCACCTTTTCGTTTCATCTTCTCTTTAGTGACTTGAAAGGGTCTAATTGTTCGGTTTCTTCAGTAGTTCTATCTCCTAGACCAAGATAGGTAGCTCCTTCTTTTAGTCTTGCTTTAGAGTAAGGGAGCCAAGATCGGGAACTGTGACCAAGTTCTATCTCCTAGACCAAGATAGGTAGCTCCTTCTTTTAGTCTTGCTTTAGAGTAAGGGAGCCAAGATCGGGAACTGTGAGGAGTGGCATCCTTTTCAGCCGTGGCCCACATTTTGTTGCCACTGACAATTCACTTGGACTTTTCAGTTGTTTGGTCCCCACCCCCTGAATGAGTGTGTTTTAGTTAGTGATGCAAAGCATGACACTTCTGAACTCCATAATCACTCCTCTCTTCCTGATATTCATGTAGGGTTTGTCCTTTCTAGTGCATCTGTTCCTGCAGCTACTTCACACATTTCTTCAGGAATACTACTGAGTTTTACCTGTGCTCCGTGTTTTACCTTCTTACTTTGTAATCCCTCTGGCATATGTGATCTTTCTTTTAGCCTTAGTAGTGATATTTCTGAGGTTGTGTTGGTTTGGCCATCCATATCTAATTTAAAATATAAGGTTAACCTCTAAGTTAGTACCCTTTGAAGTCAATGGAACATAACATACTTAGGTGCTTCTGAACTGCAGTACTGGATTAAAATCAAGTCCTACTCTCTATGATGCAAGATCAGAGTTTATGCAAAGTAAAAGAATGTTTAGCCCAGCTAGTTCAGGTCATGTTTCCTTTCCAGTTGATTTTAGGCCAGAAACAACATCAACAACCTGACATACAAGTATTCAGAAAGACAAAGAAACTATTTTCTATCTGCCAGCACTCAGAACTATAGTGACAAAATGAAAATCTCTTGGCTTTAATGGATGTACTGCCTTAGCCAGCATAAATATGTCCTGGAGTACACAAGAATAATTAGCATCTTTTTAGATTACCCTCATTTTCAATAACTACAAATGAGAGCTGAGATGAATCGTGAAAGTGTTCATGCATACCCATAAAAGCTGGTGACTTCCACAAATTTTCCCTGCTGCTCAATATACTCTCTGTAAAATGGTAGATTTACTACTGTAATCTACAAACGGTTCAGAAGCCTGAAAATTGTGTGTCACACTACCCTATGGACTAAACTAAGTCTTGGCTAAAAACTCAGCTGAACAATATGAACTTTGAAGCTCTGTTGGTATCTTTTCCATAAAAACTCATTCAAACTTCACTTACACAAAATATCATACAAATACAGAGGTTCAAGTCCTACTCCCACCCAAATCAAGAGGGGTTCTAGGGTTGCTGTCACTGAAATCAGATTTGTGTTACTGGACTACGAACTACCAATCAGATCAACACAATTTGCATCAAGTCTTAAAGTTAGCTTGCAGAGTTTCTGGAATTCAAAACATCACAAGTCAGTCACGATTTCTAGTGAATGCATTTTTTCCTCTCAGCATTTCCCTCAATATTTTAGAACTTCACAAGTGTCTACCACAGATAAAAAGATCTTTTTAGACTCCTTAAACAGATGAACTAATACAAAAGATGTAATTCCACAAAAAGGTTAAATTAGAATGCATCAAAAATTGTGCAACTTGAGTGGCTGGCATTAGAATTCCAAGATGTGTATTTGCAGGCTCTTTTATTATTTTACACGAAATCTGAGAAAACTGATGAAATGTCCTGAAGGCACTGACACTCACTGAATGGTTACAGTGTGCTTCTGAAAACTGGTCTAAGAGTTGAAAGTTGAAGTGCTGGAATTACTGAAAACTGTAACAGCTGCTAGAAGTACAATCATTAAAAAATATGCCCTTTCTTGGGCTCTCAACTTGCATCTTTTCTCATTCCCCCTTCTTATTATTACACACTTTTGATAATATTGCAGTAATATATCTTTTTCTTAACAAACTGCATCCTTATGTAGAAGAGGGATAGAAGTAACATTCTTATTACATTTTCATCAATTTTTCTACTCTATCCCAACAATTTATGGTACAGCTTGAGCTTAATCATACACTAGCAGTATCCCATCATGCAATATTGAAACTAGCAGTATTCCACCGACCTTGGGAAGTTCATGATGTGGCACAACTGCAGACCCAGGTAGGAGTCACACGACTTCAAGCAGACATTGCTCTTTACCCACCACAGCTGTCTTTTACATACTGAGACATACTCAGTATTGTCAGTGGGTTGCGGAGCATGATTTACCTCATCCTAAAACACACCCAAAACAGGACAGATTAGTTGCTCCCTACAACTGCCTCTTTCTCCCCATTGCCTAGAGAGGAGCCTACAGTGACTAACGTCTGCTATGAATATCTGTACTGTTGGAAAATGAAGGTGAGAAAAATTCTATGTTAAATGTGTCTCCTTCTGCTCACAGTAGCTTCTGCTACTTCACTACTCTCTGTCCAGCCATTAATTCAGCCAGTGTTAGAACTTCTGGACCATTGTCCATCACTGCCCCAGGAAAAGATTTTGTGCAATTGCATAAAATCCTCCTGTTTTTTTGCTCCTGTTCTCTGGAAGATTTACCCATCTCCCATATATATAAATCTTATTCCTACTGTCTCCAGAGTCACATTTAGTTAGTTCTTTTGGAAAACATTAAAAAACTTCTTAGGTTTTAGTTCTAGTAACAATTCTATTAATAATTTAAGTAATAGTTTTAAAAGTTTTTTTTTAGAAAATATCTCAGATTTTAAATACAATTTTAACATTCCAATCTTTGTTTCATGTAGTGCCTGCAATTTTCAGTATTTGTCATGTTTATAAAAAAACAACTAGCTTCTTTTATTCGAAGTACCCAGAAGTATTTTTTAGGTTCACTCATATCCTTTATTTATGGATTTATTCTTCATGTTTGCACCCCGTTTTAATAAATTCTCAAGCCTAAAGGTTTGTTTACTTTCATCCTGTCATGCACATATACAAAATCAATTCACTTCTTCATCTGACTTGGATCCCCAACTTTTTCTGTGCAACTCTACTGCTATATTTCCGTTTACCCCCTTCTCTATCTATTAACAAAGCTAGCAAAGGCAAAAGAATGGGTTCTACATGCTAGTTTCTGCAGTGTTTATAAAAACTGTTCTCCAGCCTATGTGTAACTAAATATATTTTCTATCTCTTAATTTGCATCGTTTATTTTCCCTGGTTTATCATTCCCATCATATCCAAGAAAACAATCTTCCCTTTTCTCACTGACCTGCTCAACAGCTTGACCATGGCTCTAATCTTCTATACTGTTCCTCCAGATGACATTGTGAATAATATTTTGCACTAGTTTACATGGGTTTACTTTATTTGATTGTTCTTTAATGCTTGTGATGGATTTGGAGATACATTCGAATGAAAGGTAATGTAACAGACTATAAACTACACTGTGCTTCTCATCTTTCAGTTTATGTAAGTATTGACAATGCATCCATCACCCTGTTCTCTGAGATCCATTCCCTGAGCAGCAAGTTTGCCCACCTACGTGTGTTTCTTCATCCATAAAAATGTGTAGCACTGGATTTGTACTGGAAAGGTTTTAAATAAACATTTTATGCATATATTAACCACTAGGTGGCACCTTGCATTTGGATTTAAAAATTGTTAATTCAAAGAGAGTTTAGCACTTTCTAAACTAAGTGTGAGCGATACACAAAATAAAGTGAAAGGCCATTGAAAATGAACAAGAAAGTTTTCAACCAGTTCATGGTTTGTTTTTCGAACACGGAAACATTTTTGATTTTTGTACTCGACAAAGCAGAAGCTGCATGAGAATTTATGAACAGATGGACTGAAATTCATTTTGCATTTTTATACAACTAACAAGAAAGAAAGGCAAAAGAGGGGGTAGAGAAATAGATAGTAAATTGGAAGCAAAGCAGATGTACAGCAGAACGGCTAGAAGTGTTGACAGCAAGAAGATGGTGACAACACTGCTACTCCAAGCTATGTTGCTGCAATCATTTTCCATCAGCGCTCTGAATGCACTTACAGGTCTTAACAGCCCAGACCAGCCTCACCAGGAACCTCCACATGCCCCCTGCCTGTGGGACCATCTGAGCTCAGGCTTTCAGCTATCGTTTTAGACGCCTCTTTGTCCAACTTCATCACAGCCATACTCATCCCTGACCCAACCTGCGGGTGACCACCCAGCCCCAGCCCCACAGCAGTGCTCGATGCCGATGCTGGGGCTGCCCCGCTCCCACGGCAGCCCTGCTCCCTCAGGGCAGCAGGACAAGCCCCATGGCCAGGCCCAGTCCTGCCCCACCAGGACCTCCACAGCTCCCAGCTCCCCTCCCACAGGAGCCATGGGTCCCTGTGGTGCCCTGACAACTTTACCCACACTGAGTTCAAGCAAAAGGGAAAACAGGCTGCAAAGTGGTTGACGAGGTGCTCCTGTACACCTACATGGAACTAAAGCACTGTTGCACAATTGTGTAGAGCATTCACAAGCTCTGATTGCTCAGAAATGCTGAGGAAGTGCAAGCGTAAACTTTTTTTAATTACAGATCAACAAAAGTTGTGCATTCATAGCAAATAAGTTTTGGAAGGCTACTATATACACCATATTTAATTAGTTAATCAGAATGATGAAACAAATAGACTTTATCTTATATTTACCTAAAATACTTTTTATAGATTTTAAAAGCCAGTCCTATTACAAGGAATGGCAAAGTACTGTTACTAAGACTTCTTAGGGGATACTGTATTTTCCTTAAATGAAAAATTTCAGAAGAAATACCTTACCTCCTTTTTAAAAAATAACAGTTTCTCACCAGAAAATGAAACATCTATGAGCCTTTCTTTAAAAAAAAAAAAAAAAAAAAAAAAAAAAAAAGTATAGTTTACATATTTTTAGGGTACTGTAATGAAACATGGAAGTTAGTTACAGCTGAAAACCTGGGTAAAAAAATTCCATCAAAAATTTGAAACAAATAAATCAGGTTTTCCAGTTACATAAAATATTCTTTGGAGACAGCAGCTTTTGTCTTTGTATGAACAGACAGCCCTCCAATCTTGCCATAAGAATGTCATTTTATATTATATTGGACAGACATTTATGGGTTTACCGTCAAAGCTGTACATCTTTACATTGCCCCAAGTTAGACATGCCCTATATTGTTCATAAAATAATATTAAGTACCCACCTCGGGCTTATATAAAACCCATCACAAAATATTGTAAGTCTTTGTAGATAATCAAGTTTCTAGACTGTGTGCTATCTGTTGTATTAGCTTTAGCTTACTTAATGCTTTGGTACTCGTTTTCAGTATTGCTGTGGTATTTGAACTTTGGATGTCATGATTGCCATGGCCAAAGCTACCAGGATTCCAAGGCAAGACTATATGGGGCAATTTTTCCTTCAGAATCTTCCCAAAACCAAAACAGACTACCTTATGGCTATGCATTTTCTTTTTTCAGGGCTCCAAATAACATTTTTTGAAGTCCATTGATGAATTTCTACTCACCTGTTACAGGGTAGAAATTTTAAATCTTCAGAACTGTAGAAGGTCATCTGTAGCCACATGTTGCTTTCCTTCCTTTCAAAAGGGTGTGCTAGTGTCACTCTTAATAGCCTTTATGACGTGAGATTTGGAATGAGGCTGATCAACTGTTTTCTTGGTCTTCTCTATTTATTTCCTGTCAGTTAGTTTTCACTATGTAACTATGCTTCCCATAACTCCTTTAAGGTTTTTTTCTTACCCCCTGTTCAGCCAAAAGACTAACCATCTCACATTCATTTACACTCTCAAATAATTATGTACAGCTTCCACAAAGGCCTAAAGTTGTCAACACCACGGGGATGAACACAGTATTACAGGTTTCGTTAATGATGATAACTTTTTAACGAAATCCCATAAATAGACAAACATTCAAAGCAAGCACCCCACAGCTCCTTAAATACTTGTAAAAAATGCATGAACCAGAAAGTAGCAGCATGCCCGTAAAGCAGCAGCACAGAGATTAGAGAAAGCTGAAGTTGTCCTGCCAAGAGCTACAGGAGCTGCATGAAAGCAAGCTTCAAGAACCCACTACCTCATTTAATTCTACATATAACTCTACTTCAGATAACTCTAAACAACACTTTAGTCTGAACTACTGGCTCATTTTACTGAGAAAATGGCTGCAAAAAAAACCCCCAAATAATGACAGAATACTTTGATGAGACTGAGCTTTCCTGGGAGGATTAAAAAGAGACTGGTCCATATCCATTTTTCTTTCTCACATAGCAAGAAAGAGACTTCATCTGGCTTTATGAGCTTCTACTGATGTGGAAGACAGAGTGACCTTCAGGTTGGCGTAGCTACACTTGCTGTCAGACCTTCATTCATGCCATGTATGAACATACGGTTAAGCACAAGACAGGGATCTCTCTCTTACTGGAGAAATAAACCTAAAACCAAGGATTAGTTAAACTAACTAGCTTTTGGATAACTTGCAACAGGTCTATCATTCAAATATTCATTCTGCCATTCTGAAGAACATTCTGAAAGACATGCTGTATTCTTCCACAAGATCATAAGGGTGGTGCTGAAATCAATGAGTGAAATTCTACTCCCAGTGTAATTCAGGAGATCAGATTAGATTAGGCAGTGACATTGGTCCCTCTTGCTTTAGATTTATGAATAAGTGAGAGTATCCTCTTGGTAGTCCTGTCTGTTTTAATTTTCCATTACTTGCTGCATTATAAAGTTGCTCTTTGAAAGGTTTATGAAACTGTTTTGTGCAAGCTTTTTCCGAAGCCATTTCTCTTCCCATCTATATCCCTTCCTCAAAGTTAAGATGCCGTATCTAAAATTAAAAATATTATCTGGCATATGAGTCTCACAAAAAAACATTTGGAAAGCAAGAGCTGAAAAGACTGATTTAACTGTGCAGCCACTTAGTCCAAAATGAATTAAAAAAAAATCGATTTCATTTTTTTCCATAATGAAATATTTTTATAACTTTTGTTACAGAAACTTGCTATAAAATCTACTAATATATTTTAAACAGATGTGAGTTTTAAGATTTTTCACTGTAAGATTTCACTTTTCATTTAAAGGTGAATGGAATGAATCAATTACATCATAAGGTAAAATTCTAAATACCAAATAAAGACAAAAATTTGCAGTTGGCTGACTTTTATGTACTTTGAACCTTTTTATTGGGAACTTTTTTTTTTTTTTTTTTTTTTTTTTGGTAGGAGTACAAGCCATGCAGAATGGTAAAGGATAAAATTATGTTTCCCTTTATGGAACTCGAAACGCATAGCTATTATGAACAACTTAGAATGAAATTTATCTGTCCTCCAGAAATGAGAGCACAAAAAAAAAATCCTATCTTAGGCTTCCAGCTTATTTACAGTTACATCCATTTCTTTGGTGTCAAATTATAGGAGGAAGAACAACATGTGGATGGAAGTTAATGCAGTCTTCATGAAGTAAACATCTAGATTTGCTAGAAATCACTAAAGAAAGGTAGGTGCTGCCACAGGTCTTTGGAGAGTGACTTTTGTCCCTAAGTTGAGTGTAATGCTCTCCACTAACTAAAGAGTATTTGCTAATGCCTAAAATTACCCCAAGAGTGTAAAGCAGGAGGTCTGCATTGCTGTTTAAGAGTCTGAGGTTAGCAAATGAGAAGAATTTTGACAGAACAGTTCCTGTGTTTTTAATGTATCTTTAACATTGTTCAGAGGATGTATATACAATATTAATACAACTTTTCTTAGCAAAACACACTATTGGTTTGTTAAGCCATGAAGTAAGCAGGTCCTTCAAGGAATTCATAGGCAATGATTTTAGGAGCACTACAGAAATTAATGAATGAAATTCTTCAGTCCATGCTACGAGGCAGCTCAGGTAAGATAACTGTAACATTGGTTTATGTTGTCAAAAAAAGTTAAAACAGCCTTTAAATCTTTTCTTTATGTCTCCCTAGCTGATGTGGAAATATTAGATAAGGTATTCCATAAATAATTGTCTTCTAAGCCAAAAGAGAAGCTGCCTATGCTGTAAGATTTGAACCCTCTGTAATTCAGTAGCAATGCATGCCCATCAAGTTCTACAGCATGACACGCAGAGATGTGAAAGCCCGGAAGTCAATGGAAAAATCCCCACTCATTTTGACAATGGAGGCCCAAGCTTCCAGTAGACAAGCTCAATGAACCTTTATTTCCAAATTCTGTCCAGCAACTTCCACTGGATTTCATTATAGCTTTTGTGATGCAGGTAACATATACTAAAGCAGTTAGAAAAATTGACAAGGGCTGTATAACCATTTTTCTCTTTCAGGAAAGTAAAAGAAGCAGGTTTTGTGGACTTATTGTAATGAAATACCTTTCAAATGTAATAGAAGTTTTACATGTGGAGCTGGGACTTGGACTAGTCCCAACTTGCCAATTTTCATCAGTCATTCTTCTTTATCAGCAATCAGAGTATCACTGTGATAATCTGCATATCTTTGTTCAAAAGACTATCTACACTTTTGAATGTACAGAGAGTTTATTGGTAAGAAAGGACATAGGGAGAAAGGTTTTCTTAGGCCAAACAAATGAATATTTTTAAACACAGGCTCATCTGTACAGGTTCTTGATGATGCCATCCGCAACATGAAGCATAGGATTAATTCTCCTAGCACATTAAGCATAGAGTTTCTAAGGTAGGTTCACCACCTCAGGAGCTTTATTCCAATCTCCTACAAAATGGAATATTCCATTAGTTTCAGCCAGGCATTCAATTAAATGTATAAATCCTTCCACCACTCTTTTATCTCTACCTGCAGGACCGAATCAACAGCATCAGACATACTATCTTCTTCCATGACAAAAAGTTCTTATAAAGCAGCTTGCCTTCAGGAGGCCACCACCTTTCAAGTGAAAGGAAGCTTTCAAGAACCCATTGACAGAATTGACTCTTTCTTCTCCCAGAAAAGCCAAAATGAAACTGATGCTCATCACAATCATATTCTTAGAGCAGCCCATCATCCAGGATCACAGAACTGAATCTTGAAGCAAGCTGACTTCCAAAGCCTTAAAATCTCTAACAGTGAATTTATTAATTCAAGATTTAATTCATTAAGCACGACTAGTAATTATTTCTCCATCTGGATTTACACTGGTATTATTTATGTAACAGTCATCTCTCTTTACCAGTCATATAAATAAAAAAACCTAAATGTAGATGAATTATTCCAGTAAGATTTTGCTTGGAAGAAATATTCATGCAAATGATTCACTGTTATTATAATTTTTCTAATTACTGATCTTGATTAATCAAAAGGAGAAATGATAGTAAAATATAAACTGCTGCTAATGGTGCTCCTTTTAATTATTTTATTTTAGACAAATTGATATTGAAGTATGCACTGAAGGGGCTACAAATTCAAATTAAGAAGAGAGATAGAGGAAGGATCGTATGTTGAGACTCATGTTTATGCTTAAGAGGCACTGTAGATAGCAGGTCATTGGGGGACCATAATCTTCTTCAGAAGCGCATTCTAAAAGAACTGAATATGGAAAAACACATTTGCTTGGCTGATGAGGTGATACATAGGATATAACTCCACTGCAGGAGCTGTAGTCCTCCAAGGAGCCCAGTTATTCTGAGATAGTAAGTACCTGGACTACAAAATGCAGGACATCAAGATTTATGGTTTTGTAGAGTTAATTTGAAATTAACTATTTCCAGCTACTTTGAAAGGATTTTGACAATGGAAGTTAATGATTACTTTTAGTTGTATCATTACTTTATAAAAACCAAAAATTTATTTTAAACGAAAAAAAAATTAAAGTTGCCTTTATAAATATTTTTAGTATCTAAAATTTCTTTCCTATTTTTTCTAAGTCCCTCTGGAAGCCCACTCTTTCCCTTCAATGTTATACATGGTATCAGAGGAGTACTGAGCAGGTAGCTATATGGAAGCACTTCAAGAAGCACTTCTACCTTTTCACCAGTAGGGGCAGAGAGAGTGCTTTTGGCTCACAAGCGGTGGCATACATTTTACAAAAGAAAACTGTAAGGTATTGATACCTTCAAACCTAAAAATAATAAAATTTAATAAATACATTCTTCCAACTTTCCTAAAAAGCCTAAGGCTTTCACTATATTTTGTCTCAAGCCTGATATCCCAGCTACTTTAATGTTATGGACTTGCTTTTCATTTGCCTTTCTGGATCTATCCATTGCCTTCACACTTTGTTTGCTTGCTGAAAAAATAGCTGTGTCAGCAGCACCAGCTTCCAGGAAAAACGTCATCCTTTTCTGTTTGTTTTCTGATAGTCTTATGTTCTATTCACATGATGCTAGATTTTCTTGCTAAAGTAAAAGCTTTAAAAAAAAAAAAAAAAAAAAACTCCACAATGGCTCCTTTTTATTTCTCTTGAATTATGATTGACCATATCCGTATTTATGTACCTAGATATTTGAAGAAAAAAATTTTTAAAAAAGTAACACAGTAAATTTGCTTTTTGACTGTAACACTACAGTCTAATTCTGCTTTCACGTGACCTATGGACTTCTGAGGGTGAATCTGATCTTCTGCCTAAAATGTCTTCTCCCCTGGAAATCCAGTGAACATTCTCAGCACTTCTGGAGTATAGCATTTTACTTCCAATGACAGCCAGAGAGAGACACTTGGATCCAAGACTTTCAATCCCTTTGGTGTTTCCCTGCCCTTTTCCTCAATTACGTTCTTTCTGCTGTCCCCATCATCACAAGCTTGCCTCTTTGCCTGTGAAAAAGTACAAGCAGCAACAGCCTAAAACATGAGTGCATATTTGCTTCCACCTGCTGTTCCACACAGCGTGCTTAGCCCAGTACAGCTACAGCTGTACCTTTAACACAGAGACAGCCTGAATTCTAAAATAAATAAAAATTTTAAGCATAGTATAGAAAAAAATGGCAACTGTAGCTGAGCCAACAAAGAGAAAGGGAGAAAACCTCCATTACTCCAGCTGTCTGCACGTCACAGCTTATCTTTTCTTACCTCTGTAGTCCACTGGTTTTAAATTCTTCAGAAGCTCCATGCATCTTGCTTCCTCCTTATGAATCTCCAGCTGAAATCTGCATTCTGGATGGACACCATTCACCTGTTCCAAGTTAATAAACATGCCATGGTGTGGAAGCACTAATCAAAATGTCTTATGAAGAATGCAACTACACATAATGAAAACCACAAGTTTAACAGGTACTATTTTCGCTCAAGTATATACTAGGCATTTTACAGACACAGTCACTGCCCATTTTAACTTCTCGCACTTTGACTTTTCAAAACAAAAAGTTAAAATAATGCACTGCCATAAAAAGAGCCCTCACTGCCTCCTTCTTGTCGCATTCCAAAGCCAATTGTCATTAACAGAGAATTCCTAACCTAGTGCATTCACCAACACTGTTTACTGAGGCTTTTTTCCTCTGGAAAAACAGTGAGTTAATCTCCACTCTGTAATAGCAAGATTGAAGCAAAAAAAAACCCAAACACATCCGCTTTCTTGATTTTGTACGAAGTGAGCAAAGCTGAAAGTTTAATACGAATCACCAAATGCAAAAACTGATCAGACTGTTATCTTTGACATAGTAAATTTTACTTCTCTTCCCTTTTTCCCAATGTACATTTTACCTCCTACATGCCCCACAGCTGGACTATCTGGTTCAAGGAAGTGCTACACAGGAGCAAATATATATTTATCCATATATATATATATATACATACATCCTTTTAAAAGGATATATATCTCCATCCTTTTAAAACAGAAACACTACAGGTTTTACTTGCTTACGATCCTGTCATCAGTTCTGCTCAGATTTTCAGGAAGGGTTATTTGTGTCCATGAGAAGGGATAGGAATGTAGCAGGTATGGGGAGAGAGAAGAGACATGGGGAAGTTGCACTGAAGTTGACTGAGCCCAACAGAAGAACATGAGGAGTTCATAAGGAACTGAATATATAGGAGAAACAGCTGAGCAAGATGATGACAAATGGGAAAGTGTGAATGTCACTGGACCTGAAAGGACAGTGAGATTTGCCCAAATAAAATGAGAACATAATGAAATAACATGTGAAAGTGAATAGTAAGATGTGCTTCAGTTATCTGTGTACTTCTTAGCTACAAAGGAAAGAGTGGTTTCTCTCTCTCAAAGTTTCTTTCCTCTTCTTTCTCTCTTTCTTGCTTTTTCTCAGAGAGACTTAATAGCAGAATCTTGTAAAAGTCTACTTTGTGAGATATTATTTTTCCAAAATGACAGTATCTATTTAATTAAGCTATAATCCAGGCCCCAGAACCTACAACCCAGGGCTAGGACTGAGCACCTGATTATGCTACAGCCTCCCTGCAGGCAAGCTACTCGCACTTTCCAAAATATAGCACAATAGCCTTAAGCACACTAGCAGGAGCTATTAGTGAAACTCATGAAAATCTGTCTGTTCTTCTCCAAGTGTCTCATTTCCCCTTCTACAAAATGAGAACTTCACTTCCTTTTCACCCGTCCTTTCTCTATTTTGACTATTTAAATTATATGCTTTCAGGGCAGACTTTTTTACAGCAAATTTGTAGACAGCCTTAACATAAATTAGAATTTCTAATAGTTAGCACAGAAATTTCAAAATTAAACTGAAAATACTTGCATTTTGTAATCTATTATCTGCCTTTCAGATAGCTCCCAAATGCCCACATAAATTAAATGATTTATAATGCACACTCGCTTTGCATAGCACATTTTGGAAAAAAATGCCATTTTGCAAAAAAATCTGTAATTGACAAGAAGTCTCCTATTCCTCAAAAAAAAAATTTATAATTAGTGGGACTTGGAAAGTTAGGTTCCAGTAAGTACGAATTTTAACTAAATGAGAGGTAAAACGAAGTAGCTGCTTCAGTGAAGAAACCTGTAAAACAAGTGCCTTCTCTCATTTTTATCAAGTAATTGTAAGTTTGCCAATATCAATGATCTGATACAGAAGATAACTTTGAGAAGATAAGTTTGATAGTACCCCAAGATAATGCAATGTTGTTTTTCAAACACTGAGCACATGCCAAACAGTAATATTCTTTCCTCTAACACATAGTCTAGTTTAGTCCAGATGTACTTCAGGTTACAGAGATGTAGGGTTCAAGACTGTGTGGCACTGACCATACCCCAAAACACATCCAGAACTCTGAAACGGATTTTGAGGGCACTCACCAGCTTTCAGGACTGGTCAGATCTTTCCGTCCTTCTTCCCCACGGCTTTATGCAAGGACAGATTACTTGTTTTAAGTAATGAATACAGAACTGTGCCGCAGGTTACAAAGATGCATCGTTAGCTGGAAAGCCAGCTGAAGAGCCTCACAGCATTTCTAACAGCAGAACAATTTTTAAGACATCCAATTTGAGCAGAAAAACATTTCTTCTGTCAAGGATTTTACATTCAGCATCAGCCTGGTTTCCCAAATTTGTGATTTTAAATTTACGATACCAAAAAAAATGGAAAGACCCAGGGGGGCTCATTCTCTTTGTAACTCCTGTTTTGAGTAACATTACACACTTTTGCCAGCAACTGAGGAAAAATTTAAGAACATAGAAGTATAAAAGGAAAATACCCTGCACTCGAAGATTTTAATATCCCGAATATTTTATGCTGTTATCGCGTAAGAGGAAATTATCTACGCAGCATTTCCTCCCGTATTCTGATTTCCAGTGACCCCGCAGAGCTCTGCTGCCTCTGCGAAATTCTCCGGAGCGGAGCCGAGGGCAGCGTCGGGCTCCCTCCGCGGCACGGCGGCGAGCGCTGCGGCTCCCTCAGCCCCTCTTTCCACACATTTTAAGCCGTCTAGGGAAAATAATAATAATAATAATAACACAGGGTGGGGGGGAGAAGAGAGGGAGCGCCTCGCGGCTCCGTTTAAGGGCCAGGCCCCGCTGCCGGGGCGGCTCAGGGCGCCCCCGGCTCCGCCGCCCTCCCGCCGAAAGGCGAAACAACGGAGAACTTGGGGCGACCTGGGCCGGCTCCGGCGCTGCCCCCCGCGGCGCGGCGCTGACGGGAGCCGCTGCCCCGGCGGGGCGCGGCCCCGCGCCCCCCTCGGACGAGCGCCGCGGTCATTTACCACCACACGCGGCGTCTCCCACCTGCCGGAGCTGCCGCGGAGGCTGCGCGGGGCGACTTACCCGCGCCAGGCTCCAGCAGAGGGGCAGCAGGAGGAGCGGCAGGTTCCTCATGCCCGCCGAGCGCCGCCGGGCCCCGCCGAAGCCGCCGAGCAGGAGCCGGGTCCCGGCGCGGCACCATACGGGCCGCCGCGCCGCGCCGCACCCCGCCGGCGGCCGCCGCCGCCCTGCGCCTGGAGGCGGCTCCCGCACGTGCTCCGCGGCTCCCGGCGCCGGGTGCGCGCTGCCCGCCGCGGGCTCGCGGCTCCTCCTCCGCACCCCGGCTCGCCTCCCTCCCGCGTCTCCGCGGCCCCTCTGCTGCGCTTCCTTTTCTCCTCCTCCCTCCGCCCGCCCGCCCGCCGCGAGGGGTGCGAGCCGGGCCCCGGCCCTCGCACCCGGCCCCGCTGCCCGCCCCCGCCGTGGGGCGGCGGGCGGCCTTTCCTCTGCCGCGGGGCCCCGGAGCCCCTGGACCCCGTGGACGTGCCCCGAGGGGCCCCAGGACCCCCTCATCCCCGCAGACACGTCTGGAGGAGCCCCTCGTTCCCCACGGAGGTGTCTCGAGGGGCCTGAGAAGCCCCTGGTCCCCACAAGCACATGCTGAGGGGCCCAGGGAGCCTCTCAGCCCTGTGGACGTGCGCTCAGGAGCCCCTGGCCCCCATGGATGCATCCTGAGGGGCCCGAGGAGCCCCCTCGTCCCCACAAACGCGTCTCGAGGCGCCTCTCGTCCCCACAGGTGTGTCCTAAGGGACCCAAGGAGCCCCTTGTCCCTGCAGAGGCATCCAGAGGGGCCCTTCATCCCCACAGATGCATCCTAAGGGACCCAAGGAGTCGCTCGTTCCCACAGAGGTGTCCCGAGGAGCCCCTCATCCGCACAGACACGTCTCAAGGGGCCCCTCATCCCTGCAAACACATCCCACGGGGCCTGAGGATCCTCCTTGTCCCCACGGATGTGTCCCGAGGGGCCCGAGGAGACCCTCAGCCCTGTGGACACATCCCGAGGAGCCCCTCAGCCCTGCAGATGCCCAAGGGGCCCGAGGAGCCCCCTCATCTCCTGCAGCTACATCCCGAGGGGCCCGAGGAGCCCCCTTGACCCCTGTGGACGCATCCCAAGATGCCCCCTCATCCCTGCAGACGTGTCCCAAGGAGCTGGGGATCTATCCCAAAACTGCAGGCCCTGCTGCCCTCTCAAACCGCCAAGATTTGGGCTCGTCTGCCCCCAGAGCAGGCACACGCCAACCCTCAAGCCTGTGTGTGGTGAATGCGGCAGGGTCAGCCCCGCTGCGGGCAGATAGGCACCATCCCCAGATCCCCCCACCCCCCCCAGCTGTTTTATTTGAGGCCTCAGGAGAAGACCTAGTGGTTAGGGCAACCTCATGTTACTGCCTGGCAGCTTATACCAGGCACGAGCCTCGGTTTTGCCTCACGAGGCTTATAAAATATAAAATTAAGCAGCACTGATGTTGACCCGTGCCTGTTGTCATAGAAGAAGCAGAGTTTATGTGCTGGCTTTTAGTTGAAAATGAGAATAAATTAGAATCGTCTTTCTGCTGTCTTGTATGTGCTGTAATTTAAGTGCCAGATATTAAAAGGGACTCAGTGGGCAACATACTATTATCACTTAAATAGTGACTTCTGGTATGAAGCTGAAGAGAATTTCCATTTTTTAATACATTTACAAAGTTTCTCTTAACATGCTCAGAACAAGGAACTGTTTACAACTTTGGGATGTCATTGAAAAGAAATGCTACAAATCATAATGAGCAGTGTTACACCTGCATGCTGACAGTGGAGAGAAAAATTAACAAAGAAAGAAAAACATAGGGCAGCATATGAACAAATCTTGAGAAAATATTCATTGTAACAGAGACTAGTTTGGACTGACATTGATCCTAGGCTCCCCGTTATTTACCTGAGCTGTTTGGGGAGGCTCTGAGAGGAGAGTAAAGCACATAGGCTTAGAAAAGGATTTCTTCACTATATTCACTTTGTTCTTAGCAATTACTAAAGTGGTAATCAGTAAAGCCTTTCCAAAGTAACGGTCTTAAAACCAATTCTCTAGTGTTATCTATGATGGGAATCTGATGTTTTATAATTATTTCAAGGCTTTGGAAATCTGTTTTATCTTTCTTTGAAGTTACATCTCACACTTTGTGATGACTGGCTTCCTCCTAAGAAAGCAGACTATATAAATACTCTCATCAGTGGATAAAATTTATATATGTAAGGCTCCTCAGGTACTTCAGCTATAAACCCAACAACAGTCCCTGCTGTCAGAGGTGCTGTCCACCAGCCCAGGAGCTAAGGATACAAGGATAGCCAGACATCAAAACCCTATGTTTGATACTTAGGGCAAATGATTCATTAGGCTGTTGAGACTGAGTATCCTTGGAAACTAATTAACAAGTTAGTGTTAACAATCTGTGTAGAAACAGTCTTGGGAATTGTCATCATTATTCCTTTTGTGCAATGACAGAAACTGGTATCTAGGATATGAGACCATGTATCCCATACAGGCACAGAAGTTTTGAAACTTGCCATCTATTATATCAGAAGATTGTCAAGAGTCAGACTTTTTGTCATGTTTTGTTTTCAATTAATCAGTATTTTGGGATAAAAAAAATCATTGGAAGTTTCCCAGCCATCTCTTCTGTCATTATCACCGATGAATCTTTGACATGAAAGGGGCAACAGATGAAGGAGATACATCAAACACTAATATTTTTATTTAGCTATAGCTAAGTGCATTTTTTTTTGCCTGAAAAGAATACGAATTATTGATGGATGAAGCCCAAAAAGTATACTTTAAGTTCTTTTCACTTAAACATAACACAGTTCAGTTCCCTGTTACAGCAGATGTAGAAAGGCAGGGGAAGCAAAAAAGAAACTAACACAGCTGTTGATCTATAGGGGAATGAGACAGATATTCTTATGCAGCAGAGAACAGACAGCATTACAGGGAAGCAGGGAGGCATATAAATTTAGACAATCGGTGCAGGCTTGATGTCATTTCCAAGAATGACTTGGTGAATTTGAAGAAAAGAACAAAGAGATTTTTTTGGAGGTTGTGGAGTCATCCATGAGGCACGGACATGGAGAAAAAAAGGAGACAAACACCTATATCTACAAAGGAGGATATCCCTGTCCCAAAGTAAGTGGTAAAGAAGTAAACGCAATTTGATTGAAAAGGATATGATTCTAAATCAACAGAGCCCTGAGAAGGCTGTAGAAATGAAAATGGGAAGTTTAGTGGCAGGGAATAGTGACACAGTGACTAGCAATGCCAAGGTGTTGCAAGCACTCTGCTCCCATAGCAGCCAAAAAGTTTGTTCCAATTCCAGCTATTGGAAAAGTACTGAGACTGCCAGGGAGAGGTACATGCCAGTAGAGTCATCAGTTACAAGTACTTTCTGTCTGTCCAGCTCTCTCTTCAGAGTCCTCTAATACATGGTGTATGTAATAAATAGCCAATAGGACTTTTGATCAGGCCACTGGAGAAGAAGCTGACAGCTTTCTGTACTGAACAATGATATCAAGCCTTTTTAAGCAGAATCCTGATTTAAACTGTGCAGTTCAAGATGTTCTGACAATTTCTATTTCATCCACAAATCACGTGAAAGCCTTACTTTCATCGTTTAAAATGAGTTTTCTTTGTTCAGTCATCTAACATTTACTGTTTACTCAATGCATAACATACAGTTGCCAGAAATCCCCAAACAGTATGTAAAAACTTACTTACTCAAGGCGTATGCACAAGCTGTCTTAGACTAAGTACCTCTTTCAGGAGCAGCTATCTCTTGATCTGCTGAAGCTATTTTATGTGTTTCTAGTCCTGTTTTCTAGACCTCAGAGAGATCTTCTTTTCTCACTTTGTTCAGAATGCACTAAGTCATAGTGCGGAAGGAGTGCTCTTCTCACTAAGTCTTTATCAGATACTCCTTAATCTCCCAAATGCACACTGTACTGTTATCCTGCATTTGATCAGTCTTTTTTTTTCTTTTTTTCCTGCATCCAAATGTCTAGGGGAAGTTTTAATCAGCCATGCAAATAGAGGTTAAAGAGAATTTCCAAGGAAAAGGGAAGTTTGCTTGTGCCTTTAATGTACACGTTTGTACCTTCTGTATTAGAGAAAATGAATGAAAGTTCCCCAAAATTTTAGCATCAGTAATTTCTCCGAAGTGTTAACATGGATGACATTATTGAACCTGTTGCAGTGATCAGATCGCTGCACAACAGTGAAGGTGCATTCTGTATGTTCCAGGCCTGAGTGGGGGCAAACAACATGTGTCCTACTAATGCAAGTGGGGATTCAAATCTGCAGGGGCCTGGTGGCTACAGTGCTGCCCCAGGGAGAAAACCAAACACCCTTCCTACAGTCCAACAAGTGCAACGGTTGACCTGCTTGCATTAAATGTTCTAGGAGTTGTAGTCAGAGATGATGATGATATGCTGGTTCTTCTGAGTAAACAAAAGAAACTGTCATCAGTGTACTTCATTGGCAGCTCCAGCAGGTGTTCAGAGAAATCCTCTTACTTATTTTGAAGTTTTGCAGTCGTTAGAGGTCATCCTTTGTCTACATAATCCTCTTGAACTCTGTGCTTGTTTCTTAAACAGAAAAGCAATGACATGCAGAGGAAGGTCTAAGAAAAGGCCATCCTTAAGTGCCATTTCAGTCTTTCCGTTCTCTTCCATTTCAGCATCCCCAATGGTACCCACTGTCTCTAGGCACAAAGAAGAGGCTACAGCTGATGCACTAGGTACTTCCCAAACTGCTTTTTTTGCAATGACCTGGAAAACTGTGTTTATCAACAGCAGCATACCAAATAAATCCAAACAGTGCATATTTCTGACCAGCAAAGTAATGATATGAAGAACTGTTCATAATGATCTTTCTATAATTTAAAAATAGCTTGGCTACCTCCAAATGTATTTCTGCAGATTAGAAATACAAAGAAATTATATGAAAAAGAAAAGAATTTTTTTTTTCTTAGGTATGCTAAGATCTGGACTCTTAGACTCTTAAATGGCTTAATTAAGAAGATGTCTGAAACAGGGAAGATTTGGATATGGCACAAGGACATTTGTCATCTTTATCCTAAGTAGACTCTCTCACTTTCTCTCTCTAAATATATATACACATATATATACTATAATATGTAGGGTAAAGTATGCAATTTCCTCCTTTGTCCTTCGGATTTATAAGATGCTCAAGCCTTTTGTGATTTCAAAACAGCCAGAGAAAAACCCTTTCTTATCAGTAACCTTTCCAGTTTCTAGACTAGTGTTCTTATTTCCATTTCAAGCAGGTCTTTTCATTAATAGCTATTGAACACATTAAATTAATGGGTATTCTATTGCACTTACATGGGTAGATGAAGTAGAATCTGGACTTTTGTATTTATAAATTAAATATAATGAAAATAATTTGGGTATCTGACATACTGTAAAATAGTTGGCTAATGTCTTGTCAGCTATGATTTTTTAGAAGATCTGATCAGCAATTTTTGAGTCTTTTACTGGACATAAAGGAATTAGATCTTTTTAAATCTGCAAAGACGCATTTTTCTGGTGATACAATGAAGGGAAAATTGATTTTAGGTATATAATGGTTAGTTATTATAATTTTTATGTAATTTGATGTAAATGATAGACTTTGCCAAAAATCAAGAGGCAAACCCAACAAAACTCAAGCAACTACAGAGAAAATGAGCTGACAGAATAGAAGACAAGGCTTTAGAAAAGTAGGGAAAAAATATGTGTGGAAGGGAAGACAAATAGAAATAGAATAAAATATAAGTAGAGTTTACCAAGCAGAGTTTGTACTATCTTAATCCAATAATTTTCTCTACTAAGACATGATTTTTTACACAAGTGAAATATATTAGATCTATTCCAGAGAGCCTCCTGTGAAGCATTTGATACATTGCCACAGAAATTACTAGTTTAAATTGAAATGATGAGGCTTAGTGTAAAATTTATTATGTGTTAAAAAATGGGATTAAATGGACATGACAAGCCATGCTGAAGTGTAAACATGAGGATGAAAGGAAGATAACAACAAAGTCCTCAAAGATCAGGCTGGAGTCCTCTTTTGATATTTTCAATAATGATTTTCATTTTGGAAAAAAACTTAAATTTGCTAATAATTCAAGGTGTTCTCAACAACAAGCAGCGTTTGGGTATCTCATGGAACTGAACCAACTGAAAATGAAGTACTAAAAAAGCAATGTAAATTTAATAGAACAGAATAGAAAGTCACGTGCTAAAGAACTACGAACAAGTGTTTCCACTATAAATAAGCTAAAGGGCATCAGCAGGAAATCCTGTGGATATTTACCAGTCTGTGGCAAATATGAGTATGAATGTGACATCGCTGTGAAAAAGAAATGCAATCTCAGGACATACAGGAGAGAGACTTGCCATAGAGTTAGAAAAGTAAAGGTGCTAGGTAAAGTGCAAGGGACTGGTCAGATCTCTTACGGAGTGCTGCATTTAGTTTTAGCAATCCGCACTCAAGAAAGAAAGAGTAAGTAATGAAGAATACAGAAAAGCTTGGTTTTGTACCCTAGTAAAACATAAACTAAGATGTAATGTATCACCAAAGAATAAACCTGTGTAGAATAAATTTGGCAGAAAAACAGGTGGCTTGACCGAGGTGAGAGGAAATGTATGGACTGCTGGAGAGGTAGCTGTTCTAGAAGAGTATTAGCGAGGGCAAAAAAAGAATTTGTTTATCAAGATAGAACCTGCTCAGGCTGTGAAAAGGATTTTGTAATATAGCTCTGTGCACCAACAATACACAAGATTTTTTATAGTTCTGGAGGTCTTTTCCAGACTCATAGCCTATTTTGTGGTAAACAGTCCCTCTCCAAATTTTTGCATCAAAATTATTGTTCTCTGGAAACTAAGTTGCTGAGGTTTTTTGATTTTTTCACAGAAAAGAAGTTTTCCATACAAAGTGCTTGCCTTTATGGAAAATCTCTGTTTTTCATCAAAAAAACCCCAAAGTGTGAGGGTGGGGGTTTTTTTGCCAGAAATGCAAATATTTAGCTTTTGGATAAAATTTTCCATTTTGGGGTTTTCAAAAAATCATACATTCTGTCAACAGGAAGAAAATTACAATTTATCTTCCAAGCTCTGCTTTCTACAGATCTTTACTCAGTGAAATCTTTTCTTGATACAAAGCAGATTTTAGGCCAGTACGCAAAATCCAGATCTTCCCTGTTTTGTAATTTCTGCGTATCAGGAACCTTGTACTGGGCTCTTCTCCAGCAACAGGAGAAAATTAAGACTTGTTCTAAAGAGTGATATAAAAGAAGATTAAAAGTCCAAACTGCCCTTAGTCTTGGCAAAGGGGGAAGGGGAGAAATTGCATTAATATAGTCAAAAGCTTAAGTGCTAATGCTGCATGAATTTAAACCTTGGAATAGAAGTAAATAAATATATAGTGAATATTTAGAGTAACTTCCATTTTGAGGTTGTTTTGACTGGTAGTTTTTTTATCTTTAGGATAGAATATTGTTCACATCAGCTTTTATTTTTGCTGCTCAGGAAGAAAACTGAAGCCTAGCATACTTCAGAGATTCATAACATCATTCTGTCAAGAACTTTGAATAACCGTTACCCTAATGGGAAACATAGAAAGCAATAGAAGAAAGAGATAGAAGATTAATGTACTTATCAATACAGGGCTTGATTTCTATTGCTTAGCTCAAGTCTACCCAGGAGATCTGGAAGAGGAAATTTCATCTTTAGTGTAATTAAACTTTTAAACACTCTAAAATTGCTGTCTCCATTAAGAGAAAAATTCAATAACATAAAGTAATAAGTGAAGCTTAATAGTCCAGTGTAATATGAATTGAATGACATGGTAATCAAGAATGGATTACTGGAGTTTGCATGAAGAATTCTCCACTAAAGAAATGCATGTTGACAAAAACAAACCATTGTAATCCATAGGAATGTTCCATAAGCAAAATCAATACCAGCCTCTTTAGGTGCCCAAGGTAAACACTAAAACAGAAAAGCAGAAAGAGACAGTGCGATGGTGAACAGGGAATACCAGTGTTAGTGGGTGAAGAAAGGCATCCTCATGAACAGGGATCTGTCTGCACAATGAAATATTAGGAGATGATGGGTGCTCTGTCCTTCTCTACAGCCTTTTCCCATTCAGGATCCAGAAAGCTCTGTGAAAAACAAAGGTCTCATTGAGCAGAATTCACTTTAAAAAAGAAAGGAAAGAAAATGAAAAAACAACATTAAAGGAAGAGATGGTGGTTCTGAACCCACATAATAGCTTCAGTGTTATGGAGGACTTTGTTTCCACATTTTCCTTAGTCCAACCTGAATCAAGGCCATTGTCCTGACTTTGCAGGAGAGCACCCTGGTTGCCAACCAAAGGTGTTCTGGGACTGCAGGAGCGTTGAGATTGTGCTGTTTTCTGTCACTCAGTGGACGTAAGGCCGGAGCCTCTCTTCTGTTTGGTCATCTATTTTCATGAAATGTAGAGGAAATGTGGATATTACGTACTTCTGTTTTGGTTGAAATTGGCTGACTAATTTGAAAGTTGTTAGAGATAGATGGATAGACAACCATGGTCACTCACACAGATGGATGCTCACTGTGGCCTAATTTTCTTAGGAAATCAAATTGACAAAACAGAGGAAAGGACAAGAACTTCCTCTCAGCCTGTTGATAGCAAATCTTTTTGTCTGGTCCTAGCCCCATTTCTGGCTGCATACCAGCCCAGCTTCAAGAGGAGGCATGAAGGACATCTTTGACCAGACTGCCCTCTAGCCTGATGACTAGCATATCTAGGAACTGTGTGTTTAGACCCTCTCAGGCTTCAGTGATACTAGAACCTACATTTCCTATTTCACAGCCAAGTGCATTAATTACTCTGCAATTAAACAGAAGATGGATATTACCAGTTTTGGCTTTGAATAGATTTAATAAAGTGCTTCTAGGCTCTAGATGTTTACATTTTGTTGAAATCTGGAAAAATGCACGTGGGTGGGATCTTGCCACATATTCCCTGAATTGTTGTTTAACAAGTGCTAATCAAAGCCTGAGAATCTAACTCAAAAAACTCTTGCCCTGATTCTACAGAAGTGTTCGGTGTTTTTGGATTTGTGTAGCTGAAGTGGATATTGAGGATTCTCAGCCCTGGAATCACTGACCCCTCAGGAAAAACAAGTCTTACCCAGGTACCCCTACGGCTGCATTTGTGGTCCAGTCCTGTTCACCTTGAGATCAATGGCAGTAGTCCCAATGGCTTCAGCTGGGAACACAATGAAGCTCTTGGCTGTTAAACCATGTAAATTCTGCTCAAATCTAAAATTTCTATAAATCACATTGCTCTTTTTGAGGTGAGCACATAGCTGGCTGGATTTTTGATCATCAGAGAAATGATGGTACAGTCTCCTACTTTAAGTATCTTACAGCAGCTTCAAATATGAGGTGCGGGGCATCTCATATATTGAGGAATGATACACACTAGCTAATTAAACAAGCAACTAGCTAGATAAGTCTCCAGAACTTAAATGTCAGTTCAATTTTTCTCCAGACACAATGCTATTTTAGGTTGGAAACTAGAAATTAATCCTACAAGATGCAACTTCGTTGCTTTAATGTATACAGTTTTTAATGGAATTGCGCGGAATGATTAGTGGGACACAAATGTCAGAATACCAGACAGAAACTGACTCATCAGTCAGAGGATTTAAAATTAAGGTCAAGCAATGAAAATATGATGGTGCTTAGTCTTTATTGCCTTGCACCTTATGCAGTGATTTACACTGGAGCAAAATGGGTATAGTGGATGTAATGTGCTACTTTTCCAAATTCAAATTCCTTTCACAGTTGCTGCTGATGACACAGGGCACAAAGCAGTTAAGACAAAAATTCCAAACAAAATAAAGAAACAAGTCCAGAATGTCCCTAGGATGTGACTAAAAGCAATCGCAGGGGGAGATTTTAAGTTTTTTTTAAGATGGATGGAAATTATGAAATGTTGAAACATCTAAATGGACCATTGCAAGAATATGCACAATGCATGCTTTCCCTTCCTATTCATTCCACATTTTCCCCACTTTTCATAATAAATTTGCATATGCCATCTTGTAAAAAAAAAAAAAACCTTTAATGCCGATATTTTTATGTGAATAACAGCTTCATCCTAGAGCTTTGATTGTGTAGACTGCTCTAAAGTAAATGAGCTCCAAATTACATTATACTTGAACTAACTGCATATACTCACTGGAAGTATCTCAGTCCACAACAGAGCAGGAAGACATGAAAGACTGTAACATCAAATGCTAACACCAGCTTTCATGCAATGCTAAGCGTATATGTTCCAGACTTAAAACATCAATTGCTCAAGGTAGAGGAAATTTTAAAAATTTGGATTTTACTAACTTACAAAAAAGTGTATATTTTTTATATAAAAAATATATTAAATTCAGTTTTCCCCATGTTAGCAGCTCATTTATTTTAATTCAAAATTCATTTACAGTTACATAAGGACTTGTGGTCTGACCTCTGTATGCAAAAATCTCATCTCCTCCTGCATGAAAATACTAAAAGTCAGTTGAAATTTCTTCGCTTTTATGTAAAATTTCCCATGGTAAGGGAGGTTTTTGGTTTTGTTTTGGACATTTTTGCTGAACATATTTACTGTGCAGTTTTCAGGTGGCTGCACCTTTTCTTCAAATAAAAGCTTTTCCTCCTACATCAAGCACAGGTCTGTCAGTAAGGATCAGAGGTATGTTTTGCTTCTCTCCCATTCCTCTTTTTCTATCCCTTGCACGTGCTGATTTATGTTATTCATTTATCTCTTCTCTGTTACTCAAACACTTCCCAACTCACACATACTGTAAATTTTTGCTGCCTGAACTACTGTTCATCATCCCATGTTGCCTACTTGTGTTTTGGTTGTAGTGAATTACAGGGCTCAGATTCAGTTTCATCTGCTCATGTCCTCACTATTTTTTATTGCTATTTCATCTTCTAGCCTTTCTGCACTCCTGTCTGTCCACCCTCTCACTGGGCAATCCATGACAGTCACCTGCCTGAGCAACGAGTGAATGCCTGGAATTAAATATTTGGTGAATATGTGGAGGTTATTTGTCTAACTAAACTTGAACACTAAGAGCTGCTCTGTTATTTCTGAAAAATAATGCATTTCTGAAAATGAATGGTGTACTTTTCTCTCTCTTGTATCTACTGTGAGATATGAAGAGTTTGTCATTCTGCCAAGGGCAGTACTTTGATTATGTCAAAACTAGGGAGAAAAAGATGTAGATATGACACTGCAGAAAGTATGCATAAGGGAGGAATCAAATTCACAGTTAACACAAAGGTAGGGAAATAGATACTTGTTCATCGAATGATAAAATATGATAAATATTCATGGAATGATGAAATATGGTGAAAGGCTTCTAGGGTGATAGTCAACAGTTACCGGGACCCACCAGTTTGTATGAGGTATGATGTGTCTGAACCTCATGGGTTAAAGCACCAATGACAGCCCTGGGAAAGGCCTAGACATTAGTATCATTTTCCTCTGGGATAGGAGCTGCAAAAACAAAAATGCCACTCCTCTTATTTTCAAAAAGGAGAATTACATAAGCAGGAGGAAGCTCAATAAAAGAACAGTCAAAGAGTAAAAACCTGGCAAATAGCAAGAAGACTGTTCAAAGCCACCATATAGGAATTCAGGGCAAGTGTATCCCACTCGAGAAAGACAAAAAAGAAAACTAGTATGGCTGAGCAGAAGGGTAGGAGAGGCTATTAGAAGAAAGAAAGAGCCTTTCAAAAAGATGAAACTGTGAGCAAGTGAGGAAAATCAAAAAGATCATAAAACTCTGTCATTACATGTGAAAAGGCAGAATAAGACAGGAGGAAGAACTTCCAAAAGACATCAAGACTACTAGTAAAGTTTTTTGCAAACACATCAGAAGCAAAAAGCCCACCAGAGTGAGCAGCTGCAGTAGATAAGTGTACAAGGTACATCAACATTTTAAAGGTAAAGCTGTAGAAGAAAAAAACAAATAGATTCTTTGTACCTGTGATCACAGTGAAGGAGTCTGGAGAGCTTCCTGTGGCAGAGCCTTCCATATAAGCGTGTGTCAGTAAAATCTGTCTAATCAAGATTTTGGTAGACATTATGGAACAAAAAGACAAAAGAACAGTGACTGCCAGGTCTGACAATGTTCCCGAAGGGCTCTAAAGGAACTCCAGAGTGAAATAACAACTCCTAACATTAATGTGCAATTTCCCATTCAGTTCTCCTTTTGTGCAGAAGATTGGCAGCTGGTTATTGTGGCACAAATTTTTAAACAACATTCCAGGGGAAACATGCGGTAGCATGCAGATGAATAGTGAAAGATCATTCTGTCTCTCAATACGAAGACTAGAGGACATGAAATTAGACTATCAAACTAAAGATAAGCAAAGGAGATACTTCACACAGTGGACAGATAACATTCCAGAGGATGTTTGGGTTGCTAAAAGTTTATACAGGTTAAGCATTGAACAAATTCTTGGAAGAAAAGCCCGTGGAGGGTTTAATACAAAGATGTTACCACAGGCTCAGGAAATGTTTGACACACAAATCACTGGATTCTGGGAGAACAATCATGAAAGACCAAATGTCTTTGTCCTGTTCTTGCACTCTTCCCTAGACATTTGCTGTTGACCGCTGTTGGCGTCAGGATACTGCGTCAGTAAGGAAGTCCTGATGGCATTATGTTTTATGTTCCAGCAGTTTCAACAAGCAAATATAGCTTTGAAACTCTGGTTGTCCTGCAAGAGCTTAGCAGGAAGAGGGTACATTCCTTCTCCAGTGTCCTCTGCAGCATCATAGCCTGCGGCTGCAGAGGATCTGGGATTAGCAGTGATTCCCTAGGAGATGAACTAATGAGGCAAATGATCCCTGTTTATTTAACTCCTCTACAGTTCTACTAAAAATGTATAAGAAAAAAATGAAACGGATGAAGAAACAAAGAAGCAGAGAAGGGCAGGCAAGGGATAGGTCATAAAAACTCAACCTTTTACTTACATTTTACTTACTCATTAGTTTTAGTGTTGATTTGCACTTTGGATTTTCTTATAACTTTTATAAGTGTGTTTACACTAGTCAACATCTTGTTTACTAGTTTAAAGTGCACATATATTTCATATTGATAGCATTATTCGTAATGTTTTTATAAGCTTATATTTGCCATTTTAGCAAAGTCAGACATTTGTTTAAACACTTTTTGTTGTCTGTTTAATTATAAAGAAATGGAAAGCTGCAGTCATATCAACCTAAAAAGATTGTATCAAAGGGCAGAAATAGCGACTAGCAGTTTATATTAGCCAAGTCCACAGTACACTGTGTTCCCAAACTAGCAAGCACAGAAATGTCCATTTAAATTGATATTTTACTTGGCAAATAAATTGATTCTTGCACCACTTATTCCATAAATTAATCATATGCAATATACCTCATATAGAGTAGGAGTCCCCTCATCTTTGAAGTTCAAAATAGTATTTTCAACTGAAGATCAAAACCTTCTAACATATCAGTAATGTCCCACAGTCTTCCTCTACTCCCAAAACAAGATTTGCATTAACAAGCAGTTACTGTCTGCAGCATGGCTTGCCTGAGTCACAGGTAGATCTGAAAGATCTTCTGAGATGCTCTTTATTAGCTCTTGGCAACTTGAAGATGGTATGTCAGGTGGTGGTGTGTTACGTTCTTCTAAGGAAAACAAGCACTACAAATGTCCATTTAAAAGTGCTCCCTACACAGGCTGAACACTGTGGATGTGTTCATGTGATATAACATTCAAAAAGATGACACAAAAAGTAGGAAAATTTTAAAGAATGAAGACCTAACATTTTAAAGGAAAACCAGTGTACTGTTTTGCAAAGGAACAGAAGGAAACAAGAATACATGTATATGGAGATGAAAGAAGAGGTATGCTGAGGTGTAATGCTACAGGCTATAACATATATTTGCGGAATAAGCTTGCTCACAGCTCTAGGGCAGTATGTGGATAGGGCACACAAAGAAGGAATGTCTTTTGCAGATGCTGCTAGAACTAAAAAGCCTCGGCTTAAGAGCATGGGTGTGTATATTAACATATCCACACGGATTAGGAACAGAAGATGGAGAATTTATGCCCCAGATTTTAAAACATATAATTGGGTAGCATGTGAAAAAAATAAATAAATACATTCCTGGATGCTAGCATAAGTCTTTGTTTCCAAATACTCATTCTAAATGAGTAAAATAACCCAGATGATTGTCTGTTTGAAGGTTTTGGTACCAATGCTTGATTAAGGGACCAAATATTAGCCACTGGATAGCTCTTGTGCCTGTCTACCTGATCTTCACTCATTTACTTCAAACAAAGTTATTACAGAATGAGTACTGCAAAATTTTCATCTTGGTGATTTGGTTCATTGTGCTGCAACTATTTCATTTGTATATAAAAGAGGGTAGAACTTTGAAATATTTCAGAGTCTAAAAAACAAGTCTGAGTATTAAATCACAAAGCTAAGGTTCTCTTTTGTGCTTCCATTTGAAATATTTCTCATAATAAGGCTTAAGATATGCGTCCAGATGGGTACTGAATACACTGGGTGCCTTGTAGGGCAGAGATGGGAAGGGTATGGGAAGATAGCAGTCCCAGTGCATTTGGTTTTTACTGTGATCTCTGTCCCTCCTCTCCTCCAGCCATTTGGTTTTCTTCTTATCCTCTCTCCAGCCTAAATTCCAATACATAGGCTTTTTCCATGTAAAATATTTTCTTATTTGTGAATACTTCCCATGTAGCTTCTTCTCAGATAAAAGCTTCCATAACACCTTTATCTGTGCTTTCCTACTCATCCTTGTCCCACTGGTGTGCAGTGTCCCCACTTACAAACATTTGTCTGGCAGTTTCTCAGACACCACTGAGCCTTCCTTTTTGCTGCCCCTATCTGTTAGCTAGTATTATCACGAAGCATTAATAGTCCCTCCTCCCGGGTACCCTATGAAGAGAATGTGGGGAATTGCTGCTTCTCAGGAAAAGGACTGCAATGGCAAGCAGTGTGAGTGAGGACAGCCCAAAGCAAGCCACCTAAAATGCTTAAATATGTGACTTATGGCTTCTCTGTTCATGAGCATATGCCCTGGGGCTCTGGGGTTCACGCAGGCACCTCTCTCTGCTGAGGATTCATCCCTCGGGACTCCCTTGGAGCGAGCCACTTCTTATGAAGTCCACTATGGGGAGCAATTATTTTGCTCCAGAGCTTTGCACAGTTCAGTCCTCTTCTGTATCTAATGGCATGTAAACTCATCTCTCTGAGAAAGGTTATTCTAGGGAGGCAGCACTTTGCGTTTTTCTTGTTGAAGTTATACTCCCATGCATGGCGTTCACAGCCAGCCTAAACAAGCAGAGATCTGAAGCAGAGAGAGGATGTGGCTTGCCTGGGGGCACCCCGTGGGCCAGGAGCTGAAGTGTGCTCTCTTGAGCCTTCGGGCACCAGTCAGACTCTGAGGCTGTAGAAAATGAAGAGATGCTCCTCTTAAAATTTCCTTGAGATTAAAGTGTGGCATCTGCGCAAAATATGGAGTAAAGCCTGACCAAATATAGTTACCTTATTTCCAAACAAACCAGGAGGGCAGGAAATATGGAAGTCTTCTCTTTTGTATATATTTCAATTGTTAATTATAAAATAGTAGATTTTCTATTAGCAGTTTCCAAAGTGAGAATGAGTATTTCTTTACTTCTATACATATATACTTAGGCATGCAAGAAAATTAATTTGTAAAACATCCAACCCTTCCCACCTCAAAATGCATCAAGACATGAAAACAAGGTGTATTGAAACAACTAGATTTAAAAAATGGCATAAACTTGTTGAAATATCCTGTCAACATGATTTTGGTTAAGGTGATTTCAGTTGCATATCAACTGACCTTGAAATAATAATAAAAATTGTTTTCATAGTTCCAATTACTGAGTATTACTTTGAAATTTTCATATTAGACTACTGTTTGTTTGTCGATTTCTTTACAAATGTTTTTCATTTACTGCAGTGGTGAGGAACATCTGTTCAGTTATAGACTGTAAAGTACATGTCAGCTGGGGTTTCAGCCTTTAAGTAAGAACAGTTCTCATCTTGAACTTCTCATACAAACTCCTGTACTAAGATTTAAGATGAAGAAGTTTATCTTGTCTGTAAATTTGAAGTCCACTTTCTTGAAGGTTGTCTGACAAAAAATATATCTGCTTCCTAAGTTTGTGAGGCTTTTTTAATGCGCTGCTTTTATATGTGTTTGTTATCTGCCATTTACCAAAGTTTTGTAAAAATAGGCATTTGGATGGATAAAGGATTGTTTGAAACTTTTTTTGTCCATCATTTTTCTCTTTAACTTAAAAAAGCCTTAAATATCTACTCTCATCTTGTTCTGCTGGATCATTATTCTGAGAAGTTAGAGATGTTTGTTATAAGCTGTTAATACCTTAGTTCAGAAGTGATGAATGCTGAATATTTTTAAAAGGGTTAGTCAGTTCCTGAAGTTAAATAAGGAATAATGAAAAGCAACGAAAATCCAGAAGGTTATATCTAACATGACAGAAAATCTTTCCTGTTCCAAATAGCTCAAATTTCACTGCCTTAAGTCTTGGGATATCATTTTTGATCTAGCATATGTCACTATTTTACTGGCCTTTACAGACAGACTTTAGAGTTTGCCCATATTAGGATAAAAGAGATACAGGTTTTTTTTAATCACTACTTCGTTAAAACTCCTAACTATAGAGAGAGGAAATTGTATTTTAACTTGTATTATCTAGCAGAGCAAATCCTACAGGGAGAGCTGAGGTTTTCCTTAATCATCTAATGTAATTGATTCAATTCTTTAAAAATTTCCTGCTAAAAGAGACAACGATAGTTTCCAAAGTACAGAACTTTTATTTTAGAGGAAAGTATAGGCTCAGAGAATTTTAAAATCTAAATACGCTCAACTAGAAAACAAGTAATTGCACAACCAATGTAAGACAAAACAAAAAAGAAAAAAAGCAAGGTTTAGTGTTTTGCTTTAGGCAGGAACATGAGTGCAGATATCAGGGAACTCACACGGCAGAAAAATCTTGATGAGTGCATTCATCAATGCCTAATAAGGCAAAGTTCCCATTGAAGCTTTTCCCATGATTGGGACATTTCTATCATTTCTGCCCTCTATAGATTTTCTTCTGTGCCCAAAGGCCTGAACTTATACTACATTCTTCTCATCTGTGGGATAGAAGTTTTCCCTTTTTGCTCCAGCTGTCTATTTCATGAAATTTCCAAGAACTTAGTATTTTTATGTAGTAACTAAAGTTGCATGACTTCTGGGTGTTTTGTACTTGAGTGTAAAAAAGTCTGTTTGCAGTATACTACATTGAATTTAAAAATTATTATATGAAAAAAAAGGCATGAACCAAAAATATTTTTCTGGCTATCACCTTCTAAGTGAGAGAACTGATTTATATTGCTCTTGGGATACACGTCTTCAACTTTAGCTTTATTTTAAGCATCTACTTTAGTTATATGATCCCAATGACAAGAGTAACTCAAGAGTGACTCAAAACCTGCAATGTTTTTGCTTTCAGAGCTCAGCTGATAGTTAATGTAGGCCCATCCTCTGGGTTTCACAGATGAGAGACTGAGATGCAAAGAGATAAAAGACAAGCTAATACTTTAATAAGAGTTACAATAAAAGATTAAAGCTTTTGGCTGGAATACAGAGGACAAAGTACAAAGCTGTGATCCCCAAAACTGCCATTCAACCATTACTTGGAGGTATCAAAACCTCACAGGTTCTGCATTCTTGACTCAAAGTCCTCTGCGGCATGACAGTCTGCTTCTGGGGGTGTCCTGCAGCATCTCAGATCTTAACATAGCTAAGCAGTGTGGTTCATAGATTGTCCCAGAGGCTGTACCAGATTCAGAAATTTCTTTATTTATTACCCCTGATTCTGGTCTAAGAGGCCTTGAAAGAACAGTAAATGAATCAAATTCGGCTGCTGCTTTCTGTCAAAGCACAGGTAAAGCTCTTGCTTTCATCCAGCAGCTTAGCAGCCAGGGTACTTGCACAAGCAAACACCTGGATTCAGTTCTCCTTTCAGCAGGAATTCAGTCCACTTTCTGAGTCATATAAATTCGTTAAAGAATCAGTGGACCAGAAATAAGGTGGGAGGGTGATGTCAAAGCATGGACGAAGGCAAACCCACTGACCAAGGCACTCATCTTCAAAGGTCAGCTCCGCATGCTGCATTTGATCTGAACACCTTCCAGCTGGGATGTATGCACGACCCTCGGGCAGCGCTGGAAACACCGGCTGCCTCCTTGCTGGCCATGAGCCTCCTTGGGAGGCTCACCTTGCCATACTGGGTCTCTCACCAGCTCTTACCCCATGATTCCTGACCTTCTGCAAAGTCCCAGAGCTTTGCTGGCAGGACAAGGAATTTCCAGGCCCTGGCCTGGCCGGTAGCTGCTAATTAGGGCACTTCCAGGGACAAGAGGGAGATAGCAGAGCAGGGAACTGACTCTGGAGCTGAGATAACAACAGCAGTAAGCATGATAACAGTCAGCTGTAAAAATCTGCCTTACTGACCAATCAAGTTTTAAAGGCTTCTGGCACACTGTGTTAGGCAGCTTTCCAGACTACCTGTGTGTTAAGGGTATGCCTCTCTGTAGCCATGAATAAGGACTTAGCATGAGCTAGAATTAAAAATACGTTCACTCAAGTGTGTTAGCTATTTCAGGCTGTCCTCTGCTCAGTGCGTACCCTCTTTGGATGATATTTGTGCATTCTTTTTTGCCTTTGAGAGATTTGCAGCTTATCGTAGTAACCTTGACCCCCAATTCAAAGGCCAGCAGTTGTGGGTTAGGCTTTGCAAGACTCAGCATCAGGGTATCTAAGCCCTTCCTGGGCTCTAAACTCAAATGACAGTTTCAGAGTTACACAAGAAGTCTGTGCCAAAGGAGAAAATTCATCATCTGTCTCCCAAATTCTGCATCAACATGTAGAATCAATTTTTTTTCCCCCTTTTTCTTGATACCTTATTTAGAGACAGATTAACTGCCTGGAATTTCAGACATTTGTCCAATGTTCAAGCAGAACTGGAAGCCTTCTGGCTTTAGGCAATAGCCCTGTCTTCTGTGGCCTTGAGCGTGGCTTATTTGTCCATGTTTTAGTAAAAGATTGTGTGCTATATCTAACTGTTCTTCATACAATCTTAAATATAAGTATCCACCCAGAATATGTATAGACTTTTGATATAGTCTTCACAGTACCAACTGAAAACTGGAATTCCATTGCAATTCATATTTCTATTTTTTTCTGTGTTGAGTCCTGAGCAAGACTTCTCCTATAATGCAACCTATGTCTTATGAGAAGAATAAAGGCTACAGTGTATTTTGGAAGTTATAATTCAGCTGGGTAATCTGGTTTATAGAAAAAGAAAGCAAAATTTAATGGAACTGCATTTCCCCAGCAAGGCTGTGTCAGTATTTCCAATTGAATTGGACCCCATGCTCAAATTCCTTTGTCAGGGGAAAATATATTTTCTGATCAGCTCTGGTAACCATCTACTAAGTAGCTTATTTAATAATAGGGTAGATGGCTTTAAATTAAGACAGATGTTGATGTGTTCTGAAATAAATGGTAGAGTTGAACTGAAACATAGTGAAGGAATTTCATAGTGAATTTTAATGGTCCATGTAGGAGATCAGACTATACAATAACAATAGTCTATTTTTGCTTTAAAATGTATGAATGTCTAATTGTTAGTTATCATGCTACCATTAAGATTATTAAAAGCTCACAAAACTACACGTGAAGAAGACAGAACAAGAAGAGCTTGTCTCCTATGTAATCATTTAAATAAAAGTAATTTTCAAAACTGCTGCTCTCACAAACTTATTTTGTGTACTACAGTGTTTGATCTGCTGTGACTTTAAAACACATGGAAGCCCTAAATATTTAGGACACATTACGAGCGATTTGCAAACGGTGCCAAACTTTTGCAGAAAGACAACTTGGCAGTGCTCTCGTGTTAATAGCACGTTGTTTTGTTACTTGTACTCCGGCAGCCCTTGCCCTAGGCTCCACACTGTTGGGCACAGCACAGACACCTACTTTTAAGACCTACGGGCAAAAAGAGATGAAGTGGCTTGCCCAAGGTCCAACAAGCACACCTCCTCTGTGTATACCCGTTAACGCTGAGGGACTGGCTTTTTTGCTCCTCTGCAGTAGTCCCTGGAATGGCTGTGATTTAAGCGTGCTGTCTCCTCTGCACACGGCTGTCTCACATAAGCCGGCTAGCGTGGGAGTCCCTGCTCACCCTCTCCAGGACTGGGCATGTGCCTGCTCCTCCCACGCCGGGCTGGCTGGCCAGGCAACATGGGTATAATCATACATACCATACTGCACAAATGAGCTTGTTATAAACAGCAAAAACGAGCTCCAGCTTGTTTTTCATCTCACTCTATCACTTTGGTGGTGTACCAATATTATTTAATTCTTTAGGCACTCTGACTATTAGCACTGCCAGCTGCTTGTGACTATAGTTTTGAAACATTTCCTAATCCAAGCAGTCTAGCTGTGTGGATTAGTGCCTCAAAAATCTCTCTTGTTGCTTTAGGAATTTTTGTTGCTTTTATAAACATAAACAAACAAACTTTGACTGTCACTGCAGTTTGTTGTTCTCTAAGTCCTAAATCCAAGTTCTGCTGGATCTCTGCACATAGAAAAGATGAGAGGCACATGCTCAGCACATGTTAGAGCAAAAACATCTGAGTACTCCGATTTTTTAAATTCACTTCTTTGAATACAAGATCTGGATGTTATCAAGCTCTGAAAAGTTGGGGAAAATCAAGTTAATTTGTGATGCGGGAAGATATTTGCCGTCTAAAAATTATTGGTAGTATGTGTAGGAGTCATGCTCATGGTGACAGAAAATGTACTAAATGCAAAAATGCTATGAAAAAGGAAGTGAAAGAGAGAGAGAGAAAAAAAGTAAAAGAATAGGAAACGAAAAAAGGAAGGAAAAAAGGGAGGGAGGGAAGGACAGAAAGAAAAAAAGAGGAAAAAGAAAGAAAAAGTGCAGGAAGGGAAGAAAGAGAAGGAAAGAAGAAAGGGAGAGATGCACCAAAACTGCAAAGTCAAACTCTCAAAAGCTTGAAAACTGAGGACTTAAGGTTGCCTGTATGACTTCTTGGCCTTTTGGTATATACGCATTACAATTCAGACCTATAGTTACATGATCATACTTTTTCCTGAGGTATTTCTGCCTCATGCAGTAAACGGATATATAATGTAATATAATATAATATAACATAATAAATATCCTTTCCTTTTTACTCAATATGTGACCTTAGATCTTATTTAATTCATGCTATCCACATCCTCCACACAACAGAGATTTGTCAATTTTCTGAAAGGCTTTTCTGAAGTTCTCAGGTTGGGAGTACTTAAATACTTCACTAATGTAATGGAATAAGTATCACAGCAGCCAGCTGAGGTGCTGAGATGGAGGGAGGCAAGAGGGACCGAAAGAAATTCAAGTGAGCAACGAATGTGTGACAGTACAAGGAACAAAATGTCAGATGCACATGTTAGACGGAGTAGCCATTGCAATGATCATACAGTTGCATCCTGAGCATGGAGGTGCCTGGCTATGAGGCAGCTTCTGCCTGCCTGGCAGGTCCAGCCTTGGCACACTGTCAGTGCTGTCAAAACAGGGGAGCATGGGCATACATGCTGCTGCCATTAGCTGCCACTCCACTGTAGGATGAGTCGCCTCAGCTGTGGTCATGCATTAGTCCAGCTATAATGGGAGCTCGGTATTGCATTCACTTGTGAGCTCTAGATCTCCTGGATCTCACCATAGCAATTGTGCACATGACAGTTGCACAGCCTCTCTTGCTGTATTTCTTATCCTTAGAGAGCTTGACTTTACAACCATGCCATTGCTTTAAGCTAATTTTGGGTGTCATTTCAAGCTGTGAAGCAGGTGAAATAACACCAGTAGATATCTTACAGGTAGATATCTTGTTAGCAACATTTAAGTATTTGGCATGGATTTCAGCTCACTCTTCTCATGTGCACTGAGGATTCAGGATTTCAGGTTTTGCTAACTACGCATCAATTATAATCTTGTCGCAAACATTTTTCCTCTACTTTGAGTGAAGGGTCTTGTCCTCTCCATCTTCCTTTCTTCCTTAACCTCCTCTAGTAATGTGCTCCCATCGAGATTTCTCGCTCTCACTGCGTTTGCCTCTCCTGTTCCGCTTCCTGTATTCCCTTCTTCTCTGGTTCCTGCAGATTATCTCTCCCTGTCTCTCTCATACCATTACTTTTTATTTTGTACAACAGGAATATTGAGAGAACAGGGAGCTCTTCCTAGTGCTTTCAGCACCATTGAGAGAAAAGAGCTGTTGCAAGGAAAGAACAGCTCAAATTGTGCAGACATGGATTGTAGGATACTCAGGACAAATAAAATCTCAGAAGAGTTACCAAGCTATTAAATACTAGCAAGTTTCTATTGATCCTTTGCCAACTGATTTTTCAAAACTTTGGAATTTGCCCAAACTTTGTAGGATTTACTTAGGCATGAAACCAAAACAATACTCTAAACTATAGAGGCTCCCTAATTTCTCAGTGAAATGATTGTTTTAAAGTAAAATTGCTACAGAGCAGAACAGCTATAGTTCTGCTCTAAAGTCCATTAGTAGTGCCATTTTGCCATATCATCGTAACATTGATGGGCTTTTAACAAGCAAACCAGTTCATTTACTGTATATTTGCATTCTTTACTAAATAGTTAGCAATTGCAGAAAGTGCTGGAACTGCTTCCTTATATTATTATAAAGCAATATTGAGTTCAGAGAATCACAGAATCACAGAATGGTTGAGGTTGGAAGGAACGTCCAAAGATCATCTAGTCCAAGCCATCTGTCATAGAACACATTGCACAGTATTGCATCCAGGCAAGTTTTGAATATCATCTCCAGAGAAGAAGACTCCACAACCTGTCTGGGCAAAATTTAGTTTAATCTATTTTCTGTGTACTCCTATTTCATTTGAAATTAGCAAGCTACAGAGTAAAAAAGTAGTAAGTACCTTGTTGAGGAAGAATAAAATAAGCAAAAAAAATGTAGTCTAGATTTTAAGAGCTTTACAGTTATGCATGAATTTATTCTATAGATGATTAAATATGTTCAACACTTTTTGAAGACTGCAGTGGTGAACCCAGGTTAGATGGAAATTCTAAAAAGGAGCAAAATAAGGTTTTCTCTTCTGAATCTTGGAAACCAACATCCCCGAGGCCTTCCAGAAAGCAGTCATTTTTCTTTTTCAATGGTCTTGCACAGGGAGCTCTTCCTTGTTTTCGTTCTCTCTTGGTTTAATCTCTAGTTTATACTTTTTGGTTTCAAACCATAGTCATCAGATCTGTGTTACGCCGCTGAACTCAATAAGGTTGCCAAGCACAAAACATTTTTAGTTAGTAAAAGTTCCATACTGAACATTTCTCTCCTTCACAAAGAGACAGTAGTAATCTTTCTAAATATATTAAAAACTTTCCACAGCACATTAGAGATAAAATTATCTACTGAAATTTGCAGTGTGACTTAAAATTATACATGATGATCTCATTCTCTTCAAATTCTATATTTTACATTTTGTTTTATAATCTTATAAATTAGGATCCTATAAAAATCCTATAAATCCTATAATCCTATAAAATCCTATAATCCTTGCCTCCCATTTTTTATGCTAATTAAATTCCATGGAACTTTTCCATAACGGTTACTGTGATAATTCCTGAAAATTGCTTTGAGAAAGCCAAAATACTATTTAAGCTACACTTAAATCTACAAAACCATGAAATTAGATGACTGACTTCAGACTTATTCTTACTGACAAGTCATACATTTATAACTTACAACTGTAAGATTGCCAGTCTGGCCAGTGTTATTCTAGATTTAGAATCTGCTTTGCTTGCCCTCTCCATCTCCCCATTAACTCGAAGTACATACGTATGCCTGATGGATGGTTTTGGTTATCTGTTTTAAGTAGACTGAATATATGCAAATATATATAGAAGGAAGAAATGTGTCTGCAGCGTTGCAGCAGAACAGATGCGATAAGAAACTGCTATTTATGAGCACCATGGAGCAGCACTTCTTCAGCTCCTGGTACACACTAGCAAGACTGCTTCCAAGCACTTTCACTGCTTGTCCCATCCCTGAGCCCTGGAGCCCACTAATGAGAGGTGGAGGAGAAGGAGGCGGCAGTGGAGCAGGACCATGTGTATGCAGTGTCAGCGGGAAGCGGACGCTTCTTGTGACAGCCAGCGTCCTGCCGGCTTTATATAGTCATGCGGCAAGGCAGGACTTCAGCCTTCATCTTTGGCCCAGTAATACCAGACAGCAAAGCTCAAGTGGTGGATTCAAGTTTTAAGTGAACTGATGACTTTTATGGAAGAATACAAATCACTTTAAAGCACTTTCTGGAGTTCAACAATGGGGCAAGCTATTTGTACAGACACAGCTGATGTGTTTTCTTTTTTTTTCCCTAAAGAACGTAGGTTTATATGAAGACATCTGCTAGCTGGCCCTAAGTTTCTGCTCACATGTCCTGTCTGAATTCAAAGGAAAGGGTGTAGGAATCAATATAAGCTGGCAAAAAGGGAATTAAATAGATAACCTGAGGTAATATCAAACTGTTTTCTTACAAGACTCATTTTCTCAACTTCGGGCTATTGCAGTCCCTCTTAAAAATAAGACATATTGGACTGTTCATTGCTAGGGATTGTTGGCTGCTGCTTCATTAGTCAAATTCTACATCCTGACTGCCATTTTATATAGACAAAAATAACAATTTTCAAACTCTTTGAAATGTTTATATTGCATGTATCATAGACCTGCTGCAAAATCTCAGGGTTGCACCATAATTCTATAAAGGAAATTGATGCAGCTGAGCTTTACTGTCTTGTGTAAAACTTTTCCTTTTATAAATTCACAACTTCAAAATGTTTGTTTAGCAACTTTTCTGCAATACACTCATCCTGTCTCATCTGCAACATGAAATGTTGGAGAGTCCAACAATAGTTTGAAAACATCTTAGCTGAGGGAGAATTAGGTTCATCTGTAGGTAACTTTTTCATTGGATAATTTTTTTCCACATGAGCAATTTAGTCACTAGAAAGTGTGCTTTTAAATATCCCTAAATCACTTGTAAATGCAAATGGAATTCATGGAAAAGTTGTTATTAATGAAAATTATTATTTCTTATATATTTATGACACATTATAAAAAGTTATTAATAACTTATCTTTTATTCAGTTTAGAGCTAACTTGACCAAAACATTGAGAAGAAGGGGAAAGCAGTTATATGCACAGAATGCTGGAAGAGGCTGTGTCCTTTGATAGAGCAGTTAGGGCTTTCATCCAGGAAATGAACACAGATCAAATTCCTCTCTCTGCTTGAGAGCTGCATCCACTTTCCAAGCATCTTCCTGCCCTATTGATATTCTACCAGTAAGTATTAAATACTAATCACAAAATAATTAAGTTACTGAAGGAGAGATTGCTCACCTGAAAGAGCAGTAACCGTGTTATAAAATTCTTTGTCTCTGTGATAATATTAGTATTTTATATTTTATATGAAGCAGGAGAGCAAGAAATCAGAATACCATATAATATGGTGGGAAACGTGAAAACCTGTCTTCCTGAGCAGATCAGAGAAATCAAGCTAAGGGCTCTAGCCAGATGAGATGACCCACTCTCCATTTTATAAAGGATGCCAAAGTCACAGTCATTTTTTCATTACTTCATTGCTGAGGAAGATGATGGATATTCAAATGAAACACCGCTGAAAATATTTAGTTTCATTTTTTTCATATTGAAGAAAGAAAAGACAAGACTTTCTGCCCATTTCTTTCCTTTTTATCATTATCATCCTCCTCCCCAACATGCAAAGCAGAGAAAATGATTGTAAAGAGAGCTGATTTGGGAAACAAGCAATTGCCTGTTGTCCAAGACCACAAGATCACTAGGACAGGTCAGACTGCAGCATACATCACCTAAGGAAGGTAGGAGGAGAAGGTGAGGGTATGCTGTAGTGTCTGACCTGAGTCTACAATGCTCTAATCGTAGAATCATAAAATCAGTAAGGTTGGAAGGGACCTCTGGAGATCATCTAGTCCAACCTCCCCGCTCAGCAGGGTCACCTAGAACATGTTAGACAGGGTTGCATCTAGGCGGGCCTTGAAGATCTCCAGAGAAGGAGACTCCACAACCTTTCTGGGCAACCTGGTCCAGGGCTCCGTCACTCTCACAGGGAAGAAATTCCCCCTCACGGTCAGGCAGAACTTCCTGTGTTTCTATTTCTGCCCATTGCCTCCTGTCCTGTCACACGGGACAGCTGAAAAGAGTTTGTCCCCATCCCCTTGACACCCTCCCTTCAGGTACTTATACACATTGATAAGATCCCCCCTCACTCTTCTCTTCCCCAGGTTGAAGAGGCCCAGCTCTCTCAGCCATTCCTTGTAGGGCAGATGCTCCAGCCCTCTGATCATCTTTGTAGCCCTATGCTGGACTCTCTCCAGTAGCTCCATGTCTCTCTTCTACTGGGGAGCCCAGAACTGGACACAGTACTCAAGATGTGGCCTCCCCAGGGCTGAGTAGAAGGGCAGGATCACCTCCCTTGACCTGCTGGCAACACTCTTCCTAATGCACCCCAGGATGCATTGGCCTTCCTGGCCACAAGGGCACATTGCTGGCTCATGGTTAACTTGTCATCCACCAGCACTCTCAGGTCCTTCTCTGCAGAGCTGCTCTCCAGAAGGTCAGCCCCCAGCTTGTACTGGTGCCTGGGGTTATTTCTCCCTAGGTGCAGGACTCTGCACTTGCCCTTGTTAAACCTCATGAGGTTCCTCTCCGCCCAAGTCTCTCTGAATGGCAGCACAGCCCTCAGGTGTATCAGCTACTCCTCCCAGCTTGGAGGAGGTATTGTTGCTTGGTATTATCAGCAAATTTGCTGAGGAGGCACTCTGTCCCCTCATCCAGGTCATTGATGAAGAAGTTGAACAGGATGGGACCCAGTACTGAGCCCTCGGGGATGCCACTAGCCACAGGCCTCCAACTAGACTCCACGCCACTGATGACGACCCTCTGAGCTCTGCCTTTCAGCCAGTTCTCAATCCACCTCACTGTCCACTCGTCCAACCCACGCTTCCTGAGCTTCTCTAAGAGGATGTTATGGGAGACAGTGTCAAAAGCCTTGCTGAAGTCAAGGTACACAACATCCACTGCTCTCCCCTCATCTACCCAGCCAGTCATTCCATCATAGAAGACTATCAGGTTGGTCAAGCAGGATTTCCCCTTGGTAAATTCATGCTGGCTACTCCTGATCACCTTCTTTTCCTCCAAAAGTCTGGAGATGACATCCAGAATGAGCTGTTCCATCACCTTTCCAGGGATGGAGGTGAGGCTGACTGGCCTATAGTTGCCTGGGTCCTCCTTCTTGCCCTTCTTGAAGACTGGAGTGACATTGACTTTCTTCCAGTCCTCAGGCAACTCTCCAGTTATCCAGGACCTTTCAAAGATGATGGAGAGCGGCTTGGCAATAACATCCGCCAGCTCCCTCATTATCCGTGGGTTCATCCCTTCCAAGCCCATGGATTTATGGATGTCTAGCCTGCCCAGAAGGTCTCTAATCCTATCCTCCTCAACCAAAGGAAAGTCTTCCTTTCTCCAGACTTTCTCCCTTACCTCCAGGCTCTAGGATTCCTGAGGGCTGCCCTTAGCAGTGAAGACTGAAGCAAAGAAGGCATTCAGTAATTCTGCCTTGTCTGTATCCCTCGTCACCAGGGCCCCAGCCCCATTCAGTAGCAGGCCCACATTTTCCCTAGTTCTCCTCTTGCTGCTGATGTATGTGAAGAAGCCCTTCCTGTTGTCCTTGACATCCCTTGCCAGACTCAATTCCAGCTGGGCCTTAGCCTTCCTCACTGCATCTCTACGTACTCTGGTTGCATTCCTGTAATTCTCCCAAGTAGCCTGTCCCCTCTTCCACAGTCTGTGTATTTTCTTCTTCTGTCTGAATTTGGCCAGGAGCTCCTTGCTCACCCATGCAGACCTCCTGCCCCTTTTGCTGCACTTCTTACTCATAGGGATGCACCACTCTTGAGCTTGGGGGAAGTGATGTTTGAATACTAGCCAGCTCTCCTGGACCCCCTTCCTTCTAGGGCCTTAACCCACGAGATGCCACCAATTAGGTCTCTGAAGAGCCCAAAGTCCACTCTCCTGAAGCCCAGGGTTGCAATCCTGCTTGTTGCCCTAGATCTTTCCTGCAGGATCCTGAACTCCACTATCTCGTGGTCACTGCAGCCAAGGCTGCCCCCAACCTTCACATCTCTAACCAATCCCTCTCTGTTGGTAAGGACAAGGTCCAGCAGGGCACCCTTCCTCGTAGGCTCCTCCACCATTTGTGACAAGAAGTTATCATTAATGCATTGCAGGAGCCTCCTGGACTGTTTGTGTCTTGCTGTGTAGTCCCTCCAGCAGATGTCAGGGTGGTTGAAGTCCCCCACGAGAAGCAGGGCCTGTGATCGTGAGGCTACCTCCAGCTGTCTGTAGAAGGCCTCATCAACTTTCTCTTTCTGGTCAGGTGGCCTGTAGTAGACCTCCACAACAGTGTCCCCCATGTTGGCCTGCCCTTTGATCTTCACCCATAAGCTCTCAACTGCCTCCTTCTCCCCGCCTAGGCAGAGCTCGATGCGTTCCAATTGCTCTCTCACGTAAAGAGCAACTCCACCACCTCGCCTCCCTGGCCTGTCTCTCCTATAAAGCACATAGCCATCCATGACAGCATTCCAGTCATGTGAGCTATCCCACCATGTCTCTGTGACTGCAATGAGATCATGGCCCTGTGACCGCACACGGGTCTCCAGTTCCTCCTGTTTGTTCCCCATGCTGCATGCATTGGTGTACAGGCATTTCACAGAGGTGGTCATGCCTGCAGGTTTCCCAAGAAGGGTGTATGGGGGTCCCCCATAGCCATGTCCCAAACGCACATCCCCAGCTGCATGCACCTGTTGGAGGCCCCCCAACCCCACTTGTGTTTTGTTGTCTACCCTGTCTCTATGATACCCCCACCCCTGCCCCTTCCTACCTAGTTTAAAGCCCTGTTGCCAACACCAGCGGCATAGCCAGTTGTTGATTTGGAAAATCTTCCTACTGCTCCTCCCATGCCTCCCTCTAATTGGCTCCCAGACCCTTGACCACCATGCCCAAGCCTTGAAGTCTTCTTTGATTGTTTCTAGTTTGCCCTCTGTATTGTTAGCACCCACATGAAAGAGCAGCAGAGGGTAGTAGTCTGATGAGCAGACAAGCCTTGGTAGCCTTTCAGACACATCTCATATCCTCTCTCCTGGCAGGCAGCAAACCTCTCTAGAGGAGGGGTCAGGTTGGCAGATAGGCACCTCTGTCCCCCTCAGCATGGAATCACCCACTACAACCACTCGTCGCTTCTTCTGACTGGTCACACAAGGCACAGGATCAGGCAGCCCAGTTGCATCCCTTGAGGTCACGTCCAGATTCTCCTCATCCTGGAGTGCACTAAACCTGTTCTTCAATTGTAACTCCAGGTCTACAGGAGGATTAGGGGCCTTTCTTCTTTTTGTTCAAGAAGCAACTAGCTTCCAGCCTTCTTCAACAGTGCTGTGCTGTGCTATTTCACACTTCACAGAGTCCTCCAGCAACTCCCCTGCTTCAGGGGATTGGGACTCTGGGAGCAGTATGGTCTCTGAGAACGCCCTATCTCCTGCTCACTTTCTCGCATGTTTCACAGTCTACCGACTTCATCCCGCAACTCTTTCACTTGAGGACACAAATCATCAACAACAGCACACCCCTTGCAGGAGGGCAGACCATCAGTCCAGGCCTTCTGGAGAGGCTCCAAGCACTCCCTGCAGCCTGAGACCTGTAGGACAGCATCTGCTGCAAGAGGCTCTGTCTGGGTTGAAGCTTCTGACACAGCTGATGTAGCAATTCCCACAGCTACAATATGCTTTACTGTGAGTTATAACCATGTTTGCAAGAGTGGGCACTACTAGCACCAAAAAGACATCCTCTTGCACCTATCTGTGCTCTTCCTGCGTAAACTGCTGTGTCTGGGAGCTGTACTCTAGGCCTGGCTCTTAAATAGACCTCTCCCTACTACCGACCCACAGGGTACTTGATCCACCCTAAACAAGGGCTACCTATGTCAAAAGCCCCAACTCCCTCTATTCAGGGGCAAGGGAGACTGCTAGTAGCAGTAGCTACACCCAGCTAGAGTGGGTGATAAGTGCTGGGGCTTCTTCCAGGAGCGCTTAAGGCTTCCTGCAGTTGCCCTTGCCCAGCTCCCCTTACGTGTTGGCAAGTCTCTAGTCCCCTCGTTCCGCAAGAGTCAGCAGAGCACAATGTCCAACACGGGCCCCAGAAGCTCAAAGCAGAGCCGAGACAGTGCTGCGCAAACTGCTGCGTCTGTTCGCTGTGCTCTGAGAGTACCTATTCAAGAAGAAGCAGCAGTAATCGTAGAGTAAATATACTGATCAGAGCAATAATGCAGTAAGTGCATTAATGTACAGTTGGTAACCATTTATATACATCTCTATATAGTGTTTATTATTTGTATTAAAATTGTATTACAACAGCTCCAGTCAGAACAAGATCCTCTTATCATGTTAACTGTACAAACAAATCTTTCTGACCTGTAGAATTTACAGTTTAAATTCAGACACAATAAACAAATCAAATAAATGGAGAGACTGGAGAATAAAGGCAGAGAGAAACAGTGATAAGAACACTTAGTTACACAGACCATGTACATGCATAATTGCAGCTCTATTTATAAGCTAGAACTAAACATGAGATATTAATGAAGTTAATGATCCCTGCTGGCCTGCTGCCTAGCTGTAAAAGGAAGGACAGGATTTGTCTGAGAGGGGAGTATTCCTACACCCTGCTGTGTGGCTGAGCAGGATTTTGTAAATGCTATGGGGTTCATTCAGTCTCTCAGTTCTGCTGGTGCTACCTTCTTGAGCAAACTATGCAAGGACAGAAGTAGCACCTCTTATGGCTGTATAGTCTTCAAGCATGTTCCCACTTACAGCAGCAAAGCGATTCCTGTGCTATATCATTCTGTAAAAGGGGACCATTTACCTGTGACTTCAGGGTGGAAACTACACTTCTAACATTAATGAGTTAAATGTTGCGGGTTTTTTAATGACAGGACTTTTTTCTGATTGCTGTTTTTATAACAATAAACTCCTTTATGATATGCATATATATTACACTAATAAATATTTGCACACAGTAATAAATATTAATGATTATTAATAAATATTCAATAATAAAAAAATTGGAAGGAGATCAAGTAATCTTGATGCCTCCTCCCTTCCTCTCTGCCTCATGAAGCTCAATCCCAGTTTAACAAGCCAAGGTTGTTTATTCTGCCACTGGGATTTATGGTTAACACGCTACTGCCTGCAATTTCCCACTCTCCGTTCGGGGAAGGACACGTGGCTGTCGCCAGGCTGCCACTCCACTTTGCGGGAGAGCTGAGTGGAGGCTGCAGGGCTGAGGTGAGCTGTGTTGGCTGAGGCTGTGAAGCCAGCACTTTAGCAGGAAATACACACCAGCGTGCGCCTGACTAAACACTTTCCTGATAATTCTGCTTCCTTGTTGCAGCTGCTGCTTCTTTCTGTGTTGATGCCTGCGTCTGGGGAGACAGCTCTCCTCTGCTCTTGGTCTCACCCCTGCTCGCCAGGTCAGGACCTGAATACCCTGAGAAATGAGCTGTTGTTGACAGTAGCTACCAGTTGTAGGTTCACCTTCCATTTTTCCATCCATCCTTCACTCATTCGTTTATTGAAACTGTTCTGTATGCTGGTATAAATAACCCAAGCTTCCTCTCAATGCTCTCTGCTGATAAGATACTAGAGCTTTGTAAGCTCTAGATGGAAAGAGCAGCTCAAAGCAATGGGAGTTGTTTGTGGCTTATGCTCTACAGCTTATGCTGTGCAAAGCTGTTGGTAGGTGGGCATCCAATTTGCAGGTAGAAAGAACATGAAGAGCACCCGTGGTCTCTCTGCACCCTCATGGAAAGGGAGTGCACAGCCTATCTCCAAAACAGTCAGTTCAATGCCGGGATGCTGTCACTGCCTCAAGAAAGCCATAAAATACAAGCCACTGGGAACAGGCCCCAGGGAAGTACGAGTGTGTACTTGTCCTGTTTTCGTCCTTTTACTTGGCATATGCTGCTGCTCAGATACCAGGCCAGACAAATCTTTGGTCCAAGTAGACCTGTTTTACGTTTTTATGGTCTTATCAACCACCATCCTATCCTTGTTTCCTGTAAGGAGCAAAGGGGAGTCATCTCAGATCAAATAACTTACCTCACCTTCCACTTTTCTCCTCTTTCTTCAACCCTCTCATCGTGCACCTCTCTTTCAATTTCAAGCTTTAAGGTCAATTTTAAAAATTATTGTCCATCTTTGTTTTCACACTGCCCAGTGCCTCTTGGGACTAGAATGGGAATAGCCAAAATACTGTGAGAAAGCCTTTTCTCAGGCTATTTACAGCTTATCCAGAAGCAGAAAGAACTAAAAAAACTCATAAAGAGCCAGTTCTCACAAGACTGTCCAACCCAATTTAGCAGATAAAAGAGATTTGAATAGTTTAAAGAAATATTCAGACTCTTGGGTGGTTCTCTGTCCTGACCTTTTTCAACAGTTTATAGTTTACTGATCACAATCTGTATTTAATATCACTGTCAGAAGATAAAGATTTGGGTTTTTGCTTGGGTTGTCTGCACAGAAGTAAATTTTATACTTCTCTTTGAACACAGTGAATTTTATAGCCGATGAAAAGAGATAGATGCCTAACTTATGTGTATTCACATTTGGGATCATGAGTTAGGCACCTACTACATGACTAAAATAAGAGAGTGTTGAATATTTCCTTCAGCCTCGATAGAACAAAACCTTCCCCCCAAAACCGGAGGAGTCAGTGTGGAAAGTCTCCATATTGTGGTTACTCTCAACAAGTGAAAATTACTTTTGAGGTCATAAGCAAAACTACCTGTGGAAAAAAGTGGCACTTTTTAAGCTTCTACACAGTGCTTTTTCAGACAGATGGCTGAGAGGCTGTCCGGAAGATGAGAAGTGTTCATTTTTATATTTCATGCCTTTCTTGGAAGCTAAAAGGAGATTGGCACTGGAGAGGATCCAGCAAGGATAAGTGCTTTAGCTCCTTTATTTTTCTGTAACAGGAATCCAAGAAGATTTTAAGACAGCTACAGTCCTCGAGGTGTCACACTGGTCTCAATAAATTCAGTGGCAAAACTCCCATTGACTTTAGCTGGATCCAGGTTTCTCTCACATAGTTTTGGCAAGAAAGACCTTTTCCTCTGAGGTGTATTTAAAGAACAAACAAAATCTATATTACAGATTTTTAGAGCAGTGACATGATCCTAAGGGCAGTCCAACTCTACCTCTAACCGCCACCCTTTGACAAACTCCAAATCCAGGAATCTAAGAGAAAAATGAGCTTTTGCACCTAAGTTTTTCTTCAGGGTTTTGAGCAGGGATGTTGCTGTCTACTCAGTACTCCTTTCACTGCACTGCAGTACTCCTTTCATTGAATTAACTCAGGTATAGCACCCCTAACAGAGGCTAACTTGTCATGTTGAGAAACAGGCTGCAATTTAGTCACACCCAGCAGCTTAAATCACCAACTTACAAGCGATCTGGAAGAAGAACTGAATAGACAACTACCCATACAGAAGCAGTCTATAGCTCTACAACTCTCTTATTCATTTATATAGTGATAGACAGGATTACGTATGGATTGTGTTTTAGCAGACTAAGCCCTGTGCAATTCATCACTAGTCTGTCCAGGTCCTAAAGAAAAAAAAAAAACAGTTTAACAAGCCAAAACAAATGGATAGAATGGGAAACAGCAGTGAAGTCCATCAACCTAATGTCATATAAAAGTCCATGATAGAGAAAGAAATAGAAACAGGTTTTCCATTCCAGGCATCTATGGGTTCATTCTGCCTCCCAAAAGCTTGCTGAATTAATTCAGACACTGTTTCCTCTCTGTCCAGCTCGGCAGCCAACATAATTGTCAGGAAGTTACTAGATTTCAGGATGGCTTGTGTGGATAATGTTTCTCTTCTGCTTATGGTGTAGTAAAATGGTTTTCTAAGCTAAGTTAAACCAGATTCTTCAAACTGTCCCTTGCAAGGTAGTATGAACATTTTGATCAAAAATGAATCTGACTGTATAAGATCAAGGGAACATGGCAATGAAAGATATTTAATCTCCTTCTAAGTCATCAAGAATTGCCCTGTTGAGATAGGGGTAGTTTATTCAGGATGCAAGCAGGATTTTCCAAACAAGGAGGATCAGGGTCCATTACTGGAGAAGGACAGGAAGCTATAGGTCATTGGGAAGTGGGGAGGGAGTCGAAGGTCAGTATGACTTATGTCAAATCAATTGTGAAAAAAAAAAGCAACAAAAATAAGGGGATCACGGAGAGCTCAGTTGCATATACTTGTGAGGAGACCAAGACATCTCTCATGCCTCAGTCAAGAAGAAGTTTAATTCTGTTTGCTCTTACACTGATCCTAGAGAAATCCTTGTCTGAACAGTACAAATGTCTGTCCTGTTCTATTTATAGTACCTTCAGTCCAAAATAGCTGGGACAGGGGGGAGTCATGTAAGGAACATAGTTTGCTTCTGAACATGCTTTTTTTCATGTTCATATATTACTTATGTACATACCCACACACCCACTTGCACCTATCCACATCTCACAAATGTGGGCCTTTCCAAAAGACTCTCAGTAAGGCAAACAAAACTTGTAATACTTTCATAATTCTATTTTGGTACTCTAATAGGATTTTGAATGGGCAAAATGGATTTTGGGGAGGGGTTGGTTTGGTTTAGTTTTAGTCCAGACTTTAAAATTACTCTTTCAAGCTTGGAATACTCATGAATAAGAAAAATAGGCTAGGTCCCGTCTTTCGTCTACCAAGAGGTCTGCATTATTCTGAGGCATTGAGAGTTACTCAGAGATTTTTCATTGATTTTGGTTTGAATCAGGTCCAAGAGAAGGGCTGATGGGGGCTGAAGGTAGCTTTAACGTGAATGTCACACTCCAATACTTCTACTCCAGACAAATGCATTCTAAGTCTATTGTTTTGTGCAGTGATGCATTACTAAAGTGGCATAATTATGTGGGTGGCAGAAGATTTATGATATACTCACTTATTCGTTTCTTTAAGTGCTTGATGGTTGTTACTAATGTGGCAGATGTACACAGCTGTCAAGGCACCAGCTAAACCAGGGTATTTCACTTTTGGAGCAAAATCCAGTTGTAGATAGTCCTTTTCTTTTTTGCAATTTAACTTTCAGTCAGAGACTTATAAGAGGGTTTATTTAATTGTCTTATCTCTTTCTTACACTCTGATGACAACTTAATTATTCAGGAAAAATTAATAGTTCCTCCACTTCCTTGTGTTGAATGTGAGAGGAGAGTATTATTCACTAATTGTAATGAGAGAATTACGTCAACAGAATTTGTGTGACTACACATACCATAAACAAAATCAAAATATTGTACAATGACTGGGAAACAGTCTAAGAAAAAACTATTTGAATACCATACTAAGGAACATGCTGACTAACACGTTCATTTGACTCAGGAGTCTCAGTACGCAGAAATAGTACTCTTGTCTATTGACTTCTGTGTAGCCTGGAAAATACAGTAAATGAACTGGCATCCGTGCTAGCTCTGCCTTTTTGAGGTGATTTGTATTTAAATTAGTAGCACAACACCTTGTCTGCAGTGTATTTTTAGGCTGTTTTCAATGCTAATAGAGTTATTCCCTTCAGTGATATATTTGTTGTATAGTGATCTGTCAGTTGAAATTGGTTTAAACTGCAATCAAGCCTGACATTGCCAGAGTCTAAAGAGTTCAGAATAGTGTTCACACCTATAGTCACTACGTGCATACAAGTAGCCAAAGGCTAGGAAAGAAACTCATCACTAGTTCCAGGACTTTGAAAAACAAAAAAAGTGAAATCTAATATCCGTTGTGCACAAGAACTCGTTTTGACCATTTGGCCTAGATTTTCATCTGAAGCTACATTTCTGCCTTTCTTAGTGTAATAAACATCCTTTTTATGAAGCATCAAGAGAGCATGGCAGTGCTTTAGGGGACTTTCCACAGGCGGAAATGGCAGGCGCAGAAGCAGCCTGTGACGTGGAAGACAATGGAGAAGACAGTGGGATCACCTGGAGAATAAGGAATTACTTAAAGTGTAAGGACAGGAATGAAACAATATTTCTCCACTCATATATCTGATCTCATAATATCTCATAATCTACTTGATAGCAGTGTTCCTTGCAGACTCTTATTCAAGAATAGGAATTAATTTGTTCAGATAGGTGACGACCGACCTCTTCAAAGTCCCAATCTCTGAACCAAAAGAAAGTTCACTGAGAGTATCTGTTCAAAATGTAGACAATAACTATCTAGAAATTCATATAGTATTCTGTAAAATAAAGAAGTCTTTGTAGTCGTTAATACACTGACATTCGGGATACTGTGTAGTATGTTGGCAAGAGAGTGATGAGAAACAAGAGGAAATCCACAGAGGATCAGCTCTTCCTGGACTAACTCAAGAAAATGTTGAATAATTGTCCATTAATCAAATTCCATTTGCCATCTGCACAAATGGTAAATTTGTGTGATTGACAATTGATATGCTTGACAAGATGATATGAATGTGATCATATGATATGAAGTTTATTTTAGCAAATACCTATTTAGCACTCAATATATCTGAGGCAACATCAGGGACCTTTGTTTTCACAGGCTTTTGGAGGAAGGTTTTCTTTGTGGGCTGCTTTCTTGGTCTGTGCCTGAATAAGATTTACTTTGATAGACTTTGAAGTTATTTATGAACTTGATAAGATGATTTTCCCTGTAAGAAAATGATACTTCATTCCAAAACAACTTGAGTTTTACATTTGCTATAGATTTTTCCTTTTGTTAAGCTGTCAGTGAAGACAACACTCTCACTGTCTGCAAAACTGTTAAATAATGAATACCAGAAGTGGCTGGTGTGTTCCTGCTGCAGATAATATGATGATTCACGCTGCAGACAATATGATGATTCTTGGCTGCATGTACACAGACTGATTTTGCATAATTCTGAAAATGTAGAGCCTGATACTGCACTTTTGTGTCCTGAATCAGAGTGAGGGGGAAAAAAATCCTAATTTCACTAAACACAGATTTTGCCATCAGTGGCTGAGATGTCTCACTGTGGCTCTAACCTCAACAACTCTTAGGAAGCAAGGAGCATCGATGGAAAATTTTGTGTGTGTATGCCTTCTTAGTGAGAAGCAGTCACATGCCTTAGCAGAGCAGAGTGTCAGATCATGCAAACCACTTGTCAGTGGTTTTCTCATGAGTTTACAGGTTATTCCTGTTCCCCTTATTTAGTTGCCAGTAGCACACAGGAAACATTGGGACAATAGTCTTCTTTTAATATTTCCTCTGATCTCTTGATAAGCTTCATGGTCACAAATGACGAGGAGGGAATGTGCTATTTATCTTTGCTTTCCTCTATAAAGATAAAGATGTGACTTCTAAGTCACACTGAACAAAGTAGTTGGAATAGTGAGAATATTAACAAGTAACAGAAAATTCCTAAATATCTGACAACATTATCTCAGTCTTCCAGTAACAAAGTATATACTAAAAATTGGTTTAACAGGATCCGAAGTTCACAAGGCCTTAACTTACAAATCTTGCAGGTCTTTTTACCCTACTCCTAACCTATATCTCTTAATGCAAAATATCTTTCTTATATATCCATCTTATCCAACTGTATGTTTTAATGCAAAGTATGTTCGCGCTTCTGGGAGCCAGGGCAAAGCCACAGATCAGCCTAGTAGTTACAGAGCTGCTTCTGTGCTCCCATAGCTAAAATGTTTTTTTTTTTTTTTTTTTTTTTTTTTTTTCTTTTTCTTCAGGTGTTGCTCTTGCCGCAGTTACTAGAGGCAATGTCTGGAAGCAGAAGTAGGGATCTTCGGTGAGGCAATTGATATGAGTGGGAAAAACAGACAAGTTTTGGGAAGAGGAAAGAAGGAAGTTCCAAAATAATTAAACCAAACCAAACCAAGTGAAATATAAGTGTTTTTAATTTAATCTTGTTACAATTATTCTTCTTTTTTTCTGTCTGGTTAGTCTTGATGAAGCCTTCTTGAGCCTCAAAGTTTGTCATTTTTTTCCAGGTACATTGTTTGGTCAAGTATATGATTTTCCCTTGTAACCTGTCTTTCTGCACACTGGGAGGGGCTCAGCAGGAGCAGATGGGAGTGCTCCCCTTCTCCTGAGCAGCTCAGGGCTTTGTGGCAAGGGCATATCTGAGGGAGGCGGGTGCTGGGCCCTTCAGCTGAAGACATACTTGAACTTGTATCTCTGTCTTACAGCTGTGCGATCACAAGCCCAAAAGTGTAAAAGTAGGGAAATAGTACCCGTGTTTAGAGAGAAATCAAAAAGAGGCTTACACAGCCCTTGGAGGCAGAGGAAGCAAGGGAGGACTGCATATATCTCTTCAAAGGAAGGTTGCAAACTCTAAAACCTGAGTGTATAGCAGTGCCTCTGCACAGCCCTGAGCAAAGCACCCTGAGGCAGGCCGGGTTTCACGTGTAACTGCTCCTAGGGTATGGTGGCTCTAGTTTTTGCTTGCTAATCGTGTGTTAGCATATGACTGCAATAAAAAATCTATTTTATCTGATTCTTAAATGTTGCCCTCTACAATGTCGCACCTGTAAATTGTGACTAACGAGTTTCCCTGAAGAAAGATGACCATCCCGCTGGTGCTGGCAGTCAGTCCTTGTTTACCTTTCCAGCAACATATGATTTTTCAGAAATTCCCATAACTACCTGATAATTATAGTTCCATTTATTGCCCCAAATCATAATTTTACTTATGGAAAGACACACAAAGAGATATGTCCCACACTACAGCATTTCTATTTTTTTTCCTCCAATATTTCTCTGAATTTACCAATTTTAGATGTGATTCACCTAAAAAGAAAGTATGAAGTCTGTGCTAAACCTCTAGTCTCCTTCTACCAGCAATTAATAAAGATAGGCACATGGGAAGGAGAGATTCATGCTGCCTTTCTAGGGTGTCTGTTTAAGTGAGGTGAATTCTCTTCTGGATGTGCCTCTTCTCCATCACAGTGATGGCAGGCAGCGCTTAGATGTGATACCTGCCCTTTAAATGACTGTAGCCAAGTCAGATGAATTCCACATTGTTTATGTGCAAAATATTTCACATAGTCTAGATAATATTTTGACCAGTATCAAAATCACATATAGCTTCTGGTTACAAAAACTTAAACTACTTTTTCTGAAAGGAATTCTTGGATCTGAGGACTCAGAGAATTCTCCTAGCAAAACTACTTTAATATAAGAAAAAACAATTATATCTAGGGCTAATGAAAATAATGGATTCATGCTGTAACTTTAATATCGTTATATAACCATATATTAAGAAAGCTAATATGCCGTTTCATGTTTGTTTTAAGGTGTTCATCAACAAGCTATCTAGGTTTTGGTTCTAATATAAATTGTGATGAATTCCCATTCACAGGGCATTCTGAGAGACTTTTTTCATATTCCATTTTGATATGAAAATGCTTATGCAAAAATCTAGATATTTTGGTTAGCAACTGAATTTTTATCTTCTTGAGAATATTACTCCAAATGTGGGACATCACAGCAAGGAACAAACATACGAGTAAATGAGCCAGAACTCTATTCTCTATTCTAGAGTATGGACAATGGAAAATATCTTACGTTAAGCATTTTTGGCTCTCTGTTTAGTCAGAACTGGTTAAAAAATCTCACGGAGATTTTCTAACCACATCAAAATCTTCTGCAGTAATATTGTTAATGTAGATCTGAGCATTTTTGCAATGACAAGAGGTTTGAGCTTGCTATCTAAACATAGACCTCAGCACTGACATTCTGGGACCTCACACCAACTATGCTGGATGAGAGAGGATGTTTTCAATTTCTCCTTCTATTGCATTTAGAGGAGGAAATTTTCTGTCTGCAAAAGGAAAAGAAGCAAGGGGACTGTAGTCACAATCCACAACATGGTATTAACGCAAACTACTCTGTTGCCCAAGCATCAAACCACAGTTATGCCACTACTCAATGCACTGCGTAAGGCTAGAGGAAGAAGCAACCTAAATATGCTGGCATATGTTTCTGGACTTTCTGATTACATGGGAAATTCAGTGATTGAAGCAAATCCCCAAACACTTGCTTTTAATTTTTGCCTCTACTTTGTGAGCATGAAGACTCTGGATGTCTTGTGCTTCTACATTCCCCTTGGGTTGCATTTTCCAAAATATGGGGCTCTGTGCCCTGGGACTCACAAAATCTTTGACTAGGCAAGCAATGATATAACACAGATCTTTGCTCTTAGGAGAGAACACTACAGTGGATTTTCATTACTTTTCAAGAGGATGTTAGAGCTATTGACAATCATTGGAGACAGGGTAGCTCTTGCCAATTCTCATTTTGCTCTTCTACAAATCAATTAATGCTTCATAGTAAATCTGGCAATGTTCAAATCCCATTATGCAGCACTGTTCAACAGCAAGGGAATGAAGCAAGTCTTGTTACCAAGACTGCCTTAGCTAAACAGACTATGAGGTACCTAGCCAGAAAGCAAGAAAAATAAACAAAACAGGTACCCAAAACATGGACAGGATTCTGCTCTAAATTGCCCTGATGCAAACCAAATAGAAGGTGTATAGATTTTTTTTTTTTTTTGCACTTAGAGGGAGTAAATGTTAATTGAGTGCTATGTTTTGAGATGCATAACTGGAATTTTGCTTGAATAAAATTTATAATGAGATAACAAAATCTGACACATTGATTGCCATGGAGAAAGTCAAACAGATTTTTTGAACATACAGGAGATTGAAAAAGCTCCTAAAGCCCTTCAGTTTTTCCCAGTGCCCAGACTGTCAACAGAATTGTGAAGGAATTGCTGACATTATAGAATGTATAAATTTGTTTCTTCTTCTCAACACTCTTCATAATACTCTTTGCACAAAAAAACACAAGCACCCAGCGCATAAGAATTAGGTCTTAACTATCTTTCATCTTGCCTCTCCTCAAGAAACCAGGCAAGCTTTCAACCTGCAGCTGCCTGTTACTAATGTTAGCTTATTTAGTTGCTTTTCTGTGCTCATTTAACCAATTCATTATGACAAATGCTCCATGCTGGCTCCAGAGCTGCTCTTCTGAAAATATGTATGTCCCCATTTCTTTTGTTATTATTTAGTCTTGTATATTATTGTTAAAGTCACATTACACACAAGAGATGATCTAGGCTCCCCACTGAAATAAAAGATTGATATCAGAATATATTTAAAGTGTGTCTAGTCAGCAATTTAGAAAGTAGATATGCTGATTTTTGGTCCTGAAAGTAGTTGCTTAGTTGTGAGAGCTACCCTCAACTCCATCATATCATTAATCCATCAGAGAGCTGCACAAGAAGATACTGCAACCCCTCCAAACCCAAAATATTTATGATATCCTACTTGTATGGTTTTCTGGGACTTTGCAGGTTGTGCATGAACTCACCATTTTTCTGAACTAATTAAATGGTTCAGGCTTCCTTTGGTCATACGCACTACAGTCCATACCTACAAAAATCATTAATCTATTATACACACTTATGTTTGGTTTGGACTTGATTTGGGATTTTTGAGGGGAGAGGGAAGAAAGATCAGTAAGCTCAGTATATTAATTTCTATGGTAAAGTATTTTTGCAGATTTTTTATGAACAAATGAAGCTGCAAATGATGTACATTAGAAATGGGCCAAAGCTAGATGACTTGCTCTCATAAAGCAAAACAAACACAAATTTGTTTCTGATTGTCTCTGAACCTATAGTTTTGAGGCATACAATAAAATCTTGGACATTCTAGTATATTCTAGATAGTTTGGTACCACTCAATTTCATTTAAAAAACATGAAATATAAGACCTTATTCTGATTTTAATTCCCAGATACAGATTTGAATACCCTCTGTCAAGTGAGAACAATAATTACGAATTTATTCTGGAACTGTAACTAAGATCAAGATCAAGAGTAATTTGTTTGAAACAAGCTATGTCTTTTCTCCTTTTTCTTACCTAGAATATCCAAAAAATAAACATGAACAAAGAGAAAGAACAGGTTGCAGCTGGGGGGAGGGGGGCATGATTGACTTGATCTGCAAGAACCATTTCTGTCCTAATCCCTACATGCTAAGGCCACAATCCTTCAGAAAACTGCAGAAGCCAATCATGAAATTATAAACACATTATAATAGAAATACAGTACATAAAGTCCTGGTAGCCCAATAATGCTGCCGTAAAATTTTTTTTGCTGGCTGAACTTTACTCATTTTTTTCTTTTCAATTCCTTCTCCCTAACCTCACTTTAAGGAAGCCTAATACAAAAGAAGACAGCAAAAAGAGAACCTACTCAACTAACAAGTAATATTTTTACAAGAATCATTTCAAAAATGCCCTTTATGATGACCCCAATCATAAAATCAACACAGTAATATCTAGAATGTGAAAATGACTTTTCACTCAAATAAATAAATAAATAACATATCCTTCCAGATGGGAAAAAGGAAGAATGAACAAATGATCTTTTCATATTCAAACCATATGCCATGAAGTGAAAATAAGGGGGGTAGAAATACGCATCCTGACAGCTCTATGGTCTAAAAATGCAGGGAAGTTCCATGTTTTTCAAGGTCAGTCACACTCAGAGGGGTTTCAGTCCTGGTGCAGGGCACGAATACGTGGCTATTCCACTGACTTTTCCAGCCCTCAGTGAAACACCAGAATACTTTATTAGCCATGCAAGAACTGGTGCACTTAAGGTCTGTGGCACTAACATTAAGACAGAAAGTCCCATAAAAGAAAGTGTGAAAAAGCTGAGTGTTACTTGGCATGCGCAAGTGTTTCAGTCTTAGCTTTGGCCCAGGGCTAATGCAGGTATAACTCTTGAGTAACTTCAGAACAGGCAATGGTATTACCTTGGATTTACTCCAACATAATTAAAACCAGATTTTGGCTCATCTTACCCTGTGGGAAATACTATACAATTTTTTAGCCATATAGCAGCGTGTTCTTATAGAGAGATGAGACTTCGTGAAGCTCCTCTGTTACCAGGCTAGACGTAAGTTTTCTGCAGTCTGGAAGTCATTTTAGGAGAGCGTATTCCAGCAGGCCTTTAACATGGCTGGCCCATACTGACCAAAATTAGGGCTCGGGCTCATCAACATTGCGTGTATAGACATACTTTCAGTCACAGTACCAGCTGAAGGCCTCTCAGCAGAGTAGACATTTCATTTTCATCCAAGATTGAGGGACTGGGATTCAGATCTGGTCATTCCTGCAAAAAAAAAAAAAGAAAGTGTGAGAAAATCCTAGAGATCAGAGGAGAGCTGGAGGGTAGCCTTAGAGAACTGGCTGCCAGGAATGGCAGAGGTGGGAACACTGGCTCTTCTTCTGAGGGAAGGAGAAGGGGAGCCAGCACCCTTTCCCCCACCAGCACTCTCCCATCAATGCAGTGTCTAGCCCGACTTTCAGGGCTCAAGGGCAGAAGAAATAGGCTGTGGGTCCACAGTGGCTTTAGGGAACTGCCTGTGTCACCTGTACCTAGAAGTTACCTTACCCTACGTGTTATCTGCAAGGCAAACTGCAATGAACAGGGTTGAACCAGAGTCATTCCCTGGCTGATGCCCCTACACCAGCTCAACGTTATTGGGCTGCTCAGACACCAGTGTCCAGCAACTGTCCCTTCACCATCTCCTGAACAAAATCCATGTGCTGGGCTGCATGCAAATACTTGCAAGGGGCTGACCTTCTGGAGAGCAGCTCTGCAGAGAAAGACCTGGTAGTGCTGGTGGATGACAGATTGACCATGAGCCAGCAATGTGCCCTTGTGGCCAGGAAGGCCAATGGCATCCTGGGGTGCATTAGGAGTCTGTTGCCAGCAGGTGGAGGGAGGTGATCCTGCCCCTCTACTCAGCCCTGGGGAGGCCTCATCTTGAGTACTGTGTCCAGTTCTGGGCTCCCCAGCACAAGAGAGACATGGAGCTACTGGAAAGAGTCCAGCGTAGGGCTACAAAGATGATTAGAGGGCTGGAGCACCTGCCCTATGAGGAACGGCTGCGAGAGCTGGGCCTCTTCAGCCTGGGGAGGAGAAGGCTGAGGGGGGATCTTATCAATGTGTACAAGTACCTGAAGGGAGGGTGTCAAGGGGACAGGGACAAACTTTTCAGTTGTCCCGTGTGACAGGACAAGAGACAATGGGCAGAAACTGAAGCACAGGAAGCTCTGCCTGACCGTGAGGGGGAATTTCTTCCCTGTGAGAGTGACGGAGCCCTGGACCATGTTCCCAGAGAGGTTGTGGAGTCTCCTTCTCTGGAGATCTTCAAGGCCTGCCTGGATGCAACCCTGTCTAACATGCTCTAGGTGACCCTGCTGAGCAGGGAGGTTGGACTAGATGATCTCCAGAGGTCCCTTCCAACCTTACTGGTTCTATGATTCTATGAGAGGGGAGGGAGCAGGAGTTCTTCATTGCCAAGGACAACTCTAACGACTTTCAAAACTCAGTACTGGATATTCCCCACAAAAAAAAACTAAGAACTTGCCATAAGCATTCTAAAATACCACTTAACAATGTAATTCAACAAGCAATACGATTTCTCAAGCTCCGAATTCAAGATATATGTAAAAAGGATCCAATTCAAAAGACATATAAATGAAGTCGGAATGCAAGTGTGTGTGATTCATCCCATCAGCATTATCAGCTTTATAAACATAATTCAAAATAGCAAGGGTCAATATTTCTGTTAAAAAATGAAAGAAAGCTGCATTCATGAAGCACAGTGATAGCTTTGAAGCTGTAATGAGGGATCTTCTGAGAAGTAAAAATTCTTTCAAAAACTAATTTCCCCCAAAGCACAAAAGCCAATAATAACAATGCAGAGATCTGAGTGTCAGAGTAGTCTGGATTCAGCTCATACAATCAAGTAGGAGCTAGTAAAGAAACAAAGCTGTCCTGTTCCCATGTCTCCATCACCTGTATACTCTACAAGCTTCCCTTCAACATTGCTGAACTGCATGTTGCTTCCACTGATCCTTTTCCATACTCTCCTGGCAGCCAGTGATGCAGCGGTTGTAATACACATCCTGGCTTCATTCTTGGCACTTGCTAGAATTGGTGAACTTTAGGATAAATTTGCACATTTGTTATGAATTCATTTTTCTTCAATATGTAGTATTTTCCTACCGCACTTGCTTTTCAAATTATTTAGAGTTCCAGATGTAAATGTGGAAATTATATTTGAAATGAAGATTAGTAGTTTGGTCTTGAATTCATAAATTTGTAGTGATCAAATTTTGCTTGATATAATGAATGATGCAAGTGACTTCCCAATTCATAATATAGTTTCCATCTGATTATTCCTTGGATCTGCATACTACTAATAAGGTACATGAAAGCCAGTCATCTTACTATTCAGTGCCCTCTGATATAATGCAGATATTACAAAATACTGGGTTCTCAGTATTGTTTTTATGACTACTTATTAAACAATCTATTTTTTTTTACGGTAGTGAAAATTTCTGTTGTTTGGCTTGCCCATTAGCAGATTGTCACAGAAGAGATGTATCATTAGCAAAATTCAAGTTATGCTCTGCTGTCAGACCACTCTGTCTGTTTTTCATCTGTCGCACTTCATCTTAAAAATCTTATAAATTCAGTGCCAGTCACACTGAGAGACTGTGACGCCAACACTTACATTTAACCACTCATTCAATTCTGTGTCTACTTCATCTGTGCAAGCTATAACCTGAATAAAAGTATCGTATCATATTTATTTTTGTATAGTGACTTATATAAAAACTGACTTATATAGTATTCCAAGATTATGACAGAAGCTATGAAATATCTTCTTAAAATCTAGAGTACCAATATTAAGTATTTGTTGCTGTTTGATGCATCTTTGATGATTAGTCTTCTGTGGTTGAAAACTCACTGAAATTTACCCTTCTCTTCCTAAGATCTGTCTTTAGTCTCTTAAAGATACTTTTGCAGTATACTTGGCTTACTAATTATGTTGAATTTTTCCCAGTTTGTTCTTCACACACTGTTCATCTCTTACATCTTAGAATATTATAGATGGATGTAGCTGTGATTTACTATCACCTCTTTCAACAGTTGTATCAATTTCCTTACTAATATTATTCACTTAACTCCTCTTGGACTTTCCTGTACTGCTTTATTGAGTTGATTTTTATTGATTTTGCTTTGCACAGAACAGTTGCTGGTTGTTGGGGAGCTGAGAGTGTTTTTGAGAAGTGAATGTTTGTTTTGGCTGGTTTCCTTTTGTCGACGGAGATCTACATTCTCTTATTTAACCAGGCTTGAGGATTGCTTCTCCAAAAACTAACTATATTTTTCCCAGGATTTATGATATGGTCTTGCAGAAAGGACTATAACATGTCAGTGTTGATGCACTGTGATCAGTTTAGCCTTACTGCATGTGAAATCTAATCTTCAGTTCAGTTTGAAAATGCTGCAATAAATGGCATTTCTCTTAGTCTGTTTTCATCAATTCTCTTTTACTGCTCATGGTTTTGTTTTCTCATGTTTCAACTGCTTTCTCTGCAGTTATTGTTTATTATCTTTGGTTCTGAGCATCTGGATCATGGCACATCTGGATATTCACGTAAATTTTTTTCCAATACATATATGGTACCTGAGAGCTCGGCTAGGAGAATTCCAAGTTACTTCATGGATATCTTTGTGAGGAAATAAATAAAAATCATGAGCCCCAGTGACAGAAACAATCCAGACATCTATGCATCATTCTGGTTTGGAAACTCAAGCTATATTTATACATTTATTTCCAGCTGTTTTTCCCAGCCACTGGGTATGAATTTCCTCATTAATTTATTTGCTGTAGGATCATCTTAGTAAGGTTTATGAGAAAACAGGAAAAGTTCTTCTCTTGGTATTTTTTGTTTGTGTCAGCTTTGTTTTTTGTTTCTTTAAGATAGCTTGTTTTGGTTTTGTCTTTTCTTTTCCTTTTTTTTTTTTTTTTTTTTACCCTTGCTAACCCTAAAACACACCCTCCCTACATTTAGACATAGTTACTGTTATAGGAATGGAATGAAACAGAGGAGTCAGTAAATATTCTTTAAATTAATAATTCTCACACAAATTCTTTGAAAGTACATATTTGTTTATCTATAACATTTTTAAAATATCCAGAATTTAGAAAAAATAGAAAGTTTGGTAAGCAGAAGGTCCCTATACTGAGATACTATGTGCTGCCAATGGACAATGTGCTGGAATAGCAGCTAACTGGGTTTTGTTTCCAATAGAGTCTCTTGATGAGTGCATATTCTCACTCATCAAGTTGTGCTAAAATCTAGCAGAAAACCTTAACCTAAGTTAAAAGTTAAAGGTTACTCCTAGTAAGAAGGAGCTGCTAATTCTATAACTAAAATGTAATCTTTGATTTGAATTTAAAGGTAAATCTTACTTCTTGGCCAGTAACATCTTAAGAACATAGAGATAGACCACAGAGATGCCATTCCCATAACCATACCCATATTATTTTCAAATATATTATGACCTTTTGTTTAATATTATATTCTTCTTATATGGTAGGGTTTAGCAGCATATAGTTTTGTTTCTCTCATCAGTAATGATCAGTTCCGTCTACTACAGTACATAACAAGGATATATCACCATGTATTGAACAGAGCTAAATCAGTGCCAACGAAATTGGAATAAGGCCTTTAAATTCGGTTATGTTCACCTTATGGTAAGAAATATTAGTATGTAATTTACAAAGGTCAAGTAGTGTTTTAAGATAAAACATTTTAGAAGAATCCTCTCAAAATTCTAGATGCTTTTGAAAAATTCATCCAGATTCCTAATCCATGAAAGGTCTTTTGGACCGTTAATCAAGCCATGCCGGCTTTTGCCCTTAACATTTTTCTTCAAGCTAATCCACAGAAACAGGCAAATAAATTACACATTAAAATTTATGAGTACAATTTTTTCCTTCCCTCTAACTAATGTGTGTGATTTTCCCCGGAGAAATTCCCTCCTGCATAAGAAATTAAAGCTTTTAGGCAGAGAATGGCTCTACTGTCTGGAGGAAAACCAAAACCATTCCCATTCCCAAGTTATTTTCTGATATTTTAAAATTTTTTGTTTAATACTGTATTGTTCATGTGAGGAAGGGGCTAGTAGCACATATAAATGTAGTTAGTTCCTGAATGCTGCAGCGGTACAACACAGTACAAACCCCATTTCATGGGTTAAACATTTTTTATGTGAAGGAGGACAATTTGTGATAGTTTTAACTTTAGCTGAAGTTCATTAAGAAGCTCCAAAAGCAATAAAACTCTAAAAGTAGCAAACCTTTTAGCATCTGAAACCAACAATTTTGGAGCCTGTGGCCATTTTGGTTTCCAGTCTAGACAATCAACACAATGAACTACATTTGAAGGAGCTTATCCAGACATTATGTTTATAAGGAATGAACAGGCAAACCACCTGTGTGACATGAGAAGGCTGTCTCAATCCTGATGCAAGTTTTCATCAATTTATAAAGAGTCAGCAAAACTCGGATCTGGGCTGTTATCTTTTTAGTCAAGTATAACAGTTTGCTTTGAGGTCAAAATCACAGAGATGAAGATGCTGGAGTTGTAAATTCCTACTTGCTTGATAAATTGCAATGGTAATGCTATTGGAGGTTCCTGCAGCCTACTTCTAAACATCATTTTTACATTGTAATGCTAGTCAAAATATACATTATTTATGAAAAAAGTAAGGGTTGTAGCTTGGCTTCCAGGAATCCATCCTGTGCATAATTAACTGCTACACAATAAATATACAGTTTTGTAAGTGGAAGAAAGTGTAACCATCTACTGCCAGTGCTGATTTTTAAGACAGTGATTTTTGGGGGTCATTTCCAGACGGAGCCTTGAATGGTTCTACATTGAGCCAAATCACTTTTCTTCATCAAACATTACAGCCTTAGTTTTAGCACAATGTACATAAGAATGGTTGTTCTCTGAGCTACACACAGTGGAAGCTACTATACTGCTAATGTCACATTCTAGGTCCACCTTCTTTGCAACCTCTGTTGCAAAGAAAAGGCCAGCCCAGGTAAAATACCATCTCTGACCTACCCACCATTTTAGACAGGTAAATTTGGTTGTAGGCTGCTGAACAAAATAGATAACAGTGTACTGACATTCTTTTTTGCAATCAACATGTTCAATATAATCCTACCTTTCTGTTGGTTACTTCTTCTAACTGGTAGTACAAGGCGGACTAAATTTTATCTGAATTACATGGAGAACAGCTTTACAGAGATCAGCTGGGTATTATTCCTAAAAGAAATTGAGTAAATAAAAATTATCTCAGTAAGCAATTACAGAATACGTTTTGAGTCAGACCTGCAAAGAGCTGGCAAAAGCCTTTTTTTTATACAGGGTAAAACCAGAAAAAACTCGCATTCCTGCATTACATAAAAACAGTGTGGAAAAAATACGATATTAGAAGTAATTAGAAAGTTTGTACTTTCTCTTTTTTGTGTTATCTTCAAGATAGCTTAATTGAGGGATGTGACTTTTCCAGACTAGGAGGGCTGGACTATAAGAGAGGATTAGCAGAAGAATTATGCAGAAGTTTTGTTAGCAGTCACACACTGAAGCAAAATTTTGAAGGAAAATGAAATCCATTCAGAATATACAACTCCAGTGAGTCTTGCAGCTACAGAATCCAGCACGCAACTCCTCCGTTTGTCCTGGCTGCTCAGCTCCAACGTTTCAGTTTGAGGCAAATTTGATTTGACTGTGCAAAGAAGAGGTTTCCCGTGTCCCATAACATTCAAAACATGCTGTTCCCAGAAATGATTACTGGGACAGTAAAGCTGTACTCATTTTCTGGGCATGTTGAAAAAAATATAAAGAATGCAAAAAAAGTCTGTCCTGACTTTGTTCCTGAGCTTTCACCCGGAAAAAGATTTAATGGACCCAAGAGACAAGACTTCACATATATTTGTGAGGGAAATAGTCTTCAGGAAAAAGAGTTTTCATTTTTGAAATGACTCAATGACACTTTTGGACAGGCTGGGAGTAGGAAGGTCTTGCACATCAAAACAAAAAAAAAAGAAATAGGTAGTCAAAGAGTTGACCAAATTATAAAACTGAGAAACCTACATATTCAGTTTGACTGACAGAAACCATTGCATGTCTAAAAAAAAAAAAAAAAAAAAATCTGACAGGTTCGTTTTCTATCTTTCATGCTTTCCAGATCTGCTTTAAAGATTGAGGAAGTTCAGCAAAGCCACTGAGATCTTGGATTCTTAGTCTGAGTCAAAATTAACTGCCAGAATTTTGGTACCAAACACAGCATGAGTGTTGGAAATAAAGATTATCCTTGACCTAAATTGTTATTACTCATTCTCATAACTTAGAGGAAGAATAGGGAGAGTTTTTGTTTTGTTTTGCTTATTTGTTTGGAAACTTAAGTATAGAAATTGTCAATGACTTTAGGAATGGGTATTCATAATAGCAGCTTTTTATGTTTTTCTTTATAAGGTTAATCAAAGTATCTGACTATAACCCTTCCCTTAGCACTTCATGTATTGTCTCCTTGGAAGCACAACAGTTGTAATTTCACTCTTTCAGGATAAATGATTTTCATGGTAATTTCATTGCCATTATCCAGTCCACATGTGGTGGTTTTGTATATAAATATATCTGACCCATGGCTTCTAACTAGTATTCTGAAAAATGTCCCTTTGAAACATAACAAAAAGGTAGCAGTTATAGCAAAGTGTGTTAATAACAGCAAGATATAGAAGCACTACTCTGACCCTACAGATCTGTTAAAAAGTAGCTGAGTTAGAGGAGGATTACAAGAGGACACCTGAATACTTTTCAGTGACTATAGTTCTTGTAAACACGTCATGTAAGTCAACACTTGCCAGATTATTCTGCATAACAAACACTTTATTTGCATATATCCAAAGTATCCATGGTGTCTCTGTGGAAGATAAGAAATTTAAAGAGGTTCAGCTTTGCCTCTGCTGTTCAAATACTATGGCTTTGGAACAAATAATGGGCTAACTGAAAAGCTGAAAGAATAGACCCTAATTTTGGCTGAAGGGCAGGAGAAAGCAACAATCCATCTGAAAAATACTATTGATGCTCATGTAAGAATGCTTAATGTTACTGCTTGGACATAAGCTACAAATGTTGCATTCAAAAATATACGGAGGATGATGCAGTCATATGAACAAAGGGAGTCTGATAGGACCAAATACTACACAGAAACACTAAAAGCAACTTTAGTTGTTTATCTGTTATTCAGTTATGACAAAGGACAGAGAATTAATCCAGGAAGGACACTGATTCCAGAGGAATTCCAAATTCAGGAGCCCCCTTACAATGCACACACGAGGCTGGGCACTTTAATAGCAGGGTTTGCTGAAGCCAGCACATAGCCACTGCTGGTGGCTTCCTAAATGTGCATCTCCCAAACTTAGCATGGGGCTACCCCACCTGGCGCTTACCAAAAAGAAAGAAAAGGGAGGGAGAGTCACCCTCAGTTTCACATTTTACTTCCCAAGGCGTGTGTCAGGGCTCTGCATGCCCCAGCAGGCTCTGCATCCTCATCTACCTACCCAGCACTTCAGCTGCCTGCACCAGCTTCGATGCAGCATGGCTTGGACTAGGCTGCTGCTATAGGAGCTATGTGACACTGAGCTCCATTCGGGGCTCCCTTGCATTGCTCTGGAGCTGCATTTTGAGCTCAAGTCAGAAAGTCCCTTTAGTCTTCCCTGGGTGATGTAGTGGGAACTCCTCAGACTATTTTAAAACTGCTTTAAGCACTATCTTGTTGCCCATCAGAGCAAGAACCAGCTTGTTGCCCTCCTGTTCCTCTTCTTGTTCTTCAGCAGGGAGGTTTATTACCCATGCACATGTTCACCTGCAGACATAGGAGTAGCAAAAGCTTCCTCCCTGTTTCTACCAAGGTGGGATGCAAAAGCCAAACTTCATGTCAGATCTCTGGATGTCAGCCCCTTTGGCTCTTGACTTGGACATAGCCTTTACATTGACCAGTTCATGGAAGACTACACACATGCTCACATGCACACTCCTCTCAGAGCTCTTGGGAAACAATTTGCTCAGAAAAGTCTCTCATGATCCCTCCAATTCAAATTCTATTTTTTTGGTGGTGATGCCTTTATTTTAATTTTGCTTTCAGTACATAGAGTTGACACTTTCTGCATCCTTTTGATGGAGCAAGTGAAGTTGGAACTTATTTCAATGAAAAAAACACAAACAATTGTGGAGAGACAATTGCAGGAAAGATGGTCCATTCTGCTAAATCAATTAATATAGAAAGTTGTAAGGTTCTTTGTTGCACAGATAACATGCTGTGCAGGTCATCCATGCAATGCCTGATTCCCTTTTAAAAGGCTTTGTCAGAAAGACTGAGTGAGGTTTGGAACTGGGAAGATAGTAGAATAAAATTTAAAATGATTTTAATCTGATAAACAAATTCCGCCTTTACTATAGTATACAATTTATTGTAGTCAAGCAATATTGTTAGCAAATGTTTTGCAAACATCCATTATTTCTCCCAAATGTATAGCATTTCATGAAGGAAAATTCTGTTTTATCACAAGTGAAACTTGAATTCTTTGAAAGATGGAGTCAGAATCACTCAGACTCAATATATGCTCTGCCTTTCTACACTGGGTAAACTTGTAGGTTATCCTGAAGCAAACCTTGTGTGGTAGAGCCTCCTGGACTGACTTGGCAGCAGCAGAGGTGACACAACCTGCCTTGCCATGACTCGTGTCCCATCACTGCAACTCCCTGCTGCTGGTGCCACAACTGCTGCCATTGTTGGTAACCTCCAGCAGCTGGTCCAGCAGCACTCAAGAGCTCCTGGCCAACTATTTTTGCTTGGCCAACAGTTTTCTCCTTAGAAACCAGACTAGGAAGAAAAGCAGGTCCTGGGGCACTGATGAAGAAGAAGGAGAAGCTATTAACTCGCACCCAGCCGGCTGAAGTTTATGTTGCTTTGGGAACTTAGGAAACAAAAAAAATGGGATTAGGTCTTGTGTTAGATGATACTGCAGTTGGTATCAGGCAAGGGCAGCATACCTGCCATATGCTGTAGGCTAGGTACAGTGTGCCTCCAATATTCTGACCCTCATTTTCTCCTGGCTTTCCCTATGTTTGGGGAGAATGCTGGTTTTTGTCCGTTGCTGTGGAACCGTGCTGGCCATTTAGGCCTGCTAGCTGGAGCAGCTGCTTATGTTTATGGTTGGCCTTGCTCTCTCAAAGGATTTTTGGGAGAACTGTCGTTGTGCCCCACTGGGTAAATGCCTAAGCAAGGCTGGGAGATGTACTGAGGTCTCCTGGAGCCTCATGTTCCCCCTGTGATAGGCTGTGATGATCCAGTCCGTAGATGGGACTGTTGTCAAGAAAACTGAACTGCAAGGAAATACTAAAAATAAAGCTGGCAAGACAAGCTTGATAGTTTTTTGGGCAGAAAACCAAAGTGAGGGAATGCCATGGATATACTCGGACTTCAGACAGGCATTTGATATGGAGGCATATGATAGCCTAGGGAGAAAATTAAATCAATCATAGCTTAGGCAACAAAACAATTAGTTCAATCAAAAGTTGGCTAGTGAACTGCTGACAATAGAAAATTATAAATAATTCATTGAGAAGAGAGAAATTGACTGGTAATATCCCACAAGCATAGGTATTGGGCTACCTATTTAAAGTCTGGATACTATATCTACACAATTGTACAAAAATAATAAATTCTTCAAGATACCTGAAGAAGAGAGGCCAATTCAGAGTGTTTTGCTAGAGAAGTAAGTAAGGAATAAGCATCACCACACTAATTTCTGTGGGTGTGTGTGCAAGGGATGCTTATGAGAGACATGACTGGATTTATTCTGCCTTCATGTCCCAAACAGTTTGGGCTTTTACCTTTGGCTGCAAGCTTTTTGCAGTGAAGCCTGATTTTATGTGGGATCTCTTAAAATCGAATTAAAACAAGAGCTCTAAGAACTGGGCTTTGAATATAGAATCCAAAAATCTCTCACTCCCAGTTTTTTCAAATACAGACAGACCTACATTCCCCAGTGTTTCCTTCGAAGCTGACCGTATTCAGCAGCAGTGCAACAGTCAGCTCAGTGCTGTAGCTCCCAGGGTTGGTATCTAGCGACACATGGAAGATGCACAAAATTCCTCTCCATTTTCTTGATTTATAGTCAACTTTATTCAGTGGTATGAACATGCATGATTAATTTAGACTCCTAGTAGCAAAGACTATAAAAAAGGGTAAGTATTTTCTTTACCTTCTTTATAACAGCAGTATTTTCATTATCTAGTCTCCCATGCTAACATTTCCACTATGGAAAACACAGTGTTAATGAGGTAAGTGAACTACATAGAAAAATTTGGGATGGCTGCAGTTATCCCGTCTTGCACTCTACTATTAATCATTTAGGTCACCCAACTCTTGCAAACATAAACTTAAAACAAGCACTAGCAGCCAAACTCATAAATACATCAGCAATCAAGACTTGTTTACTTTTGAAAATGTGGTGAAATAGCCAGGATAACTGTTTCAATATAAACCCTCACATGGCCACTTTTTTTCTGAGACAACTGTTCTACTTAGTTTTCAAAGACAGGCAACCTCTGAGTCATCAAAACTCTCTCCTCTGCCACTGAACAGGATTTTTCAGATAACTAGTTTTATTTTAGATCTCTTCCTTATGGTCTGCTGGTTTATCTATAATTCAAGTAACTCCATTTTCCTCTGTCTTTGAATTATTTAAACTGTTATGCATCCAGACAAATACACTTTGCCAGCTTTCCAATAAGATCCTATACCAAAGCAGATATTTGTGTATTTTTGTATGTATTGGTCAACATTATGATCTTGGCTTGAATGTGAAAAAAATCAATCCTATTTATATCTTTCACTTTATTTTTTATTTGCTAATAACATTTTCTGTTAAGAAACCAGTCTAGTGCTAAATCTGTATTCTCCCAGATTTTAACCTACAGAACCTCCAACTGAGGACAATTTTTGTATTTGCAATTTAAGTAGCACTGTAATGAGAATATTGTTGTCATTATTCTCCTAATGCTCAGTAATCATTTTTTGTAGATAATTTAAATATAAATCAATGCCAAAAATAACCGATTCTCCTGAGATCAAATAAATTAAGGAACTGAAAGATGTAAATAAAATCTATCTATTTCCAATTAAAGCAGCAAGATCAAGTTTAAAGTGAGCTTGATCCGAGATTATTATGCAATTTTAATGTGGGCAAAATTAGTTTAGAAAAATTCATCAAGAAAGTTAATGCAACCTGTTTGAGAGCAATAAATCCAAGAAGTATAGGCAGCACTGTGTCAAGGGCTTAATTAACTGCAAAGCATACTTGAGAAACTCAATGTTTCGTTGAAAAGATAGCATTCTAACGGCAAAATCTTTGCTGGGGGTTCGGGATTAGAGCTCCTCAAGGTGCTATGGCAGTGACTAGGGCGAGAGACAAAGAGCCACCTTGTGTGTCTCAAATAGGAGCCAGGCAGAATGTAAGAATTAAAGGGGGTGGGGGAGTATTTATATATATATATATATATGTACATGTATATATATAAATACGCATAAGCACACTCTCTCTCTCTATATATATATATATGTATTTCAAACTCAGCTTGCAGAACGCCCATTCCAGAAGCTGCCCAAGGGCCAGGCACTCCCTGAGGCAGGTTCCAGCGCTGCTGCAAAGGACTTCAGAGAAGGGAGCCCAGCTCTCCCTGACTTTGCCTTTGCGACGGCAGTGGGATGTGGGGCCCAGGAGGACGGTGCCACCCAGCGCACAGCCCTGCGCTGAGCAGCGGGAGCACATCCCTCTGCTCCACATCCGGTGGGAAACCTCAAGGAGCTCCTGCTCAGCCGCTGCTCCTCCAAACGCACCCGGCGCCGAGTGTCTGCCTCTGAACGGGCTTAATTTTCCAGCTGAGATCAGAAACTTTGCACTACTGTTGCTCTGAATCAATCTCATACAGCTAAGAAAAAAATGTTTAGTATGGTAAGTTGTAATTCAGGCTACTTGACACTGCACAAATAGGGGGGACTCTACCGTACCTAATTCAATCTATCTTACTGGTCATTTAAAGCAAGTGCTGTAGTTCCTCCACTTCAGTAAGGTGATAAAATTTTATGCATTTTTATAAAATTAAATACTTAAGGAACAAACTGGACATGTGCTTACTGGCAGAACTACCCCCTAGTTTTTCTGCTTTCTTTAAATATTCTTCCCGCAACAAAACTTATACAATTATGAACAGAAAATACAGGCACAGTATTATGATGTTAATCCACTTGGAAAATTTGGCAGAGCAGTGAAAAGATCCAAACGAAATAAATTGTGTATCCTGAAAATCTTGAACTATGGAGTGACTGAGCCATGGGAAATCCGTACAGTAACACTTGTTTCTATGAGCATTAATGCTAAGGGTTACGAGGAGAACATGAAGAAACTTGTGCTAAAAATTCTCACAACTTCAGCTGAGTAGAAATCAAGAAAAATTGTTGCTTTCAGTTTGCCTCTTGCTGCTCTTATACCCTAGACCTAGTGTGATCAGCGACTGCAGAGCGAGTCTCACCCAAGGAGCACCCGCCGGCGCTGTATTGCTTCAGACCATCACATTATGTGTGCATAAATACTTCGGCATCTGGAATGGGGGTACTCCAGTTCCTTATTGTTTAAAACACATCATTCAGATATTAAGGATTTTTGCACAGTATTTGCACTACTATATCACTTACAGACCTTAGAATATACACTATTTTTTAACTGATCAAGATTAAAACTGTGTATGGTTTTTGTTATATTACTTATACTGAAAAGTTGTTCTAGACCTTGTTGTTTTGATGGTTAGAAAATCATCCTAATTTCTGACCTGCCTGTATTCCTAGAGTTTGGGTCCATCTACTCTTCTGTCTGCCCTGTCAGTTAGATTTAATGGTATTTATAACACTACTTTTTCTCAGCTCTGATATATTTCTTGAACTGTGAAATTCCCTCTTAGCCTTTGCTTCACTTAGTCGAAGAAGAAGATCCTTTTAAGACTCTCTTCTTCCCCTGTCATTCCTGTTGGTGGTCTGCATCTGTTTCATGCAGACCAAAACATGGGTGATCGAATTTGTACACAATATTCCAGTGAGGTGCCTTGCACAATGTCGTTAGACTTCCCTGCCGCTAAAGAGCGTATCCAACCTACAGCAATCCTACTTCTGCCTCTCATTTTTTGATGGGTGCCCCATAAAAATGGATCAAAATCACTCTGTGATCAGCTAATTTAGCCAGATCTCTTTTTGTTACAGTGCAAGGAGAAAATGAGCAGCAAGAGCCACTGAGCTAGTTTGTATTGTCCACATACAGTGCAGATCTCTGTTGCATCGACTCTTCTCCCAAGTTTGGTATGGCCGCGCTGAGAGTAACAGTTAATAAGTGGACCACAGTGACGATGGTTACCAATCTACAAAGAACTCCAAAGCAGAGCATAAGTGAGTACCATGCAAGAGAAAAGAAAACAAGGAATCTTATTTATACCAAAACTCACAATGTGCCTTTTGTTATGGTGTTTTATCTTCATATGTATGCATTACTGTACATATAAGATAATGTATTTATAAATTATTGAGCCAGTCCCACAAAAGTTGTATTTATGCAAATAAGCTACAAAATATTAGAAGAAAAATGTAACTGTGCTAAATATTATCATTCCAAATCCACAGCGCTGGATTCAAAGATGTTCAAATGTTTTTCTTAGAAATATAATTAATGCAGCATTACATAACAGAATGCACGAAAATTTTGGAGGAAAGTGCTGTTGTAATGCAGCAAAGTGCTGTGCTTCTTTATAATTAGGGAAATGTTTTGAAACAAGCTTTTATGGCATAAGCAGTCATGAGTCTAAAAATAATTGCATTTTGGCTTTCTAAGCAAATTATGCCCACATCTTTGAACACAAAGTGATGTAGGTCAGTCTCCAGTTCTCATGCACTTGTGTGATACTCTGAGGTTTGTGTATCCTGTATGACAGAAACACGTTTAATTTCAAAAATATTATTGTTTTCATTGACATTTTGAAAAACCTTGAAAGTACTTGTATCCTGAGTAGTCCATTTTAGGAGAAAATCTGAATGTCTGGGCCATAACATTGCCTGAAACTTCCCTTATCAGAGTCCATGTTAGTTATCCAACGTGAGAGTTTACTGTTGAACTAAAAAGAAAAACAAGGTTTTCTATTTTAAGAGACTCATGAACCTCCTGGGAATCAAAATACTCTGGAAATGTAACCCCTGAAGTAGTTGGATTCTTTTAAATGGTTTTCTGAAGTTTCAGTGGAGCTGCACATATGAGTAAATTTACTGTTACCGCAAGTCTGTCTCTTTTAGTCTAAAATCCAAGCTCTGCATATATTTTTTTAAAAAGGCAAGAAAGGGATAATCAACACTTGAAGCAGAGTTTCAAACTTGAAATCCCTGACAAGTCTCCTGCCAGTTAGGATTACAGCCATCTATATGTTATTTTTAACAGAGAGGAGCCAACATCAGACTTCAGTTTTAAATCTGAATTTTCCCAAATTTGGGGCATACCTATAGTTTTACTTTGAATTTCTCATTCATATAGTCATTCAGAAATAATAGCCTGGTGCCTGGATCAAATTGAAACAAAAAGACTCAATCATATTGCAGTGATAAAAATTACACTGTTAGGAAATACTAGTGCTTTGTGTTAAAAATCAAACAAAACAATCAACTCCTCCCCATCCCTGGAAATTCTGAAATTACTGGTGGGATATGGTTCTGACTGAACGAGCAACTCACGGCTGTACAGCTTAACTTTTATTTTATAAATATGCCAACAATAGACAATCCTGATTCCTGATTTGCACTGCTTGTTTTCAGCTGAGGAGCTTACTTCCTACTGGAAAATCTTCTCTTATTGCATGTGACATATGCGTTGCAGAACACTAATACACAGGCAACAGATTGCCCTAACCAGTTTTATTCTTGATGTATCTCTAATACTATCCAGTCCAACCTTCTTGGGATTTTTTTTAACTCCATCCAATGAATAATTAAGTAACAGTACATTTTGCAATTTTTCTTTTAGGAGCCCTAAAGATCCTAAAGAACAGAGATGGAAGACAGGTACGAGAGACAGGGAGGATGGAAAAGAAACCGAAGGAGGAGAGCTTTATGGAAGACAGGACTGCTTAGGTGCAACACACATGAACTATGCCATTAAGTGAAGGAGTTGCATTTTGTCTTGCCATATTATACTTCCTCAAGAAGTCTCACACTCTATAAAGCAAGGCTTTGGAGGAGACAAAGTACATTGATTCATTTTAACAGAACAGTTGGAGCAATACAATGAGAAAAAAAAAAGAATTAGCAAGTTTTTCTTAGGAGCGAGTGTGGTTCTGAAGCTGTCTTTGACCTTTGGGAAGAATATCTCCATGCTCTGCAAAATGATTCAGGATATATTTATATATATTCAGGATATATATATATATCTCCATTTTACAGATATGGAGACTGAGTTCTGGAAAACTTAAAACTTGACACCTTCCTCCAGCTCTTCCTTACAGCAGGTGCCTCTGCTTTTCAGTTCACGGAGAATCTCATTTATTTACTCCAAGACAAAACTGACAAATTATGAATTTCCCTATGATTTTCCCTATGCTCAACACACCACCTTTGCTCTCCTGCCTGTGTTTCTCCCTAGTGTCTTGTTACTGGCCTCACTAAATAAATCCTTCTACCTCTCTAGTTGTTCTTTTTGCATTTTCTTCTATGAATCCTTGTCGTTTTCCATCCCACTGTGGGGATACCCTACAGCTCTACCTTTTCTTTGTACTTCTTGTCTAAACAAATGTCATCTACAGCCATAATTCTCCCTCCATCTCTATGGAATTACCTCTGCTCTACCCCTGTACGGTCTCCCAGTGGATGGGATTCATATGCCTAAATGCATACATTCATTTCTGATCTACGCAGACTTTCAGTATAGTCTGGAAAGCAAGCTGATGATATTCAGTAAGGTGCAATTCATCGTACTGCTGAAAAGTCTGCGAAATAAGGCAGCTGAACCATGTTCTAAAAGTGCTTTTTTTCCGTTCATTATGAAGGGTAATACCTATGTTGTAGCTATATAAAGTTAGGGGAGGTAAATCCTACCTTTTTGTCCAAACTAAAATGCTGGTTTGTTTCTAATGCTTCTTTGTAGATGTTCAGTCAGGCTCAACATGGCTAATATAAAATTGGTATTCTCCCTAGCATTTCTCTGCTCAGTTGTTGTGCACAGAGCTATCAAACGTCTGATCATGAGAGACCATAACCTCATGTTCATATTCTTGAAGTCATTCGGAGTCTTACAGCATCTTTCTACTTTATGTTTCTAAAATACAGCACTTATGATTCATTTGCTCAGCTCAAACTGTTATCCAGCCTCTCATCTCAGGTCTAGATTAATATGGCATGATATTCTTTGGCCTCAGTAAACCTTATGTCTGTCACCTCTACTTTTGCAATGATAATTTTCCAAGTCTTTATTTTATCCCTGTTATAAGCCTCTTTGTATCTCACTCTGAGGTTCCTCTTCTCTATCATATCAAAGAACAGCTTTCAATGGCCTTCCTAGCCCGTAACAACCTTTTCTAGCTTCTTCATTGTGGTTCTGAAGCCAGCTTCAGTCTTTGTGCAGCACAAGTGTCTAGGCTGCACCCAGCTGGATTTTCACACAAGCAGCTTTGTGCCTGTTTTTCAGTTACTGCTTATGTTTGAGAGCAGCCTCTTATAAACAATGTACAAAGCTTCCCGGTTTTTCTTCAAACAGTTTCTGAAACTTTCCATTCCATTATGTCTCAGCAACGCCTTGGCTGGGCTGGTAAGTGCCTGGGATCACTGTCCCCTCTCCCGCTGGCAAACATTCACGTGACTTGCCTTGAGCTACTGGCTCTTTTTGCAGGTTAAACTCGAGCTTCTCAGGGCATCAGCCATTGGTTTGTGCAGTATTCTGTAAAGCTCTTACAACACCAATGCCCCAGCACTCATGTTTCTATATATTCAAGTAGACCTCATCATTTTCTCTAGGCCAGATTTCAGCATGTGTTCCTGTTGGAAAGATCCATCAGACATGAAGATTTTGACCAACATGTTCATAAGGAGTGTACATTATTCCAGAATTTTTATTTATATTTATTTATTTTCACAGCAGAAAATAAGTTGTCCTAACAGAGTATAAGAGATTGTCAATTTAGAGCTCAGTTTTAGGAGTACAAATGATTTGTTGCCACAAGAAAGTAGGCTTTACAGGAAGGAGGTTTAAGTATTGAAGTAACTGGTCAGGCACAAGTGACTGGAAGGAAATCACATAAATTTGTTCAGTTATTTTTATTTGTCTTTATTTGTGTATTTCTGATTAACCAAGTGCAATAACAAGAAGCTGCTATGAATAACCGCCAGCTAGCTTGAAGATATAATGATAATTTTGCAGGTGGATTTTCTATTGTAATTTCCCTTGTGGAAATGATGCTTTTAGCTTAGTGTATAGTGCACTGACGCAAAACAAGGACAGTGACAGATGCTCTTAGAGTGTTTCTTAAGAGGACAAATGGCCTTTACAACACGATGGAGACTTGGGGGGTTGTTTGTCAGCTGCTGTCCAAAAGCTGCCATTAAACCTTAGCTGAGGGAGCTGCAGTTCCATTTCTTTTGCTGTAATTTGCAGGCAGCAATTAGCTCTTAAAAATATAATGTCCTGACACAAGATCGTTAAGGTGTTACATAAGTGGTGAACAATGATTGATGTATATGGCTAATAAAATGTGCTAATTAAAGATAAACTGAATGATGCAAAAAAAGAAAAAGAAAAAGAAAAGAAAAGAAAAGAAAAGAAAAGAAAAGAAAAGAAAAGAAAAGAAAAGAAAAGAAAAGAAAAGAAAAAAGGAAAGAGAAAGGATCCATTGCTTAGTTAGCTTCAAAATATCCAAAGTGCTAGCGCAAAATCAAAGAAAAATTAGTAAGAGACTAAAAGGAAGCATCTGTCATGGCAGCAGAAGGCTGACACTGTACATCACTGCTTCCCTATCTTTTTCCAAGAGCCTCATACCTTGCTAACTCTGGCTTATTTCTCCTCCTGTTCTACTTGGGAAAGTCTGATGATCAAGTAGCCTGCATTTGTTAATGATTACCTTTCTCCTTCCTTTGGTTCTGCAATGTGTCTATACAGGTGTAACGATGCTTTCAGCCTCATTACTTCCACTTTGTTACAAGACGTATTCAAAACAAGACAAATTCAAAACAACTAGGTGTCCTATTCTCTGTAAACGAAACACAGAGGATAAACTGAAGTGATTATAAAATGAAGGCTGCTTTATATATTTATAAAAGAAATTAAATAAAGTTCCTCTTAAAAACAATCAAAACATATTAAGGCAGCAAATGTAACGTAGCAAAATGTAGAACCAAAATAACCAGAACTCTTCCTGGGAGGGAAGCCACAAAGAGGAAATAACTACTGCTTTTTAAATCAGTTTAAACTAATTTAGAAGTAGGAATAATAAAATGCTTCAGTCATGAGAATAGGGTCATTGTATATTGTAACAATGGCATAGGTTTTAAATTGCCCTAGTACACGAGATGCCATTTTTAGATTTAATTTGTTTGGATTTTTCCTCACAGTAGCTCTTAAAGCCTAGCTAAGCAGTAACTGGTTTTGTCACAAATATAAGGTCCATATACTCGAATTTAGCATCATTTTAACTGTAGTTTGGACATGGGTAATAATCTGAACACTAGTGCTTTAAAAATCCTACCAGAGATGTCAAAAAGCACATAATGTGCACATGCAAAGAAAGCTGAATAGGCAGGTGAATTTGGTTCTGATGTGAATACGGGGCAATAATATTCCGAGTGAAACTACAGCCTTTGGAGAAGGAAGGCCACTTTCCCAAATAAATCTCATAGTTCAGAAAGAAAGGCTGAAATTAAATTCTATTTCTGTAAAGCAGAGTATTCCACACTTTTTTCTTATTAGGCTTGTTGCCCTACTGTTGTTGTTCAGCGCACTGAACAACACTGTTCAGCTACTGAAACATTACTAAATTCCCTCGATGCTGAGAACCGGTTTGAATCCAGAGACGACAGCCCAGCTCATGAGCTGAACTGCAAAAGCAGTTGGGAGAGGTATTAGGAAGTGGCTCTGCAGAGCCACTGGCACTGGTGAAAAACACACAGCACAGCAGTAACTTGAGGACATCTAAATCACGAAGAGAAAACATAACTTGCACACTTCTAACACCCTGCACAAACGCTGCCTGGCTTTTGCTGTTTTCTTCTCAAGCACATCAACGCTGCAGCCGTTTGGACAATTACCTAGGAATCGATAGAAACTGGGCTTAGGCGAAATGCTCACCGCAAAGTGCCCAACCACAGCTGCAAGCACCGGAAGCCTTCCCAGCACGCAAAAGCTGCAAGTACAACTGCGTGCCAAAATACAACAGTAAAATACACCAAATGGCAAGACGCAGGTGCTGTGACCCGTTCATTCATTTGCTCTTCTCTGTAGTCCTTCTCTTGTACTTATTTCTCTTTTAGCAGGCACATATGTAACGAGCCGCTGAGCAGAGCCCACCCCGGCAGCCCTGCGGTTATAGCAGGCTCCAAGTGGATGCAGCTCTTGAACGTTATCGTTTGGAAGCCGAGTGGCAGGAGGCCAGTTACGGCTAATTGAAGGACGCTAGAGCTAATTACCGCGGGGTTGCAAGCTAAACAGTCACCAGACAACAAAGATTCACTCTCATTACGGCTGAGTCCCATCCTGAATTTCATTTCAATTCAATCTGGTCTGAACAGCAAAAAGTTGGAAGGTCGCAAAAATCTCTTTCAAGCCAGCTTCTTGCTCACCACCTTACAGGCTATTCTGTTATAGGTCTCCTACATTGCTGGACAAAAACCACGATTTACAGCGCAGTGCAGAAACACAGCTGATATCCTAGCTAATTACTTAATACAACTCTAATGAACTGCCGTGGACACACATTTTTTGTGTTTTGTGTTTTTGTGTTTTATGTTTTAACGAGGCATACTTATATACCCCTTTTCCAGCTGATCTTCATATAATCTAGGCGCTGCTAGGATAAGTAAAAACTCTAGGTGAGCTTCTAGACAGAAGTCTGTATGATTCTTTGAGGGAAAGAAACTTTAAGCAAGCTGTTCCCAGGGTCTGGGCTGGGCTAGCTAAGGACTGAGCTTATTTCTGATGCGTAGTAGAGCTTTCTCAAGGTTACTCTGATCTGACATTGCTTCCCTCTGTCTATTGTAAAATAAGACTGGCCCAGGACAAGCATTTCTCTGCTGGTGAATGTGACACAAAATAGGTTCTTTTATTACATATCAAAAATATTTTTTAATGTTGAAATGCAGTGCATTAAATTAAACACTAAAAAGAGAACCAATGGTCTCTCTACACTGCTAAGTTTTCTCTAGAAGAATTCAGGTGCTTAGTTTAAGTACTTATCACTGATATAAAAAAAAAAAATTAAATAACAAATAAAGCTTCTATTCCAGAAAGCTTAATCTGTAAAACTGCACTCAGGGTTTTGAGTGTGATTAACTTGCAGTCACATGGAAAGGAACATACACCCTAAAGGAAAATATCCTGTCTCTGGGAAGTACTAGCAATACCTTGTCTGTCCTAAAAGAAACACAGGACCAAAATAATGAAGATCTATCTCATGCTGATTGTCACCACAAGCCCAGCTCTGCTGGGCTGGAGTCTGTGCCACAGTCCCTGTCCTTCCCTTCATGCAGAGTAGTGGCTGAAGCAACCCTGTGCAGATGCCTGCTCAGGGGGCCTGCACAGCCTGCTGCTCCATCTCGGCAAGCTGCAAAGCTCTTCTCCATGCATTTTGGCTCAAGGGCTGGTCCCATATGTGATAATCTAGAGGATCAGACAGATTCCAGAGTAGTTTTAAAACCCTTACAGACACATTTCACTTGGCTTCCCTCTTGCTATCTTCCATCCCCTCATGAAGTCTTCTGGGGAACATTTTTAACATTTTATGTAAATAAAGTTGAAAATGTGAATCCAAGAATTAACATGCAGTATCTTTGGGTGATCAGGTGTTTAGGCATTGTCATACACCCATGTCTGAAGCCAGCGTTAGTCCATTGGCTGCAGTGGTACCATTGGCTGAACTAAATCTCTCAGAATGACTCTTGAGACTGTTTATAGGAAAATACAGTGGGAAAGAACATGTGCTTGGCACCTCTGCCATATTTCAGCCAGGTAGTGATATCACACGTAGCTGCCTGACCTCGTAATGTTTGACCACCTAAAGTATTTATTAACACATTTTTGAACATGAACCGGTGAGGATTCAGTGAGGCCTCACTGAAGATAGTGATCTACGGTCTAAGATTATGAGCTTAATACTGCAACATAGCTGCTTATTCCTCAGAGGTATAGCATCAGGAAAACAGAACGAAAAAGGGAAAAAAATGCTACAGCTCTGCTTAGGAGTCTTGTTCTTATGAAAATGGAAGCAAAATAACCTTCCATCTAGATGTACCACAGAAGAAGTACAATGAAGTATCATTCTCCACATTTTTTAAGTTGCTGCTGTATCCAGATGACGAAGTGGGGAATTACTGGGTTTATTTTTGTTTTTTTCTCAGGAATTAGATTAAAAACTTTCCTAAGACCTAGATTTCAAATGTAACTAAGATTGTCTTCATTCTTTGAGAAAAGTAGGCATTTTTCTCCCTATTTTGTGTTGATTAGTGCATGCAAGGTATTCCAAGATAAAAATACAGTTATAGCAAGGTACTTCTATCTCATCAAAAGATAAACTGACAGAAGCCCAGTACTGCAGGATACAGGGCTGGCCTTGGCCAGTTCACCTCTTAGTAAGATGCATTTTTCTTTAGTCTTCTGTCTTGGGGTAGCACATGTGTTATTATGCACAATAAAAATAAGACACAAAAATATTGACAGAAAAGCAGCTTAGTTGCTTTGGAATAATCCATCATGTTTCCAGATCGTCTTTAAGTATTTCAGTGCATTTAAAAATCTTTTCTCTGGACACTCTAGACATCTCTTAAATAGGTATTTATATAGCTTGATTACATAAATGAACATGCTATTTAGAGGTAAATGCAGCTTAGAATTCATGGCAAGAAATTTAAAGAATCTTTTAGACTCCTTTCTATTTCCACAGAGAGGATGCCCAGGCTCAGTGATGTGAAGCAAATAAAAGTAATGATAATAATAATAATATTCATTTTAGCTTCCCACAGGCCAGAAAAGGAAAATAAAGTAACCCAAGACCAGTATATATACAAGTTGCTTATGATGTGAGACGTGTCATGGAACTTGGCAAACTTTCTCAGAAGGTCACAGACTTCTGCTACCACAGCGCAATGTAAGCAGTTTAACGGATTGAAGTAAAAATAATCATTTCCTATCCTTTAATCATAAAATGTTCCTAAATAGACCACAGATAACTGTTCCAACATACTACAGAGCAATGGCTGCAATGCAGATTTGTTAAGTACATGCAATAAGAAGGCACAAAACTACTAGGTCGAGTCTTCATTTCCAAACACAGCTTCACGTTACTCCATTAACTTCCATAAGCAGAAGAGAAGGAATCTGCCAGGTGCTCTCTGGGCGTATAGAAAGAACTTCCATAGTAGCATCTCCTTATCTTGGGGCTCCGCTGAACCTAGCTTTTCCACTGAAGAAAGAAAAACCACCTGGAATATTTCAGAATTTATTTGACTGTTTGAATTAACCCCATTGGGCTGCTGAGATTAAATTGCCCTGTGTGGAAGACTTTAATGTCTCCGCAGATCCTATCTCACTCTAAGAATTCAATAATCCTTAGTTTAATCTCATCGCAATTTGAAGAACAGTTGGGACTGCAACTATTTGCAAGCCATGTAGAATGGGATGGCTGGGAAAGTTCATTTAGGCTTTAATTAATGATAAAATAATGCAAACATTTAAAAGACTTTTAACAAAAAGCTTATTTGATAAGAATTTCTAGATATTTTTTTTCCTAACAATTAAAAAGTATTTCCAAAGCAGTAAGACCAGTTTGGCCTTCCTTTAGGAGTGCAATGACAGCGCTGTTAATCATCCAGAAATCATCTGCTCAGGACAGTAATAAACAGCAGGCAAACTACCCGGTCAGTTCTTGGAAGCAGAGCCCCTTCTTTGGAACAGTGTGAAACCACAAATACTATCTATGTGCAAACAAATGTGACTTACAGTTTATCATTTATATTCTAGCTGGTCTGAAAATGTCTTTCCTCTTCCTGAATCATTAACTTGTCTGAAAAAAAAAATAGAATCAGACACATATTAGAGGAGGTCAATAGAAGAAAAGCAAATGACAAAAATTAAACAAAACAATAGACTGTGTTATGTTTCCATGGAAAGGCAGCAAAGGAAAAAAAGAAAGGCCAAAAAAAGAAGGGTGAAAGAATTAAGCAGAACATAACCAATATTTCAGTAAAAGGTGGCATGTTTTTCCTCTCTTTGAAAATGTTTCTAATGTGTCAAAAGTTGCAACGCTTATGAAAGGCAAGCTGTCTGCACGGGGGGTCTCTTGCTGCTCCGAGGGTATCCCCCCCTCCGGTTAAACGCCAGTGTGCTCATTCGCAAATTATCTTTTTCATTTCCTCGGGCCTACTCCATGTGTTCAGAATTATGTTAACCAATGAGAAAAAGATGGTTATTGCCTACTTACATGCATGACAGACAATTACTACTGTAATTACACCCAGAGCCTGCTTTTGCAAGATATTCCCTTATGCAGCCCTGAACTCTCTCAAATTGGAGAGGCGGTCCAAACAGATATTTAGCTTGAAATTATTTTTAGATATATGGCCTAGTGAAACAAGCTTGGTGGATGCTTGTGTTTATTTGGAAGGCTTGACAACTAGCATCAAAGGCAACTTTTCATAAAATATATTACCCCAATATCTGCAGAAGTGATGAACAGTCTGCAACGGAGAAAAGAATATCAGCTGGCAAAAATAATGCCAACAGACAAGTGCTGGACACTCGGTAGTATCAGCACTATATGAGAACAGGGCCTGACATGAGAATATCTACTTGGTGGTAAATGTTCAAGGTAGACTTCGTGGAGAAGATCAGAGGTGTAGGCTGGTGCCATACCTTCTGATCACCTGCGGAAATCCTTTCCTGCAGTGTGTTGCTCAAACTTTGCATGTAGCATTACACGATTGTATTTTGAAGGCACAGAGCACAGTTTGCATTTTTTCCACATGTACTCAGTTTTGGGGGCTATTTTTACCAAGAATAAAAGCTATAAAATAAACAAGAGTCTAAATATTTGTGAAAGATTTTTTCCCATGCTGCATTTATAATATTTTTTTACGTTTGATTTCCATTCTGCCAGTTCCCATTCAGAAAAGGAGCTAGAGGGGAGAGAGGATGATAAAAAGCAGATATCATATGGGTTGTGGTTTTCTTGCATTTTACTTGGTTGGCTGTGGAGAAATAGCTCTGGCAAGAGAGATTTGTCTTGCTTTAAGAATTACAAGAAAAACTTGGTACACGTTCATTTGGAGGTGCTGCCTACTTCTTGTCAGTTGCTTTCAAATGATAAAAGAGGTATTTTTTTATTTGCTGTTCTGATGGCACCACAAAGAAATTCTTACTGAATCTTCTTACTTGCAAGCTCTCTTAGAAGATCAGGAAAAACCTCATTACTATAGGAGCTGTGCATAACATTATCCTAAAAATATCCACCACTAACCTGTCTCTCCGGTAACCTGCTCAAAGGTTATTATTTCCAGCATATGGATGAGGATCAGCTCCTCACCATGGGGAAATGGTCATAGTCCCATCTGAGTCAGAAATGCTACCCTAGTTTACAGAGGGGAGATATTTGAGCAAAACATACTCTTGAGTTAAAATGAACTAAGTACGCAGGCCTGCAGTCATCTACAGCAAGTTGACTACTACTGTCTGATACACAAAAACTCTTCTCCAAGACTAAATCCAACAGCTATTCTTAAACACTTATTGTCTAAAGGGATGAAAACGCTTCAAATATACAGCAGTATAAGTTATTATCTATTTTAGATGGGATATTTGAGTATATAAAATATGTAAGAAAACTACAAATTCTTCACTTGGCTCAGAATCATGCTTAGTAGTCACTCTAGGACTTAATTATTAGAGTAATTTAATATGATTGTTCTTCCCAGCAGAGCAGGCTTCAGGTTCCAGGATTTTGTTGCTGCAATAAAGCAAGAAAGTCTTTTCTGATGTAGCCCTGGAAGTAATTACTTTTTAGTGTTGTGGGAATCCTCAGCTAAACATATTTTTGTTATATTTATGGACTGATAGTGGTATGTCTGGTTTCTATTAAATAAGAACTTTTATACTGTCAAAATGCAACCACAATCATATCCATTCGTAAAACCATGATTTCCTCTGCTTCGTTATTAGAGAGCACTCTCACGGCCAGCTGCGGGCTCAGACGTCACTCTCGCCACAACGTACCACCTGCCAGCGCACGCCGTGGGAAGCGGCCTTCTCCTCTGGCACCTTTCTAGGCTGCATTGAAGTTGCATGAATCTAACATCAGGAGAAAAAAGACATTAAAAAAAAAAAAAAAACTTTGGTGTTAAAAAGATCTTGCAGCACAGCTAAGCATCTAGGGCAGACGTATTTGAGTCCTTTTAAAACTGCATTAGCTACTGGAGGTGTGGCAGATACCAGCAACATTGATGAAAAAATGGGCTCTGGCTCTCATCTTAGAGGCACCGCATCTTCTAGTAGACTATTTCCAAGCAGTGTTAAGTTTTCACTTATCTTCCAACCAAGATTCTCTAAATTATATTTTGCTGAATGTCAGTGTATATATGCACGTCTTACACCAACAAAGGATCTTACGTTACTTGCAGCATAATTGCTGGCAAAACTCTTGGATTAACTATGAGTGGTACCTATGTATCTTTTGATTCTTGTTTGTCCGGAAACACACATGTGCTGCTGTACCAGAATCATAGCAGGATGCTAGAGTTGCCATTAGAGAGAATTTATTTAGCAGGAAATGAGGGAGTGGGAGAATTACGGGGGCTCTTTTGGAGACCTGCTGCCAAGAAACCTCCACGACCACAGGCTGTACTTGCAGCACCTTGCATGAGGAATTCAGCATCTCCCACCCTCTGATCCGTAGTGAGGAAGCTCTATGTTATACAACCATGTAACCTTGTGTGAACGGGTGTTTACAGCACACATGCCATATGCCACCTAATGATAATTCCAACCTCTGTTTTCCAAATAAAAATACTTTGATAAGAGACTCTAAAAATTTACATTCTTTTCTCTCTTCCACTGTTTTTCTTATGAAAGTGAAAAAAAGCAAAAAAAAATCTCACAGGCTAGTAAAAGACATACACCTGCCAATAAATGGGATTTGATCACTTTGAACAGTTTAGCAGAATTCGGACCTGTGCGAAATGATTGAAGAAACCAGCTGTCATGGTGTGATGCACTTGTGGGAGACGACAAGATTCAGAGGAGTTTGGTGTGAGAAAAAGCAACACAGCTCTCAGCTTCACGGCTGTGTGCCAGGGGGCCCCACTCTCCTTAAACGAAGAAGCCATTTCAGGGTATTGGGGCTGGGGATATTGCAGCGTTTTCAAAGCACAGAGTTTGTGATTTTAATCTAGATGGCTTGTGCTTGAATTGATTGCAGTGCTGATGAAGAGAGCAAGGATTAGGATTGCTGTAATGGTTTTCGCCACCTATCTTATGTCATTTTTTGACTCAGAAATCCTTGAAAGTGAGGTGGCACCTACAGAGCTGCAGGGCATCCGCTTCCCCCCGGCGGTGCTCCAGGGCCCGGTGACCACACTGGGGAGTCCTCCAGTATAACCCCCAAAGGCAAAAAAACCCAGAATTTTGGAAGACAGCAGCGCCACTATCTCAAGGCTTGGCCTGTGCTGAGGAGCAGCAGAGTCCACCGCTGTCTTGGCATGGGCAGCCGCCTCGACAGTAAAGCCTTCCCGTGTTGCTCCCCAGAGGGACTGGGACATACTAATGCTCAGTCTAGCAGGTTCTGGCCATTCATTATGTGCATTAGCCAACAAATAATTGCTCTATACTCCTAAGTGGATAGATGGTGCTTACAGAGTGGTAATGATGCTCAAAGAAGTGAGTCCCTGGGAGAGGTGTGCAACACCACTGCCTGGTGCTGGGGACAGGCTGAGGGCTATGGGGATTCCAGTTTGCCAAACCAGAGGCAACTTTGGAGTCCACAACACCAGGGGCCAGTCACAGCTTCTCTGCTCAGTGATGAATTTGCCACTATCTTGAATGTAGGCACTTCTTGTGGTTGGCCCTGAAGCAGGTTTACCTTCTGCCACATCCTCTAATGCTGGTGACCCAGTCCCTATCACAGACCCAGCTGGCCACCTGCTTGCAAAATAAACTATGGTGAAGAAGAGAAAGTAGAGGTAGAGGAGCACTGACCTGGTTCTGGTATCACCTCCTGCCTTAGGGCTACCTGGCCATGGCCAGGGTTGGGAGCATGACCAACTGCATCCATAGATTTCCCAGGCCAGATATGGGCAAAGGTTCACAGAGAGGACCACCCAGCTGAGCCTCGGTTTTGGTGGAGGTTAAAATGGTGCCAGGCCTCCCAGGAGGGCAGCCCTGCCTGGGCTGGGGCTGGCTATGGGTCAGCATCAGAAAATCTACTGCAGAGTGGCTGCTACGCCACTGACTGATTGTAACCCAGATCCTGAACCATTTGGACACTTTCAGAGTTAATACCTCAAGGAGTGCTGCTCAAGGGATGGTAGAAATCAAAAATACTGAGTAGGCCATGCACATTCCTGCTGTTTCTCTACTCTAGACTCCAAACCTCTATCAACTCTCACCCTGTGTCTCAGAAAGCAGCTAGGCAATCTCTTAGTTTCAGCATTGCAGACCCTGACCTGCTCTGCCATCCCCTGGAGACACCTTACACTTGCCATTTCTCAAACATCCCCTCTGAACTAACAAGGTTTGCTTCGGTCTTCACTCATTTGTTTCTAGAAAGCAAGTAGTTTAAAGAGAAAATAGATGGATAAAAGGTTTAAGATGCATCTTTGGGGAAAAAAAGAAAAAGATTGCTTATTTTTTTTTCTACAAAAATATTTGCACTGGACTTCCAAGTGAATTTTTAGTTACTGTAACTAATATGTTCCTCTTTATGAAGAGGAAGAGAGCATAGCTCTATAAACTCCAGCACTATAACCAGGAATATAATGTTTTAAGTCCCAGTAGCTGATACTTGACAGAAGGCTCAAAGAAACCACCAGATAACTTCCTTTTTGGTATTTTTTCTCCTGTTCTTTCTTTCTAAGGAGTTAAAAGCTTGCTATAAACCCAGAACTAGGTAAAATTGAGGCTGACCTCTGATGAGGATGATACAAGTGTAAGAAATAAAATAGCACATTTTGTGGTGTTACCATCTCTCAGCTGAGCAGTGGTAACTTGTGCATGCTCCTTATTTCCTTGTGATGTGAACTAAAATGGCCTTGCTTAAACCGTTGTGGAAGGGTACAGTGTATCTGTGAAGACAGTCAGGAAACTTTTTTTATTTTCTATTCCAACAAGCTTAGTTTATATGCAGCCAGTTATCCTACCTGGGCTGCTGGGCAGTCCCTTCCAGCTGACAGCGGTAATTTCCTAAAATGAAATCCTACGACCACTCACGAGGAGGCTACCCTCCTTCGAAACCTCTAGCCCTTTCTTCTTTGTTTTCTGAACACAGCTCTCTCCATCCATTTTAAGGCAGTCTGTAAGGAGTCACACTGAGAGAGTTTGGATTTTGGATGTTTTTCTTCTCAGCATCAATGAATGCCATTTTGGAAAATGCTGTAGTCGTTGTACAGAGGGATGCTGCTGATGTTTATGTTCTCTTACTCTGCTCCAGAGCTGAGCAACCTGCCTTTATTATGAATCCCACATGTCCTGGACAAGGAGTTGGGTACCTTATTCTGTTTGAAATGTTAAACTTCAATTAACTTAAAGCATATTTGAACTGAGATGCTTGAGTGGCATCTCAATAAACAGCTTATCTATAAATGTGCACATTACACTTGCTTCAAGAGCTCCTATCCCTGGATGATCCACGCTTCATGCATAGGGCCTCTGAGTAAATAAATCCTAACAAAAGCTTTTTGTTGGAGAAACTGATTTACTACAAATTGTGCTGGAGCTCTAGAAATGGCTCTGAAAGTACTTTATTTCTTCAGTCTCTATGAACTCTTCATCATTCATTTTTAAAGAAAAGAGGAGAACAAGGAAGGAATAGGGAACTGCTCAGTGCCCATGTGGGGCAGGGACCTTCACTCTTCAATCTGCTGAGAATGGAGCTCTTTTCTTTGGGAATCTGTGTATTCTTCAGATGTTCCTTTCCAAGGTCAGAATGGAAGCTGAGTGTCAATACTCCTGATTCATACATCTTATATACCAGGCTGTAAATAAAATGCCACATTCTACACATCCAGTAAGGACATAGAAGTGTCTGTATTGAATCATATTGCTCAGTTCTTGATTCGGATGGTAGCTGATAGCAGATGCCAAGGAAAGATGATAGGAACAGACACAAGCATGAAGTGAATGCTCATGAGATGTGCTGTCCTACCTTCCAGCACTCTGCAGTTTAGGAACTTATTGAACCTAATACGTTTATTGTGCGACCAACCAGATTCAGCAGATATGTCTTCTGTGTATTTGTCTCATTGATTTTTGCCCTTTAGGCTTCTGTTGTCTTGAGACAGGATCATATTTTTACAGTGTTCTGTGTAGGAAAAAAGTCTACTTTTGTATGTTCTGAACCTGTCATCTCATAGTATAAGAATTTAAGAGTCTTTAATGAAAATAAAAAGAATCATGGGAAATCATAACCTTTTTGTCTTCTCCTTGCCCTTTCTGATTTCTCAGACCTATTTTTGGAATTTTTCCAGACTGAAAACCCCAGTTTATCTACTGAAACCTCGTATTCGGACCATGATCTCTGAATACACTTGTCTCATTTCTGTATTCTTTTCTGACTAGGACTGTCCATGAGCCTGGTACCACAACTTACATGATAAAAACACTCAACAGTTGTAATTCTCAAGAAAGATATTGAAGAAGAGAGTAACTGTGGTAGTATCTCTTTCTTGATTTGTACTTTTTCTGAAAGCTTTAAGGACAGCCTTTAAAACACAGTCAGTGTTATGAGACTGATGCTGTCAAAGACACACAGCATTAGGGGAGCCATCAGCACTGACTCCCAAGCTCACCTGCTGACAGCAGGCTAACCCAGAGCGTGAGGGGAATTTGCCTCCTCAGCTTTGGACACCTGCCTGTATGTGTCTACTTCTGATCTAGCTACCCGATACCTCTGTATAGTCAACAGAAATAAATAGGTACTTTCAGGGAGCAATTTGTCCAACCTAAGTGAGATTATTTTATTGGGACAAGGTAAAATATACCAGTTTATCCCCATTGACTGTCTCAGGAGTCTATATGAATAGCCCAGATGTGTCTGGCTACATTTGATAAGACTAATCTCACTTTTTATGTCCTCAAATGCCTTTGAAAAGTTCCATTTTTAATTGTTATGGTCAGGCAACAGTACAGCATTGTACCATAGTGTCTTATATGTGTTTTCTGGCCTTTCACTTGCACTCACCTATTTCTTTCTGCACATTGATTCATTTACAGGATAAAAAACAATATAAGCTGCTCTTATTCATGCAATGGGAAAATGAACTAACATACCTGGACTCTCAGCCCACCATATCCCGGAGATCAGTGTCCAAATGAAGAGGCTTGTATTTTTTCAACAGGAGCTGAAAACATGAGTTTCATCCCCAATGCATGATTAAACGATTCAGTGAAGTGCTTTTTTTTTTACTCATAAATGTCTTTCCAACACATTAATTTAGACTAGTGCCTCCGGTCCAGGAGCCATCTGTGACTCTAATGAATGACAAGTGAATTCGCAAAGAATAAATAGAAAGGGGTTTATTTGGTAAAGATTTTTCAATTACATCAATTTAATTTACAGTTTTAAATTGTAACTTGAAATTTGAACGTTTCTATTAACTTACCACTTCACATTGTATCAATAAAGAAATTATTTTAACTAATAAAGATAATTGATCATGAGAAAATAAAGAACAGTCAAAAGAATAAAGGCTTCTCTAAATATGCTAAAATAAAGTTGCCCAGAGAATACCAATTTGTGCAGCAGTGAAAATACTGAGTAGAAGAAAATTTATGATGTGAATAAAAACACTGAAGTTTGGGGGTGAGTCACTGCAGAAACAGTTAAATGTTACCTGAAGAGATGAGGGGTCTAATAAGAGATGAGTCTTAATGGATTACATGCTCTTAATTCCTTCCTTTTACTGTTTCTTTGCCCTAAAATAAACCTGGTAGTATGTTCTCTGATTATCAGGTTGATGAAAAATCTACGTATTGTGAAGGTCAAATAATGCCTTTAGTTAAAGAAGTTTCAACACAAAAGCCTGAAGCAATCTGAATTGTTCTTGTGCTTCTAATTTCCTAATGCATTTACTAAAGAAGCAATTTGACAAACATAAAGTGCTCAGGGCTTTTTGTCCACAGTTGTCAACTGCTTTCAGTTTGGTGAAAGCCCAATGGAAAGCAAGGGCTTTAAATAGCATTTTGTTAACATAGAATTTGGATTTAATACACACGCATCTGTATCCAGTGGTGCTTTTTGGACTGTTCTTTATAAACTATAAATCCCCCATATGAGGAATTTTCAATCTACATGTGAGAGCTCATCTGCCTTCCTCTACTGCTTTTGCCTTTAAAGCAACTTCTCTGTAGCAATTAAGGGGAAACAATGCGAAAATGTTTTTAAAAACAAAGCAGATTTACTTGAGATATTCTTAATGACACTTTTTCTAGTTAACTTTATACATTAATCTTTAGGTAGCTATTTTAAGTTTTATTTTAAAGCTTGAATATAATTATCTAACAACATACAAAGAAAAAACTCAACTTATGGTTCCACAAGCATAATTTAAACCAGTAGATTTACAGAATTATAAGTAGGGAAGGAAATAGCTCAGTGTTTTGTTTCCTGTTTCTCTCTCTCTCTTTTTTTTAATTATTAATATTTTTGTTACCTGGTTTGATTCATAAAGAAAATAATGATACAAAAAAAACCAGACCTTCTTTCTCTTCCAGTGGCCAGAATCAAATGCTGGCAAAAATCATCTGATGGGCAATTAGATTTTTTCATGGAATAAGCAACTCCCAATTATAGGAAATATCAATGTACTTTCATACTTCAGTGGAATCCAGGAAAATGTTCAGAGACTTCCTAGGATCACAAGGCAAAATGGAAACCACAGAGAGCCTGCAGGAGTTGAAGGCAAGCTGCAGAAAATGGATGGGTTTGGTTCAGGACAGTCAGATATCCCTCTGGAGATAGAGTACAGTAACTAAACCAGACTTGCTTTCAAAAGTTTGATGTCTAATTTAGGAGCAATGACTTCGATGCTAAGGCATGTACTGAAGATGCGTGCTTTCTATCAGCATGGTATGTGCAGGACCAGATGATCTGTGCTAGTTTAAAACGAGCTGGTTTTGTTCTTCTTTAGTGCAAGTAATTACTGACAACGTATATATAAATAAAACTACACACAAATGACTATCGGCCTCAGGTAAATCTCAAGAACTGAGGCTGAGCTCTGGCTGTGGGACTTAGATACCCATTCAGATTGGCACCTGAAACCACCTGAAGTCTACAGGAGGGAAGTGGCTGCGTTTCTGACCCCAGTCAGTGCTTATCTCTGCAGTGAGATGTGACATCCTGGGGAACAAGCTGGCGTGGAAGGAATCTGCAATGTTTTCCCGGGTTTCTGGGCACAGAGGTTTGCTGCGGAAAGATATTGTTCAAAGAAAATTCTTGTCCGTGGAGAGCAAAGCCCCTCATTTTGTATGAACTAATGGCACCGGTTAAACTCATCATCTTTCACTCAGATCAGCAGGGCTCCAAAAGGCGTTAGAAGAGGAGCATTATTAATCTCTGGAGAAAGAGGGTGAGGCACTCTCTAATCATTATAATAACTGATCCTTTACACAGAAATTAACACATAAAAACAGCGGCAGCACTTTTAAGAGAAGCTGTGCTGCTGAGTTCAAATGTCAGTTTGATTTATGAAAAAAAATTTTATTGAGGTGTATACATATAATAGTGATGGTTCACACTTCTGTGCTTGCTTCTTCTGAGACTGCTAATGATTAATTTCCTTGTTTTCAGGGGAAAGAAATCTGCAAGAGCAAATAGCTGAAATACACTTTCAAACCTTCTAGTTTTAGCATGATAAGGAGTAGGCAAGGTGATATCAGGTCATATTGATGGATGATAAAACCATTGTATTTAAAAAATACTGGGGAAAATCAAAGAATAAAAATATGGGGGAGTCTATATTGCGAAGATAAAGAAGAGAAGAAAATTGACCTACTATCTGGAAGATTTTCTCATTTTAGATGCACATTTAAGATTTTTTTACACTGTCATTTTCTCCGAACATCAGATCTTTTCTGCAGAGTAGCTCACTACACCTGCCTAAGACGTATGCACTAGGATTTAGCCTCATGGAAGTGTGTCCCATTCTCCCATTTCTCAAGATCATTTTGAATTCTAATCATATTCTGCAATCTCTTGGTAGCTCCTCATGGCATCGTGTCCTCTATATGTTTAATTAGCGTTCTCCCCTTCCCTCCATCTGTAGTTAATGGAAACAGACAGGGTTTGAAGTGTCTTCCTTCCTTAGCACTACTGAGTGCATATTACCAGGCTGTTTTACACCTCAACTTGATGCAGTTGCATTTAGAAACATATTTTCAAAGCCTGCTCATGAGGATGTTCTTTAAATCAGTGTAAAAAGCCTTATTAGAGACATTATACCTGATATCTTTGCTCCTCTGTCATTCACAGAGCTGCAGAAGAAAATTTGAAAGGTCTGACATTATTTCATAGAATCATAGAATCAGCAAGGTTGGAAGGGACCTCTGGAGATCACCTAGTCCAGCCTCCCTGCTCAAGCAGGGTCACCTAGAGCATGTTAGACAGGGTTGCATTCAGGCGGGTCTTGAATATCTCCAGAGAAGGAGACTCCACAACCTCTCTGGGCAACATGGTCCAGGGCTCCGTCACTCTCACAGGGAAGAAATTCCCCCTCACGTTCAGGTAGAACTTCCTGTGCTTCAATTTCTGCCCATTGCCTCTTGTCCTGTCACATGGGACAACTGAAAAGACTTTGTCCCCATCCCCTTGACACCCTCCCTTCAGGTACTTGTACACATTGGTAAGATCCCCCCTCAGTCTTCTCTTCCCCAGGCTGAAGAGGCCCAGCTCTCGCAACCGTTCCTCATAGGGCAGGTGCTCCAGCCCTCTGATCATCTTTGTAGCCCTACGCTGGACTCTCTCCAGTAGCTCCATGTCTCTCTTGTACTGGGGAGCCCAGAACTGGACACAGTACTCGAGATGAGGCCTCACTAGGGCTGAGTAGAGGGGCAGAATCACCTCTCTCGACCTGCTGGCAACACTCTTCCTAATGCACCCCAGGATGCCATTGGCCTTCCTGGCCACAAGGGCACATTGCTGGCTCATGGTCAGCTTGTCATCCACCAGCACTCCCTGGTCCCTCTCTGCAGAGCTGCTCTCACATGTTCTTGTCAAGTCTGTGTGGGCCATCGCTTAGCTCCTGTGTCCTCTCCCATCACTCTTCCTTCTCCCAGCTCCTGGGCAGACTGCCTCAGTCTCATCTCTGCAGCTGCTTTTCTGCTAGTGCACTCGTGTGCTGTTCATGGACAAAGTTCTTTGCTGTCCATGGGATGCATCTATCATCTCCTTCATTTGACATTTTTCCCTCTTTGATTTCCATTTCTTCCCTCCACACCCTTTTAATCAATTTTTCTGTTCATCCATCTGTTGGGACAATTCATACAAAGGCTCTTCGCCTCCACATTCACCTCTCAGGCTTCTTTTTCAATTTTCTTCACAGTACTGTGTCTGCGCTTTCCCCTTTGCCTTTAGTCCATCAGAGCACCCACTGATTTCTACTCTTTCTCCTTTTCCAAGAATGTCCACAGCTACTTCCATCATTTTTAAAACCTATCCTTACCATTCTTGCTAATTCAAGAAAAAAGATTAACAAAAAAACCTTTCACCTCATCCAAACCAGATTATCCTTCACAACTGCAGACAAATAGATAGAAGCCTTTTCAACGCCTATGTAAATTCTGAAAATGAAGACAAAAAGATTAAGCCACTTTAACTAATTTAATTTGAAATCTATGAGCAACCTCGTAGGTTTTCTTTAAAGTGTGTGTAACACTATGCCTATTTGCTAGACTGACAGATGACAGCAACATTGTCATAACTTTTTGCAAATTGACAAAGATCCCAAGGATTCTGTCTTCTAAAGAAGGTCATTCTGAGTTTTCAGCTCTTAGAAAATAATTATATTTTGTAACACATTTACAATGAACATTTGAAATGGATGAATTCAGTCTAAAAAAATAAGCCCTTTCAAAGCAAATAAGACCAAGGGAAAGTGTCTCTGCAATCTGAGAATTCACACAAAGACAGGAGCTGATCTTGCCTGCACATACTAGGAATTTCTTTTTAAAGGAAAGGTCTAATTACAACTTTCATTCTCAAGCCAAATAATTCTGCCTTGCTCAAAAGCAACATAATTTGTTTGACACTGCTACCATGGGGCACAATGTGCAGTACATCCCATCCTCTCACCTCCAATTCAAAATAAATAAAATATAATAAGATGTCTAATTAATCTTTAATGTCAGAACTTCAGCATTTTCCTTTGCAGTATCACATCATGGAAATGGTTTAGAGAAACATCAGGCTGCCCAAACTAATGGAAATTGAAAGGCTTGTTTAACTCCCTACACAATGGTAATAAATTCCAAGCAACAGTATTTATGCTTCAGAAATATCATTTGAAGAATTTGCAAATGGTATTTTTAAAATCTGACAGATGATCTCAGAAGTAAATCCACTTTAGAAAATCATATTCCTTTTAAAAATTTTCATTCTCCCTACACACAGCAATATGCTCCATTCTCTTATCTACATTTGCTCTAACAATTCCAAAATCACTTAAATTAATGCTGACTGCATCAGCAACACAATTAGTTGTTGCAAACGAAGCATATAGATGCATGCTATGAAAGGAAAGCTTCTTGCAAGTGAGAAATGCAACTGGACTCTTCAAATGATTCAGATGGGAAACAGACGAGGACGGCCCAGTTGCTCCTAGTCTTAGGGCAGGGAGAACGAGGGAGAACCATCCAAAAAACATGAGAGCAGCAAGACCTACACAGATATTCATGATAGACAGCAAAGGGTCTAAGTATTTTCATCCAGGATCATTTTCTAAATCTCATCTAACTCCATCTTAAAGCCTGATAAAATTATTTAAAATGTTTCTCATCCCAGTGAGGTATGACATTTCTATCACGTGCTTCTCTAGACTGTAGCACTTGACACTCCCCATTCAACCCTTTTCACAGCTTCATTACTTTTTATTTAAAAAAGACTTCTTCATCAACATTTATGCTACATATATGAATTGAAAGGTTCTAATCCTATAAAAAATTTGAGACTCTTTCAAATGCCTTCATATAAGGCTAGCGGTGCCTATTCCCTTACAGTTTTTCTAATGTTGATCTTTGGGGCTTTTTCACTTGCCTTAATGCTGGAATATGGACTCTGAAAGCTGTTATCCCTGAGAGCCCTACCTCCTCCTTAGCAACCCACAACATGAAGCATGATGCTTCTGAATCCTCTCCTTGCATCTGGATTCTTCAGCAAGCATTGGCTTCCATTTTGTATTAATTATTGTTTGTCAGCGTAAAGCAGTATGAATGACAGTCAGCTAATGTCTGCAACTAGGCTACTTCTGAGCTGATTGAAAAGCAATCAGAAGTACATTGTTCAAAAAAGTCCACACTTTAAAATATCTTCCTGATCCTTTACAGTTAGACCATCAAACAGCTGCACAACATTAACATAAGTGAATTGCGAAAGTTTATATTCTTTCAGGCTGATAACAACAAAAATTCAGTCTATTCTCTGCCTGCCAGATTTATCAGTCATGAATGACAAATAAAGAAAAAAAAAAAAAAAAAAGAGACAGAAAGAAAGAGAGGGCGAACCCTTTCTCCCTATTTAGAGTTGGGCAAGTTATGTCAGTGCTGGACTGTCTCACTCCACCTGTGCAAAAGGACTTACTCCTGGCAGAGCAGACATTACCAGACAGGACGTTTCAAGGAAGAAGAAGAGCCCTGTGCAAAATTTAAATTCAAATGCCACAGGTAAGCCTCTCTGCCAAGTCTATAAAAAGGGCCTGACCACTTGCTGAAATAGCAAGCATGTGTATACTGTTCAGATGCTACATCCTCATAGAGGCAACATTTTCCTTTAAGTGCCCTAGTTTCCAAAAGCTTCATATCCTAAAATCCCACATGTGTGCTTTGGCCATGGCCAGAACCATGTGTCTTAGCAGTGCTGAGGAATTAGGCATTTTGCTGATCCCAAAGTTTTGAAAATATCCAGAAACCCTCCTGAGGCCTGAGCTGGAAGTCCGCTTCTGAGAACTCCAATGCAGTCAGGCTGGCACAGGACATCCAAGCCCACTTCTTCTAAGAGACAGTCCTAACTCATCAGCTGGAGGATATATGGGCACTGTGACCTTCCCTGTGGAAGCAGTGCTTTGTTGCATGGGAAAATTAAATATGCATTACACATATGATGGAGAAAAGAAGAAAGAGAGAAGAGGAAAATGACTTTTCATCCTCAGAGTTCATCCAGGACCAAGGATATCTGGTATTCAATCCCGCTCCAAAGAATATGTACACATTCCGTTTTGAGATACTGATGTTCTGTTTCTAATAAAATGTGATTTTAAACCCAAAAGCTGTTGGACTACACTGTGAATGTGCACTTAAAATTACTGCATTTGAGATGTGATCATTTTTAAAGAAGATAACATCTGTTTGAAAGCTGAACAAGAACTGAGCTCATGGATTATTTAATAACATAAGACAGATTATCTTTCCTTCATACAAAACTTACTTCTTTTTTTGCTTTAAAGGGAGAACTACAAGCACTATGAGAAATGAAGTCAAAGGCTGCTAACAGTTCGTCTCTATAAAGAGTGTTTACTAGCAAGTATACAGTTCATCTCTATAAAGAGTGTTTACTGGTAAGTATTTACTGAATCAAGATGGAACTAGCGCTGGTGTATCTCTTCTGGAACACAATCATGCAACTTTTATATCACATTATTTTATATATTATTTATTTTATATTATTATATGTTATTACACCTTGTCTCCATAGCCTTCCTTAGTTTTTTGGGCATTAGAAAAACTACAAGCAGCTGCCTACACTAGGATTTTAGCGCCCTCTCTAAGATAGTGCTTGAAACTCAGAGGGTTCACATCTGTAGATCAGTTGAGCTTTGCAGTTGTGATCTTAAGAAGGGGAAAGAGTTCCTGTGTGATTACTGTGTCTGGTATTTACAGAACCTAATTATTTTCTTCCTATCCCCAGTATTTTAGGGCTTACAAGGGTTACATAGTAAATAATGTGCAGTAAGTAGCTCATGATCTTTTGCATTTGTACAGTGAAAACTTTGTGTATATGACACAGCGTGTATATATATATATATATGACAGTGTATATGACACTATATGTCCACATGACATCCCAAAGATACCTTTGAAACCTCCAGAGGGACATCCCACTTGCTTAATTCAAGAGCATGTGCTTAGGCCTAAAATTATATTCAGAGATATGTTTATTATTTATATATAAAAGTTTTAAAAAGCCATTCACTTGCAGAAAGAACTTAGATTCTTCTCATAAGCATGTGGTAACATGCTGGGCATATTATTTAGACTATAAACCAATATAACACCATCAATATAAAAGGTCTAGTATAACATGCTGGTTTGAGGAAGACAAAGATGCTCTTTGGTGGGTTGTATCTTGGCACTCTTACTTTTTGGGGTACTCTGAACTGAAAAGGCACAATAAAGCCAAATGCACCCCGGAGAAGAGGGTACTGAAAGGGACCCAGGCTCAGGTCAGTGGTAGTTGGTGTGCCTGCAGCTCAGCTGCTCCAGAGCTGCTTTCTCAGGGCAGGCTGCGCTACCCAATCAATGCTCCTTCCTGCTGCACTCCATAGGCAATATGCATGGAAGCAAGTTGGGCACATAGGATCTCCTTCTGGAGGCCTTAGAGATATCTGCTCCTTTCCACTGACAATGTAGAGAATTTAAACATTTTCTTCAGGTTCTATAGGCAACTCCATGCAAGAGCTAATTAGTTACTTAAGCTGGTAGACAGATCCCACAGTAGATGAAGACAGTGATACCAGAGGGCTGTATTTTGCTGCAAATTCAGGGAAAAGAGCTGTAGTTTCATAGCACTAAGACAGACCTTCAGTGACTCCAAACCTATTTATTTTACTTATTCATGCTTTCTTTTTCCTGTTATTTTAAACTTACTTCTTTAGTATTTTCACACAGAATATTTTTCATCCACCCATCTGTCTACCTGCGGATGCCTTTATTTTCTCCTAGGTCAGTTTACATCAAGATACAATATTTTACCATTTTTGAGGCTTCCCTGGGGCCTGAAGCTTCAGCACCAGTGAGAGATCAGGGCAGCCAAAGAGATTTGAAGAGTGGCCAAGGCCAGGCTCAGAGGGACCAAGCCACAGTGATGTAAGTGACGCTGGTGAGACGAAACCCTCAGAGGGTCTGTGGGCAGAGAGAGATGAATGTGATAGGGAGAAATGGTGGAGGATGTAGGGTGAAAGGGAAAAGCGATGCTGCCTTCAGGCCTGCATAATGAAGCTCACGGTAATCACCACCCTAGACCATGTTTCAAAGTTGGCAATATTCATCGTGCTCAGGTAAGTAGCACAGTGATTCTTCATACTGTATTACAAACTGTCAGTTGTATAAAGTGACTACACTTGCTGCTCTCAGGGAGAATTAGACCACCTCGTCATTGGGAAACAAAGATATACATTAGACAAGAACAAAATATGCAACATGAATGTATTTATTTTAATTGGTAAGTGTTCTTTTATGGAGTTCAAGAAATTTCCTATATCAAAATAGTAAGAGCTAGGAAAAAAATGTTTTATGCGGCTAAAAAGTTCTGCTAACAACATATGCAAATAAATCTATCAGTCACTGTTGTTTTCTTTCTTATAATCTAAACAAAAACAAGTTTCTCCTACCTTTTGTGACATAACTATCAACACCCATCCAAAATACTCAGTTTCTTCAATAACGCTATTCTTGGTTTCTTAGCTTTTTCAAGTTCTAGTAATCTGTTCTTACTGAGAACCACAGGTAATATAAATTTTGTTGCATATTAGTTTATATCTTCATTCAGGAAAAATCCTTTTGTACACCTAGGTGTTTACGCATGCATTGCAGAAAGTGGAGTCAGACACAGGGACCTCAAGACCAATGTCCAGCATTATTCAGATTTAGAGCAACAAAAGCCTGGCTTACTCTGAGCCTGCCAATATTCTGAATGACAGAAATGGTGTCATCTTCAATTCATCTGCAGAAGAATCCAAGAAATCCCTCTCCTGTAGGCTACCTCCTCTCTGCCACTATTATTTAAATCAGTTCTCACCAAAAGAACTAAGTAATCCATTTTATGATATTTCAGGCTTTGCACTGTTAACTTTGTCATAACTCTGTTTAATGGCAGTTTGCCGATTCAAGTTCTGAAAGATCCTAAAGCACTTCACAAACCGTAATACAAGCCATTAGCTGAAGTTACTCTGTTAAGCACTCAGAGGCATCTATTCCTCAGGTTGTTTGCAGTTCTTCCCTTTTTTATGTCTATTTAGGTCTAACCATTGCTTTTTTCTCCATATACTTTTGAGTCTCAACATGACAATGCTCTAAGCAGGAAGAAGAAGACTCAGTCTCTAAAAATTAGATTAATATGTACCACTGTAATAGAACACCTTGGAACATGCACTTGGAAAAAAATGTACTTAGCTGCTAATATAAACACCAGAAACTAGTTCTCCCCATATGTTTGTAGATATGTTTTGAAGGGTAGAGATAAAAGAATAAAAGTGTCAAGAAACCTGTATCCACATGTTGATTCTGTGGCAGCCTTTGGCTGCAGACATTTTCTTATTTTTCTTCAACCATCCCTGCTGCAATCCAGAACTCCATGGCTGAAAGGATCACTTAACCTGTTTTTATTTTTAATACTAAAAAAAAAATACAACTTGCTTGCTACATCCATGCCATAAAGTAGGTGTGAAGCCTTCACAGTCCCGACCTTTGCAGTTTTCCTAGTAGCAATTTCTAAGGTTGAGAAACTCAGAGGTCTGTAGTTCCTGCCCATGTTATGTTTCTGCTATCTTTCACTATTTATTACTCATTCACAATTCACAATTTTCCACCAGAATTATTTTCCTCCTATTTCTCTTTCCAAGCTATAATTCATAGTTCCTGACTTTCTACCATGTTGTTGTTAATCTCTTAAACTAGTCACTTACTTCACTAGCAGATGTTGCCCCTTTTGCCAAGTAACTGTTCCTTTTGAATGTGTGACACAATTGCCTTCTAGGTAGCTATATAAATGGCTGAAAATAGCATCATGGGTCTCAGCAGGCTAAACCATTAAACTTATTTCCTAAAACAGGCAAATAATTGAATTATTAGCATGGTAGTGTTATAAATGGAGCTAACATTGCAATCGTTCTATGACATGAGCACAAAAATTGTAGCCTGACACTAATTTCATATCATATGTAGCCAGATAACAAGGCATCAAAACTCAAAACACCCCTGAGAAAAAGGAGAAGAACTTTTTATTTGTCTAGATAACTAAATTTACAGTAAAGAAAGTATATATAGAGATATACATTTAGGTGTATCAGCCCAAAGCAAAGGCTTTGCACTTTGGTCTAAAAACGTGTCTTCTCTCAATGCACTCTGGACTCCAAGTTTTCCTGATGAGAATATCTGAATATAGCATTTATCGGTGTCTGTGTCCTTACAGGTCCGGGAGTTCAGAATAAACAAGTCTGTCTTGTAGAAATGATTTCAGGAACCACAATACGGAGGGCCCAAACTTCATGAACAGAAAGTAAGTATGTACAATGCAAATACTCAGAGGCGACTGAGAAAAGTCTTGAATTGAGCACCTATGTCCAAAGGAGAAATATTTTCATGTGCAACCTTCAATTTGGCATTTTATACCACCTGGCTGAGCTTGTGGTTTCTGTAAACCTCATTCTTTGCCCCACTTAATACTTACTTAATGCACAGGCCTTTTAGGTCTCTATCAATGCATTGTGAATTCTGGTCTTGCCAGACATCTAACATTTAGATGTAGCAGCAATGTCTCATTGAATTTTGATTTTTTTCCCGAGAAATCCTAGTTTTGCTACCAATGTTACATGATGCTGTGACCAGGAGTCCCATGATTAGTCCAGCTGCAGCTGCCAACTTCTCTAACATGTAAATATGACCTGTCCAGACTGTCCACCCTAGCCTTTAATGATCCATTTTGATTCTGTGATCCTAGTGTTATGTCATAGAAAGACAGACAGTTGCATATTGCATACATAACTTCCCCAGTCTGCAAGACATATTAAGAAAAGGAGTGATTACTAGATTTTAAATAGTTCTGTGACCTCTCTGAGGGCACGAGCAAATTGCCAGTGCAGCTGTCAGCTGGGCAGCTTGTGTTTGGCTGAAAGAGAATGTCAGTAATAATCAGCATCTGTTGTGGGTCCTACACTACTGGGCAGATCTTCAGGCGTGCAACGCAGCTCCAACTGAAGCAGCTTATTTAGCTAAATATGGATCAGGAGCAGCCATTTTTTGTTGTTGCTGTGGTTTTGCTCTGTGTAATTCATGAGCTTCGGTGCTTTTCCCCGTGCCTATTTTAAGCACCCTGGAGTAGAAAGGACTTACACCCATTTAAGACAAGAAATTATTCAATGAAAGCTGAACACATCTCATACCTGAAAGTTGCTATTAAAAGGAGTAAGTTTTAATCCACAGTAAATTCTTGGTGTCATATGATGCTGAGTTATGTTTGATAATTACCTATCCTTTTCCATAAAGTTTCATGGAGAACTCTGAAGAAAGCTAACTGTGCTGTTTATCCTTCAGCTGGTCTGTGAAATCTCATAAAGTTTCATGCAAGTTCAGGCCAAAATGAAACCACTGTGTCAGTTAGTCCCACTCCTTATACAGCGCCTCTCCCTAAAGGCTTGACCTATTGAGGACTGAAATTAACTTTAGATAAAGGGCATGTCGCAGGCGGATAGCCCCCAAGTCTTAGGCCTCTACAGTGGCAAAGAACCAAGTAGATCAGCTCTGCTTAGTCAATCCTGCAGAGAAGGACTGGAGAAGACAGACCAAAGTGTATTGTTACATCCTGAACTGACCCTGAGTGACCAGAAAACTATGATTAGGGAAGAGAAGCAAGAGTGCAGATCTGGCACGGAGACAGAAATAGTCTCCCACCCCAAACAATTGCTGCCCTAGAGCACGAAATTATTGTGTTAAAGAGTTGCAAAAATCATGTTTGTGCCAAAATAGGTCAGTTCTGCTCTCCCCAAGAGCCAGGAAGAGAGGGCAGCTTCCAGGGGCTTCTGCAGGTAGCCTCCAGTCTCTACTTCAAGCAATTTCTTCTGGAAGCCAGCATAAAGCATTTAAAACTAGCTCTAATCTTATTTTAAAGAGTCCCAGCAAGATTAGCCATCCATTTTGTTTTATTTGCTAGGCGACAGTGGTCAATACGGAGCAATGCGATAAGCTGCTGTATGCCAGCACTTCAGAGCCTTCACCATAGGTGAAGTAATACGGATAAAAGTCATACCTGGATTTTTAAATATCTTTACCAACACTTCTGTGTTTCTATTTCTACTGTTGAAAACCAGAAAACATGGATCTCCTTAATCCACACTTTGAAAGGCTTGTTTTCATTTCCACGTTCTTCCATGACACATGGACACTAAAAGTGAACACTGTATTTCCTTGGTGGCCTTACTAAAAGCTTTGCTGGGCTTCTCCATGCTGTATATATCTAAAGACCTTGTATTTACCAGAGTAAAATTAGAGGAATTCAAACTGAGATGATTTTCTACAATGCCTGTTCTTTTAGCTGTTATCTCCAAAAGTTACCTGCCATGCAGGAGATAACTACCCTAGATAACTACCATGACCTTCCAGCTTTAACTCACCATCCGCGACATCCACAATCCCAGAAAAGATTTTGTATCAATGCCTAGTTTATTGCATTTTGAAAAATATACTAAAGATAGAGATTTTTCTTAGAGTGATCCAGTATTACAGCAATAAATGTGTTTTGGAAAAATTCCCATAGTTCCTGTGAACTGTCATTCACCCATGGAAGTCCAGTTAAATGTAGTATGTATTTCTTTAATGAAGGATAGCAATAACGTATCTTAAATGAAACTATTATGCTCTTTAAATTCTGACTCCTCCAGTGCCTTAGGAGTATACTATGCTTGCTCACTGTTTATTACCAGCATTTATCCTTATGTAATAGACCTTACGTTGCTTAGTCAAGGATTCCTGTAATATTTTTAGCCATTTTTTTCTTTTTCTTCCCTTCTCCTCTTAGACCAGAGACCCAGAGTTCTCAGACTCTTAACCTCAGGGTAGACTTTCTCTCAGTCTTCTTTCTCCTTAAACAAGAACGTTTTCCTTTCTTTCTTTCCTCTTGCCTGTTAACTGTTACTGTTGATAGGGTATGTACTCAGCAAAACAAGAGGCTCTGTAAGAACCTCCCATACATCTGCTCAGGTCTAAGACACATGATTCATGGCAAATATCATTCAGACCCATGGTAAACTATTTCATTCCCTCATTCTCCTCTGAAAAATCACAGTCTATAATTCTTTTCACCATCAAACTGTTCTGAGTTCAATCTTTCCGCTGGTGTAGACTTACTATAGAGGCTCAGATAGAGACTCATTGCCAGACCACATGAAGACCATGGAGAGCAAAGGACAATGACAGGACATTCAGTACTTATGCTTGACCTGTACTTCAATCAGTATCCTGCCAATATTATATTTATGCTTAGACCTCAGACTTCCTTCCATTTCCATCTTTTTATAAAAATTCTTATGAGTGCAGTTTTTAAATGGACCAGTTTGACTGATTGCCAAAAGATAAACATCTTCAGATTCTTTTGTTATCCGAACCTTCAAAATCTCTATAAAATATTAAAAAGGAAAGTAACAGAAATATCTATAGCTGACTCTCCATCAATGCGCACACACCACTTACTTTAATACCAGAGGAATGTGTTATGATCTTGTTATTCCTGAGAATACCACATAAATTAAAATCATGAGACAGTTAAAATAAAGTGTTACCAAACTCTTAATCTCTAAAAGTGGTATGAAATATTTTCCAGTGAATAAAAGCAGAAAGAACTAATGTTCTACAGCTTTTTAGCACATTTATGTGAGAGGACTATAAAACAAACGTAGATACTAAGTTTTGATCGATAATAATTATGTGTGGTCTAGAAAATAACCAACTTAGCAGCTGAAAATGTGGAGCATTTGTTAGTCCAATACTTGCTGGGGAGGTGGGTTTACTCTGTAGTTTGGGGAGGTTCTGTGTTAATTTCCTCAGAGAAAACATAGTTATTTCTGGTTGTTATAACATGAAATTTTTCATGAGCTGAGACCTCTTTGGAAAGAATGCTAACAATTTCAAAAGTCATAGGGCAATATTGACACACTTTCTGAGAAAGGATCATCTTCTTGTAAAATATAGAGTCGAGAGCAATATTTTGGCAACCACAAGAGATTTCTCTTTAGGTATAGGCACAGGGTAGTTCACTTTATTTTATTTTATTTTTTTTTTTTGTACATGCAGACAACTGAATTGAAGGCTGACTGTCATTCCAGATACAATTGAAAATTAAAATATTTTTAAAAATATAGTTTCCAAATATATTTCTTCTAAGTGCTGCACTGAGATCTTAGAGGCTTTGTCTGCATGTCCATGGCAAGTTGCAAATCTCAGTAAAAAGAATTTCTTCTCTTGTGCCCCTGCAGTCATTTGATGGTCTTTGCTGCCTTGCTAGATTTTGTACTTTTTGTCATTTGTTCTTGGCTGGGCAGATAAAGATTAGTTTAGAAACAAATGAAAAAGGAGTAAAATTCAGTTGCTAAATAAAGTAACAAATGTTAATCGGCAATCTACATTTCTTCCACTTTTGCCAAAATTGTCCCTAATGGTAAATGAAAGGATGAAGATGGGAAGCAGCTGTTTCTACTGTTTGTAGCAATAGGTTGTAAATTGTCCTGACACTTTCCCCAAAGAGTTTGTCAAGAACTTTTGACTCAGTGAATCAGCCCCAAAACCAGAGCTGAAGCACCAGTAACTCAGCCAAAGAGATCAACCATTAGGACCTGTTGGGGGAAAAACAACCAATCAAACAGATAAGATAATCCAGCTCTATGGGTTTTTTTTCACCACAGAGGAAGATTTAAGACTGTAAAGCAATCCTGTAGTGTAGCTATACTCCTCACCTCAATAGCACCAGGTGTTGGCTCTAGACCTCTACGAGTCAAACTGAAACTTCAAGCAGATGTAAAAAGAAGATAAAAATATGGTTTTGACAGGATAGAACATGTTTCCCTGTAAAATACAACTGTAGTGTTTGGGAGGAGCTGTCATCTCTACTCAGATATGGCACAAGGATGCCATATAAAAGAGTAATAAATGCCACAAGTCAATTAAGGGGTCCATGCTGAACCAAATAGAAGGAGAAAATGGAGTGTGGAAAAGGCACTATCTGGGTTAAATACTGGCGAAAGCTTAGATTTAAAGATGTATTTTGGTCATCAGAATTCAGTTGAATTGAAAGTGCAGAAGCCTTATAATGTGAAGAATATTATTGTTAGATCTGAATCATAAATCAAGGCATAAAGTAGAGAAAATTATTTTACAATTATTTTAATGCATAGCAGTCAAGATGTTTAGAGAGACTACTTTAGCTTGTCAGAAGAAATCAGATTTAAGTAATAGTCACACTTCTAGTAAGGAAAACCTAAATAAATACACTCAAAATACATTCAAACTAAGAATGATAGGTCCAGATTTTGAAGCATGAGGACAAAGTAAAGCAGCTGAAGAAAGAATAATAGAGAAGACAGCATGAAGAGAAAAATAGGAAAGAAATGTGTTATAAACTTAACTGCCAAAATACTGCATAATGATAACTTGTATGAACAAATAGAACTGGAAATGTTGCCCTCTTGCTTTCCAAGAAGCTTCCTGCAAGTCACGAATATGACATGATTTAAAAGAAGGACAGTTTTTCTTTCTGAAGCACAGAGTAACAGGCACTTTTTGTACTCTTTAAGAAGTACACACACTCTACTAGTTTTTCAAATACACCTACTGTTCTGCCCATTTTCTGTCATCTTTGGGGAACTGAGCTACACACTTTAAAGGTGATAGAACTTGAGAGTTCATCAGAGTTAGATTTGTAGAGAAATAAATAATATACTAAATGCAATCTGGAAACATGTTTAGTTTTCCCAGAAAATTGAAGCATTAATTTCAGTCACATTTTATTTTCCTGAATTTAGCCAGATCTCCTTTTCTTTCCAAACTGAAATAGACAGGGGAATACACAGGGGAAGGAGGAGTTGTTCTGCCTTTTCTAAATAAATATTCAGTAGTGTAGAGCAGTTTTTCAGGCCCTGAGGTACAACCACTTTGGCAACTACAAGAAAATCAAAGAAGATTCTGGACTGCTAACAAAATCTTACAACAGCTCAACCCCTAGAGAAGGAGGAAGAGAGAATAGATTATCACTGCTAGCTGCAGGTGTGAACATATGTTCTCCTCCTCCCACCTAGTCTCCTTACTAGTGTAGGAACTGCTGGCTGTAAAGCATAGTTCCCTGGAAGCCATAAATACTTCAGCCAATACTTGAGGGCTGTTTTTGGACAGTAAGTTCATGTAGTAGCACTGGCAGTTTAAGGAGCTCCCTCGCTGTCCCCACTCTCACTTCAACCCAGCTGTGCGTTCCTCTGCTTGCATCACCTCACTGCCACATCTCCGTGCCTGGAGTGGGGCTGCTCTCTGTGGGACAATCTAAGGACACTTTCTGATTTTGCCAAACTTCCACTTGCATGGATTGCCTGCTCTCCTACAGCAGCCTTCAGTAGGTATTAAATAGGGTAGTTCATTAAGGCTATGTCTATACTAGTAAACTAACAAGTACATCTGTAGCAGTAAACACCACAAACCACTGCCCAGCTGTGAGGCCAGATCCTTAGGACTATCCTCTCCTACCCACCAGAACGGGAAGCTGCACCCAAAGCCCTTATTGGCCTGGTGCCTCCAGCCTTCTTGTGGCAGAAGCCAAGTGGAAGCAAGCAGCAGTTATAACAGACACAGTGTTAACAGTCAGGACAGTTGCATGCCAGTGCTAGGGCACTGTCCCTGGCCCTATTTAATTTAGTAGCAGAAACATAGCTAACAAGGCCAGAATGTAGCCCAGGGCACTCGCTCAGTATCATTTACAACATTAAATTCTTAACATGTTTTTGGCCCAGAACTCTCCTAGACAAGATGTAGACATAGTTCAGTAGACAGCAAAGACTGGGAGCTGGTGCCAAGAAGTAGTATGGACCAGTACAGGACAGTTTGTGCCATCTGCTGCCAAGGCCATAGCCCCATTTAATTTGTTAATACCAATATAATCAATGTGCAAACTTGTTGTTCTTCTGGGCCTGGAAGACTGATGGCACAGAGATTACTGCTGCCAGTACCATATGTATTCCATGAACTTTGAAGACTTATTAATATTTTTCATAGCTGTTCCTAGGAAAGCCCCTCAGAAAACATTCCTCCTGCTTAAGAAAAGTAATAATTTAAAACTTATTCTGATGAATGAGATGGGCTAGAACTAAACATGCAAATTTTAAGGCTTCCACAAAACAGTATTTTAAATTCATAAAAGTAAGGGTTTCTGGTCCTGTTACTAGTAGCAAGACGCTATGTTATGAGAGAAAATACTCTAAATTATGTTGAAAAACAAACCAAACAAACAAGGGTAGAGACACAGTAACAGAAAGCAAGAAGATTCAAAGAGTAAACAGATTCAAAAAGTGTTAGACAAATTCATTGACAGCAAATACTAAATAGATTTTGAAAGGAATAGGTTGAGATATATCCTTTAACACCCACTCATCCAACAATTGTGAATGTGGTTGGGTATGAGGGCTGTAGATCACAATCAGGCCCACATGCATCAGAAAGAACATCTGTTGTGGCCACTGACGGAGACCTGACGTGGGGTGAGATGGTCTCACCCAGTAGGATGTTCCTGTTGTAGTAAGGATGTTCCTTAGGTAAGTAAGGCCCAGAAGAGAATATATAGTTTTCTGTCTGTAAAGAATAGCAAGGAAGCCTTCTCTTACCTAGCTTCTGAAACAGCTCCAGATCCACCTCAAGGAAAATAAAGATACTGCTAATGGGAAGCTATGAACAGAGCAGTGTGATGAAGCTCTAAGAGTCAGTGGAATTAGAGTGGCAAAGTAAGAAGTCAAGAGGAGAAGGTAAGTGTGAGGTGTCTAAGATCTGGGTCTAAGTTTTAAACTCAATCTAGCCTAATTTTTAAGGTTTTTACTCCGTCCCACTCCTTGTTCTTTTATACTTGATTCACCTCTTAGGCAAACTATTTGCTTACTTTTCCTTTATTTAGTTTTTTGTAAACTTTCTCTTCCATTTAGGCAACACAATGTAGTAGCAGTGCTGACCCTGAGGTACAGCACTTCTTAAAGAGCTACTCATTTCTGTGACTTAATCGAAGACCATGTCTATGTGTCTTAGTGTGGAGCAGGAGGGTGCTTTGTTCTCACTTCCCATGTTTTGGTTCACATCTTGGAGTGGTCTCAGAGACTTCTTTGAATGAACCCAGAAGGTTCATGCCATGGACTCTGAATAGAAGGAGCCGCTCAGTCCACAGGGCCAGGCTACAGCTTGTCCACAATAAAACCCACGTAAGGGCATATGGTATGGACAATAACACCAAATGTTTCACTCTACGTATCTGCTGCAAAAGATCTGCCCTACTTGCTGATGTAGATGTGGCCCATAGCACTTTCTGTCTACAGCCTATTAGTGTTCTTTTAATATTTCAAAGAATATAAGATTAAACAGGCAAAGCAGAATTTTAATTTGCTGTTTTGAAATTTCAGAAAGAATGCCACAAATCATTGCATTACACTATTAGGAGCCTTTTAAAGAAGATCTTGTCCTTTGTCATTCGCAATAGGTTCTGTATTGTTTATGCTTTTTTCAGCCTGAAGCAATAGATGCAGCATTACATCCAGCTAGCAAGCTGCCAGAAATTTAGCCTTAGCATTCCAACTGACTGAGCTGGATTTGGCTTAGGCAGACATCCTGATTGTTTATGCACAAAGTTATTTGTGTCTAGTGCTGCCATATCTATGTGGTATATATGGAATACCTGCACTGTATGATATTTAATTTCTACAGATTCAAATGAGGCGTAATAGTCTGTGAGGTCGTGCATAAATTATAGAACTTCAAGTACTCATCAGTTTAATTTCTTCATTATTCAAATGTTTTCTGCTAAACAATACTAAAAATGCTTAAAATCTACTAAATGGACAGTAGAGGAATTTGCAGTGAGCAGTGTCATTCATGAGCATCTGAACTGATAAATCTTGTAGTTTGGATTTTTGTAGAGTTTGGAAGTCTCCATAGGAGATTAGAGCAGGCACCTCATATGTAACCTTCACTTCAATGGCTGCAGTTGTTGGTAGCAGATTCCTTGGGTCAGTATAAGAACGGCAACAGAGAGTTGCACAAATTAATTGCAAGTTGAATGAAGAAAAACACTTATTTTAAGTATCAAGGAGTTTTGGCTGCAGAAGTGAAGCCAGTCACGATGGTTAAGTATTATTCTCTTTGATTTTCCAAACACAGGCAAAGGCATCACTGTGTTTTATTTCAGGGCAAACAGGATATTGACTATGCATGGTACAAGTGAATCCTCTAGTCAAACTTTAAACACTTTCAGAATGTATCTGTCTATGAAGAGAGGTAGTATGTACTCTTCATGGGCTGTATACAATGAGAACTAAATATGGAGTCTATTATCCTTCCTCATAATACTGTGGAAGCATATACTCTTTTATAAATCCACAATAGCACTTGAGATAATAAAGTTGTTATCAACACTATACGCATATATAGTATTATTTTCCTTCTTTTGATTTCTAGACAAAAAAGAAAAAAAAACACAGAACTTCATATACTTGAACTGAGCCCAAATCTAAGTCTATCACTTTGCAGATCATTTACTCCTTTGAGTATTTCCCTATCCATACACATGCAGTATGCACAATCTGGATCCAAATGTGCAAATTAGAAGTGATTATGTCTGAGAAACTGGAAAAATAAAAAAATAAAGGCAGATATAACTGGAAGGTTTGAAAGGGCAGCTGAAAGGTCAAGAAATGCAGACACATAAAACAAAGCAGAACAGCTCTGTTGGAAGTGAGCTGGGGATGAGTGAAGTGCACAATAATCGAGGTGTTGAAATAGGATACCGGCATCTACAAGAAAGACATCCTGTACCTTAGGAGGACGAAAGAAATCAGATGAGCATACTCAGACAGTCTTGAGGTCTTCTTTCCAAGTGATCTGTATGCATATTTCCTACTAACAAATGACCCTTTTAAGAAAGAAAGAATATACCCTGGGTTAGGTTTTTCCAAACAAAGGAGACAGCTGAAGGGAAAGCTGGAGGACAGAGTGAATCAGTGATGGCAGGGAAAAAGCAAAATAAAATTGGAGTAGGCAATGTGATAAATGCAGCACAAAGGGAGCCTGACTAGAAAAGTTAAATGATGCCAGAGGACTTCTCAAACTAATGTGGATGTAAATAAAAAAGACTCACTCTTCAAAATACAAATACAACAGATATGTACATTAATGTTCCCCAGCTGCTGTGCTATAAATAGCATGGAGAAGGTAGCTGGGTCAGAGACCAGTGGGAGCTGCCCAAGGGCAAGGCTGAGGCTGAGAAAAGTCTCTGCAAACTAAGGCAAGCTGAGCTAGAATAAACAGGGGAGCGAAAGACTGGCATCAGGAAGGCACCACTCACGGGAGGGAGGGCAACAGCTCCCCAGCAGCCCCCTCGTCACTGCGTTACACACAGAGTCTTTTCTGACCAGCAGCACAACAGGTGCAGCTATACATTCTGCAGCTACATATTCTCAGATGTGACTGTGGATGGTATTGTCTTGGACAGATGTTTTGTCCAAAATTCCAGTTCATAGTATTCTGAAAGTCAGATTAAACATGATCTTGCTGGTTATCTTCCAACATCCTGGATCTGTTTGCTCTCTCTGATTGCTGGATCATTTCACAATTGCTTTAGCGGTTATGTAGATTATTATAAAAATATTTACTTTCCAGAAGCAGAAACCAAGTCCATTAGACTCAGTTCTTGAAAGCTTTGTTTCTTCTAGCTTCCTCTTGTGTGGGTTTAATGGGCTGAAACAGATGCGAAGGATGAAGACAGCGCAGTACAGTGCAGAGAGTCATTAAGAGGTCAGAGCATCACATAAACGCTTCATGGGTGCAAAATCGCAACAGCCAGCAGAGCACTAGGCAAAGATATAGCTAGCGACGGCCGTGTGCGAGGACCTCTGTCTCTCCGCTAAGAGCTATTTACAGAGGTGGCTTTGGAGGAAGCCTTTAGCAATAGCCGGTGCAGACTGGGTGAGACTGAAGCTCCTGCCTGTGCGGCGAGATAGCTGCCAATCTGCAGTGGCGTGCCTTAGTTGTTCCACCTCCACACAGACAGCAGGAGCTGACATTTTCCAAAACCGCTCTGGATATTAGAAGCCAAAGTTTCACCTTCAAGTCAATCTGATTCTCGGAAACAGGGGCCAAGTTTTTCCACCCTTTAGGCAATCTGAATAATGTTAGGGAGTGGTCTGAATTTCAGAAATGATGAGCTGGGCCCCCTTGCATTACTGAGGACAACCAAATGTAAGCTTTGAAGGAGCAGGTCCCATTAAAGCAACTCAAGAGTGCTCAGGCACTCCAAACCTGAAGAATCTCTGATTAGTCACTGCTTTTGAAAAGCTGTGGCCAGACCGCTCGCTATTTTCTGGCTGTGATCACATATCACATAAATCTGGATCACGAAATGATACTCTTACACACAAAATGGGGTCAGTCTGGACTGACTCCATGGGCTACATTTAGGCATTGCTTTTTGTTTAAATCATATATAGTGTGATCTCAGGTTCCTATGAATAAAGGCATATAAATAGCATACAGTAATGAGTGTGTGGGAAGAGTGTCACCTGTTTTTCTTTCTTAGGTAACTGTGCCTAATGTATTTAAAAAATAGATCAGACAATTAAGTAGCTATTATTGGCTGTTAGAGGCTATGTAAAAGTAGTACTATCTCAATACAGTTCCATGACAGCAGGCTGGACTTGATTTTGACACTCCAAGACACATTTAAGTATATTGCTGAGGTGGTAAAAGTGAGAAAAAGTCATAGCTTGATGTTACTGGGTTTCACAGTGGCTGCTTTTAAAGGATTAGTTTTCAAGCTGAGATGTCAATATACTTGATACAGAATGATGAAAAGAAGGCGATTGTTTTACATCTCTATGTTGATTAAATCCATCTTGTGAAGCTACAATGCTCTACTCAGTAGATTCTTCTTCTCTAAGCTATTTCCCTGAAAAAGCATCAGAAAATCATGTAAGGCATCCAGCTGTGGAGTAGGTAGCAAAGGCCAGAATAGCTTCTTTGCAAAGAAACTAGTGGCCACCTGGACAGCTGTTTAGCTATCAGCAATCTTCTCAGCAATCTTCTTGGGCACCAACTGTGCCAGGCACTCAGATTTATATTTTTATAGCTTGCTGAGATGGCATGGATTTCCCACCAAAAATCTCGGCAAGGTGCTCTCTGCCTGAATTACTTGGGCTGAAAAATCGCACTGTTCTGTTGTGCTTCCCAGCTGGAAAAGAAGCACCAGAGACAGAATCCACAGTGCTGAATTCAGCATGCAGGGATAGCCCATTAGTCAGTTGGCTGTGAAATGTAAATAATTTTTGCCTTTCAGAATATCCTCCCTTTCTGTCAAAATCCATCATGCACAACTGCTTACTCAAGCAAAAGTAACATGAAGTAATACTAAAAGATTCTCCAAACTCGCAGGCTAACAACAAACTTCTGCATTTCAGTCATTCATTCTTGTCACAACACCTTTGCAAACAGTCCTGTTTTGCCAGTATCGGTCTGTGCTGTGTGCTACAGTAGCACATAAGCTACAGTTCAAATGGCAAAAGCTAAATCCTTTAATAATTACAGGTCCAGTCTCTGGCCTCCCAATGTGAATGCGGAGCAGCTCCGCTAGCCTCATGAGCAAGGTTTACTGAAGTCTTAGTTGCAACTAAGAGTAGAATTTGGCCCACAATGAGCTAAAACTCACTAAAGACCACACCATGACAGAGATTTATGCATCAGCACAGGCATTTTATCGGGTGCAGAACACACTCGCTGGCACACACACTTCTCCAAACTGCCTCTTGAACTCCTTTACAAGCGGGACTCTCCCCTCTGCGTTTGCAGAACGGGGAAAGGGAGAAGAAGAGCCGAACTCGCGCCTCACTGCTGACCCACCGGCTGGGACGCCTGGCCCAGGGCTCTGGCAACAGCGCATCTGGGCACCACCTCTCCTAAAGCGGCAACTTCTATGGAATTTTTATTGTCAGTCTCCAAAGAGAAGGATCAAAAATAGCCAGAGGCCGTTACCTACATGAGCCTGCAGAGCTACATTCCAAGAATCTGCAGTTCTCAAGAACTTAAGCTATTTTTTTCTCTACTCTGGATTCTCAAGCTGATTACTTAGAAAGATGAATTTGAATCTATTTCAAAGATGGTTTGATAATGCACACTTTTGGATGTTTTGAAAGGTCCAGTCCAAAGGAAAGAAGGCTAAAAACCTAGAGAAACACTTCAGTCTTCTAAACTGAGCATAAATCCAGAAGCATATATCAGAGAAATACTCTGAATATTTGGCTTTCTTATCACAGCAGGGCTCCAACAGAAAGACTGTGAGTTGTTTTTCAAGGTCTTTGTAGATGGAAATTAGGAAGGTTTCACAGAATATTTATATTAAAGTTATCATTTTGAAAGAAAAATAGGTTCCTCTAACCAAATTTTGCTTTATTAAAATGGAAGAAAAAATAGTATCATTATCTGAAAAGCAAAGAGTTTATAAAATCAAATTAAATTTGGATTTGGAGACTGTAACATTTTTACTAATAGAAGACAGTAAATGCACAGAAACATTGAAAAACAGCTAAATCTGTTAAATAATTCATTGGAAGGGTAGAAGGCACAACTTAATCTGGATACCTGTTCCCCCAAACAGTATCTCCCTTTTAACAGGCAGATAAATTATGTCTAGACATAATTGCTATAAGACCATGCATACACCCAAATGGGTCTCTAGATGTCAGGATTAAACCTAAGCTTTTGACCTTGCCTTTTCCACTTCTTTGTCTTGTTGGCTTGTGCTTGAGCATATTTTGCCCTGTTACTGAAGGGCTCTGACTGGGTATCTTTACAAAAACTGCCAAAATTAAGGTTTTGCTCAGTGCTGGTGAATGCTTGTTCCGATCTTGTGCCATTAAAAAAAGCAGCAACTACCATGTCCCATGTTAGCAGCAAAGAAGCTGCTGTCCAATTTGAGTGAAATTGCAGCCACCACATTTCAGAGAACCCTTTCTAGCCTCATTTTTTTCCATAATTTCCCTCTATGTGCACAACACATTCATATGACCCACCAATGAATTCAGAGTGTCACTTTTAATTAAGTACATTGTTGAACTGATGGGCATCAAAAGAAGCATGGATTTTTTTTAAAAAAAGAAATAAAGAACCAAGAAATGTGCTCTAAACTCCCCGAATATTTTTTCAGGGCAAATTTATTTATGTCTTCTAGCTAGTCTTGCTGTATATTTTCTAGTACAGAGTTAAATTCAGTCCTTTGTCGAGTCTTGCTGTGTATTTTCTGACACGGGTGTAAATTCAGACTTAGAATCCAAAACATATTTTCTTTCCTGCTCAGTCCTCTTCTGCCTTAAGACATTGAACTACCTTAACAATTAATTAAGCCTTTCTAGATGGGAACTGTGCAACAGAGAACTTTTATCATATGATTAATGCTGAAATTAATAAAATTATTTGAAAAAGTTTACAAGTAACTTCATAGTTGTATACACATACGATCATGCTTACTAAATAAAACTATTTTCCGTGTTTCCTGAGTAAATGAAAGTAGCCTTCCAGCATCCAATTTTCCCTTATTCTTTGTTTTTTCATAAACTTGTTAAGACTATATGTACAAATTTTAATCTAGTAAGAGCTCTTAGCTTATAAAGACACCATTTTTGTCATCAAGATGACTAAATGCTCAGCTGATGCTGAAGTTACTTTGGCAGAAAACATCTCTTGCTGCATAAACTTAAAGCGATTCAACCTGTTGCTGACTGACTTCCAGAAAGAAGGATCCAGCTGCCAATACTTGCAGTGTTGCGTTTGCCAGTGGTGCCATGAGTAGCTGCTATTTGCCTGTTGAAAGGGCAGATATCACGCAACTGAAAGAGGTGGGTTCCCCCCTCCCTCCTCGGGTGATTAGCTTTGCCCTCCGAGTCAGATTCTTGAAAAATAAAAATCCTTTCTAAACGGTCTTAAACAACCAGATTACGAAATTACTCTTGCTCTTAATTCCACTAAGGCAAATTCTACTTAGCTGGGGAAGATGTAGCAGTGTTCAGACAGCTGGAATCATAATATTAAGTTTTAATATTATGTAATCACTTCATTCTCCAGTGGCAAATTAAAGTTTGTAAATTAGTATTTATTAAGGATTTTTTAGAATGAAGAAAGAGTGTTTATACCACTACTGTAGTTAGGAGCTCTAGTGAGTTTGTGAGAGACATTTCTGGAAATCAGACCTTTTTTCCCATTTCAGTAGTCTGCCTTAAAGACTACATGGAAATCAAAGCCACAGCACTAGCAGTCTGTACCAGTATAAAATAGGTAGATGCCAGACAGTGAGCTCCTAGTTAACAAAGGCGAATGATTTATTCACGACAAATATTTGTGCAGGCCTTGGTAAGGCCATTTGCAGAAGGTTATGCTCATTAATGTGACCCTCGAATTTCTCATGAAGGCGGCCCCAGGTTAGGCATGACATCTTTAGGAGTCTCATCATAACACAGTGGATTCATCGGGGAGGAGAGTCTGATATAGAGGAGCTTGTACACATTAAATAAAAAGTAAATCCTTTGTAGCTAACCTTTGCCATTAGCCCCGATTTGACAAGACACACAGAGGCTTCAGAACAAGCCCTCGTGTTGCATACCGCTGGATGCACTGATCTCACTGACTGCCTAGGAAAAGACAGATTTATTTCTGAATTTCTAATTTTCAAGCCAACAGTTGCTATACCCAGTCTTCTTTTTTTGTCCTTTTTCCTTGTCTACGTGCTGTCCTCTGCTCTGCTTGTGAACAGCCACCCTTGAATGTTTGAGTGCTGTACATTATCCAGGATGACTCGAGGGCTGGCTCGCCAGCAGCCACGCACCAGGCACTGCCGGGAGGGCAGGACCAGTGCTCCAGCACGGTCCTGTACCACAGCTTGTCCTCGTCTCCCTCAATCTATGTGTAGGGCCATAGCCTCACGTTGCGTTGTAACACTTGAACTCCCTGTATGAGCATGCAAAGCATGAAGATTAGCTCCTTAATATTCCTGCTCTCAGGAGTTTACAAGGTAGTGACGGCTGTGGGTACGAATGCGTGAAAGAGTTTGGTGCAGAAAGAGAGAAAGAAATGCATCTCTTGCCTAAGTCTGCAAGTCTGGCAAAACTGGTTCAATGTTTTGTCCATGCTTTTCACGAGCAGTCAAACTTACACTTTGGGTAAAGTGAACTGTTCAGCGAACTGCACTGAGTACTACAGGCTTCCACCATGTTCAGAGCGGAGCTCTCCCGGTATGGCTGTTACTGCAGCCTGCCACGAGTTCTGGTTTCCTGCCCATGAAAGAAGGGGGCTGAGTGCCACACAGTGTTGCATCCTGCTTGCTGGAGGCTCTGGAACTGGATCCCAAAGGGTGGGAACAGCCATATGATGTTCCTTTTACTTTCAACAAGCACAGCAGAAAATACAGCTTAGCATCACTTTACCGATATTCACCCTCATTCCCCTGTATGATTAGGCAATATCTGTAGTGATCCAACCATTAGTACTCACGCTGCACTGCAGACACTGCGATGTCTCAAATACATGAATGAGCTCTTCCCATTTCCATCTCCAGCGCCGCTGCCTTGCAGTAATGTGCTCTGAAACAGCAGCGTGCCCCACGAAGCGACAGAAGGTGGCTAACCGGGGCCTATTTGCACAGATTTCTCCTTCTAGCCACAGACCACAGTTTCTATGCATCATTCTGAGATATATCTCAGGTTGGTCCTGAAGTGTCAATCAGATACCGCACACAAGTGTGTATGTGGGGAAGTGAAGAGGGTGAAAAAGATCTACAGAATTTACTGCAATACTGTGATTAAACTAAGATGAGCAGGAATTACAACTAATTTTTCCCTTAGTTTAGAGATGCAATTGCAATTAGAAATCAACCACTGTGAAAGTACAATTTCTGTGAGTTTGAACTGAAAAGGCCAGCTACGTGTGCATCCATGTCATACACGGGTGCTTCAAACTCATCATAACAAGGCATTTAATTTTTTTTCCACGCGTTGTGTAGCCATTCACTAATTGATCCTCATTACACCGAGAAACAGAAAGGTTAGATTTATTTAGAGCTGTACAATGAATTAGTTGGCAGAGCTGGGATTAGGATCTCTGGGGAAGTGGTTCTCAGCCTTCTACTCAATTCACAATATTAGTTAACTTTCCACATATAATTCATTTGTTAATTTTGCTCTCGTTTCTTTTTTTTCGTCTAGGATTGCTATTGTTAGCAGGTTTAGTGCCTACAATGTAGCTGACACTTTCCAGACATACAACCAAGAAAAATCATTTTTCCAAGACTGCCTATAAAAATACACTGCATGTCTGAGATCACTTTGAATTAGAGAGGCTGGGAGTTTTTAAACATTGGTATGCATAACGTATTCAGTAAAACATTGTAGATTGGTAACTAAAGTTCAGTTTGTTCTCTTGCTTGATGTGATTGTAACTTGTTGCTTCTTCCAATTATTTAGTCCAGCATGTTAAAAATTAGTAAAAAGGTAGTTTCACTGACCTTGGAAACTCTTAAAATCACATGCTTTTCCAGCTTTCAGAGCCTGATCGTAGTCTCAATTATTCATGGCTTTTTACCTGTTTAACATTTACATTAATGGAAGTGAGATAGGAATTTAAGTCAATTTTTTATATCACTGCTATTTTCTGATTTCTAGCAAGCAAGGCCAATCCAAAACTACAGCCAAATTCCTGCCTCTCATGCTTATCAGAAATATGTATTAAAAAATACATACTCTATATAAAAATACACTATGTACGTACACATTTATGATACATATCTGTATATAAATACTTCTAGAAGAATGTATTTTTAAGCAGATAAATATAGAAAGTACTTTAGAAAAATATTAGAAGTTAACTTGCTGTGTCTGTTAAGTTGGGCTGTCACGTTGCATCTGTAAATGTCTGTTCTCTTCTGCCATCATGCGGTTCTTCCTGAAGTACATAAATAAATATGTATTTATATATATAAATACAGCAGCCATAAGGGCACATAAGAGCACGATACTCCAGTGCCTCTTGAGTACCTTGGGCAAAACTGGAGTAGCCGCCTTTGAACTTCAAAACTAGGTAGGACTGTTTGGAGAGACGCAAGAAGTCCATAACAATTTTCCATACCTTCAAGTGCTTCACGATCTAAAAGTTGAATGCACAAATATTTATATACTTTTGGTTTTCAGAAAAAAAAACAGATCAAAAACCAGCCACTTTACTGCAGAGGTGTTTCTTTTGTAGTGTGCTACCTTAGTGCTGTTTGGGATGACTAATGTTCTGGGCATTTCTTCTGGAGAAGTCCAGGAGCTGAATCCCGCTGGGCTGCTCTCTGCGTATCCCCAGGGATCACCCATAGCTCCAGAAATGTTCTTCTCCTGCAGGCTGCCAGAGGCTGGTGCACAGATACGTTGTAATACCTTTCAGTTTAACAGATTAGATCCTCTCTGCCTGAGATTAGGCTACTGATGAAATGGGTCGAAAAGAAAATGTGCACAGTACAGCTAGTCCAAAGAGAGGATCTTTTTCTTGATTTTAGTAGTCAGACCAGTCAAACAAGGAGCTATCCACCTATCTCCTTACTCAGAGGTGTTCTGTAAGTTCCTACTCCTCTAGCAAGGACCTGTCAAAGAATATAGCATTTTATTAAATTTTATTTATAAAAAAGTAGTTAAAAGGCACATCTCTCAAGAATTCTTGTACAATGGCATTCAAGTTACTACAGTTTTCTCCATAATTAGCAGAAAACAAAACTGGTACATCTTTCGGATAGGTGGAGGGATGTTGATGTAGTATGTGGTGGCTTTTGAATACCACATTTGAGGAGCCAGTGTGAAAGGACTTCACCCTCACATACTAGCAAGCATCCCGGGTAAGTGCATATTTTTGCCTTTCTATTGAAAATAACAAAAGAGGGAAAAGTAAACTTGTGTCATTTCATTAAACAAAGGATAAAATAATGTCTCAGAAATAAGTTACAGAAGTGTTTCTTTTTTTCCCTGAATGTATCCTCAGTTTGTAAATAGTTAATATTTCCTTTAACACCAGTTAATCTATAAATATCTTTTTGACCTCTGGATAGCAGCAGCCTTAATACATCTGTATGTCAAACACTGAAAGTTTTACTTTGATTCACCCACTTTAAGATAAGCCATCATGTGTGCCAGACAGCTGTTTCTTCTCATAGCTTCCCACATAACTAAAACTTCTGCATAGTTACAAAGCAAAAAATGACTCTAGAATCACAGAGATATATGTGCATTACCCAGAACTAAATGGCTTCTGCTTACTTGCTTCAGCCAAGTATAAACTATGAAAAAGCATACTAACTCAGCTTCTAAATGCAAATTTCTTGTCAGTGTTTCACTCTAGTAGTAAATACTTCATCTTCAATTTTTTCCCCCATTGCTGATTGTCTGAAGCAAATGGTAGAAATATGCAACTTTTATTCAAGGTGGCAAACATGTTTTGCATTAATGGCCCTCTCAGTCTCAGAGATTGCTTCCCCATACTTGATTGTTCAATGTAATCAACACATATTTTAATGGCAAATAATTTGCCACAAAAGCCTCTCAACCTATAGAACAGCTCTTTGTAACTTTTCTTATAAACCTGAAAGCATTTTTTTATATATTAATCATTCTATAATCCCTTTAAAATTACCCATCTCCACCTTACAGATAGATATTAAGGACAAGGAAACTTTCTGAAGCTTAAGTGCTTCCAGTTCAGGCATTGCCGGGCCGAAAATTTAGGTGGTTGAATGCAGTGGATGATTGAAGAGAGCCAGCGGCTGCTCTGTGGAGTCAACGGGAAGAGTCAGGCACGGCCAAAGGCCAGTACTCAGGGACTGGAAAGAATTAGGTCCCTCTAACGGATGTCATACAAAAACTGCTTGGAACTAGAGAATAAGAAATGCTGGAAAGAAATCAGGAAGAAAGCAATATAGAAACTGCAAAGATTGTGTTAACTGTAGCAGTATAGCCAGGAAATAATTTGGCTTCTGGAAGGTCTAGATAGGTGTGGCAGAAGTAGGAATTACTTTTGACCAGAGATCAAAAATGTGGTAGTTGGTTAAAATGCAATTGTGTCATGTGATATGTTAATTTGGGCACTGAGGAAGTTTCAATAAGAATTTTATGAATGGATACGATTTTGGAAAGCTACTAGCAAAGACCAAAAAAGTTTTGTGAGCTCATTGAGACCTAAATGATGTTTAAAATATAAGAAAAATGCAAATGGCAACCAAAAGCAAAACTATTCCACGTGTATACACACACACACACACACACACAATACTGTGTATATGCAATATACAGAAATATGTATGTGAAATGGTTCGGATTATAAAAAGAAACGATTAAGACAGGCTTTATATTTTAGAACTTTCCTCAGACTGGTAGGTTTTACATGTGTTCATCATCTTGTTTGGCCAAATAGGTGGAACGTTTGGGAGGGATGATAGCTGCTCTCAAGATTTGCTTAGCAAAAATGCTTTGACTGTTTTTCCAATAAGTAGTGCTCAGTTTACCATGTGGTTTCTAACGAAAGTTGTGACTTCCTTTCACGTCAGTTTGGCCAGAGTCAAATCAAGTTAAGATTAATATGAGTTAATTAATCCCTATCTAATCTCAGCAGAATCTAAAGCTCAATAGGAAGCCAGAAGAAGCCTCGCTGGAGAGAGAATGCATGGATCCTAGTCACCTAGTGCTAGCATCTTAACTCATGCATTTTACACGCCATCAGCATTATATAAAAAATAAGCGACTAAGAGAGACAAAAGTAACTATTGCAAGAAGGACCATAAAGCCAAATATTCCCTCAAACAGGAGACTAGAGTCAGCTCATTCATTTTTTGCCCCTCTTTGCTAGTGGTTCTTGTGCTTGATTGCACTGTGGCTCAATTTTAAGGTGAAAGTTGTCCTGGGAAGCCTCTTCCTAACCCTGTGATCTGAGGGGCTCCTGAAAAATAAAAGGAAGCAGGTTCAAACCCCCGCTGCAATGAGAAAGCCTGGCATTCCAGCTTTCTTGGTGGGTTGGTGCCACTACGAACAAGCAAGGTCACTATGAAAAGGCAGACAGTAATCTCTCCTCTGCACCTGTTCTAGAAGGAAGGCAAAAATAACTTTTAGGTATTGCCCTGGATTCAGATATCATGCTGCAGATAAAGATGCCATGAGTAACCTGGTCTTTGAACCTCCTCATCAGGATCACAACAGGGATTTGGGGGGGAGGAAGGTACCTACTTACCCAGAGGATTATTTCTGCAATTACTTAAGTGTGTAGAGAACTCTGCAGCTGCAAATATAAGCACTCAGTACCTCTGAGGATCTCTGAAACATAGGTTACTATTGCCTTTTGTGGGCTGCAGACAAAAACTACTGTGGCAGCCTGCGTCTTTCCCCCCTCAAGCGATTTGCCCTTCTCCGTAGGAGTTTGTGTTGAGTTTGGCTGACTCCTGAATTTCATTATCCTCCTTTGCTTATGAGGCTGGACACCATCTTCATTTTTCTTACTCGAGTTTAGTTTTCCATGGTGTCAACAGATTGCAGGGAAGCTGCTCTGCTGATCTCCTCATTCCAAAACTGAATAAATAAGTGAAAGTTGCTAATGTTACGTTATTATTATTATTATTCCTCCAGTTTCCCGAGCTAGGAGAACTTCTGACAGCTCATGCAGAGCACAAGGCTGTTGGTAGTTTTCTTTCAACATAATATACTAATAAGAAAATTTCTCATCGTATCTCAACAAGTGTGTTTTGTTCCGTATAATGTAATGTTGACATACTTGTGGACTGCTGTTCTGAGCTTGGGTGTCCAAGTGTATTAGATTTGCACATTGCACTCTTGAATTTGGTTGGTAAAAATAAATTAACATTTACCTTCTTCAGTTCCAGCTGTTGATGAGGTATTTTCAATTCCACTGATGGTATGTTTACAACCAAACGTCTGGAGAACAGTAGAGACCCTTATCTGAAATCACCAGATATCTGAAAAGTTCATCTATGGGTTCTAAACCTAATCCTTCATTAATTTATTAAATACCTGGGAAGACAATGACTTTAGTCATCTCACTAAGTAAACAGATTAAGAAAATGATTTAGTCTAACTTTAGACTAACAACTATGAATGTTAAGGCCCTCAATCCTAAACTTCATGTCAGAGTTTTCATGTCTTCTCACAGTGGAGGTAACCCCTGTAGGGACTGGGCATGCCGTGCTATCAGCTGAGGTGTTTTTATAAAATATATCCAACCCTTCACAAATGCAAAGAGAACATAGCATGTGGTCAGACATGTACAAAGTAACTAAAACTGGGACCTACTTTAATTGACAGTAACGAACTCTGACCGTGAAGCAGTAGTTGTTTCTGTCCTAAATGACAAACTGCCATGTCCTATTACCTAGAAGCTTTAAGGCCTGACACACGCTATTTCGTCTAACGAAAGCAGTTGAAAAAGAAAAGATAAGTTAACGTATACCAATCAGACTTGATATGGAGCTGTATTTCCCCAGGTAGCCAAGAACTAAACACCAGTGATTTTTCTAACCGTGGCTGCGTTTGTCTGTTCCTTTTATTTCAAGGTGTGCTTAAATCTAAAACAAATCAGCATCCCTGTATCACTTAACTGGCCTCTTATCCCCGGACATGAAAAGGTTGAAGTTACCATGAGGGATGACTCCTAGCTAAGCAGGCATTTTACCAGAGAGAGATGACCACATTTTAACAAGAGCAGAAAATGAAAGCTAATCCTATGCTTCTGCTCTCTACGTTAGGAAAGGATGGTTGCAAAGCAGCGTGCAGGCTAACGACGTCCCTGCCGGCGAGCCTCTTCCTCCTAAGGGTAACACCACTTAACGTGTGCCTCTGAAGGAGCCCTTTGCCTCCTGCCTTACGTTTTGGCTTTTCAGGTCCGCAAGGCGATGCCCGCAGTTTTGCTTGGAGCTGATGCAGTGCTTGAGCCACGGCTTGAACTTCTGAAGTAGGTATCACTCCTTCAGCGTCACATGTCCTGATTTGCCAGGTCCCCTTTGCAGCGTCTTCTCTGCCAGACCACGATTTCCAGATACCAGCGCACAGGCAGGCGTCTGGCCGTGAGGCTTAACTCCAGTTCGGTGTTACCATAAACCCTGCAAGTACACCCATGCTCTAGAAAGAGGTTAGGCAGCCTGGCTCATCTTTACAGACTTGTGTATTTAGTGGAACGTTACCTTCCCGGATATGCTGAAATTCATTAAAATGAGAAATATCTCCCTTAGGAATCCTAGAAATATTTCATTGATTTATAATTAAGATAAAGCATGTATATCGTAGCATTTGTAAATGTCTAAGGATTTATTTTTGGTGTGTCTTAAAGGCTTAGGAAATACAGGATCCATTCTGGAAAGGCAGTCGAGGAGCACCTTGCATGTAACAATCTCTGTACTTTAATGCTGTGGACATTAAATCCTTTTATACCACATTAGTCATCAAGGACTCTGAAGTGTTCTTTAATGACAGGATTAAAGCTTTACAAAATTTTGTATTTTCCACTTTGAAACAGCCTAAAGATTCCTTAGGGCAAAAGGAGAATATGAATCAGATACATGAAGGTAAACTAAGTGTCACAACACTTGCCAAAAATTAAGGTGGTTTGTTTTGCACATATACCTCAAATGAGTGAACCTTGTATCAGGCACTAGATGGGCAGAGTTCAGACAGATGAACAAAATTAAACATGCACGTATGAAAAGAAATTAAATGCTTCTGGGAAGTGTGAGCTACAAGCAGAAATAAAAAGCATCCAGTTAAGCTGTCTGTGGTATTGTCCACCTTTTATTAGGCAACCACAATGAAGTTGCAAAAAAATTCCTGAAGAAGCAAAGAAAAAAAAAACAGGCATATGCTATAGCAAAAACATGGACACTATTATTCTGACTGAATATCTTCTTCAGTAGTAATTCCATTGATTTCATTAAATCTCTCTATAGTATGAGCATAATCCAGCTGAGTGTCTAAAGGGCCTATACAGCCAAAAATATAGTACCACTAAAATATAGTAACTACCTTTGATAAGAGAAGAGAAATCCACAGACCTTCCTTTCTGGTCCCATCCATATCAGAAAGAATGAAATAAGAGTCCACAAAAATGTAGGGCATGCAAATGGGATGAACAAGACGGGCCAGGACTCCTGTCGCTGGCCAAAACACAAGTCCTCGTGCGGGGCTCATCTGGATACAAATCTTCACCTTCATCTGTAACGGGAGGGGTAAATTCTGTCTATGTAGAAAATTTTCAGAAATTCCTAAAGAACCTGGCTACTTAATGTCTGAGCCAGGAACCCAGCTTGTTTCATCTGTCCTCAGGAAACACTTTGAAAGGAATTCAGCTCCACCTTTAGCAAGCTCTACGCAAAACCGTGGTTAATTGCAAGGTTCCCTTACTGGGACTCTAAAATACCTTTTCATCTTCCTGTGGTCTCTCTGATTCTATGGCCTCTTTGGTTCTCTTAAAAAGATCCTGAATCTTTGATTTGGCATTTTAAGAATGTTTTGTTTCATCTTCTAGACACCAGTGTTTTTGTCTCTATACACAGTATTCCTTTTTTTTTATCAGTAGATATTTTGGCTTAGAAAAAGTCTGGCAGCAATACTATGGACAAAGTGTTAGGGCAGGGAAGGAAAATGAAGTATAATATATATCCTTTGCCCATGCCCCAGTGTATGAATTTATAGCTCTGAGTTGCTAGTTTGAGTTTATTTCCAGTGTCCAGATTTGTATATGCTTTACTGGAGAGACATAATAACACAGCAGTTCCAAATTTGAAAATAGCTTTATCAGCTTTTCCATTGTATTTTACCTTTAAAATAACTAATATTCTCTATTGCATAGCTCTCATATTCATGTTTTTTATCTGGGTATTAACTGAATAATTCACCACCTTGAAACTGCAATTTATGTGCACTAATAAAAAAAGATGAGCACAGGTCCTAGACACACTATTTATCTGAAAGATGAGCCTGAGTCACAACATTTCTACCCTAGTGTGATTTTCCCCATTTTTCAGGTGATAGAGATGCAGTGCTGGCTTCTAACTCACATGTCATTTAAATGGCCTTTCATTTGTGTTTATAGTTTTTTTTTTTTTTTTTTTTTTTTTTTTTTTTAAACAAGACAAAACGAACATCTAGGATTCAGGTGACTTTCTGTTTGGATTCATTGAAGAAGAATAAAGAAGATGGGGGGCAGGTTTAGCTCATTTGGTTAGAGCGTGGTGCTGCTAATGCCAAGGTTGTGGGGTCAATCCCTTACAGGCCATGCTGAGGGCTGGACTAGATGACCTCCAGAGGTCCCTTCCAATCTTACCATTCTATGATTCTATGTTATTATCAGATATAGTCAGGCTGAGCTGAGGAGTAAGTATTTCAAATGTACACAGAGTGATTCGCTGCAGGGTCACAGTATTTAAATACTCTCCATCCCCACCCTGGAGAAGCCGTACAGTGCTGTGCTTTTAAAGTTGGAAACTCAGTTTACAGATGTGATGGGAAATAGTGACTATTTTGATTACAAATTTAGACTCTTCATCCCAAGAGGTCTTACTAGATCCCAGGCTCAGGGACAAATTCAGGCTCTTTTTTCATGCGCCGGGAACTCCAGTAATTCAACACACAGTTGAACAGTAATTAAAGACATACACATTCAGCTGCTGAAAGCCCAAATACCCTTTCATGCTCGGCTCTCAGGAAAAAGCTATATCCTTCTTGCGCAACACAACCAGTCTTCCTGTCTTCATCAGCACAAGCAACCCAGCTGCGTAGCTGTGGGACTCCCAGAGAACCAGGAGGGAATAACTAGTATTTTATTATTTTCCATAAGTTGCTCTTACCAGTTTGTTTATAAGGCTTCTGTCTTCTCCTACACCTGCACGTGTAGGTGCAACAGTTGCTACAAAATATGTAATCGACTCTCTAGCGCATGAGTCCGAAGCTATAGGGGCATTTCCGAGAGAGCTGCTCTGGTCGTATTTGAGCTGGCTGGCAGGGAAGCAATGCAGAGAAACCCTTTTCAGAGTGCCATCACTAACCGATGCGTTTATACATACCGGGCACACTAATGCCATGCTTTTGCTTTTAGACCCTTTCGCTCTCTTATTTCCTGTCTCTTAAGTGTCAAATTCTTCATGGATGTAAGAGGCAAACCATAGGTGAAGAACGTTGTAGGGGAGCAGAGGCTGGATACTGCGGAGCTCTTATCAGGGACACCTGAAGTGGGAAGGAGACAAGAGAGTCTCCGGAGACAGCACAGGGCAACGCGTTTTGAGCTAGCACGTGCATGAGATTTTAGCAAAGGAAATGACGCATAGGAAGGAGAAAAGAGGGAGAGGAGACATTGCAAGAGCGCTCCCGACTCTGCTAGGAGTTCTTTACAAGGGGGATAGTTTGAAAAAGATGGCAATTACTTTTTTAGTCAATAAATTTAATTCCAATGAGGGCAATCATAGCTGTTTGTATGTACTCTATAAATTGTGCTTTCTGCACTGGCACAAGCCAGGAAGTAAAGAATCCCGAAGAAACTGAAGAAAAAAAAATATCCAAGCTTTTTCCAACAAAAGCAAAAAATTAAGATATGAGCAAATGAGCTCATATTACAAAAGCCATGTTTTAACTAAGATTAATTCCTTGTCATACAAGACAGTCTTTGTATTTTGATTTCTGGAGCAGCTGGCATAAATCACCTAAGCAGCAATTGTTTAAAACACAAACAAAAACTTGTGATGAGTTAATCTGACATATTATTGCAAGAAAATATTTTGGCTCCTTCAAAAGTGGCAGTCATGATCACCTGAGTTTACCAACTGCCAGCTGCTTCCAAGACGTAAGCTTATTACCTCCAGAATATTAAAGTTCCAGAAAAATAACATGTCTAAGATGTTTTAGTAGAATATTTATAAAATGGATTACTGGCAAAATTGCTTTTGTTCATTTTATTTCAAGGAGGTTTATAGGTGAAAACCTGTCTAGTTTCTGTACACATATTAAATGAGAGAGATTAGCTAAATGTGCCTTTTAGAGATGGATTATGTGAGCTCTTAAATATTCTCTGTATTCATTTAGAAAAATATGTCTGACAATAGCATGCATTAACCTCACAGTTCTCTGGACTGGTTTTATATACACTGCAAAAAAAATGTTTTATGATATTGCTAGCCATTGCAATACAGTTAAGAATTCTACATTTTCAGACATTCACTAACTCCACCAGAGAATTACTGATGGAAACAGAAACAGAGTGTTTCTGTATAGACCGGGAGATAAAGTGATGACAGATTTTCAACAGTAAAACTTTTTACAGAAAACAGTGGATTTGCCATACAGGCAAATCAGGAGAGAACAGGGACTGTTTCACCAAACCACAAGTTTATTCTCCCATGAGTTGAATAGTAGTGGAAACCTGTAACTCAACAGGTATTATCCCCTCTAGATCCCCTGGCTGCTCTTGCTGCACATACAGGACCAAAATCCTTATGAATTTATTCTGAATATACAAAGAACAAAATGTGGTGTGTGTCCGTGCAAGGACACTCACATACCATTACAAAATCCTAGCGGTTCTCTCAAGAGCTTACAAGGTTTTCGCATACTCCTGCATGAGGAATGCAGCTCCCCACGGATTCAGTTGTGGGGCAGACTTGTCCTTTGAGGTTAAAGCTCTTGCTACCATGTCGGGAGCACAGGATTTCAAAGGGGGCATCTGACTATGATGAATGCTGCTGCTGCGTGCTGAGAATCCCTACTGCACGTTGCAGAAATGGGGATCTTGCAGACATTTTTCTTGTTAGAAATCCTCCCCAAGTTTACAAAAATCTGCCACATAGCTGAGCACATCTTAAAAGTTCATTTCAGTGGTTTGAAAAAAATTCAGTGCTCCTATAAGCACTTGGATTCCAGCACAGGTGCTTTGTATCTCCTCCAGTGAAACTATACCATACTGTAACTAACTGCCCTTGGTGACTTTGAATATGCGATAAGTAAAAAATGAATTCAAGCCTTAGCTTTCACTCCATGTGAACTAAGTGACACTTAGTATTATTCTATTTTTTTTAATACAGTTACAGGGTTTCTTCAGCAAAGGAAGAAGCCACAGTTTCCAGTAAGAAAAAAAGCAGTCTGTTTTGGAAGCTGTATGAAAATTCGAGCACTGTCCTCACCAAAGGGCATATGCTCCCAAATGTAAACCTCTGCCTGGCCACTTCAGCATCTCTAAAAATTGGAGTAATTACAAGTGAATAAACGTGGTAGTTGAGCATGTAGATACTTCATCACTGAAGCAGAGATTGTGTCCTATGGTCAACACTGAGAACCAGAAATCTATAGGAAATTCAGTGGCAATACACATCATGAGCACTTGGGGTGTAGTCTTTGTGCTTGTTTGGCAGCTTTTGGTGAGAGTGCTCTCCAAAGGCAAGATTTGCCTTGCCAAGCGGGGAATGGGAGCTGTGGTGTAGTCTTCTAAATCCCATTCGCCTTTAACGAGACCGACCTGCGGGTGCTCCCATTGAACATGCAGCCCGACACTCAGGTCCCCTACATACAGGGGGTTGTGTAGATGCCACTGAAGAGCACGTTGCATTCTTAAAGGTCATTCGGCTTCAAGGTTATAATAAAGTTTCTTTGCATATAATGTGGATACCTCTAGTCATTGATCTGTAGAAATAACTTAGTTGCAGCACAGCAATGCTTGCTCTAAATTTAGTTTGATATTATGCCTAAAAGGTTCCGAAGTGCTAAAAAGAAGAGCACTCAGAAATAATTTGGGTAGTTTATATTCCTAATTACTGTTTGTTTTCTCCAAAGACCTTCTGACACAAACTCCCTCCATCATACCATCTTTTAAAAAGAGTATAGAAATTAAGTTAATGTCAGCTAAATACCTCATAAGATCACTACCAGGAGACTGGATTGCACATTTTCAGGGAAAAAGATTCATTGTCTTTTCTAGCTCTTGTCCTATATCTTATCCTGTTTTTCCATGGAAAAATCTCATCTTGGCTGCAGATTTTCAGATATACTTTCAGTCTGGAGGGAAAAATGATGTGTTTTTCTTTTGGGCTATTTTCTCTTTCTGTTTGGGATACCTTTAATTCTTCTTGAAGACCTGATATAACCTTAGTTTTGTACATTTTTTTCCTTCAAAGATCTGACTGTGATAAATAGCCAAATGAAATCTGATAAAATTGTTCCTGCCTCTGTTGGAGATTTCCTAGATTGCAAGAAGAATATAAATGCTTTCTCCTTTCTACCACAGCTGCAACAGGAGGGAAAAAGGGCACTGCAGAAAAAAATGTTTGCTCCCTCTGGCTAGCTGATAGCCTCATTCGGTGTTTGGTATAGAAATATGCTCAAGATTTCTTGTTCTGTTTAATTATTGTTTTTATATGATTCTTCACTTAAAAGGGGCTATATGAAAAATTCACCTTAGCAACTTAGTGAAAAGTAGCTGCAACAGCTCAATCAGCTCAGCTATAACAATTTTTCATCGAAAATAGGTGATCACAGAAAAAAGGTGAACAGTAACAATCTGATTTATTTTGGTGAGTAACTACTGACCTCAGTGATATATGGGAACAGGTGGTTTTAGAATCTATGCTTTTCTTTCTCATTTTGCCTACATTCAGAAAAAGCAGAATCAACATTGCTGGGATAGGGAAGGACTAATTGCAATTAAATGATATTCCAGTGCTCACAAAGAAAGCATTCCTCATTGTTTATAGCTTACATAAGGGTTTAAAACTTCTTAGAGATGGAGATGAGTGGTTCAAACACCAGCCTTTTTTCTGCACATGATAGACCCTTGGAGCTAAAAAGATTCAGATTTTGGTTCAAATTTTGTTCTCACCAAAAGATGAAGGGAAAGGGGTGTGTTCACTTGCAGGCATTTCTAACATCCTCTTACCTAATTCTTAACAAAATGTAAGAAATTCACAAAACTTTTGTGAACATTTCTTGTGATCATACAGAGAGCTGAGGTGAGTCTTCTGAAGTCCACCTCTTTCAGAAATCAGGCACCTGAGTATCACAGCCTTCCCACACCTAAGAGTTATAGGGAAGTTATAGAGAAGCCCGTAGTACTCTCTTTTCAAAGATACACAGTAACAGGCCAAGAAGCAACAGGCTTAAGTTGTCTCAGGGGAAATTTCACCTGGATGTAAGAAAAAAAAAAAAACGCTTCACTGTGAGAACAGTCAAACATTGGATTAGTCTGCCCAGTCTTCCCCCACCCCCAGAGAAATGGGGGACTCTCCCTTGATAGAAATATTGAAAACTGGGCTAGAAAATGTTCTGGAAAGCCTAAACCCCAGTTTTCAGTTGAAAGCTGAACCAGCTGAAGGCTGGAGTAGATCATCTCCAGAGGTTCCTTCCAGTCTGGAATTTTCTATGATTCTATCTCGTAATTTACCATTTCTTCTGCTTTTTTATAAAATGTATTGTTAGTGCTTAAGAAACATTATGCTGTGCAGAGTGTGTGTTTACCTAATTAATATATTAAGTTATATGAAAAATAAGATCATTAAATTGTATCCATGGGATTCAGACAATGGGTATAGCTTGAAAGTTAAACTAAGGTATTCAGATAAGGGTCTAGAAACACTAGTCACTAGAGCTATAGCTACCGCAGTAAAACGAACTTGCCTGGTGTGATCCTAGGCATGTATGCCAACAGGTGCAGAACAGTCTGCACCGATGCTAGCAAGCTGTCTTAATCTTCCAAAGAAGTGGCTACGAGCAAATACCTATTTGAGATGGTCCCTGTCCTATCCTTGCTGCCAGCAGTTTCTGGGCAAGAACCGGGTAAGGAAGGTGCTGCCTGGGACACTCTCCTACCGGAAAGTATGCTAGCAGTTTATAAGACAGAGGATGGTGGTTTTCAGTGTCCAGACATGTTCCTGGGCAAAATTGGATTTACAGCCTAAAAGTAAGAAGGAGGTAGGAGTAAATAGGCCCTTATTCTGCTGTGTGTGGGCCAGCAACTAAAGAATAACATTGCATGTAAAAAGCATCATTAGCACAAAATGTTAATTCTTTCTGCTCCAAAAGTGCAGATCACTTTTTAAAAGAAAATAACATAAACCTAACTTGTAGAACAGATACGATGAAAGAATATTTTATAAATATGTAGAAGATAAAATTCTAGATTTATGGTTTAATTAGCCAAGGAAAGGGTGGGAAAATAAACAAACAGAATGTCCTTGCTATCTCAAATGAGATAAATTAGCTTGCATGAGTACATTCAGTGTTATGGTGCATCTATGCTATCAGTTTGACTCACTACCTTTTTTCTCTCTGGGCCCCAGACATTGATAACAACATGACATATATCCTAGTTACTCTGCAGACCAGATATCTATCTTTCTCTGAAAGGAAACCTGTGCGTTTGTGACGAAATGGTCTGTTCTGTGGTCCAAATAGAGTATATTCATGTATGACCAGCACAGTCCTCCAAAGGTCCTAACATTCCTGATGTGTAAAACATCACTCTAGTGAACTGCAGAGCTGGACTCCTACTAGTCAGCAACAGGAATATTTTGAGCCAAAGAAATTCACTATCATCATTAAACACAAGGGCAGAGAGAATCAGCTTAAGAGGCTGAGTCCCTCCTTCATGGTTGCCTGCAAGGAAATCACCTCTGTCTCCTAGATGAGGAGATTGCCTTGGGACACAGGAGCCTAGCCACCTACCAGAAGATGTCCCCACAACTTAGCATTACTGAACATGGCTGCAGCACCTAGCTATTTAAATATCACTTAATGCCACCCATGATGCCACCTAAAAGTCAAGAAACTTAAAGTTGCTTTTATAGGAAGCCAAATAAGGATCTGGTGCATCTTGAGACACATTTGTACATTATGCTGTACCATTCCATGACCTTAAAGCATGATCAGTGGACTCAGTAGCTTTCAACCTCTTTGACCTTCAAAGCTTTTGGAAGATACAGAGGAGGGTCCATCTTTCAGGGTTTCACCATTGCCCCCTAGTAATATTGAAACAGAGCTCAGGTGGACTGTTCCCCTTCACCTCAGAGCAGGCCCCTAGCTCCTGCTTCACCTACATCAGGTTAAGGACTCATAGAGGAAAAAAAAAAAGGCTTAAGGGACAAAGTGGTGCTGGAAAAGGTATGGCATCCTGAAGTGGGAAGAAGTTTCCAGAATTGCCCTAACCCATTTCTTATCCCCCTTTACCAGCAACACACATGCAAAGGAAAACAGTCTCTTTACATGATGCAAGACTCCTATGCCCTGCTTAATGGCTGCTGTGCAGAAAAATCACTACATTCATCTCTGTCAGTCAGAAGCAAGGCAAGCAATGTATGCTGCAAACACTTATTGTATACAAGTCTTCCAAACAAAAAGTGTACCTGTCTACTAGGGGAGGCAGACCTTCTCCACCCTTCACAGAGCTGCCTGCCTGCCACTATCTGCAAAATGGTGGCACAGGGGATGGGATAAAAAGTCGTTTCCATGTTTTTTTAGAAACACAGACCACAAACAGTACAATGACAATCCATATCGTGGTGGAGACCTGATTACATCACACCCTGTTTCTGCACACCTGCTTTTCATACCTTCCCCTGCCATCATGCTACAGCCTTCTTAAGGCATCCATTTGCCTCCGTTCTCTTGTGCCATCCTGCCCCAGGAGATGGTCATGGGTAGACACCCAGAACTTCTCACTTCCCCTGTTCATGCAGTGCACAGATATGAAGCCACTCGGCATAGCAGATGCAGGTGTAATTCCCTCTGGATGTGGAGGAGATGAAGAGTCCGAAGTGTTTACAGCAGTCCTGGCTGTTCCCTGTGCTGGATACTCCACAAAGGAGAAGAGCAGTAGCTTGTGATGGTGCTCATCACTGCTTTAAGAAGTGTCTAGCAGGGTGCCTAAGGCAGCAGGAGGTTCTTAAACTAGCCTCTATTCAGAGCAGACTGCAGAGACACAGCAGTAAAACTCTGTGCAGCATGGGAAATTTCACACATCACTTTTCATTTGCCCCTGCCTGCTCCATCTTCTTTTTTCTGCAACTCATCAGTAGGAGGCTGAAAAGATATTCAAGCAATGGTGTCATTGCATTCCCTATCAGGAACTGAAGAAACGTCTTTATAGCTAATAGGCAGTTACCTCCAGAGAGCTTCCTAAAGGTCTTGCTCAGGGAATGTGCGATATGAATGATGCACCAGACTCCCTCGTACAAAGCTGCAAACTTTGGGTAAAGTTAGATGTGGAATTGCATGCTGCAGGTGGAGCTGGACAGACAGCTCCCAAGGAGGTCATGGCACAGGACTGCAGGCTGCCCCTGCGCAGGTGCAGAGGGCCCCTGTGTCCTACCTGGTGTGGCTTGATGAGAAGGCGCTGGCCTACTCTTGTCAGAAGATCTGTGAGTTCTGGAAAACACAGGCTCCACGTAGGCTCGCTATGGTACTCCTCAATTTTGAGGGGTGATCTGCGAGGCTGTTGTACTCACATGAGGTGTGTTGTAAGACCAGAGCGGAGCATGTTCGACAATGGACACAGATGCCTCAAGCAGATTGTAATAAGACAGTCTGCCAGAACCTGAAAGATATATAGGTACATTTGGCAGGGTTTTGTGGCAACACTCGATGTGCAAACATGATGCATGTTCTTACAGTGCCATCTTGTGACATGCAAAGGTAAAATTAGTACTTCTTAGCAGTGTCAACTGTAATAGATATATTCTATTTTTAAACAGTACTTATGAGCAAATTCCAATAAAACATTACATAAATTACTACATAGCAGTCAATCTGCTAAACAGTTGCAGGTCATTCGTTCTTTTTACTATTTACATCTGAAATTTTGAAACTTTATACACCACTGTAACTTTTTTTTTCAAATAACATCAATGGCAATAACAAAGTCACACAGTCTCTACAAAGTTCTGTACCCTATTTTGGACAAATGTCAAGCTGAGAAACTGTAGATTAATTTTAGAAAAGCAATGTAATTTTAAAAAGCCATTTAACTTTTTGATTTTGTTTTGTTTTTTGAGGGGGAGAGTTGGCAGTGTTTGAAGAGTTATGAATGTTATTCATTTGCTGAAAAGGATCTTTCAGAGTGCAGCATTTCTCAGGAGGGATCAGGCATTAAGTTGAACTGATCTCTTAGAACTTTCTTTTGCTGCTGGACCTTTCTAGCTGAGAATGCTTTACTTCCAGCTCTCAGAGTCTCACTATCTGTGTTGTTCTGATGGAACACTGCTGATTTAATAGATTTAAATATAAAGATTTCATTCTTAATTAAGTCGTGGGTATGAGTCTTTGACTGACTGTTTTGAAATTTAATACTAAAACCTTAAACAAGCATTGGCTGGAAGCCTGGGGCTATGCTGTTACTGTGACCTAAGCCATGGGAAAAGCTCTGTATGAACTTCTCATTCAAATTCAAGTGCAGTGAATAACAGTAGCCTCCACAGAATAAAACTAATGCCACAAAATATGGAGAAAGTCTCCTAGAAAATTCACAATGAAAGAAAGATTTTCTTAACAGAAAAAAAATATTCTTAATTTTGAAAACAGAAGTAGGGAGGATTATTTTGAATTTTTCATCGAAACACCAGCAAAGCTGGGATTTGAAATACTTTAGATAAAAAATTAGTCAGTAAAACAGTAAAGACAAAAAGCAATTTATAAGATTACTGAAGACAAAAAGCTATAGTTTATTTTTAGCAGATGCTAACTTCCAAGCTATTTTGTTATATAGGCCTGTATGCCTTTTTATTCTGAATCAACCAGATAACTTGCAAATGTAAACTGATACACTCAAGAAATCAGATCCTTTCATCCGTAATCAATATACACAGCATTCTCTAAGTTATTAGGTATCTCCAGCTTGTAGCTCTTCCATAGTTGCTGCTGCTTCCTCCAAGGCACTTCCTTTTGTCCATTATAGAAGGGACAAAAAGGTGATACACACGAAGAAAGCCGATAATTTGAAAGGTGTCTTTCCTGGGCTAGCAAGGGTAGTGGAGGGACAACTGCTGCCGGATGCAGTTTGGCGGTGCCGAGACACTCGTGCGATGGGTGCTAGTGAGAAGCCCAGCGGGAGGAGGGCTCACCCTCTGCTGCTCGCTCGCGGTCCGCTCCCAAAGCAGCCCGGACAAACTGACCCAGAGTCCTCACTCCCTTAAGGTGTTCCAGCGAGAAAGTTACTACATTTTTAGTTTAACGATTTGAGGTATTGTTATTTTGAGACCTAAAACTGTAGGAAACATAACTCTAAATGTACAAGCAAAAAAGACTTTCCTACTTATCTCTGAACTCAGGTACCTCTGGCAATAAATTTCAGTGCCAAGGTAAACTTTCTCATAGTCTGATGTTTACTTCTGTGAATCATCTCATAGTGTGTTTTCTTAACAGTTCTATTTTGCACTTGGATTTGGTAGATAGTTTGAAAATCAAAGAGCAATCACACATCTATGCTTTAGATGTGACTACAACATTTCCAGCACATTCAATTGCTATAATTAACTAATTTGTAAAGTCATCTATATTTTTACTGTATGTAAATTCACTGTCCACCTTTCACTGATGCAAAACGAAATTTCACAGACCTGAGCTCTGTGACTCTTCATTGCTGTGCTGTAAGCAGGAAAATTAATATCTGCTATAGCAGGGTTTACTATTTGTCTGTCCCCACTCTTCTAGTCATCTGGAAAAATTTATTGGTCTCTTGATATCCTTTGACTGCAGAAAAAGGAATACATTGTTACATACAAAGTCCTAAATAATAGAAAGATAATATCTCCTAATTAGAAACTCATATTCAGACTTGCTGTATGGTATTCATCTCATTTAACTTCAGATGTCAGAAGTGTAGATGTCTATAGCTAAAGTAGTAACTCCAGTCTCCTTTTATAGTGAGTTACGAGATATTTTAGGATGTCATTCATCACACTTGCTTTAGATATATACTTGGAGAATGAGATTAATCTCTATCTAGACCATATTGACAGAAGTGACTATTTCTCCACTGACTGAGGTAACTAGCTCAAGTGCAAACCTACTTCTAGATAGATGAATACCATTCTCATTGTAAATAAGTGCAAAAGAAATACCGATGAATTAATAAGTAGAAAATTAAAAAGCACCTCTCAGACTTCTTTTCAGTCAATGTTGTATCATTATAACTCATTCACTTTTCTCTTGGCTTGTCACAAAGTCTATATTATCTAAATTGGTTTAAATTTGATACACACCACTGCCACACTCCCCAAATCATTTCTAAAACTTAATTCTGTGATCTACAAAGCTTAACAACAGTCGCTGCACAGTGCATAGTTTGCCTGCTTCTCAGCTAACGCAGGAACAGAAAGGAGTTATTTGCACGGTGTGATAGCTGCTTCAGTAGAATAGGTTAAAAATCTACTAACTGCTTTTACTTTTAAATGGAGAGCGCTGCTTCCTGTAGGTGGGAAGAGAAGAGGGAAGGGAACATCTTTTCCTTATTTATGGGGAGAAAGAGGTTCAGACAGAAAAATGGTTGAAGAAGCAATCCAATTTCAGTTGGAGTATATTGCAACTGTTTTTCAATAGAATTTAACAGGATTTTAAAGCATATTCAATAGTTCATACACAAGTATTTTAAAATTCTTATAGAAATGTTCTTTCTGCCATAATATGCAGAATATCAAAGTCCAGCTGTGCAGTATAGCAGATTTATTTTCTCTGGAATAAAAGATTTAGATTTTACTGAACAAGAAAAATAAGCATGAAAATTTCAACCCTAGAAACAATTTATTTTATTTTTTTCTGGGATCTTACCACACTTCAGAAAAATTCCTTCATCTGTCTTTATAATTAAGCTAAAACAGTTGCAATGTTATGATCCTCATCTAAAAAATGATCAGAATTGTCATATTATGATTATATAGTTGTACAATTCTAATACAGTCCTCATGGTATTAGATATGCAGTGCTGAAATTCAGTTTATTGAAAACATCTACTGTAATTGATTTTGCTTATATATACTTTCCTATGATACTGACCAACTTTCTGAAAGTTGAGCAAATGTCAACAAATTTAGCCTCACTTGTCACTTATAAAATTAAATAGAAATACTAACTAGATTCTATAGACTGAGTAACAGAAGTACTGTTGTTTCATCTTTAAAAGGAAAAAAAAACTTGAGTTCTCATATTGAGTTATGTAATCAATTTAAATAACATAAGAGAACACTGAAGTCAAGACAGTCTGTAATTCTGACATGAATTTGCAGGTCAAAATAAGCTCTCAGATACAGTTTTTATTTGATTTAGTAATTGATAAAAAAAACTAAAATAGTGTTTAAGTTTCAATGGAATTTAATTTCCTTTGAGTTGACTTCATTAAATAAGCTAAAATCATTTTTTCAGGTAAAAATGAGTAGTTAAAAGAAAGGCATTTTAAGACGTGTTCAGTATCTACAACTCAAAGTAAAGTCACTAGATACTATAGTACTCAGCAGTCTAAAAAAGATTTTCTGGAAATCTAAGACAGAATTAGGAATATTCCAGCTGATTTCCTGAAAGCCAGCTTTTGTCTTAACCTATGTGAAGCTGACGCTTTATAGCACCTGCTAGAAGTTTTCGGCTGAATGTTATTAAAAAAAAAAAATCAATAACCGAACTGCTAATTACAAAAAAACCCACGGTCTCTGCTAATCTTTGATCAGCCTATTTTCCTCCCAGTGCACGTCATTATCTCAGCAGTACTAATGGGATGAACTATGCGTAGAGAGAAGAACATACCTTTCTCTGGGCCTCTCTCTGCGAGACATTGAGCATCTGCAATTCTCATTAACCTTAGCAAGAATTATCAAGTTTTGGGTCTTAAACACAGCATTTTTTTTTTTAGGTTTTAACACACATAGTGTGTGTGCAGTGGTGGAAAATCTGGAATGAAAAAAGAAAGTGGTAACTTTTAAAAAGATTGGAACTAGATCTCACGATCCTTTATGCATGAGTGGTCTTTATATGTGTAAGAAGTCATGCTGACATAAAGACTACAAAATCAGGTGTTGTTAGAGAAGAAAAAGAACAAAATTAAATAATAATGAAGAAAAATAAGCACGATCTACAGAGAAGTTATCAGTAACACAGTTTGATGCATTATTTGTTTTCCATTTCCTCACATTTTTGCTTGATTCACCTTTATTTGAGTCTCATCCAGTAAAGTCTCGCTCCCACATCCTCTTTCTGGGATACAAATTTAATCCTTGATGTACTTGGTTTCAACTCTGTCCCCAAAGCTCCTGAAATTTCAGTGATTAATTGAACAAAATCTGGAATACTTCCAAGCCTACCTCGTCCTCATTGGTTTGACAATGTTCCTGTGCTCTGGTCATTAGTACAGCATGACCCTGCAGAACTAACTCAGCCATGAAGCAAGTTAATCAGTAAATGAATAGAGTTCTTGAACAGAGAAGTTTTATCCTGAGTTCACCAAAGCAATTATGTATTAATTAATTCTCTGCCAGGCATAAAGTAAGACAAATATAGGAAGTATGATCTTCAGAGAAATAGTTTTCTGGAGAGAAGGTCAAATCCTAAACTGAAGTAAATTGTCAAAACTTCCTTCACTTAAATTTGAGCTGTTCTGATTTATACCTTCTGTGGATCTGGCCCTGTTAGAAGAGGAATTCAATATTTTAATTTCATTCTTAATCCTCATAACCAAATAGAAATTCCACACCAGCTAAGCCTTTCTTCAAAGGAATAATGTGTTTCCTATGAGAAATTGCTTCACAGAAGTTAAATTATAAAAAACAAATGAGCTATGTCTCCATTTTCTGCATATGCATAGATGTCCCTCATATTAGATAACATATAAATACATTTCTAGATCCTGACTTTTCTAATACTGAGTTCCTCACAAATTTACACATCTCGCTTACGAAACAGAAATAACATTAATATCCCCCAAAACATGGGGACTAAGACTTGAAAGAAGCTTTATATTTTCTCTATTTGAAACATGTAGACTCTTATGAGCGTAACTCAGCCAGAATGTAGTTCAGAGTGCTGAAGAAGTGAAAGCACACAAAATGCCAGTGAAAAACACATCAAGGGCCTCTTCTTGTCCCCACTAATTTAAACGGAACCAAAAGGAGGTTTTAAACTGAGCTATTTCTTTGTTATTTCAGAACCCAATTTTTAAAAAAGCACACTGACTTTTGTTATCCCAGTTTTCAGATGTCTCTTTTGTGACACTTTGAAGGGACCTAGACCTACCAGTCAGAGGATTCCCAAGCTGAGCCAACAAAATCTCAGTCACTTTGGAAAAAGGAGGCCATCTCATCTACCACTGAAACATTGAATATATGCATCTTGTTAATCCTATAACTAGGAGTCTAAATAAAAACAGATCATCATGAGGTATTTTTTTAATACAAGATTTTTTTTTAATACAAGAATTACGCGCTGATCAGTGTGGTTATCCATGCATTGTACTTTCTCAAGACAGAAGCTGCCAAGTGTCCATGCTCCATTTCCATCAACATCAAGTTTTATTGCTCTTTAATTGTGCTCTGAGTTTTATAAACATACTTAAGGGAGAGTAAGATGTGAAAAGCATTACATACTGGATCCAACTGAATTGCACAAGTATAGCTGAAAGCACACTGTTTCATGCCAAAAGTTCATATAGTTCATGTGCCTAAGGCTGCATGATTAATACAAGCTTCTCAGAAATGTAATACTGAAATGTCTTCCACTGGAAAACAGATTATAACTCCTCTAAGCCAAGCCAAGTCAGATACTATATATCTCATCTATACTTTTCCTATAAAATCTATTGTTAACTTCCAATATTACTTGCATTCTGGACAGTCAAAAACAAACAAAACAGTTGTGACAGATGGATATTCTCAGAAGCTATTATTACTTCCAGGCAAAAAGAGCCCTCAAAAGCGCGCTTTTTGGAGTCTTCTTATTCCTGTAGGACCACGGGATTAGTATTATTTGTAGACACACTGAGCAAGCAAAGATGACACAATAAGAGGCAATACATGTCTGTAAGCAATCAGAACCACTTATTAGTAATAGTCCTGACAATTTCTGTTGCAATTACATGGCTTGCATGTGACCAGTCACCTGTAGTTATTTGACCACTCCTGGTAACATTCAATAAGTAATATTTGTTAGCTAGTACTTTAGTTCATCCTTCATTTGCAGTTTACAACTTGTTGAAGGGACAGTGTTCCCTAGGGAAAATAGGGTATGCTGAATTTTAAGACACACAGAGAATGATTTTCAAGAAATTAAGTACCCAGTTGCATTACTACATAATGGATATGGCAGTTCCTTGGGTAGAGTAGGTAAATGCATCTCTAGATAGCAAGGTACATGGATATTCATCAAAACTACAAATGCATGTTTCATGCCGAAACAAAGTCCCAGCACAGTGGGTATGTATCAATGCACACAACAAGTAGTTCTACATGCAGAAGAGCTGTTTCCTACAGCTTTCTGTAATAATGCTGACCTGGATTATCTAGTACAAGATTCTGCAAACTCTCCTCCATGTTACCACATATTTTCACAAAACTTGTAAAAATGTAACTATTTTTGAAATTCCTGTTTTCTCTCTCTTCCTCTCTCTCATACACACAAAGCGTATTCACAAATCTCATTTCCTTCGGAAAAAAGGATCAAGATTATGGTTACGATTCAGGTTTTTGGAAAACGAAAGTAAGAGGAAAAGCAAACAGAAAGTACCAAAAGAGTTTGGAAAAGAAAATATGGAATAACAGAAAAAGGAATTACAATAATATTTTAAATATAATCTCATAAGAAACTAAAATTGTACATTAAATTGATATTTCTATTTCCGTTTTTTGTCTTCTCTGCCTTTTCTGTCTCTGATCCTCAAGACAAGAGAGTGAGGTCTTTAGGGAGGAATAGCATTTTTCCAGAATGGAGCATAATGTGGGCCTAATCCCATTGGGCTTTTGAGAGTTCAAAAAATAACACACTACTTCTAAACCTCATTGCAGCAAAGTGAAATGAAGCCAAAGAGAAGTGAGGAACATTCACGGGGATCATTGTGAGTAGCAATTAACAACTTTCTTGGAGTTATATTTGTTAATATCTATGAAAATGTCAAGTTCCCTCTTGCTTATAATTTGCTTATCACAAAATTACTTCCATTAAACTTTTTCCATAAAGCTCCGAAATGACATGTCTCTTCTGTGCACAGACTAGCCTGGTTTTGTGCTAACAAACTGCTATGGTAAAGAAAAGAAAAGCCAGAAAATTGATTCTTTCAAATCAAACTGTAATACTTGTCCAACAAAAGGTAATGAAAGATTACTGAAATTTGTTCAGTTACTTCTCCATAACTCCATTATACTATTAAATCAAGAATTTCAGCTACTTTTTAGGAAGAGTAGATTAAAATATGTTTTCTTTCTTTTTGCATCTTGACCACACCATGAGCAATCTTTCATACTAATTTTTTCAGAAGAGATGCATGTTTCTTCCAAAGAATATGTCAAATTGTATCCTATAACAGCCGGTAAAAGTAGTTTTTATCATATATCCTATCTTTTACACTCCTGGCAAAAAAAATGGCAAATCAAGAGGTATAAATAAGGATTCAGATGTTTATTAAACAGCACATCATTTAAATAAATCATATTTCTCAATGTCTGGCTGAGTAGAATTGATTGCCAACATATATACTTTTGGCCTTGTTATCTGATGTGTATCCCAAATTGGAAAACTCAATGTATGAATCATTCCTCCATTTTTGTACTCTCTTTTTTCTTATTTTTTTTTTTAATTTTCAAATCACTACTTAAAAATAAAAAATATTTATCTGAAATTTACTGGAATGCCTATTAATTTTGGCATGTGGAAACCTGAAGTAATTAAATAATAATCATTAACAAATAAATTAATCAAAATAAACTTCTATTTTCTCCATTCGCTCTCCAAATAATCTGAAGGCAAACAACATTCCTTCAATGCAACACAGAGCTTTCCGAATTTCGCCTTTCGCTCTGTCAGAAGCAGGCTGCACAGGCAGGAAGCCTTTGCTGAACAAGCTTTAAATTCTTTCTTGAAAGGTATAATGCCAGGAACATGCTGCACCAGCAAACCAAACAGAAACGAACGCCACGAGGGAATACAAGATGAGCAATGATCTTTCAGCTAGCTGGATTCAATACAATTTTAAATCTGCAAGGCACACTGGCAAAGTCAGTAGGTGACTCTCCCCCAAGTTTGGCTAGTTCTCCATGTGCTTTCACAATCTCAGCAACACTTCTGTTTTACCCAGACTGATTTTGATTACTTCACTTCCATCTGTACTGTCAAAGTCCAATCTAGTACAATATTTCCAGCGTCTGGAAGAAACAAGAGAAAAATATGTTACATTTCCACAACAACAACTCTGAAGGCCAAATCATTTTACAGTCACTGATAGTAGTTGTGTAGGATAAGCAATTCATAGGCCTGAGAAGGAACTGTAAATAGGCATTAACTTTCTCTCAGTCTTTCAAAGAGGAGAAAGGAAACCCAGCAACGTCTGTACAGCTATCCCTACAAGACACTATATACAAGTCTTTAAACCTTATAGTGAATGGATGTTGATTCTTTCTTTCTATAATCAGGATACTAATTAAACTCAGTAGAAGGAACTTCCAGATTTTGAAGATGCACAGGAAATTAAGATGCATCTAGGTATTTTAGCATCAAATGACGTGTTCATAGAAGGTGAACTCATATATCCCAGGTACAGGCATTAATATCATTATCAAGATTTGATTCCCTGCTCATTTACGTTTTGATATGTCTACTAAAGTGGATGGAGTACAACTTCAGCAATGTCTCAGCAACTGTGGTGTTTCCACCTTTGATATGCATCAACTCTGAAGTCCTTCTCTCTTGCAAAGCTTTAATAATTGCAATCCCGAGTGTCTCTCCTTTCTTATCTCCTCCTGAACTCCTTCTCTGCCATATCCTGCAATCTCTCATTGCATTACAATTTTTAAATTAATAATGTTTTTAAAAGCTTCTTATTTCCCCAAATATAGTTTCTTTTTTTTTCCTGCTTTGTTTCTGGAATACTCCTTAAAATGATATTAGATAAGAACATTTAAATGGAGATCTGCATCAAAATGAATGTACTGCAACTAACTAGCTGAATTTACTCTAAAACTAGCAGCATTTTTCTTCTATATCTGAATTTCCAACCTGCAAATTTAAGTCACATTGTTCTCATCTTCACATTCCCAAGGAGAAGACTGGCTAAGAAAGAAAATCTTGACAATGCCCTAGATGGTAACAAATTCATCCAACTTCTAAAGAGAATTTTTTAATGGATTTTTAAATAATTCATTCAAAAGGCCCACAGAGAACATCACTAGAAGCTGCTTTGCTTCGCTAGCAACCTGGTCCCAGATAGAGCATCTGCACAGAAAAAGGAGTCAACACTGATTTTACCAAGAAGATAATAGGGTCAGGGATGTCAGATATTTATGGTAAATACTGCAGTTAGCAAGGGTGCTACTGCATCCTGACTTAATGGATTTCAGTTGTAGAGTGAATTCTAATTTAATTTCAAAATGACATAATCATTGATCATGATAGAAAATTATGTAACCATTAACAGGTAGTATAATCAGGTCAGCTTTCTATTTTCAGTGCCTCACCACAACATTGCAAACGGTTCTTTCAAATGCAGACCTTGCTACGATTATCCACACTTCTTAGCACACTGCGAGAATGATACCTTAGAATGATACTAGATCATCCAGTGCTTTAAGGCATATAGCTATGGGAATGAGCTCTATCGGCACTTTTCTCTAAGATGCTCCTTCTTAGTTTGCTTTTAACCTTCTTGCATGAAAGTCTTCTGATTTTCTTCCTGCTAAACTCAGTCAAAGAGGTTAGGATAATCACATTTATATGCAGTGGAATAGAAAGCAGTGGTTTGGAAGCAGTCTCCAGTTTACTGCAGTGATATGTACTCTACATTTGTCTGCCAGGCATCATTTCTATATTTTGCACAAGTATATCAGTCTGACTTTTGTGCAAAGGCTTAAAAATCCCCCAAAAATGCACAGCTTGCAAAATATTTGGAAATAAAAAGAAAAGCTAAGAAAATAAAATACTTACCTAGATCAGGACAAGTGTTTCTAATATTTGAAACTGTAGATTCTATAAAAGCCAGATCAGCGGAATGCTGATCTATGTCCTCTATCCTCCTGAGCTATGTCCACTCCAACCTGCCGCCACTGTCTTCCTTCTTCCCCTGAAGTTCAAGTAAGGCCTCCTATGTGATGGAAGACTCACACAGTCAGTGATGTTAAAAGAAGAGTAATTAGTAATATTACATGAAGAGCAATAAGCAAAAGAGATAAAGTGAGGGAAAAAAAAAGACAACAGGGATGGTGAAGAAATTGCACTCTACTGAGCTTTCTTTTCTCTTGGATACCTCTGTTCACCCAGCAGCTGCTGGCTGTCACCAACATCACTCCTGAACAGACAGAAGAAGAATACTACAGTCACTAAACACCTGGGCAGACGGCCGCTTGCCCTTACAAGAATCACATGCCTATTCTTGGGCAGTATGGGCTGTAAAGGGGGTGTTTATAATTTGTGACTCCTGTCACATCGTGCGAGTCACAGAACTCCTTCCACACCATTCGCTCGAATTCTAAGATTAGGCTCTGATTATTTCATAGAGTGGTTTATCTCATTTCACAGTCATTTTAGCATTCACAGAAACCTCCAAATTCCCAAGTCATTTCCAACTCAGAAATGCAGCAGATTTTGAAACGTCGTAGAACTAGAATAGTTTACAGAGTTTACTAGAAAGAAAGAAAGAAGTCTCCTGTTCCGCCTTGCTGAATCACTTCTGTAAAATGTTAAAAATGGGCCTACATTTCTCTTTTGTATGAATGCCTGCAAAAACAACCTGCAAAAATGTGACAGTATTTTGCTAGGTTTTAATGTAAACAGAAGTAATGGAGCAACACTAAAGGCCTCACTCAAGTTAAATTTCCTTGAGTTAAAGGGGCTTTGAAGCCCCCTGGATTCGGCGATCTCGTGTGTGGCCTCCACTCTTGTCTGAAGGTCCAACAGCACAGATGTAAAGGGCATACAGAAGCATAAGGTACGAATTCGTGATTCCTTTTTTGATTCGGAGTTACACTCACACATTTTCACATTGCAGGGATTTTCATCATATTTTCAAAGAATATTCAGAATTCGGAACATTTATAAATGGAGCTCACCACGTCATAGCAATTATTTTAAAATGTCATTGCAACTTGAATTTTTTCAGTTTCTCTCTGCATATATATCCATTAAAGGATTTGACATCTTAGAGCTCATGATCAAAAAATTGTATGTGATTTCTTAAGCTTATATTTTTATACCTCCATTTAGAAACCTAAGTATCACAGCCTTCATGAACTTAAAAAATGAGAGATGGATATGCTATTACTTGATATGCTCAAAACAAGAGGCTGGGGATCAGATCCCTTTTTTTTCCCATTGCCCCTTTTCTGAATTCCAGTGATACGTAGTTACAACTTCATATGCTTTCTAATTGGCAGCATAATGAACATTTAGACTAGATCAAAATATGAATTATTTTCTAAAAAAGGGGCTGTTGAATGGGAGAAGATCAGTAATACTCCTCTGTAACAGAAATAAACAGTATGATCAGTCTTTTATTGCTGAACTAAAAAAATCACAAAAACGCTGCTGTAAACCATAGGCACACTGAACAACAATTTTTTGACTTCTACAGTTCTACTATGGCAAATAGCACTAAGGTTTCACTGGCTATCCCCTCTCCGTATTACAGTACCACAGGAGGAACACACATAATAATGAGGAGCAACAGCGAGAACTTGTTAAGGCTGAATTTACTCAGGGCACCTGCCTTGAACCTGACAGGACACAGCTATTTAAAGGAAAGTATCAGAGCAACAGTAAAATTACTGTAAAAGGCTAAGGCCAAAATTAGTTGTTTTGGGTAACGCTTACAGGAACTGTTGATTTCAGGATTGTCTGTAGATTAATTTATTCTGAATTAAGAATAGCTGGAACAAAATTCTATTAATGGGAACATGCAGAGAGTATAAACACAGGAAAAAAAAGTCTATATTGATAAACTAAGCAGTGCAAAGGTTCAAGTACAGGCACTGGCATGTGGTCCCCAATTTTGTTAAATTGTTAACACCTGTCCTGGAAACAGAAAGCCATCCTTCTCCCAGAAAATGGCCAAGCAAGATTCAGGGCACAGTACAAGCCAAAGACTATTCCTAAGAGGCAGTTGGTAGGGAAGAGAGTTTGGTCATATGAAGGTAAGCCACATCAAGCCAATTGGTTTCAGGGCCGGGTAATACTCTGGGACTTTTTTATTTACAAATATAGATATAGCATTTTTTGATTTATCATACTACTAACTGCTACTTCCTTTCAATGATTTTTAGAGGGTATTTGTTCTTCCCAATCACTTTTGAAGCCCAAGTTATTATAAAAACATTTAGCTTCTCAACAGTGTCTATAACTTGTTAATTTACCCTCCTTAAAGCCTAAATAAATGCATTTCAACTTTCCTGTAGATTTCCTGCTTCAAATATAGCAAAGGGGTTCTGGTTTTAATTTGCTCTTCAGCTTCTTCCTTAGTTCTCCTCTAAACCATTTTACTTTACTTATTGTAATAATATCCCCATTAACTACACAAGTTCATGTTCAATTAGTTATCTGATGTTGCTATCAGCCCCTTTTAGAGTTCCTAAACCACTGAGGCCTGTCATACATTCTCTGGTCTTACAAATGCAATCTATATTTGTTTCTAGAAGGAAATATGATTGGTTTTATTTTTTTTTCTGAAGAAGAGTTCTCCTCTCAGAGAGGTAGGAAGTGTCTCTTTCTAACACTTTTTGTGAGCCTCCTCATTTTTTAAGTCTTTTATATATAACTGTTAGTATCCTCCTTGAACAGGTATTCCCACAGGGATAATAAGCTAATTATATTGTTGTTCAGCCTGTTATGTCCAGCATTTGACATTTCAGCTTCTAGGAATGCTGAGCTAGAACTCAAGACAAAAATTTAGTCAGTTTGTAGTGTGCCATGGAAATCTAGTAATTGGGAAAAGATATATCTCAAATCCTTAGAAGGTACGATCCCTTATTATACTTTGTTCCTGCAAAAGACATTCAGGCAAACTGCTGCCATTGCTTCATGACAAGATAATTGCTTGCAAATAGCTCCTACCTCTCACTTTCCCTGAGCCTGGGAGTTCTACAGGAGTAAGTGAAAATGCTTGCAAATAGTACAATTTAACAATTGAATTAATGCTCTACATTTTTGAAAATTATATTTTTTTCCTAGGGACTTCACATTATAAAATAGTGTGCCTTATATCTACTAATATTTTATCTCTTTTCTTTAAAAGATCATCATGAATACTTGCATGCCTTCACATGCCTTCATCTGCCTATGGAGTAATGGAAAGGTGAGAGAAGCTAACTGCTAGCTCTCGTGTCATCTGTCATGTGGGTAGGCTTACTAACCAGTAAAATCTAAAGTTTGGATACAAACTTGAAGTACTTGAACCCCAAATTTACATACATTAAAGTGCATAGCATCCATGCTGCTACCAAAAATGCTTTTGAGTTCATTCTCTAGTCACTAAATTCCTGGGTGAGGAGAGATTCCATTCTTATAATCCCTGCTTGGACATGGTATTCACAGGCACTGGACAGCACTTGGACTTGACAAAATGGGTAATTTGTCTCTTCATGTATTCCTCCATATTTATAAAATATTTTGAGGTGTTTTACACTGAGTCTTCTGGCTGTTTGCAAAAAAAGAAAAAATATTTTAGGTGAGGGAGATTGTTTCTTTTTTGCCTCTCCTATTTTTTTTTCTCTGAAATGTTTTCCTATTAATTTGGACACACCAAGAATAAATTCCACCAGGAAAAGCATTCAACCACAGGCTTTTGTGCAGAGTTGCCTTGTTTTTATATTATCAAACGCTATTTAATTCTAAATTCTACCATATATTGAATAAGAGGACTGGGGGGGAACTCTGCCCTACTGTCAAATTAAAAATTAATTTGGCAAAGCAATTACTTTTCTAGTAATAATGTAATTTTAATTATTACATTGCTTTTCGGCTTAATATTTATTACAGGATCCTGGGGACTCCTTTCTTGTAAACATTCTGCAACTGAGTGTTTATTAGTAGGTCTGTGTTACTTTGCTATTCTATTCCATGCAAAGTGTACATCTGGTATTTTCGAACTTTTCTGAATAATGTTAGAAAAATACTTCTAGGGTTTGGAAAAGTATGATTGCACGTCACCTCTTCTGTCGACTCAGATTTTAAACACAATTCCTGCTATTTTTGGCACTGCACTATTTCTTTTGCTTATTTCATTCATAAATTTCAGAACTAACACTGTATTTTATTTTTGTTTAAAAAGTCACACATAATTTGTTTAAAAATGTTACTGACACTATACATTAGCTTCATCTTATGTAATGGAGAATTATCATACTTCTACTAGTCCAAAATTGGTGTTGCTGCATTGAGGAGTTGAGCTAGGACAGAAAATATCTTCAGGTTTGTACGACTACATTTCATAGAATGGAGACAGGAAGGAAGGAAAAAAAATGCAGTTCCAAAGATTTGGAAATTCTGCTTGGTGCAAGATAAGGGAAGTTATCTACGTTCTGATCCCAGAGCTACTGAAGTCAACAGGAGTCTTTCCAGAGATTTCAGTAGGCTTCATATGAAATCCTCAGGCTCTGCTCCTCCCTTTGCAATTTTGCACACAATAATAGACTTCAAAGCTTGAACAAATGAAATGGTGAAATGGGAGAATTTTATTCACATGAAACTTAACAGTTTTAACTACATTTTTTTAAGTTGCAAACTTGAAAAAGCGTTTGCAGGATTGATGGCTATATTGAAGCTTCATCCTTCTGTATTTGCCGAGGAAATTTTATAGGGCTGAATCGGTCTTGGACTCAATATTCTGCTTTTCAGCCACAAACTACCTTCAGAGAAGGAATGCACATAACCCCTAATTATATGCAGTCCTTTTAAAAAAGAATTTTCAATCAGTGGCTCATCAGTATTCCTTAGATCTCTACAGAGTTGTGGAGAAAGAAGAAAAAGCCAGTGTCTATACATCTACAGCAACACCTTGGTGCTGTGCTGATCCTCTCAAAGGCAACGTTATTTCCAAAGTGAAAGCAATATAGTTGTCATTTAAAAGAGAAAACTTTCACATAAACAATTCACATGGAAGATATTATGACCTACAGAAAAGAATTGAATAAAGAGATGATAAATCTATACTTTTTATGTTAATAAACTTAACTAAAATAGTCCAGCACTGAGAAGAGGCCATAAAACATGCAAAACACTGAAATAAAATTTGATGGTTTATTTCTCAGTGTGAAAAATTTTAGTAAATAGAACAACACAAAATCTATTTTCAAGATTGCCCTGAGGGACATATACATATAATTCATCATGTCAAAATCTGATTCTTTTCACTTTGGTATTCAAGATTATGGACATCCAATGGAATACTATAAATTCAGCACTTTGGAATATTCAAAGTTATTATTTCAATAGCAATTGGATTTAGTTACCATGCTTATAGATAACCCTGACTTTTGAATAGTATGTCTAGTTAATTTAGAAGATTTGTGTTTTAAAAACTTAGGAATATGTCAAAAACCACATCACTGCTGTTGGAGTTAATAGTTTGTTAATAAATTCTTATTTTAATGTGAAACCTTTTAAGACAGTCAAGTGCAATCTGCTGAATGTAATGCAACAATCAGCTAAGATAAATAGAAAAGTATATAAATAGTATCTAGTTCTTTCTTGTGAATTATAATGCATATCCTACATAATATGTAAGATCAGACTTTATATGTGTCTGTTTCAGCACACTTTGGTTAACTTGTCAGGGTATTCTCTTTCGGTTCCACCAGTGTAAGAAGGCTGTTACTGATAGGACTATTAGATTTGAATATTACAATTGCTTTTGAGTAAGTGTTCCCTTACACAATGCAATGAAAATTAAATCTGAGATCCTGGATCAGAATTAGTTTATCTTAGCCATCATATTATCTTCAGCTCTGGGGAATAGACAATGCTTCAGATAAGAGGTCAGAACCAAAGACTGCCAGATGTGGATTTGTTTGTTCCTACATTAGCTTTCATCTTGACCATAACTGTTCAAAAGTGACAAAATGATGCTATTAATTATGACTATTCTGTATGGCCAATCACTGATCTCTTCAGTTTATTCAAGCTGCAGATGACATCAGGATATAGCAAACACATCAAGACGGCTTCATGCCAAGCCAGCTTCAGTCTGGTAGGGATCTTTAGCTCAGGCAATGTGTTAGATTTGAGAGTAGCTCTGTTCCAGAAACAATTTTGCCTCTCTTGCATGGCATCAAAACTGGCATAATAAGCTGTGTGAGACTGCAGCTAATGCCATGCAAAACACTATGTTCCTGGAAATTGGAGCTTGGGAAAAGGCTGTAAAGAGTCACGGCTTGGTAGCTCTGCATATGATCAGCTTGGGTCCAACAAGGCTTATTAGCCTCAGTTCAGTATTACTGATAACACATCTCTTTCAGAAACATTTGGATGTCTCTGCTCTGTATGCCACAGAATCCTGTTTAGTAGAAAGGCTCGTTAATTCCAGCTGAGTGCCACGTGGATGCAGGGAACCAGCTTGGCCTAACAAGTCAGCTTCAAACACAGAAAGCTTTGAAGCACGGAGACGGAACAACTCTGCAACGATTAGTTCAAAGTCAGTGCCGGACCAAACCCAACCAGCCGGGCTTGTCACAAACTGCCTCAGCACAGAGAGCCACATGGAGGTCTCTGCATGCTGTGACATCTCTTACCCTGTTTTTCACTGTCTGGGAAACTGAGTGAACTGTCTGTCCACCTGAATATAGGTGTTTTTTTTCCTCCTTTTTTTTTTTTTTTTTTTTTGGGATTGTCTGATATGCCGGCATTTAAAATGCAAGGTAATCAAAACTTCCCTGCAATTACAACCTTTGCAATACATCCTGATATAAAAAATCTAGTTATGTAACTACTTTATTAACAAAAGATACTACTTATTTCCTCACAGTGATTGTTGTTTATTGGCAGATGTTACATCTCCACTCACTTCATTCTCATAAATTACCAATAGATCCTGTTTCGCTCCTTTTAAGTTTAGTAGCAAATTTCATTTTTGTATATTACTTTTGCATAGATATAAATGATTTTAGAGATAACACCAAGAATGGAAAAAAAACGTGAAATAAACTCTATGTACACTTGGAGGTGCACACTAAGACTTTTTGCATGTCATATTTTATATACCTCTTCCTGTATCTAAAATACAGTTGCCAGATTACACAAAGTATGAAACGAGTACAAACTCACTCTGTTGTTTTGAATTAGTTAAAAAATACTGAAGAGCTAAGTTTCCTCTGGCAGATTCTACACTGAATCAGGCATACGGTTTTCATGAAGCATAATGCTAGCACAAACACATGCCATAACATATGTCCGCTTACCTACAGGTAAACTTTTTAGGATAAACTTCTGTTCCCAGCTGTGCATCAAAATCTAAAGAGACAACACAGTGAGGGAAAAAAATCATTTGGTATCTTAAGCCACATCTATACCTGCCTGGCTTTTCTATTTAAGTTATCACCAGTTATTACACCTACAAGGTATTCCTAAGAATAAAAGAATGCTCATGGTCAGACCAAAAGCCCACCTCCCCACAGTGTACTGTCTTCAGCAGAAGCTGCAAGTCAGGACTCTTCCACGGCTTTTTGTTGAAATATTGCCTGGGCTTTCCTCCTCTCTTTTTTATGCATATCCTTCATTTCTGAGGCCCCACCTCATTAACCTCCTCTGAGAGTTGTGGGTAGCCAGCAGTGGATGGCCAATTGCCATGGCTGGGGGCATGGCCAGGAGGAGGAAGCTGAAGAGGAAGGATCTGGCAGTTGTGGCACCTACTTCAATTTCCTCACCATGTCAAGTCTGCAAGGACTGTGCCTCCGGCCAGCATCCACTTGGACAGCTTCAGAGAGCAGCAGACACTGTTGGGAGTCCTCTACTCTGTGCCTCCCTCCTGTGTCTGTTTCTTTTTCTTTTTCTTTTCTTTTTTTCTTTTTTTTTTTTTTTGATGCCTGGGGAAAAGTAAGAACAGCATAAGCTTCTCTGTAAGACTCTCCCATCCCCCACCTATTTTCAGCTCAGTGGATTTCCTGCGTCTGTTGTTATTATGGTTTTGTTCCCTTCCCCCCAACTTCCTAAATTAAGTGCATTGCTGAGATTTTTACTGCAAAGAGAACTATATTGCTAAGCTTTGTTCTGATGAAAAAATTACACTAATTTTCTGCATTATTACTTCTACGATTGCAGCAACGCAGATCTGCCTCGCAGGATATGTGTTTCCTCAAGTATTTTGGTTTCAGTGCGGCTAGAAGCCAAGCACACAGTAAAGTGGGCTGGCACCAATTGCAAGAGACAGCTATCTTACAAAGCCAGATAAAGACTTGAGCACATAACAGAGAGTAGGTGGGTTTGGTTCAGTCAGGAAGTCAACAAGTCCCGGAGAAGGCGGCTGGACTGTGCATTCATCAGCCCAGCACAGGTCCAGTGTAAGAGAGGACGTGATACTCTTTGCTCTACTGACTGCCAGCATTCAACTCCTGTTTTCATAGTCTGGAGCCTAGTGTCTCGAACCCTCTAACAATGCAGTTTTCTGCACATTTGATAGTTGTACTAGTGAATGCAGGAGGATGGCAAAGAAGCATAGTAAGAATACAAGGTCACAGCCATGTGGGATAGCGTTGCCCAGTACTAGTACTAAAAACATACGCATCTCTTGAAATGCAGTGGTGTAATTTAAAAGAAAGGAAAATGCACGTATATTTATCGGCCTCTTCTTCACGATGCTAGTCAGTCTCAGTTTTCTCAAAAAAAGAATAGTTGCCACAAGAAGATAGCTGGGGAAATGTAATAACAAGCAGGTATGTATGATAGTGTAACTGCTAGTGTTCCAGCCTCCAACTGTTTTCAGCTCAGGGACTTCCCAAGTCATGGATTTTCTGTGTTTCCAAACTTCAGTGGGTTTCTTTTCTATGAACCTGTCCAATCTCCCCTTTAATTCATGGTGGTAGTAATTACATTCCTAATGTGGATGCAGCTTATTCTGGCAAAACAGTACCTCTGCTGATACAGCTTTTTCTACTCCCCTCCAAGCCCCCTTCCAAGTGAAATAAACTGTACAGACAAACTTACCATTTACAATAGAGCTGACCAATGTAGCAAAAGAGTAGAGCATACATGTAGCCGGATTTATTTCTAATGTAAGTACTTTTTACTTAAAATGAAGCAACTTTATCATGTTTTGTTTTTATCGTTGCTAATACTGTTTTCCCCAACTAAGTAGCAAAACTGATGTCTAGAATCCTTGCAATTACAACCTGAGTTGCTGGTTACAGCTCTGTAGATGTTTTTGATGGACAAACTCATTTCCAAACAGAGCTACTTGAGAATGAGAAGTGCACACGCTGTTTCAGCAACTCAACTACGCGTTGGTCTTTTTCAGAGACCTTCCAAGAAGCGGAGGGAGGAAATGCCTGAATTTTACGCTGCTGCCTCTCCACTCCAAGTGTAATCCTAAGCGTTCGTCACCCTCAGCAGCCAATCCCCGCCCCGGGGAGGATAGGTTTGATACTTCCCTAATCTAGCATTTGTTTTAACAAACATTTCCCACTGCCTATGAGGAAACATGCTGCTGCCCAGTGTTCAGGGAGGGTGGGATTTCCTTCCTATTGTCTGACTGTCTCAGCCCTCACGGCTTCATAGCAGAGTTCAGTATTAACTGTTTAATGCTCCAGCTTCTTTTTCTTATATGAAAGTAAATTGCCAAAAAAGGATCAAACTAAATGCAGATAAATGTAAGAATTGAGTCTAATCAGGACCAGCTACCATGGCTTCAAAGCTGTGTCTTAATGATAAATGTGTCTTTCCAATACAGTTAAAAATAATTTTAAAATGACTAAAATGCAATCTTCCTAGCAATCAGTATGCCTTTTGAAGGTTATATAATGCAAAGTTACCTGCTGGACCTACTGGGTGCTGATCCTCATAGAGCTTGGGGAGATCCAAATATTTCCAAACAAGGCCCACAAACACCTACCCTTACATAAGGTATATGCCCATTTTTCTATGCTTGATTTGACTCACTGCCCAACAGCTCAGATAAAATAATGTAGTTATGGTTTAGACACTCCCTACGTATTTGCTTTTGGATACTTTGTTCTTTCCAAAATCAAATATTTGTATCCTGAAACAAATATTTGGAGACCGTCCAGGCTAGCCTTTACAAATATGTTAACTACAGAAAATTGCTGGCGATCGGGAGATGTCAGGTAAAAGCCTCCACTGTGGACAAACCATAAGGCTTCAGTCCTGCCTATGCTTCCACATTTGTAAACGTGTGGCCTAAATATTTATTTGACTGCTCTCTATGGGTCCTGAGAGATACAGGGCTAGAATCTTTTTATATTGAAGATAGCTGAACTTCTACCTTAAGTAAATATTTACATAGGTAAAGAGAAGGCACTGTGGCAGAGTAATAAATCTTTTCAATAAAGAACTAGAGTATGGAACTGGAGCTTCGTTTTGGATTTATGCCAAGCATCTCCCCCACCAGCCGAGTTGTAAGGGGTATCTGGCCTTTCTGGCTGAAGAATTAAAGACAGTTATGTATGCCACTAGCTACACTTCTCTTTTGTTTGCTTCTGGATGCAGAAACGGATATATTTTAAACATCCGAGCATACGCAGACCGGTTAGCTTGATTGCATTGGTCAGTTACAAGTCACGGTAGAAACATCAAGGGCCCAAATATTTTTTCATCCTATAAACATATAGCTCAGATGCAATTTGTATAGAGAAGGAGTCAAAGGAACCTAAGACAGCCAAGTAACCCCACCTCCTGTGGAAACTTGGTATGTATCTTTATTGAACTCTTTTTGAAAAGTACATGTCTGAACAAAATCAGAGCCAAACATCACAACTAAATGCTCCACATAAGGTAGCCTTTTTATAATCGTACTGTCAATAAATCTCTTCCTGGGTTCCCTTCTTATTTAAAGAATTGCCTGTAAATTTAACTTCCTTTTTATTAATACAAGCAATATAATGCAGTTAATAAATTATACTACCACCATTTGGTATCAGCCCAACTCCTCAAGCACCCTTTCAAAGCAGATTACCAGCGCTTTCTTTCCTATTTATCTTATTTATTTAAGATAAGGTAAAATATTCTTTCATATATAAATACATAACAGAACTAAAGCTTTATCACAACTATGCAACAAATTATTTACATTTTATTTTTCGAAAGAGGATGTAAAGTCCTGATATGCCAGTCTCAAACAAAATGCAGTTTTCAATACTACTAGAAATCTTCTTTACTAAGCACACTTAAGGAATATCCACTGCTCAGTGTGTAAAATTAAATTACGTTTCATCCCTGATTGATCAGGCACAAAAGATGCATCTTTTTCATCATTAGTAGTCCAAAATTATTTTCATAATACTATTTTACTAATGACTATTCACATAAGTAAAATTATTTGCATGCATAGATATCTACAGGATTATACTGACAGCGTATTTTAATAAATTATATTACACTGCTGGTCAAGACTAACTAACTGTGAAATGTTTTAGTTTTTTTCATATATAATTCCTGAAGTATTTCAAAAACTTTAGAATGTATTTGCTCTGACACTATTTAATATTTATCTCCTACTTCATAAAAACTATGATAAAACATACAGTTTTTTGCTACATATATTATACATATATGGTAATATATTTCATATTCCTATATATCCCCTGATCCTGAAAGTGTGGATCTGTAGCTTGGAACATATAGGCAATTCTTGAGAGTGAACACCGATTCTGTATGTTTTAGTTTCCGTTGCTCAAGGTGAGTATTCACTTCTGAAAATGTTACTCAGAATTTTGCCAAGCTTCATGACAGAAGGAATTTACATTTATCAGATAACTGGCACATTTTTCCTCTGCAATAATATAGGATCCAGACCTAAAACTATGATAAAAATACATATATAATAAATAGTTAAAGATCCGTTTCAAATGCATTATTAAAAAAAATAATAATAATAAAAGAAACAAACAGCAACTCCAGCAGACACCACTAGAGTTCTCCTTCTCCCAAATATCCCCAGCACCATCCTAAACCCTGTTTACCCCAGAAACCTGAACTGTGGACAGACAGAAGAGGAGAGAGAGAGAGAAAATTCAGACACAATAAAACTCTGAGGGGAAAAATATGTGGAAGGAGGAGGCAGCAGCGGCCTGGGGAAGGGATTGAAAAGTTTCCCCTGGCTTAACTTCTCCCCCCCTGCAGCAGCAGAAGCGGCGGCGGCGGCACAAGGTGAGAGAGACTTTTAAGTCGGGGAGGAGGGGTGGGTGTGCGGGAGGGGGGGTGAATTTACAGCCCTGTGGATATTTCTGTGTCTGCCTCCCTGGCTTTGGGGTGCGAGAGACACCGCGTCTCATGCTGGGTGGATTTTTTTTTTTTTAATATGATGGAGGATTATAAACATGGCGCCTTAAAAAAACTACAAAATCATGTACACACTGTTCCAAGGAGATGGGGGAGAGGGGGCAGGGGAAGGGCTGGGCACGAGGGGAGGGGGCAATCCTGCCCCGTGGGGTAGCATATAGGGAGGGGGGAGCAATAATAGTTAATAATAAAATGTGTGGGGCTGGGGAAGGGGGGGGGAGATGGAAGGCGGGATTTTTTTTTTAATTCTATTTTTTTGGAGTGGGAAGGATTATTTCGGAGCCTGCTTGGAAATCGCGGAGAAGGGGACGGCAACGGAGCCCGTGTGATTATTAACGGCGATTATTTTTGTTTCTCCACCTTCCCTTGTCGGATTTCGGCTGGAAAAGGGAAAAAGAAGGGAAAAAAAAAAAAAAAAAAGCAAGCTGGCGGTTTCTCCGCGCCGCTGTGCCGAGTTGCAATCAGCCCGGGATCCGGGCGTGCAGAAGTGGGGTGGGGAGAGGGGACGCCCCCAAGAAATGCTCCCTCGGACGCGCGGCGCGGGCCTGCAGGCAACGGCGGAGCCGGGGCCTCGCGTGAGCGACGAGGCCGCGCGGGGTGTGGCGCAGCCCGGCCTCGGCGCCGCCGCCCCCCCCCCGCGCCGTTCCCTCACGCGAGGCGCCGCCGGCTCTGCACCCCACCTGCCCCCCCTTCCCCTCCTCCCCCCCCCCCCCCCCGCCCGTCCCCCATGTCCTCGCTGGGGTGGGAGATGTCTGCTTGGACACGGGTCTCGGCCCGAGTAATGGCAGCTGCTCGGCAGCGCCGGGGCTCCACAGCGGGGAGAGGCGGCGAGTGCCCGCAGGGAGGGAGAGAGAGGCCATGGCTGCCCTTCCCCGCCGGCCGGGGCCGACTCGCCGCCCTCCCCCGCGCCGGGCTGCGCCACCCCCGCGGCGGCCACGGCGCGAGGGCAACCATGGCCCCCGCGGGCCCCGGCTGCCCGCGCCGCCCCCGCCGCGCTGCCTCCCGCTCCCGCCCGGGCTGGGGGCGGGGAGGCGGGGGGAGAAGGGGCCGCCTCGCCGCTCGCCTCCTGCCGCGGGCTCGCTGCGGAGCGCGGCGGGCCGGTGCCGCGGGGATCGGCGCTGCCGAGGGGCCTCCTCTGCCCCGGCCCCATTTTGTCTCCACATAACCCCCCCCCGCCCCCGCTCGTTTCCAGGCGCTCCGCCGCCTCGGGGGGTTTCCAGAGGCCGCCGCGTCTCCGCCGCTTTTTTTTGTGCGATATGGGGAGAGGTGGTGGTGGCGAGGGAGCGCCCGCGCCCGCCCGCCGTGCGGGGAGAAGTCCCGTACAACGCTCGTGGTCAGGACTTGGGAAACTTCGTGTGTCGTTCCGGGCGTGCGGTTCTTCTCTATCCCGAAAAACAGCAGACTTGCTGAAGTAAATTTATTAAAAAAAAAAAAAAATGCAAATGCCTAGTAGCAAGCAGAATTTAAACACTGGAGTTAGGGGTGTCTCGAGGAAAGGAAATGGGCTGAAAAGCTACCTAATTCGGTGCTAATGTGTTTAAAATTCTATAACCTGGCATTGTAACATCCTGGAATAATCTGCTCCGGTGTCTGCACTGTAGGAATAACAATACTTGTTGTAAAAGAGTTTTTAGGAGACTTTGCAGCAGTGAAGAGGACCAAAGATAGAAAATGCTCCACTGTCTTACTGGTGCTGGCTTTGTGGTACTTTTGTTGTTATTCTTTGTAGGAAATCGTTTAATTCTTTACGGGTGATCACTGAGACAGGTGTTGGAAGTAGAAATGCCAGTTTTGGTTCACGTTGCAGTTCCTTGATTTTTTCAAGTCACTCATCATTCAGCATGAAGGACCTTGCCATCTCTCCCCTATATATGTATGTGTGTGTATATATGTATATTATATATATATTTAAATTTTGCTACCAACTATTCTGAGTGTTTTGCTGAAAGTTTTTAGGGGTGTAGAGCATTTGCTGACTGCTTTTTTTTACAAAAGTGAAAGTACACCCAATTCCTTGTATGGATTTATATTCAATGCCTCTTTTTCCATGCATAAACAAACCCTCTCTGTTTTGACCAGAAATTTTGATGAGGACGTGAATGATTCGTAGAGTGGGAAGTGCAGGAGGGAACACTTCATCTTTCTGATTGTGAGTTTTGTTTTATTGATTGAAAAAAAAAGTTGCTGTGTTGATGGCTAGTTGATTGGCCTATGGGTTGGTGGTCTCTGAACCATGAAGAGGTATCTACAGTTGATACTGGGTGTGAGATTTTGCACTGAAGGCTGAGTGAATCTGTTGGAGGATTCCTTTACCCTTAAAAAATGACTGCTCCACTCCATCTCATGAGCAGGATGGTGGTGGACATTATTTCGTGATGAGGTCAGCTATAAGGGGGTTTGTGGTTAGGCAGGGATCTTCAGACTTTAGTGATGTGCTAGAAGATGCTCTTTTCCCACACTTTGGGGCTTCATAGCACTGATTGAACAGGGGAGTGCTTTTTGTGGAGAAGAAATAAATGAATTACTATGCATAAAAATGTCTCTATTTATATTATTAAACTAGTGTCAGTTAACTGATTCCTCTTTATGTAAGGACATCCTTTAACAGACTATAGGAGTTTGTTCACAGGATTGTAACCGGTTGGGTTTTCAAGCTTCGCAAGTTACTGCTTGTTAGATGAATGTGGTGGTTTGGATTGTGCTCATTTCCATGCCATTGCAAATGAGAAATACAAGGGGCTAAAAGTGTAGCAGTTAGACTGGTGCAATATTTTTAGCTAAACAAGCACTTAGGATTATTTTTAAATACAAATATGGGTGAAAAGGGTTGGTCACTAAAATTCTTGATAGGTTGTCTTAACTGTTACCTATGGTGGGCCAGAGCAGTTGTTCCTAAAATGTCAGAAAAAAGTGGACAGTGTTACTTACTGAACTAGTAGCATATGTGCCTTGCTCTCCCAGACTGTATGCAGTATAGCGTATGTGCTTTGCTCTTGTAGTGTATAAGCAGTATAGGAGTATTTAATGGGTATAATAGCTGTGCTTCCAATGTAAGCGCTAGGTTGTTTCTGAAATCTTATTCCTGTATGTCCATACCAATTTGTAGTTAGCAGATGTGCAGAGTAGAAAGACTTGCTTGGGAGAGACTTGAGGCTCCTGCAGGGAAAAAAACTGGATCATTGTTTCTGCCTAACATCATCTCGAGAGCAAATGAGATAGCGAAAGGCTGTGGAGGGTGTTCGGCTTCTCCCCTTGCAGATAAATATAGCCTACTGGGTGCTGTTCGTGATGTGCTCCTTGAAGAAAAACCAGTGATATGGATGGGCAATGAATTTGGCCTCAAACTCACCTTGAAGTCACTTAGGCTACATCTAGACTGTTGTGCAATCTTGTCAGTGAACTGCAGCTTAGGGACTGCTGAACTGCATTAGCTGCAGTCTCTGAATTACGATGACATACTTTAGAAAGAAATAGATAAAAGCTAGTATTTTAAGACTTTTTTTTTTTGCATCTAAACCTGTTCATAAATGCCTGCATGATCTGATTTGTTAGAATATTGTCTCATTCCACACAATGTGGGCAGATTTTGGAACTAGGAGTTTTGCTATGGAATTATGTACCTAACATTAATCAACTAAGTTCAGAAATTTTGGACGTACCTGTAACTTGGATTCACAGTTACTGCCTTGCACAGAACTTTCAGTTTTCCTGAGCATTAAGTCTTGGAAGTCCATAATGGCTAACTTGAGGCGATGAACTTGTTCAGGATGTGTGTTCTAAAAAGAGAGGCAGCAGTTCCTGATAGATGGTGTCTTCAAGAGTCAGATAAATTTCTCATGATTTTCTTATATTGGTTGAAGGCTTTTTAGCTAGCTCCAGTGTGGGTAAGTGTCAGTAAAATAAGTTCTTTTTTTTGTCCTTTTACAGATAGGTTGTCTCAACTGCTATGTCAAGCTGCAAACAAAATTAATCTATCCAAAATATATAGCAATGATGAACGTGGCCGTAGAAGAATGGTAGATTACTCAAATTGCTGCACAGATGCGTAAGGAGTTGACTTTCCTGAACCTGATAAAGTAGTTTGTTTGTTGGGGTGGGGAGGGAGGGATTTTTCTTTCTTTTCTTTCTTTCTTTCTTTTTTTTTTTTTTTTTTTTTTTTTTTTTGCAAGCGCTAGATCAGATTTGTTGGAGCAAATTCTTTTTCCTGTGTGTGTGTTCAGTGTAAATATATATATGATATATATGTTAGAATTCTGACTGCTGATTTTCTTAATTGGGATTTTTTTTCCTTCCATGCAGTAGGACTAGCCATCCTTCCTGCAGTGATTGTTGTGGAGCTTTCTAATACTAGATGATGTTCTTTTTCTCCAGGCTTAAAAACTGCCATACCAGTGTTCCTTTCTGCCTACAGTCACCTTTTGTTTTAAGATAAACATGAAGCCTAAAGATATTTCTTCTCTAGACATACTCTAGAAGACATTTTGTTAGTCTCTGAATGGGGTGAAAATTGTACACTCCCATAGTAGTTGGAGCGTGGTGCCCTTGGTTGTTGGGCAGTGCAACATATATCATCTTTTATGTAGCTCGTACATTTTAGTCTGTCAGTATTGCTTGTGCTAAGTGTTGTGAACAAAGATTGTTCTTGTCAGGTTCTGGGTGATTTTTGATCAGTTGGATGTAAATTTAGCTCATAATTGGGTTATTGTTCTGAAGTTTAATCTGCTAGTTGGGAGACTATAGTCTGCAAAATAGGTGGTTTATAAGATAAAGGAAATTTTGCATGAATTTCTTAATAAGTTAACACTTATTTTCCTATAAAAAAGTTTATACTCCACAGAAAATTATTTAAAAGATGCAAACTCAGTAGTGGTGAAATGCAAAACAAATGTGCAAAACATTTTGTAAATAAAACTCAAATTTGTCTTTAAATGGTGTAGTGTTTCTCTAAAAAAAATCAGTTTCTGGATGTAGTGTAGGTAACTAGAAGTAGATTGATTGATGCCAGAGAGGCTGTGTACAGTATAATAAACACTGTGGCCTCTAGTCTGAACATGTGAACTCCTACAGGGTACAGAGCTCTTTGATTTCAGAGATTTATCTGCATGCATCTCAGTGCAAGATCAGGGCTGCATCAAACCAATTTTTCAGGATTTTCAATTTCAGTCTTTAAGCATAATTTTATCATCAGTTTAAACCAATATCTGTCACTGAGTTAATGAGCAAGAGTGAACTCTGGTTTTAGTTTTGTATTATTTTTGTTCTTGACTAAACCATGACTATTGATTTAAATGAAGAGTCTTTTTTTGTCTGAGGTAAAACTATATGAAAAACTATATAATGAATTTTTAGCATTATTTTTGTTTTAAAAAAATAAGCTACTCTACTTCATTTAACTGTACTGTTTTATTAAATATCTAAAGACAAAGTTGTGCTTGATTTGATACATATCTATATAAGGAGGTTGTAATCAATTTCTTTAAATATACAAGCAATTAAAGGGTAAACTAACTTGAATCATAAAACTGTGCTGTGCTAAAAGCAGTTTTTTCCTTACGTTTTAATAAGATTTGATTAATCTTTTAATGTCTCATTTTTTATTCCCCCGCCCCAACAAGAACAGGGTTCTTTACTCCTATGGACAGGCTACAGCAAGCACAGTGGTGAGACACTGTGACAGGTCCATGAACCCAGATTAAAACTTGTGTGGTCTAATTTTGGGCCAGCCAGCTTGGATAATATCTCTTCAGAGCCAGATCATACAGTTGTACCATATAGATAAATCCAAAGTGAAGTTATTAAGAATTCTGTACACAAAGAGATTGTCTTTGGTTTTCTTGCAATCTCTCTCTCTCTCTCTCTCTCTGATTTACCACTTCACAGAAATAGAGAAACTTCTGCTATGAAAGTATAGAGACATACAGTTTGAGTTTAAAATACATTATTGGATAAAATGGCAGACTTAATATTTTTGTCATTTTGAAATTATGAATATTAACAATTGTAAGTAAAATACCATTATCAGTATACCAACACTGAGAACATCTTTGAGTATTTCAAAAGTGAAATAATCACAGAATAAAAATTGTAGATTAGTGCTTATGACACTTCATACAGCTCTTAATTGTAATATGATATTAAAAAAATTCTTATGAATAATTTTAGCACTAGAGATGGTGAAAGCTGAAGTGCTGAAAACCACGTATTGGCGAAAAGACAATGTCAGGCATACCTACAAAAAATACCAATAACATCCTGTTGATCTTTCTGTGGGAACTTAGTTTTTTGCATGCAAAGAACAAATCTCGCTCTGATTCATTTTCATCCATAAGATGATACTATCAATTTGAGATCTAGTAATTTGAAAAAAAAAAGAAGAGTTTAAAATACTGCTCTTTGTCTCTCAGTTTTCCCATGTTTCATTTCCTTTTCCTTGTTATGTTTAAAATAAATACGAAACATAGTATATGATTTTAATAGAGATAGCAAACTTATGCAGTCTGTAACTAAAAAATTAGTAGGTGTGGTACTCAAAAGTGGCATTTTAGAAACTGGCTTTTGGTACTTTGATCTTGCACACTTAGAGCATGGCCAAATGATCTGATATTTTTAAAGACAGGCGAATGGGATGTGTGCAGTGACTCATAGGATATTGTACTTAGTTCACAAAATTTAGCAGAGTAAATTTTATCTTACAGTGTTAGGTTTTGTTGGAAGCTGTTGGAAAAGCAATGAAGTTAAACAAAATGGAATTAACAGAAAATAATTAGTAGAGTCCCAAAGTAACTAGAAATAATATAACATACAGGGAGAGAGAAATAAAAAGATGTAAAGTGTGTGTTGCTCAAGAAATCCTTGAAAAGATCTGGGAGAGGAGAGTTTTATCTTTCTCAGTAAGCTGTCATTGTTTTCTATGAAGTCTCACGTAGTATTTCTGCATTTAGGAACAGAGAGTCTCACACTATAAATACCTGTTTACAGTTACAAATTTTTCTCAAATCATAAACCAAAGAACAGGCAAGTCTGCACTGTAAACTTGTTCTTTATTACTATTTTCCTTATGTTATTGCTAATAAAGAAAGATTTCTGAAAGGGAGATGGTCTGTACCTTGCTGAGTAAAATTACAGAGCAAGTGTTCACGTGCACAAATTTAAGTGAAAATTCTGCCTCTAAATGATGGATTCTTGTTTATCAGATTTTCCTTTTAGTCTGTTATTAATTTTGCCTCTGTTGACTTCAGCTGGGACAAGTTTAAATCTACTATTTTTCCAGAATCCCCTCTCCTCAACTAATTACTTAAGATTCAGGTTCAAAGTTGTACAAAATCAATGCAAAAGAATTGCTGTTTGATAAAATGTAATTATAGGTCACTGAATACTGGTAGTGATGATGCATGGCAGCAAATTCATTGTTACCAGTAGATTAATATGATGATAGAGACCTTGGTCATATAAACACTTAATTAAATTTAGACCATGAGCCTACTAACAGGCTTTTAAACAAATATAAAAATATGTACAACTTGGAACATACTGATGAATAAAGTTTATTTTTCATAAAATATTTTTTTAATTGAACATCTATGTAGATCTCTAGTATTCAAGGAAAAACACAGTTGCATTTTTTTTTGCCTGTATAATTTTATAAATTACTGTATTTTAAATACTTTTACTGGAGTATTCAATGTTATGTAGGCATTTTCACGTGTTTTCCATATCAACAGCATGACTACTGTTATTCTAAAAAGGCTTTTATACATCCCAGCTTTAAATTGGTGATTGTTACCACTGAGGTTTAGGAAGTTTCCTACATATTCATTAGTCTATGAAAGAATCTACAGTACCATGAAAAGAGCAGAGAGAACGTTGATAACTTGCACATCTTTCTATTAGAGACTTTTAATTTTTTTCTATATATCTTGCAGTCTGTATGTTAATTATAGAAAGACAGAACTATAAATAAGGGAAAGTGGTAAAAGAAGAAACATCATAATTTTTACTGGGAAAACTGATATGGTTACCAGATTAAAGGTTTACTCCTACATTACAAAAACTAAGAAACAAATGTCTAGAAAAATAGAATTTTAATATAGTTTTTAAATTATGCAAATCAGTTTTTGGGAAAGCGAGTTTAATACTCAAGTGATTTTATGGTTCTTTCTGTCTCAGAACATATATTAAAAATTGCACATTCCAAAAATAACTTATCCCATTCATTACCATTTACCTGCTAAATCTAGGCAGACTATACTGTGTGCTCTGTGCAAGAAGGTGATTAGAAAGAATAACATTTTCTTTGCCTTGAGCTTCTGCTTCTTTGTTACGTAATTCAGAAGTTTCAGTATAACTCTTTCTTTCCTCTATTAAACAGAAAGCGAAGGATTATTATTAGTTATTTTCACAGTAACCCTACTGACACTGTTTTTGGCTTTATGCAAATACAGTTGAGGCTTTAGGACGTTCCTAAGAGCTGTTTCTAAAAACCTTTTCTTGGGAGACTGGATATTTGTCATTCTTGTTGCCCATGCAAGCAGTCATTTGAAGATAATAGGCACACTGAATGATATTAAAAAAAGGATTGTTTTATTTCTTTTTGAAGGAGAGGATGCATTTCAGCTAGTGTTGCTGCGAACCTTGGACAATTTCAGAATGACTTTATTGGGAAATAAGAAACACCTCTAATCCTCTCAATCTCATTATTGAGTCTTTCAATTTTGTAGCTTTGTCTTTGTGATCTTCTTACACTGACCTGAAGTAAATGGACTTGCAGTATGTGTTGTAGGAAAGAGATTCTTCCTTTTCCTGCTCACTTTCCACTCTTCTGGCACGCAGAAGGCTGCTTTATCAAGCCTCCTGATTGCAAGCATACTCCTAACTTCTTTCTGATTCCAGACATGACATTGCCTCTTGTTATTCAAACTGTCCCTTTTAGGAAATGTGGATTATCAGTCAAGTGCCTCCACGTGATGGTTTTATTAGGTTTTCTAATCCGTTGTGGCATGCTTTATCTGAATACTTTTAAAGGAACAATTTTATAGAAGTAATGCATTTACAGATTGTTTACATAGTGGTATAACATACCACTAGCTTCTGAAGACATGGAGCTTTCAATGAAAAGGAGGTTTTTTTTCCCTTATAGTGGCATAGGAAATATTGAAAAATATCAACTACAGGTAACTTGATGGAGCAGAAACTTTACACACAGGTGCTTCAAGGAGCTGATAAGTGGAGCTGCATTTGCTGTACTGAGTTACTGCAGGAGCAGTTAGAGTGATTCCTGCACCAATGGGAAGGAATGGTGTCCAAAAGTCCGCTTGGCTCCTCTTACATGAGGACTGCCGTTATTGATCAAATTAGTAGGTCACGTAATCCAGAGTCACGTCTCCATCCATTGCCAGTCTCAAATATCTCCTTGAAAGTAAGTGTGACTGTCACTAGTCACCCAATAGTCTGCTCTAGAAAGCTAGAGGATACTTTTCCCTCCATATTAGATTCTGAACAATGATCACTAGATCTTGATTCCTGCATTTCGTTAGAAACATGTATGTTTGTACCAGAACTCTGTTTTAGAATGCTTTGAATTCTATTTACTATAAAAATGGAACATTTTAGCTAATAATGTTAAAGCCTAATCCTTTTTGGGGTCAAGTCTATTCTTTTGTCATCCACGGATGCCTTGCAGCCTTCCGATGCAGCACACTTTCTTTCTAGTATTTACCTAGAGTCCCTTCCTCAGGTCTGAAAAGAGTCATCTATAGTGCTTGTTCCTGCAGTATTTGACAGAGATAAGAGAGCTTGAGTGGTGAGTTAATGAAAGGCCATAGTGGATGTCTGTGGAGTACAAATAAGAACTGAGAAATGTGTATGTGAAAGCAAGGAGGATTTGGCAAGAAATGTGCAGTAAGTGAAAAGTCCAGGTATACACATCAAATGGGTGTCAGAGAAGAACAGATTTTTTGTTGAAATAATTTGGTGCAGCAGCAGTGATTTTAGTGCAGCAGCATTAGTTTACACCTGCAGAAATTTTCTCCTGAATGTCTGGGAATAAGAATATATAATGATGCATTTGTGTATGAGTGACAGAAAGATGGAGAGAGTGAGCACACATGCACATGCTTCCAGGCCTGAGTGATTACATGAAAAAAAATGGAACTGAAAGAACGTTACTTTAAATTAACATTCATTATCTTCACGCGTGAGATAACAGTTCACTTTGGACTAGATCCTAGCACTATTATGTTTCTTGAGCAGAGACTGCTTTTTCCTTGAATGAGGTTATTGAGTACAAGCCTGAAAACATACTCTGATTTTTGACAATAAAAATAAATTGTTTAGTAACCTTGTATTAGAATAATACTGCATTATTTGTTTTGAGCAAACATGGATTTTTTAATTAAACTGTTACATTACCTTTGAAATATAAAATAAAATCTATTATTGAATGTCCTTTCTTTTGAGTCTCTGATCTTATGCTTGGAGAAGCTTGCAGCCATTTTCTTCATTCCTGCTGCATTCATTGATCTGGCAGTTAGATTATTTAAACGCACTGCAGCTAGGTCACCTACCTATTGGACACTGTTAGGTAGATAAGTAATATAGTTTGGCTTATTGACTTTTAAATGTCACTTTTGGAAGGGGGGAAAAAGGCTCCATAAAATAGAAGGGAAACAAAGCCCCAAGCATGTCATTTAAGTTATAAAGAGTGTAAAGGGAAACACAGTGTGAAGTCATGGTTTTATCATAAAATAATATATTACTCCATTTTTTTTTCCTGCACAGAATGTAAATAGAAATAAAATGCGCACTGTAGCAAATAAAGGAAGAAAATCTGATCTTGGTCTTTTTTGGAAGTTCTTCTGGTTTTATAGAGAGAGTTTTGCACAATTAAGTAATTAGAAATCTACGTGGTATTAAATATTTTCATAACATACATAGTTTGCAAGCATGACAAAGCCATTTTTTAAAAAGATAGTCCTAAATAACTTTAAAATTCCAAAAATATTCTCAAAAATAGTTTAATCTTATGCAGAAAAATGTCAAAATCCTGTATTTTAGCTTTTCAACAGCAGTGAGAAACTACTTTCCTAGACTTTAAGTGCTGGTATTGTACAATAGTAGAAACCCAGTGATCTAGAAATACTAAAAAGAGAGGAGAAATGTGGAAACAGCTAATACGTAGCAGTGAAAAGGAGTCATGATGCTCTTAAGGGTCCAGTATTTTTTGAGAGGGAGCAGCTCGCAACAAAATAAACCTCTTCTCGGTATGCGCTAGGCAAGCAGATTGTCCAAAAAGACATGGCAAAGTCTTGTGCGAGGACGCAGCTGGCAGCATTGCTTTTTAAAAGGTCACCATTGCGCTTTCTTTGGAAAGACTGTGGGAGAGCCTGCAAACTCGGAAGGATGCGCTGCGCACATGCTGCGCGCTTCCTTACCGGTCTGCAGGGACTTCAGTCGGGGAAGGCAGTGCAACAAGGGGGAAGAAAAAAGTGCTGAAACTCCGCTGCGCGGCAGCAGAAAATGCAAATTGAGTGACAATAAAACCAAAAAGTCAATTTTCATGCAACGTACTTGTAGGTTTTTCAGGAGATCTCTTGAAAGAGCTTTTTGGTGGCTGAGGTGCAGTTAGGTCGCAGGCTGCGCGCGGGCCAGCCTCGCGGGCCTGGCGTTGTGGTGCCAGGTGCCTATCGAACAAATAAACCGAGTCCAAAATTTCAGTGGGTGTCAAACCTGTGCACATCAGCATTCCTAAACATAGGAAACAAAAGAGCTCCTGACAGCTTGAAATTACAGCCTTGAGTTGGAGCATTTCTTCTGAGTTTGCGGAATTAGCGAAATTAATTGAACGGCCAAAATCGGTCGCGACCTGCCCGTTGGTCGTTGTCGAAGGGGCACCCGCGTGTCAGGAGGAACGCTCTGCTTTACAGGAGTTTTGTCTTTTGCATTTAAATGATGACCTTCACTTCCTGCGTCTCAGACTACAGCAAGCTGCGACGGGAGGTAGCAGTGGGAAGGTGTTTGCTAATGAGGCTCTAGCATCCTTGACAGGTACCTTGGATAATTAAACTTATAGATCGTTCTGAACTGTGTTTGAAATTTCCTGTGCAGTATGTATTTATGTAGTTAGGATTTTGAATAATCCAAGCTGTTTTAACAATTCCTTGGCACTTTCCACAAGAATAAGGATGTTTGCCCTGTTATCCTGGCCAAGTTCCAGTTTGGGTAATTACATTCTGACTACCTGTATTTTCTGTAGTTTCATCTGGATTTTGTTACTGTTATTTATTTACATAGTAATGCAGATGTACTTGGCAGTTTATAAAATAGTAGTGCAGGCAAAACAAGTTATGAAAATCTCTGCCCCAAATAATTTAGTATTTGCGCATGAATAAATACAGTGTGGCATGGATACAGTACAGAAAAAATAGAAAATGGCACATACTGTAATAAGTTTCACAGAAAAGGTGACTTTATGGAATTTCTGAAGTAGAAGGTAAAGGTCAATCCATAAATATGTTTTTCCAGGTATAAGAGAAGACAGCAAAAGGGTGATGGAAATGAAGGGCGGTAAGGTGAGAAGAATAGGTAGATCTGAAAGGAATGAAAAAGAAGCACAGGATGAGGTGTAGTTAGGGAATACTGTGTAGAAGACACTTCTTAAAAAGTTGGTACACCATGGGTTAAGCTGTTGAGTAGTGCACACAGCTAAACATATGATATATTGCAGAGCAGAAATGGATATAACTCACTGGTGGGTGAAATAATTCCTGTCTGCACTGTAGTTGAAACTGTTTTTTTTTTTCTTTTTTTTTCCTTTTTTTTTTTTTTTTACAATGTTATTCTGAGAAAATAAGATTCAAAACACTAGATACTGGCTTTTTGCCCAGCATGCATGTTCACTTAATGATGGTGGTTTGATCCACAGCTTTATAACGTGAGCTTGGGCATGGATTTTACGTGTGTATCACAAGAGAGGGGGAGTCAAATTATGTGGCAGTGTATGCATGTGAATAGGATTTAGGCAATCACAGATCTGCACACGGCAATCATCTGCTGGTGCAGAAATGTTCCTTCTTTACATACAAAGGCTCGTTTTATCTTTTGCCACTCAATATCTTTAAGATCCTGCTGAAATCACAATAGGAACAACTTGCTGTATGTTACTACAGAATAACAGCTAGGTGGAAAAAAAGAACCCAAGCCACATCCTGTTGTGGAAAGTTTTTCTGCAGAAATAAGAACTAGCAAAACTCGGTGGCATTAAAGCTCCAGATAACTCTTAAAAACTGATTAATAATCTATTTTAACTTGGAATGGATTTCCGGAGTTCAGACTAATCCAACATTAGACCATATTGCATAACCATAGCAGAGTAGTATTTACAGAAACTCTCCCTGTGTTCTTCCGAAATACTTAAGTTTCCTTTAAAGATGCTTCATTCACAGGCCAAATGTACCATATTTGACATAGACATCGGGAGTGTATGGAAAATGTTTTAAGCAATTTTCATTTTGAAAATACTCCAAAAATGTTTTTTGAAAATATATTTTGAAAACATCTTGAAATTTACATATTTACATTGATGTTTCTAATTGCTAGTAGTTAGTTTTATGCAACTTCATGTGTTAATAGAAGTAATACGTAATGTGCTATACTGTAATGATAGTACTTAAACAGCAGAGAGATACAAGAAATGCATGTGCTTTTGAAAGCTGTGGTTCTTCCTATTTTTATTTCTGGGGGTTTTAACAATTTTTTGAAATATCTAGCTTCATATTGTTTTAGAAAGGATTTCAAGGAAAAGAATTTCACTTCAGGCCACGTATACAGAGTAGTACTGAACCTTGAAACTTTTAAATGGCAAAACTATACTGATCCCTTATTCTGACCTTCTTTAGCGCCTATGTAACCCAGATTAGATAATTTTGCCTCTCTCTCCTGTATTGAGCACTCTGAATATTCCATTGTTTGCATACGTAGTAGCAGCCAGTCTCTATCATGAATCAATGGAAGGGTTGAAAACCAATCTTGCAGCATGGTGGGGCAGACAGGGAACTCATACATTTAGCAAGGTTTGTCCAGTTGGCCCTTTTCTGGCATCTCTGTTGGCTTTTTTTTACACAAGCAGGCAAGAATCCTCCAGTGAAGTGAGTACCATCCAGCATCCACATGGTGAGTGTTCTGGAAATAAGATTTATGTGGCTTTTTGCCAGTTTTATTTCTTCTGTTTCATTTATTAAAGCTGCCTTGGAATATCTGCTTAAGGCTAAAAGAGTTCAGACTCTCGCTTAGCTTCATTAAGGTCTTGGGCTGTGTGTTTACTACACCTACTTTTTATCAAAGTGACTTCCTAAGAGGTTTTTGCTTTTATGAAGAGGGTGAAGGAAAGATACACATTCTTATGAAAGATTCTCTTGATTTTCTGCCTAAAATGATGCCATATTTCTTCTTTTAAATCAGCAGGTTTTACTTAATCTGCATGTTTTGTGTCTGATTTTATGCTTCTAATGCAGAGTTTGTTTTTTACACTTTTATGTCAGGGTAGCACTGTACTTTTACATTCATACGTTCAGATACTTCGGGCTATTCACATGTGTTTCTGAAAGGTTTAATGGGCCAACCATTGCCACACACAGACTGTCAGAATTGGTTGGGAACAGTCAAAATTTGTATCAGACTGCTAAGATGACTCTCCAGCTGTTACTAGAGAGCGCTTCTCCAGAGCTCGTGACATTAATGGCATTATTGAGAAATAACTGGATAACAGATCTTGGTGATGATGTTATCTAGGGCTCCGAACCCACCTTCACCATGTACTGTAACACTGAAATTAAACACTATAACACTGAAACCTATATATTGGCAGTGCTGAAGTAGTTTGAACACAGGACTCCAGAACCCCAGGTACTTAGTAGCATCTAGGTATAGTTGTTGAAGTCACTATGATAAAAATATACTTGTGGTCTATCACTTAAAAAGAGAAAGAGGGGTTATTTACCAATAAGAAAAATCTTTTATGTATATAGTTCACATTTAGACTTTCTTCCTGACAACTGTGCTCTCCCTCATAATTTTCTGAATTTCCCCAAGTCCTGTTTCTGTGGTGGGAAGGAAACCGAAAGAGGTACAGACAGTCGTTACCTTATATACTTATTCATTGCAAAGATAAACTTACTTAGTCTTAAGTGAGATAGCATATATGTACTTTATCAGTTTGAATATACATGAGGAATTCATATCTCAAAGACTTCTGGTTAGTGGTAAGCAACCTCTCTTTTTATTCTAAACTATAAATTTAAACTTTGACTGAAAAATAAATGTGCTGAGAATAGTGATGTGCTTATTAGGTTTTAAAAAAGAGCAAGCTTTTAATAGGAAAAAATTATTGCAGGGCAGACAGCAGGGGATTTCATTAGCATTTATGGATTACTAAACTGCAATTTAAAAGTCTCATTTCTGTCTTAAAAAAAATTTCCACAATAGTCATTACAAGTAACATTATAAAACGTCTTTTCAGTTTGTTTACTTGGGGTCAGATTTTCAATAGTATTTAAAGTGATTAAAGTTGCATAAACTGTCTTCACAGGGTAAACTGCTTAGCTGCCATTGATTTTAGTGGGAATTGAATGAATGTATGCTTCTGAAAATCCCAGCAAGTGTGGACCTAATCTCTCTCTCTCTGGACATCTTTGAAAATCTGGCATTAGGACACTTAACAGCGCTCCCTGGGTAGTTTAACTGGTCTTCCCATATCATTTCCCCTTTTCACTCTCTTCAGGAGGGTCCATAGATTTTAAGCAGTGTTTTGTGGACATTTCTGAATTTAGAATTCATAGCCATCAAGAGGCATGTACTGAAAGAACAGAATAGGCCCTCTCTTTTCATATAGCGTTGTAGTTTTCCTCTATAATAACATAAATAATTATTTTCAGCCATAAGTGTTGAAGTGCTGCACAAAGGGGATTAGTGCAACTAGTTTTGTTTTGCAGTTTGGAAATGGTAATACAGAGACACGTGGTGACATGTCTGAAGCTCACCGGCACGGGAGGAAACGGTACCAAGTTAGGAGCTGTAGCGCTCGGTCCACTGCTGTTCAGAAAATGGCACCAGTACTTTGCATCTCGGAACGCTTGGTCCAGCCATACAAAATACTCAGCCCAGAATCTTCTAAATGCAGCGATTTGGTACTTAAGCAGTGTGAGTCATGTTCTGAGATGCTGGCAGTGTTTCTTTGTGATATTTCCGTTTCACTTTCAGCTTCAGGGGCTCAGCAGGGGCTTTTGGTCTGGTTGCCATATGAAGTTCATCGGAGGTGACAAGGAAAAGAAGCTTAATGTGCTCATGTTATTCTTGCCTATATTAGAGGTCTGTCATGGAAGCTATTTCTGTTTTGCGTAAAGTCATGAAAATAACACATTAAGCAGTAAGCTAATTGAAGATGCCCAGGACTATTCAGACAGAATAGCCTGGATGGTGTTAGTTGTTGGATGTAATTATTTTGACTTGATCTGAGAGCAGAGGCTGAGAATCACTTGTCGCGCTTGTGAAACTGCACACCCTAGTAGCTGTGAGTAGGCTAAGTTAGCTGTCGACACTAGGCCTTCAAAACACTGCTTTTTGTGTGTTGGTTCCCCCACTGTAAAATGCAAAAAAATTGAAAAATAAATCTTGGAAAGTACTATGAGCATAAAAATGTTCAAGGCTACAAGATCCTCAGCCAAGATGGCTTGGAAAAAGCACTAGTAACCTTATGCAGCTGCCCCTCACCATGGGGTCTTATCACTCTTGTCCTTGCTTTCTCAAAATTGTTTGGAAAGAAGGGATGTAGGGCTACTTGTGTGCTGTAGGTAAGGAACATCTTGGCCCAGTTTGTTTACTTTTCTCTACACCATCATGTAGAGGGTGGATTACAATAAACTTTTTAGGCAGGAGGATAGACATGTAGGCTGTCTCCCTTAAATTGTTTACTACGGCTAGCTCTTCCTGATCCCAAAGGCTAGAGACATTCCCTGCAGGGGCTGTATGAGCCAACGCTGACCTGGAGAGCCTTGAGTCTTAGGACACATTTCTTCGTAGGATTCTTCCTCTTGGGTACAACCAAAAAGGTCTGGTCTTCTTGCCAGCGAAGACCTGTAAAACTTCCTATTGTCTCCAAAGTAAAAGATTCTCAAGATTCTTGGTCATTCTAGTCCAAACTTGATTTGGAGAAAGGACTAGTATCTGTGAGCCATACAAGTACATTAGATGAGAAGGCACCTGACTGAAACTTGAACGTCTGTTTACTAAGTCAGTAAAAACGTTTCATTTTTTTCTTACTTTTATTTATAGGCTGCTTATTATATTAATTTTTTAGGATTTAGATTCGTTACGAATTAGATGTTGAAGTTTCTCTCCTGATCCATCAGAGAGACTGAAACTATATGTTTACTTATATTGCGTTCTCTGTCTTCGTGCTCCTGAGTATCCCACGTCTTCAAATATTTTCCTGCCAAACTCGGGGTATTCAGTAGGTTTGTCTTCAGTGAATTCCTATAGTTATAACTTATGATCTCTATAAACATATTTAAAAAGAAGTAATTGTGAAAGAGAGTAAGTCACTTAAGCCACAATAACATTTGTTTGAGGATGACTGTGTGCAGTCAGTCTGCAAATAAATGCAGTCTGGAAGTTAGACTGTAGTTTCTAATCATTATCATTCTAGATGGAAAAGCCTGTCATGATGTCTTAAATTAGACACATGTCATATGATGGCTGTTTTTTTGGAGTTTACGCTATTAGACAAGTGTAGCCAAACTTAGCCTGTGAATTAGACACTAATATTGCACACTAGGATAAGTCAAAAAACCCATACTACATGCTTTGGAGGGCTGAGAGATCCCTAGGGAAATGTGGGTTTGGACTTGCCTCAGTGTTCAGTCCTAGGCTGATGTCTGTTTCAACAGTCCTTGTTGACCTGTTTCTTCCAAGTCCATTAATTTGAACTTCTTCAGCCACCACTGCATCAGCATGGCCGTGCTGCCAGTTATATCAGTTAGCCTCATGGGAACCACACCTGAAGTATGTGGAGCCAGGAGTAGTTCAAAAGCTATGCGCTGGCCAGCACTGGATTATGAAGCAAGGCTTTGGCAGTTTTGGATAGTAGATGTTAAAATAGTGCATCAGGTTTCTGAAATTATTTACCATTCATGCTAACTTAAATGCTTGCAACAGATTTTGAATATAGTCCTCTGTGGCATGATCTCTGCCTTGTAAAGTAGCAGTATCAGCAGTTTGCTATATCACAAGGCATTTGTAGTATAAATTAGAAGGTAAAAGTTGCTTTCTAAAGCCAGAAGTTGCTGAAGATACAATCCTGGTGTTTTGAGGACTGGAAGAATAGAAAATTAGAATAAGAGATAATCGTAGAATCATAGAATCAGTGAGGTTGGAAGGGACCTCTGGAGATCATCTAGGCCAACCCCCCTGCTCAGCAGGGTCACCTAGAGCATGTTAGACAAGGTTGCATCCAGGTGGGCCTTGAAGATCTCCAGAGAAGAAGACTCCACAACCTCTGGGCAACCTGTCCCAGGGCTCTGTCACTCTCACAGTGAAGAAATTCCCCCTCACGGTCAGGTGGAACTTCCTGTGCTTCAGTTTCTGCCCTTTGCCTCTTGTCCTGTTGCATGAGACAACTGAGAAGAGTTTGTCCCTGTCCCGTTGACACCCTCCCTTCAGGTACTTGTACAAATTGGTAAGATCCCCCCTCAGTCTTCTCTTCCCCAGGCTGAAGAGGCCCAGCTCTCGCAGCTGTTCCTCATAGGGCAGATGCTCCAGCCCTCTGATCATCTTTGTAGCCCTACGCTGGGCTACAGTAGCTGCATGTCTCTCTTGTCCTGGAGAGCCCAGAACTGGACACAGTGCTTGAGATGAGGCCTCCCCAGGGCTGAGTAGAGGGGCAGCATCACCTCCCTCGACCTGCTGGCAACACTCTTCCTAATGCAGCTGAGGATACCATTGACCTTCTTGGCCACAAGGGCACGTTGCTGGCTCATGGTCAGCTTGTCATCCACCAGCACTCCCAGGTCCTTCTTTGCAGAGCTGCTCTCCAGAAGGTCAGCCCCCAGCTTGTACTGATGCCTAGGGTTATTTTTCCCTAGGTGCAGTACCCTGGACTTGCCCTTGTTGAACCTCATGAGGTTCCTCTCTGCCCAACTCTCCAGCCTGTCCAGGTCTCTCTGAATGGCAGCACAGCCCTCAGGTGTGTCAGCCACTCCTCCCAGCTTGGTATCATCAGCAGACTTGCTGAGGAGGCACTCTGTGCCCTCATCCAGGTCATTGATGGAGAAGTTGAACAGGATGGGACCCAGTACTGAGCCCTGTGGGACGCCACTAGCCACAGGCCTCCAACTAGACTCCACGCCACTGATGACGACCCACTGAGCTCTGCCTTTCAGCCAGTTCTCAATCCACCTCACTGTCCACTCGTCTAACCCACGCTTCCTGAGCTTCTCTAGGAGGATGTTATGGGAGACAGTGTCAAAAGCCTTGCTGAAGTCAAGGTACACAACGTCCACTGCTCTCCCCTCATCTACCCAGCCAGCCATTCCATCAGAGAAGGCTATCAGATTGGTTAAGCATGCATGTTTTTGTTGGTACAGTGGATGAAGAGAAAGTGCTTTTGATAAAAACAAAAGCAAGTGCAAAACTAAAAAGCAAGCAGATTTACTACACTAAATTACTTAATGCCTCTATAGAAATGACTAGAGGTTCAAGTTGATGGTACCCCTGTAGTAGCAGGAAATGAATGGCTTAAGCCATAGAAATATTGAAAAATGGTTGCTACTGAGATATCTGGATTACTTTTTAAGAATGTATTACAGTAAAGGTAGTGAATTTTGTACTGAGTAACTAGATTAATATGATTCCACAATTGAGAAACCGCTACTAGCACATGAAATAGTAAGTTACAAGAAGTAATACCGTCTTCCTCCAGAAAGATGTCTGTCTTAAAATCTTCATTAAGAGAAACAAATTTTAATGGCAGTTCTTTTACCAGCACTTTACTACTGTTTCTTCATTCAGAGTGAACATAACTATCTCTTTTCTAGGAAGACTGAACCAAAGTTTAATTTCCATTTGTTTATGGCATGTTCTTTACTTTTGGACACAAGATTAGAAGTCCTATTGTCATGAGCTAGTTCAGGCATTCACTGGAGTAAGATCTGGAATTTTCCTTGTAGTTTCTTGGAGAACTGAATATTGTTGCTCTTATAAAACAATTGTCACGTTTAAACCTCAGTACAGAGGGTGCTCATGGGAGACCTACACTTGGAAAACGTGCATCCTCTACTGGGTGTAACTACACATGAATACCTTTTCCCCATTTTACATACACAGAATGTAAATACTCATCTTTCAGGAGTGGTCTGGGAGTGTTATAATGAGCATGTCTATGCCTCTTTCCATCTTACAAAATGTTAAGAAATACAGCTTTGCTACCTCTTTTTAACTGAGGCTAAGAAACTTTCCCAGTGTCGCAGTAAGTCTGCAGCACTTCCAGGAAGCGAACTGAGACATCTCTGCAGGACAGACATGTCTCACCAGATTTATTTGCTGTATGGTTGAAGCTAGTTGTCAGCAACCAGCCATGCGTTCTCATTTCTGCTGAAAGCAGATAGGAGTGGCTGATGGGAGAGGAGCCTTGCTCCCAAAATAGTCAGTGCAGGACTCTTCTGCATCTCTGCTCTTCTTCTGTCTTTGACTTTTAGCTGATTTCTCCCAGAATGCCTGGCAGGTCAGCAGCCCTTTTTAATTCCTCAGAAAAACCTGATCACACAGGTTTTACACAATCTCTTCTTTTTCTAAGGAAAACAACAACAAAAAAATGTAGAAGAAAACTTTTTGTCTGAGCATGGTGAAATAAAAAAGTTTGAGTAAGTGGACGCAGCACAATTAAAAATACTATTCCTATTTCCTAGTGGAGCCCATATTAAAGAGAGGCTAGAGCACTTCAGATGTAAATCAAAAGCTGCTAAACTTGGAAATAAAGGGAAGTAAGGACCACCAAGAAAATCAGATGAAATGCCCCATGCCCCTTTCTCACGGTTGCACGAAACAGAGCAAGGAATGGGGAGGATGTCAGGAAGGTGGCCTGTAATCCGTGAAAATTTACAGCAAATCAGCTGGACAACTGAAGAGGGCTGGGGTGGGAAATGACTAAGATAACTGAAATCACTACAGAAGTATACAGATACTATACTAAATAATATTGCAATGAGCTGTTTATAAACGTTAAAGTTGTAGTAGAATAAAGAATACAAAAATTGTATTAATACAATGGATTGCTAAACAGAAGTTAAGGCTTCCAGGATGCTTTCCTTGCTCTTTTTTGAAAATGAAAATTTGCGGGGAAAAAAACAGTTGAATAGAAGAGAAATCTGGCATTTTTTAATTACAAGAGAAGGCAGTGATTAAGGTCCACTACTCCTCTGTAGGATGAGATACAGGAAAGATGACGCTGAATTTCATTTGCAAATTTTCTTATAATGTGCCTGTTCTGAACCTTTCTGAATATCTGTATCCTGTTTCAAATTAAAGTAGATCTGCTTTTGTAGCATCCTCAAATTGATAGGAAGGCTTTTCAAAGTGTGAGATACATTTTAGCCACTGCTTTAGTCCTTTCAAAATCAGTAAAAAATCTGTGAGCCTTCCAAGTGTTTACCCTATGTTAAGGAGGCTTTTTTCCTTCAAGAGAAAATATTTAGTGTTGTAATTTTTGGTATGCTTCAATATTTTCATATAAATGGTAAGTCCAGTGCAAAATGTATAGTCCTCCATGTCACTATATTATTTCATGTTTCACCATCCTTTGCTATAAAAGTGCAAAGTCTCCCTGTAATACACTTCGGATTTTTTTTTTCAGATTGAGAGATTTAAAATTTTATGTGAGGTAGAAGCAATATTAAGTAATATGGCTAACTTCTTAAACTGTAAAATGATAAATTACTAAGAATGCTTTAGAAATTTGTAGTAATTTTGCCTTTGATATAATTTGAAGAACTGTATGCCTTAAACAGTTTTTTGTTCTTCAGATACTATATAAATAGTATGTGAATACTATAGAAATTTGATAGAGTGATTCCATACAGGGTCCTGATTGAATTACGACTAGATCTGGTCCTTAGTTTGGTTTCCTGGAAAATGTAAATATATAAATATCAAATATAATTTATTTCCTTGGCACTACTGTACATTTGTGTTAGATTTATATTTACAAAGCCAAAATCGTACCATCAAACCGGGCTGCTTCCCCAGATTCCCTTTTGATCTGTTTTCTTATCTGCATGCACATTACCAGAAGCGCCTGGGCTGGCACCAGCGGTAAATGGATGTTTGGTATTAAGCGCAGCTCTGCCGTCATACCTACCTGCTAATCCCGCCGCGCAGCCCGCTCTCTCGCCTGCCAAATGTGGTTATTCGCAGATCTTGTTAGGATCGAGACTTGAAGCCCAGAGACAGCGATCAAAGGTGAAATTCTGAGCGAGTATCCTCACGATGCCCATTCACCTGATTGCTTGTTGTGCTGAAAATAGTGTTTCTCCATCTCTGTCATTTTGAAGTGAGATTCTTGATTTTTAGGAGAGAGAATAGAACTGGCATCGAGGATTGGAGCTGAAACTCTGCTTTTCATAAAGTCAGATCATTTGGAAACTGCACCAGTATGTTTGATTTATTTATTTTTCCCATACGCAGTCTTTTAAAATAATTTCTATAATCATAATTGTGATAAAGCTGTGGTACAGAATTATTTCTGGTTCCATAACAGTGAAGTAAAGGAAGAACAAGAATGGAGTTTTGGAGTTGGAAATTTGTCCTTACTGTTTACACATCTTCTGGTCTTGGGCAAACTATTTAACCTTTCAAATATACCTACTTTAAATTGGGAGTAGAATGTTTATCCAGTGCTACAAAGTTCTGCAGAAGATCTGGTAAAAGAACAACTTCTCCTCCCCTGGACTCATGTGCATAATTTCTTCCCTTTTCAGGGCTGTGTTTGTGCCTTAGCACAGTGTTGTCAGGAGTCTTGCAAACATTTCTTCCCCTCTCGAATTGGTTTGGGCGTCCGCTTCTGTCCAGCTGCAGCTTGAACGCAGCAGTACTTCAGGCTATGTCCAAAACCTCTGTACAGTGCAGGCATGAGAATTGTCACCTTTTGTATATAAAATGTTATAAATGAAAGTCATTTACATTTTTGTCTCAAACAGCGTATTTTAAATAGACGTCTTCGTGCTAATTGATGAGCTCTGTAATCCAGAGCTTTGTGTTAGTAATTTTAAAAAAAAGCGGTGTCAGTTTTCATCAGAGTTGAAGGTCAATGAAGGCATAATTTATTAAGAAAATGTAGTATATAATTTCCCTCATCCAGATTCTTTTCTGAAAATTGAAATATAAGAGTATGCTATTTACAAAAATACCCATTTGTTTTTTAGTAAGAACTTTGCTTTCTTTGCTCAGTAAAAATAAAACACCTTTTTTTTCTTCCTTCTGGATCCGAGGAAAACTAAAATTCCATATGCAATCCAGCAGACAGTATTGTGCTGATGAATGCTGTTTCTGTAATGTGCTATGGAGTTAGTTTCTCTTACCTGGTGTGATTTTAAGCTTGGGTTTAGTGGGTAAGTGAGGCATACACGCAGTTTGCCCATGTGCAGGGTGCACGCATCTCACATTTGAGGCTTGGAGCATAAATCCCAGTTCAATATTTAATAATTCATACAAGTGGGACCACTCCACCTGGGCACCTGTGGTTTTGGGATAGCAGGGGGTTGCCTGGTGTGGACCGTTTCTGGGCCGCGTGGATGCTGCGGAGAGCTGGGCAGCCCCTGCCGGAGCTGCGGGCCTCTGGGGATGGGGTGAACCCACCTCCCCACCGCGGCAACACTGGGGCCCCCGTGGCCTTGCACACACTCGCCGGGGAAAATACAGTGTAAGCGGACAGCCGAGTCCATCCACACTTTGTAAGCCGTGGCTTTAGGCTAGAATACATTTCCTTTTTTCTTTTCTTTTTCTTCTTCTTCTTTTTTTTTTTTTTTTTTTTTTTTTTTTTAACTCAGTTGTTTTAACGCTTACCTGACATGACTGTAAAAAGTAATCTAGAGACTCTACAGATCCTTGTTTAGAGGTGCACGTGCGCTGGTTGTCCTGCAGCGGTGCGTAGGTGTTTGCACAGGACCCAGATGTGCATTCATGAGAGGCGGTTGCTTCATGTCAGGTGTTTGGCAGGTAGGCAGTTCGGACACTGAAATTAAATCACAGAGGCATCGATGTTTTGAAAATCTCCACGTTTGCCAGCACTAGTACCTAGTTACATGCCCCTGAAAAGTGGCCCCAAATCATACTGTACTCGAAGCTACTTCAAATAGTAAATAGCTGTCAAAAATGTATTTACCTTTCTGACAATGTCATTTTAATGCGATTTTAAAATACACTCTGTCTTTGCTGAACACAAAGCCTTGATAATAAAACATTAGCTTGTTAACAGACTATTGCCCATTTGTCATTTCTTTTTAATATAGGAAGAGTAATGTTTATCAAGCTTACCACATGTGAAGAAACTTTCTCCTGGTGTTGTTTCGCTCAGTGGCCCTTATGTGGAATATTTGCATGCAAACAGTGCAGATAATGTTGTCAAATATTTCCGTATTGTGCCCTGTTTCAAAGGATCCCCTTGTATCATTTCACGTGCCATTTAGTCATAGGAAACGTATTTGCATAGGCATTACGAGAGCCTCTGGAGAGTGTTGTCTTCTACTGCAGTGCTAGTCAGAAGGTCAAACTCTAAAATTAATATATTTCTGAACAATTCTAATTTTGTATCAAGGTTGATTATTTTCATGGATGCTACTCAATATATCACACTTGTTTATGGCTAATATGCTACAGTATTTCCTGTAAGAACATACCTAAGTAATTGGGACCATTCCTTTTTCCTTACAAGTATAGGCATGATATCTAAAGGTTCATACATCAAAAATAGTTAAGCACATTGGTAGAACCATCGACTTATCTCAAATGCATGCAGGTACGTTAGTATAAAATAACAAACCTTTATTTTGAAAGGAGTGTACTCAAGATCTTTAGGTCATTTTCATTAACTTCGATTGAGATTATCAATATGTGCACCTAAATAATTTTTAAAAATATTTAAGTAATTCATTTCTAAATGAAAGTACTTACTGTGTATTAGCTGAGTGCCAATGCATTTTTATTCCTCTTTGGAAAATAGTTGAGTATAATTATTTTTGGATTAACCAGTTTTTGAAAGTCGTTCACGATGATATGTACAGAAAGGATTAAGAAAGCGATTACCAAACCATTCCAATTTTTCTGGTTGTTTTTCAGGGAGAATCCTTGCCTTAAGTTAGTTACAAAATGATTAATTAGTTTCTCATAGGAAACTGTGTCCAATAAACTAAAAAAGTAAGATCACCTATCATGGGATGCTTGTGTCCCATGGCTTGAGAGAGACGTGTGCAAGCAGGGAGATCCTGTTTTGATCAAGTACTTTCGTTTCTGCCTCTTTCTTTGTTTGTTATGTATTAAGCCAGAGTTGTCTGTCTTTTTTTTTTTTTTCCCTCCCCAAAACAGATGTTGAAGTTCCTTTTCCCCAGCTTTTCTTCTGTTAGTTGAGCAACGATAAAGGAGAGGGATAACATCCCTTTTCACATCCTCTGCTTCCATTTTTCACTGGGGAATAGTTTTGGTTTTCTTGTGCTCATTTTTCATGGGTATTAACTTGCTCCATAGTGTTCTCTGTAGTTTGACCTTTATTTTATGTTTTGCTGTGGCTTTGGTTGGAGCGATGATACAGTTTAAATGCAGTTCTGAAGGTTATTTTGATTGAATGTTTGAGTAACTCCATGTGCTGCTGTAAAGACTGAAATTAACTTGATCTGGGCCTTGCAAAGGCTTTCCTATGTGTGATTAAGCAATTATAAAGAAGAAGAAAAAACCCTTTAGGTGAAATTAATGTTCTCCTGAACACAGGAGAACTCCAGCCACACCCCAAAATGGTACCGTAAAGCAGCATTTCTGCCAGCCCCCCCGATGTACCAAAAAACGAAATGTAAGGTGGCTCCAGCTCTAGGAGTCACAGTCTAACCTTGCACCATAGGAATGTTTTCTTAGCTGTCTACAGCAGTCCTAGTTTCATGCTGGATGATACCGCATCAGACTAGCCTGTATGGATATTGTTGTGTAGCTCTCTAATTTAATGTTCGTTGCTTTGTCGCCATGGTGTTTTCTTACCTGGGTTTGGTGGGTTTTGTTTTCTTTCTGTTGTTGCTTTTTCTTCCTTCAAATTCAAAAGTTTTGCCACCTTAAATACACATCGCAGGTGTGATATATATCCCAGTGTGGAGGTTGGACTGTTTCAGTACAGTTTAGTTTAATTTGTTATCTTAATGGAAAGAAGCTCTTCTTATATAAGCCATTATTTGCTGGTATGATGGCATCCGTGATTGCGTATGACAGGAGACATCTTGCCATTGTCACTATACTTCCGAAGTAGCAAAGGTTTCTTTTACAGAGCTGTTTTTGTAATAGCTTTCCAAAAATACTGCTCCGATAAAAAATAACTTTTGGGAGAATGAAAGACAACTGAATTTGTTTCCACTTTTAAAAAGCTTTCTTTTAGTTTTGCAAGAGGTTTGGAAACTACATTTAAAAAGGAGATATTTCTTCATTTCTTAAATCAAGGATTTTTGTGAATGATAATACTGTTAGAATGGTACAGCACCTAGTACTGTAGATGGAGTTACGCCAGCGTAGATGTGCTTATAGCAGCGTAATGGCACGCACGCCAGGGGTTACGCAGGTAACTACTACCTGAGGGAAATGCCACCCTCTGAACGATACAGTGTTCTGATACAAAAACTCTGTGCAGACGCGTCCTACAGCCCGTGAGGGCAGAAGCAGCACAGTCTGTCATTTGAGACATTGGCCGAGACTGATTTTATTAAAGGTCTGTTAGGCTTGTTTTGAGACATTGCTGATTGTAACAGAGCGCCTTGGCCCTCGTCTATAATTCATAGCTTGTGACAAGTGAAAGAAAAAAGGAACTGCTTCAAGTCGGGTTTGCCCATGGGTCTAGCCAAAACCTAGATACAGCCAGCCAAGATGGTTAGCAAAAGGCAATGTTTGAGCAAGGTCATAAACCTTGAAAAGGCAGTCATAAATCATAATTAAGGTTTTTCATTTCCTCAGTGGTGTAACTCCTTAGAGATGGAGACTGAAACTGTTTACCAAAGCCACTTTTTGTCTTCAGAAGAGTGTTTAGGAAACCTGAAACGGGGTTTATTAAGCATATCTGTGGGAGACAAAAGAGGGAATTGCTGCTCTCCGCAGCAAGCAACATTGAGAGGTTGACTAGTGTGGTCAGAGAGGATATTTAATTTCAAAGGATAAACTACAGGATTCACTTTTTTCTTTTTTATCTAAAGCTTATCTGGTTTGTCCCTTATCTAATTTAACTTACGAGAATTGTAAATTCAGCTATGTTAAGTAAACAATTTATTTTGCTCTAATTCCATTTTCTCTTTGTTTTAATAAATCTTGGTTTTGTTGAGATCACTGTTGTGTGGGTAATTTCACACAGATGTCTTCAAAGAGTAAAGAAAAACCCATAACTTTTAAAGAGACTAGCCGAAGGGAAAGGAATTTCTGGAACTCTTTTTCATTCCTGCGTGATCTTAGGCGAAGGGTTGGGATTGAAGTAGTGTGTGTCAGGAGCACATCTCGGTGCAGTGGCCAAGCACAAGGGAAAGCCCACAAACCAAGGAAGAGAGAGAAAGCTGATGGCTTTAGCCTATATGGACTGCTGAATAGTACAGGGAATACTTGCTCCATAGTGCAATAGTACAGTACATCTTGTCTTTGATATGACTAGGGAAAAAAATGATGTATTTTTTGGTTTTGGAAATGGCAAAAAATAAAAAACTTTCGAGATATATAGTAATATGAAATATGAGGAGAAATTATCAGGTTGTGTTGTTTTCTCCTTCATGTCCAGCTGCATAAAACAAGATCAAGAAATCAGATGTCTCACTGAGTGGCTTGTGAGTGTAGAACTCACAGTGGAGGTCATAAAGTTACATGTAGTGGCTCAATTTTTAAAAAGGGCTCGATACAGAAAGCTAATAACAGCGGCAGCAAAGCACGCTAAGAGAAGTCTGATCAAATCTTGTGATTTAAGACCTAAGCGCATTACCTGTGAGCGTCTGGAAGGACCTCCTCCTTCTCCGTCACCTGCAAAGCCTTCTGCAGTTAGTAAGGTTTGCTATGGGAGTTGGTAGCATCTTTGAAGCACTGGCACTAGCAATTGTTAGGGAAAGGATATAGACTTCTCTATTTCAGCATAACGTGTCGAACATTTCAGAGACTGTTATCCTGCTTTTCTTTCCCGTTATGTCCATGATACCAGCATGGATCTGAAACAAAGAACTAAGTATTTTTTTGGTGCTGCTAGCTGAAAAAGCACAAAATTGCCCGATTCAGCATCCAGCTGAAGTGAACTTGAGCTGGTTTTCTATGCTACTTTAGGATTTAATTCAACTCTGCATTTTGTAAATCAGTTGTTATAGTTCATGCGTTTCAAAGCAGTAGTATGGTAAGAACTGAACACACAGAAGTAGGCAATTTCTTCTGAAATAAAAATGGAGATGTATTTTATTTCTAAAGTTTGCTTCAAATAGCAACTGCTGAAGTTAAAATGTTTGAAGTACAATATGAGGAGTGGTATACTGAATGGTATCATACCTGAGCTCACCATTTGTATGTAAAACCTAGAGGAAAGAATTTAGCTAGACTGGTTCTTTTAAACTGAGTTTAATGAAACGCTTGCTGAGCCTATTAGGAAAGGGAAGCATGTTTTAACAGGTAGAACAGCATGCTTTTCCCCCTTAATAAATCGGAGAAAGAGACAAAGAAGGCTTCCAAGGTTTGAATTACAGTGTCAGATAAATCCTATAGGATTTGAACGGGTTTTCCGACAGCCTCTGCAAGGAGGAGCCCTGGCAGGGGCTGGCACTGCGTGCGCGCAGGGCGGCGCTCGGGGACGCCTCCGCCACGCAGCGCAGCTGCAGGCGCAGCTTCTGTTGGCAGGAAGATCGGGCTTGTGCTTGCAGCGTATTTTCTTGTTTGTTTTACATTTTGTTTTATAACTTTCTGTGAAGTCTCTAAGGTCAAATGGGAAGAATCTTGTTAATAAAGGGAAATGTTTATTTTGAATTGTTGAAGATGGAGACACCAGTATTAAAATTTTCTATTACTGATGTGCTTGGGGTTTCTTTTATTGCACTTCTCAAACAGTTTGGAGGCAGCCACAGGAAGTTTAAACGTAAATCAAATGCCAAGTAACATATATATTTGATTAGCTGCATTCTGAGAAAGTCAGGAAGATGAGGTGACAGTTCCAGTAGTGATGCCACAAAAAGAAAGAAGAAGAAAAAAACGAAAAGGCATAGAAAAATTTTAAACATAGCTACTGCTGATCTGAAATAGAAAACCCTAGTGACCTATGTGTCAATATTAGCAAACATTAGCCTCCTAATTTTAATTTTTTTCATGACAATATCTTGATCGAGTAGAAACGTAGTTGGGAAACACAAAAGAAAATTCTACATTTAGACTTTTACAGTTTCATTTTGTCTGTTTAGGTTGTCCCATATTTATAAAAAATCACAGTTCTTGTAAGAATAAAAATTCTTAGACTGATTTTTTTTTTTCCTTAATTAGAAACTCCATTTGTCAAAAAAGTTTATTTCAAAAGATACCCTGTTCAAATTGAAAATGAGAACAGGACATTCAGAAATTACCATTATTTAGCCATTTTACTAGAATTGTAGAATAAGGATCTCAAGAGATCGTGGAGTTCATTTATTCATCTCTGAAATTAGGATCTGATTTTCCCTGTCACTCCTGACTTAGTATTTTTAACTTTACCTTTTCATTATTAGGGGTTTAACTGAATAATTTATATAATAAATATAATAATAATAATTGATATCAAAATTGATTTTTTCTGATTTTTTTATTTTATTTTGTTTTTGAAAAAATATATACAAATGTATATGTATTTACACAGTTATTTAATCTTTTTTCTTTTTTTGGTGAAAAACACAATATTTCTTGAATTTAAACAGTTGGGGTAAGTAAGATATCTTCAGTTTATTCAGAGAAGTACATAGGGAAAGTGAAAACATAGCAGTGAAAATTTTCATCCAAAAAAGCAAATTATCAGATAAAAGCAATAATATGGTGGTTAGAGCCCTTAGCTGAGGTATCAGAAACTCGGTTTCAAGTGGGACTTTAAAGTAGCTAACCATAACCATTGGTTACAAGTGCTCAGCCTTTCTGAGTGGAGTTCAGGAAATTTAACTGCAGACTATGAGCTAGTCATCTTAATCTCCCTTTAACTTCAGTGGAGAGAAATGGTTAATTTTAGGGCTTAATTCACCTGACCTATTTGAGACATCTGCTTTTGCAAGGAGATAAATTGTTGCGCTGAGCAGATCCAGTCAAGTGTGAAGAGATCGTGGAGAGATTAGCTCAGAAATAGATGTCTGCGTTTAGGCAGTTGATTTCCAACCTCTCTCTCATGATGGAGATATATATTAACAAAAATACCAACTCCCTATAGTGAGGAGAGGCAGATGAATACTGTCTGTCTGTATAGCTGGAACTACTACAGCATGCACCTATGGCGTGAGAGACTCGGATCAGGTCGGAAGGAGAAGTAAGAGATCTGTCCGGGTCCATTTAGTTTAGAACCAGTGTATTTCCACACATCAGTTTGTTACTGACGAAATAGCACTTTTGTATGGAGAAAGCTTTATTAAAAATTTTTCAACTCTTGTTTTTTTTTCTACTCGAGTGGGACTATCTACTTCGCTGAAAGGATCATAAAACATTAGGGCAGGAAGGAGTACGCAAGCATTCAGCAGCCTTGCCAAAAGTAGAATAAACATTTCTTGATTTGGGGAGATGAAGTTTCGAATGTCCTCCTCTGAGCTATCATGCTATGGAAAGAATATCAGTTTGTTTGTCAGCGTTATTTCCTGTTCTCGAGTTGCTTAATATGCAGCTCATCTTTGCAACACACACAAGGAAGAGAGTTTGTGTTCTTGTGGCTGTGCTCCTTTTTCTTCTAAATCAGAGAACTGTGTTTTTTGGAAAATTTAAACCCCAACAAGTACACCGCTTATTGTTTAAAATACCTATCTGGACATTTCAGCAGACTGAAGGGGGAAAAAAAATAAAACTTTTTTTTAAAGAAGGTTTGTATATTGCATTATTTCCTGTCTCTAGATATAAGGAGATACTGCTATGAAAAAGCACATTTTAATGAAGTTTATACTTTTACTGTTGAAAACCAGATTTTCAACCTTCCCAGCACATTTTGGGATAAATCCCAGCTTTCTTCTCTGAACAGGTTAGGTAACTCTCGTTGGCTACATTTTTCCCTAAGTAATTATTCTTTTGGGGCCCCATGTTATAACTTCTGCCTAAATTATTTTTATAGAGAAACTAGCAGCCGTGCTGGAGGAGGCTTCGTAGTGCTCTCCATTCGAGTATTCACTTTTCAAATGTTTGTGCTTTTGTTAAATGTTACCTGTTCGGCTGCTACTTGGAATATCAAATGCTTCATGTTATCATGTGTTACATTTTTGCCTCAGACTTATTTTTCTCTGTGGAGAGGGCTAATGAGAAAATGTTTGGATAATTTGACCTGTATTAAATAGTTGAAAAATAAAGAATTCTTCATGCAGTGTGCAGGACTCAAGCATTAAATATGTTCAAACAGGAAGCACAAAGAAACAGGAAGAGAAATGGAAAGAAAAAGCAAATGTAGCTGCTTTTATTTATTTATTTATTTATTTATTTAGGTCCTCCTCTTGTGGTATTATCTAGATCCCTAGCCAGATGGCTGGGCTGGCAATAAGCTGTGTGTGGATTCGTGGGATTTTAACTCCTGAGTTGGTTGCCCATCTGTCGTCAACTTGGGCACTGGAATCCAGTGGCTGACACGAGCAGTCAGCGTCTTTAGCACCGTAAGACGGTTACGCTCAAAGGCTGCAGAAATAGTGTGAACTCTAATGAGGACAGGACAATGTCTGTTTTAACAGGCGTTGTTTTAACAACCGTGCTGCTAGACTTTGAGTAAAATTTCTTGCAGTGAGTTTATGAGTAAATGAATGCGTTGCCGCAAGGATGACTGCTGTGGTGGCAGTCGTTTCAGACAAGCTGTACCTGAGAAGTCTTCCCAAATAGGAGGTTTTCTGGTTGGAGCTCAGTGAAGACTCAAACCCACAATCACTTTTGGTAGGAAATCTCATGTCTTAAAATAGAATAGCAGACTGTCTTAAGCAGAAAGAAGATAGTGACATTGTTAAGAATCTCTCAGCACTGGAAGAATAGATATGAAACAGCTAAAAACATTACTGCACCCTTTCTTCATTTTAAAATGAGCACTTTAGGATTCTCTACTTTTTCTTTTAGCCAATGCCATCACTTAAAGTTAGTAGAGATACTTTATATTTCTATTAATGGAGGTGAAAACAATGAAAAAAATTCTCAGATCCCATGGACAAAAGGAATATGTATGGTAAAGTATTGATAACTTGGAGTATGAGAGACAGGCTCTCACGTTCTCATTTTATGTATGTCATGTCATACTCAAGAAAGCAAAATGAACAATTAAATTAAGACTTGTGTAAGAGATGTGACCAGAAAATAAGTAAAATAGAAGCAGGGGTTAGGCATGCTGTAAACTATTTTAGAGTAAGTACTTCCAGATAAATTTATCAAGAAGAAACTTAAGCCTTTAACTTAACTTAAGCCTTTAAGGAAATTGCTATCATTGTGAAGTCTTCCCAAATTTACGCTTGTTTATTTTAAGTAATGTGAGAATAAAAGTTACATGCCTGCAAGAAAATAACCACTTTCCTGAGGAATAACCATTTGACATAAAGCGATCTGGTCTTCCAGGTTCATAAAGTCCGTCATGAATGAGTTAACCCCTCTGTTTCCATTCTGGATGCAGTTCTGCAGCATACGGAGCAGCTGCAGAGTACCACGAAGGGCAGGCCTGTGCTTCAGGCAGCTTCCCTTCCTTGATGGACTAGCCTGGAGTTACCCACCTTCTTCAGCATCAGGCATTACAGCTGGAGTAGTTGAGAACATGCACTTTGGCGGCATACCAGACTGCCTATCTCCTGTCTAGCTTTAAAGAATATCAAATGACAAAATAAGGTATTGATTGGAAAGCCTGCCAGAAGTCTAGTATTTTATTTCCTCAATTTCCTGCAGAAAATTATATTGCAAATCCAAGATTCAAGCCAACAGCTGAGGAACAAGTGGTAGTTCTCGGGTTGCTTTAAAACTTTCATAAGAACAAATACCCTGAAGCTTTGTTGACTTCTGATTCCTTATGAGGACATTATTTCCAGTGGTGAAAACAATGACTGGTTTTGAAATTAAAAATAATGCATCTCCATAGAAATTTTGCCAGCCGGGATGGTCTTGCACTTAGTAGATTCATATCTTTCTTTCTAGAACTAGTTTTATACATTGGGCTCTAAATTGAATTTAGGGTCATCAGTGTGAGCTTAAAAAAAAAAGGAAAAAAGAAAAAAGAAAAAAGGCACTAGAGATTGAGCAAAGGTTGTTCTCCGTAGGACTTTACTCTTGCACTGCCTAGCCAAAGACAGTGCCAGAAGGGCTTACTCTTAATTACAACACTGTAATGTTACAGTACTCTTGCAGTCATTTTTCTTTGGATCATGCTGAAAGTTTGTGATTTCCATGAAATCACACTAGGAGGCTGTATTTTGTGAATGACATTTTTCTGAAATTTATATTAGGCTGAGGGTAGAATTAGATACTTCTACTGGGCTTTAGGTTCTGTTGGGTTCTGAAGAGCTAGCACTCTTCAGTATTATCAGAGAAATGCAGAGAAATACTATTCAGTATTTCTTGATTTTTCCTCAGTCTATACGGTTAAGTTTCTGTGTCAGAGCTCTGGGCTATTCATCTGTATTCAGGTCTAAAGGAGTAAAATCAAAAATCAGGCAGAGAAATAACTGAAATCATCTGAAAATGAAGTCCTACTTCTGCTGACAAAATTATTAATCCTATGTTTCTGTGCCTGAAGGAAGTGGTTGAGAAGAGAACAGTCTGGTCCTATTGCCTTTAATAAACCTCAGCTCTAGATAATGACATAGCAGGAAGAGCTCTTGAGTTTTCAGGAAGTAATTTCCTCCCTAAAGGGCTTTGTAATCTGTTCTATATACATCATCAGGGTCTGAAGAAATAGGTTTCAGGAGCACCTACCACAGGAGAGGCAGAACGTAATTTTGAAAGTGAGAAGCATTCTAATGCGGCAGAGCTGGACCCCTTCTATCTCTCTGACCTGTATGCTCTGTCATACACCATGGATGTGCGTATGAATATAAGTGAACCACTGGTCAAAGCCATACATTTCCTGTGAAGGTAATACAGAGCAGATAAGAAATGCAAAAATGGTGATGAAGATGTGAAAGGGATGCTTAATACCAAAAATAAAAAGCAAAATCCAATTTGCCCACAAACAGTCCTGAAAAAGCTCTGAGAAGAATTCTTTGCTTTAAGAAAAAAGTTAGAGATTGGCTTCAAATAAGTGAAGATGAGAAATAAGACTTGGAAGAACCTGAGAATCTTAGCTAGTAGAAAAAAAATCAGAAAAACTCCCACAAAAATTTATGAAAGAAGTGGCTGAACAAATTCAAGATTACAATCCAAGATAGCATGTATGGGAAAAAGCCCGTTTGCCAGCTTTCGCCATGTAATCAGCTATGCCAAGAGCTGGCTAGAAAATGAAGTGATATATTCATCCCGTCCTCCTCCTCCTTCTAATTTCTCACAGCTTGTGGGAAATAAATGTTAAATTGCAGTGGTACGACACAGTTTTCTGGGCATAAGCTGTTGTCCTGGTTTGCTGAGAGGCTGGTATTATTTGAATTAACAGTAGCTATCACTTGACTGGTTTCTTTGGTAATTTTTTTTTTCAAAACATTCTTCTTGAGTTTCTTCTTAAGCCTTGTGTTTTCGAAATTTCCTTTTTACTATTTTTTTCCACTTTTCATTTGTCAACTTCTTCAGCAAAGAAAAAAAGGCTCATGATTACACTCAGCTGTTTTCCACTTTAAGGATTTGTTTAGCTATGAAACCTGTTATTTATCATTTTTCATCAGTTTTCATGAAAACTGCTGTTCTCACATGTCTGTAAATTGTTCTCTAGGCAAGTTTCATCCTTGTCCAAACATGAACGTTTTGGCGAGAGAGTTCAGGGCAATCTGAAGTAAGGAAATATGAACAAAATAAATTACCTGCTTTGAGGTAAAAAAGAAATATATCAAAATGGCAGTGGGAAAAAGAAACAAATGGAACTTTGAAATAACTGGGGATTAAGGCTTCACTAAGGAGTGGTGATAGGCTTGGTTTGAGGTAGGGTGAAAGAAAAGGTTTAATGTTGTTTGTATAATTAGCAAGTATGTGTTATATACTGTGTATGAAGGCGAAAGAATACAGTTAACTTCTAAGCTAGATGCACATGCCCAGTATAGGAAAACCACTCTCTGAAAAACGAAGAAGAAAACACCGAGAATGAGGTGAGACATTGGGGAAAGGCTTCTGGTTCTACAAGATACTATTCTTTCTGCTGATTGTATTAATGAACTGCCCCACAGCTGGGGGAAATGTTGCATGAAACTCTGTTCCATTATTTCTGACATTCGTCTTGAATTTCAGGAGCAGGATCTAAAGCTCAGATTTTATGATTTGATCCTTTCCCTGCCTTCAAGTTTCTTTTGCTTACTGTTGTAAAATCCTGTAAGCTTTGCCAGTATTTATCTTTGGCTCATTTTACCTGTATTACAAATCAATGTATATTAACTCTTTAAGTTCTGAGTGTATTTCTGCCAGTTTCCAAGTTTGTTGAGCCCTGATATCTTTGACTTCAAGTATGTTCAGTTTGGGATTCTTGGCTGGTTCAGAATTGCACTTCTTTTCTTTATATGTATATATATATTTTCCCCTGAAATGACTGTTGACAAGAGACAGTCCTCAGGACTAATGTTCGTCGTGAACTGACTTCTGGAGGAAAGTGGTCTTGCCTGCCTAATACACCACCTTGAAAATGGTTCAGTATCTGGACAGTTTTAGACCCTCTGTAGCTCTGCCTTTGTTTATAGAGAGGGAGAGGCTGAAGAGAATAACTTTGAAAGAAACAGGTTCAGGCAGTCTTCATTTTTGTTAAGGAGCAACAAAAATTGATTCAACCAGCTTTTGTCAATAAAAACTCAGCCTGGTGGAGGAATATTTTTTATAAATATCTAAGGTCTAAGTCAGAGTGTTAGCAGCAGAATTAAAATTGGTACTGTAAAGATACTGGCTGTTAATGTGTATTTCAGAGAAAGAGAAGGAAAGAACAAACAGTCATTTGGAGTCTCAGGTTACATCTGCAAAAAGTCAACATCAGCTTTTCATTGAACCATGTGTCTTACATAAGCTGAAATGAATTGACTTTTTTCATGATTTACTTCTTTTCCATACGTTCCTCATTCTTTGAACTAGAAAATGCTTACTTTTTTTTTTAAATTGTTTAGTGTGAAACTATGTGGAATTATGTTCCTGCTAATATACCATGAAAAAATCATTTATTGATGTCATCATACCTTAGTTAATGTACCTTACTTATTGAGGGGGAAAAGGGTCTTACATCAGTTCAGTTGAGACTTGTAGGATAACCAACCCCCTTAGCTTTTACAACAGAAAGGAAGATGTTGATAACAGGATTGCTGTTGGTCAAGCCTTCTCCTTTATGTTTCCTTGCATTTCCAAAGATGTCTTCCACGTGCAGCTTTTATCAGAGAAAGTTGCAGAATCCAGGTGGCATCTATTTTATTATCCAGAACAAAATTCCATCCCTCCCCATCAGCTTTCTTTGGATATGATTTCCCTTTCTACAATCAAGTTGGCTTTGGAGCCCGGTCATGATGCATTGCTCTGTTAATCGTCCATACTCACTACAGCCAAGCAGGTGGACACCAAGTATCTATTTACTACGGGCTTGTCTGCCAGGGAGAATAGCGCAGACTATTAGCTCCTTCTACTGGTTTTCCTAGAGCACCTTTCCATGTTTACCTTCAGTCCGCTTTGAAAAATAATGGAATTTAGTAGTGGGTATTGTAGAACCGCAGAAAGACAGTATTTGTGTGCAGTGTGGGTTCAGATGCATGATCCTGCTACCATGGGTTGTCTAGTCTTCTGTAACTGACCCTGGGCTTGCTCTTAGTCTGTGGCAAATGGAAGGGAAAACGCGTTAGCTAAAGCCTCTTACCCTGAGTCATGCTGACGTGCTTGTGTGCATTCGCACAGGGGAGCCAGAGCACCGCTGATAGTGCATTGCAAATTTGGGTGTTTTTTTTATTTTCTGATAACTCCTCAAGCAAACAAATACAAAGAGAACTCATCATTTTTCTGCCATGAGAGTGTACAAGAAGTGTGTATAGGGGTTTCATACACCTTGTGTGATATGTAAGCTTGTGATGATGGAGTTAGTGCTGAGCTCTCTTCAGCACAGAATATTTCTTTGAACAAAGATGAGTAGTCTTCTGGAAAGGGACAACATAAAGGCTGTTTAATACCAGTGTATCATCATCCTGGAAATAAGGGGCTTTGTTACTATGGCAGCTAAAGCTTATCTCCATGAGAAAGTTGCATCAATTTAACAAGAGCTGTATTTTTAAACCAATTTATACTAGTGCAGACTCCATTGTGAGAACTCTTTATTTAGTGTAGCTTAATTTCATTAACTAAGCCTTAGCAAAACCACACTAAACTATTTTTTAATTGAAATTGCATTCATTGAAAAATTCACTAAATGCGTGAAGAATGTTTGCGTTTTCAGTGGTGATACTTTCTTACATGTAAAAAAAAAAAGCTTGCATGGTTCTTCTCTTGCTACACCTACGTAACTTAGTTTTGTTACTGGCTGTAAAAAATAGATTGTTCTACATGTATTTAATACATATTACAAGTCTGAAATATTAAGGAAAACACTGTTTGTTATAAGATAAATGTGCACATGAAAAATTGTATTGAGATTAACCTTCAGCAAAACTATTATGTGCTTTAGCTTATGTAGGTACGTTACCTAAGTAAAAACATTCTGAATAGTATGAAAAAAAGTAGTCACCTATAATTAGTATAGCTACGTTATCAAAGATTTGGGTCTTTTGCTCTTTTGACCATTTTGCTTTCGTTGGCAGCTATGTTCTTCTGTTCTCCAAATGTATGTTGCTAGTTAAAGTTTTATTCAGTGAATACTACCAGATGGAAACAAAGGATAGTTTCTTTGCAATTTTTAGAAAGGCATTTGCTATTGTTTGTGAAATTCTAGATGAGGCTTGGATTGATATATAGCAGAACCGAAAATAACATTTTATCCCTGAACATATATTTATATTAGGTAGCAAACAAAACTGCTTTGACAAGCTTTATTTGGATTGTATACCTATTATTTTGTCTTTCTCAGCAGCTGTTGCTGATGCAGCATCTCAGGTTTTGTTATACTCTGTTTACAGTTACTCATCGCCTTCTTAAATTCTCTTTTTGGGATGAAGGCCTTGATGCCTCAAGCTCATCTGTGTCAAGTTCTCTTTAGCGGGATGAGCTAAGTAAACAAGAAATTCCAGGTTTGGTTTCAAAAGCAATGCTTCAACTATTTATATGCAGATGATTCAGAATATCTGAGTTTAAAAACTCAAGTTATACTTTAGTCTCAGTAAAGTACACTTAATCATTTTGAACTAAATACCACACAAATGAAGTAAATACAATTTAGGGAGTTAAATAGACCTTTCACATATGTGTAGTGAAAATCTTCTTGAGGCCTTTAATTCTGTACTGTCCTTGGCTCTGATTTGTGCAGTAGCTTACTGCCATCTTGGAATGCCACAAGGTAATAGCAAAGACTGTCTTGTATTCTGTGAATTGAATTTAAAAAAAAATTAAATTGCATAGAGAAAAAACAGAACACTACAGTTCTGTATTTCTGTAGTCACATCTTCTGTCTCTGATGCACTTTACGGAGCTGTGCACTCAGAAAGTTGCGTGCTGTTAAGGTTACAAACTTAGAAATAAGGAAATGCAGAAGTTAGGGTTGTGTACAACAACACAATTATTTCACTTATGTGAAATATTTATGATAATTATGATAATGAATTTATCGTTTGAATAGACTGCATCTTAATATAACGGTGAAATGAAAAGATTTTTGTTATGTATGACACACATTCAACATCAGAAAATCTTCAGTAGTCTGACTAATAACTTAAAAATTACAGGATTAGAGCATAAACTAATCTCTTAATTTGAAAAGGCTCACTTAAGAATTTGGTAACTTTTATTAAATTAAGTTAAATTCAGAAAATTAGACCGTAATTAAGGAAGATTTTCTGCTTATTTTAGCCACAAGTCTTTGTTACTTCTCTTTTTTTTTTTCTGATTTTCTAATGATCTAAAGTACCTGCTTATTCTGGAGATGAATCCTCTCTTGCTAACAGGTGCCCAGCTAATCCTACTGTTCAGTCCAAACATCTTCACATGTACACTACCTATTTAAAGATTGGGTAGTTACTGCTTTTGTTCTTCACTCTTCTAGGAGGGGAGGACTGAAGAATTTACCCTTCCATTAAACTAGTGATGAAAGATAGGTTTTAACAGCAGTTTTAATTGTAAACTATAAATATACAGAACTTGAGAGCTCTACAAGGATCTGTATAAAGTTCAGGAACCTAAACTCTACATCTACCCCCAAACTTATAATTTGGATTTTAATAGGAAGCTCCTATTTAATACAAGAACAGAACAATGAACATTTGGAACTACTTGTGCACTGAATATACACAGTTTTATTCTCACTATAAAAAAGTAACACTTTAAGAAATACTAGAGCGCGTCACTTTATAAAGTACATAAAAGTAGGGGACTTAGGTCTATGTCCAAAATTCTTAGCCTCCAAAACTCAGCCAGTCTAACAGCACAAGAGCCATAAAAACGTAGGATTGAGCTTAGCTTCTTCCTCTTGTTGAGCCTGAAAGCTTTTCACTTTGTTGTGTGGACAAAATATTTGCAAGCCACAGGGACATGGGGCTGAGAGGCAGGAACTAGCTGCTGAGCCATAGCAAGGAGCAACTTCTTAAATTGTCTTTCAGTTGCAATTAGCTGCGTACCACATCTTGACCAAATGGTAGCTGATTGCAGGGATGAAGTTTAACCTGATTGACTTTGCACTGAAAGGGACTAGGACCACAGGTATCCTCACCTATGGTCAAGTACTTACAGGAGGTTTAATGAGCTGCTACTTGTCAGCTCTTAATTAGCAGCTCTTGTCAGAGAGGCAGCACCTGACTGCAGGACCGTCTGTTTCAGTGCAAAGCCCAGCTGGGTAGTTAAACTTTCAGAGGCATCATATTTTGCTTGGGAGATGGTATGTAACAACTCAAACATAGCAAAATTTGGCTGCCTTTATAGATACAGACAGTCTGCAGCTGAACATGGAATGAGTTAGTATACACTAACTTAGATGCAAACAGTAGGTCAGGAGGTTCCTAAGCTAAATCTCTAGACATGCTGAAAGGCTATTTTTGTTTATTTTGTTTTGAATTACAGTGCAGATTTCCATATCCAATACTCTGACAGCAGAAGGTTGTACAGAATTTGATTTGGCTGAATGTGTATCCAATGGCTCATAGCACATCTATTCTGACAGAAAGCCTGATTGCACCATAATATTGCCACCACACAGCAATGCGTGCTTTGCTATGTGCTTCACTTAGCTGGGGAAGATAACCCTAGTGTTAGTATTCACAGGAATAACTCCTTGAGCTTGCAAGTTCACTGTTCCTGACTATTAATCGTAGAATCAATAACGTTGGAAGGGACCTCTGGAGATCATCTAGGCCAACCTCCCTGCTCACCTAGAGCATGTTAGACAAGGCTGCATCCAGGCGGGCCTTGAAGATCTCCAGAGAAGGAGACTCCACAACCTCTCTGGGCAACCTGGTCCAGGGCTCCGTCACGCTCACAGGGAAGAAATTCCCCCTCACGGTCAGGCGGAACTTCCTGTGCTTCAGTTTCTGCCCTTTGTCTCTTGTCCTGTTGCATGGGACAACTGAGAAGAGTTTGTCCCTGTCCCGTTGACACCCTCCCTTCAGGTACTTGTACACACTGATCAGATCCCCCCTCAGCCTTCTCTTCCCCAGGCTGAAGAGGCCCAGCTCTCGCAGCCGTTCCTCATAGGGCAGGTGCTCCAGCCCTCTGAGCACCTTCATAGCCCTCCGCTGGACTCTCTCCAGTAGCTCCATGTCTCTTGTGCTGGGGAGCCCAGAACTGGACACAGTACTCGAGATGAGGCCTCACTAGGGCTGAGTAGAGGGGCAGGATCACCTCCCTCGACCTGCTGGCAGAAGAAATGAGTTCATTAAGAAATGAACTAATTCTTTCTTGGGTAAAGTTATGTACAATAAAATGTTACACTTTCCAAAATACTGTACATAGAACATTTTGGCAGGGATTAAAACATGTTAAAACTTTACTCAGATTATATAAGGAACAGTTAAAGAGTTGAAAAGTGAGAAGCTAAATGATTTACTTCGGGTCTTGTTGTAGCTGGATGTCTGGCCTAAGCATGTAAGATTGCATGCCAGCCATCCAAAACATTGCGTTTGTGAGGAGATTATTCCCCATATTGTACAGGTCCCATGGGTGCCTAAAAAGCATAAAAAGACACATCCTACTGATACAAATTCCTAGCATGTTTAGCAAATTTTTGTTTGCCAACCTTTCTTCAAGGCTTGTCAACCTTAAAGAAGCTACGTCCTACCATGAGCTTGTGAGCAGAACATGATAAACTGTCACGATGCAAATAAAAACAGCATGATGCAAGTAATTTTGTATTAACAGGGAATACCATAGCTAAACAAACATATAGCTTGCAAATCACAAGCTGGAAATTCATATTTATTTTGGCTTTTAGTTTTTTTCCCACAATATTCAAATAAATTCTGTAATGGAAGAGCAGATGAGAAACATCTTCAAACATGCATATGTAAGGGTACATTTCAGTGTTGTGGTTTTAAAGAGCCGCTGGAGTTGCGACTTCATTCTTTAAAACGCTGAGGATGAATCACTGCACCGAGATGAATCGGTCGCTTTTAGTATATAACTAAGTCACAGATTCTTGTGCGTTTTCACATGTATTGGATGTTTATACTTGTTCTCTCGCATGTCTGGGTGCTTTCACTTGTAAGCAAATAGTCTGCAGTGATTTAAGAGTCTAATTGACCTCCTATTACACTTGCACCTATTATTTGCAGGAGGAAGCTGGATGTGTCAGAACATTTTCTGTTGCTTGGGAAGAGCGTTACAAAGCATTTTCTAAACTAGTAACAGCCTGAGACAGGTTACCTTCTGGATTTGGTAGTCATATACAAAACTGTTGAGATTTGTGTGGGAATGCAAGGAGGAGACTGTTTGGGTTAGTTTTGTCACGGTGAAGGAGTGACAGTGCGATGAATGGGAAGAAATATGCCATGATCTTCTCATCACTTTCTTGGATGTGGAAGGCTCTTTCTATTTTTTCTTCATCAGACCATTAGAAAATAAAAATAATGCTAAAACGGCCTGGTCCCCGGGACAGCGGGCGGCCCTCCCACAGGAGGACAACGCCATGCACCCGCGCGGAGATGGCGGCCTCCCGCCGTCCGCCCGGGAGCAGGCTGCGGCAGGCCGCGAAGGAGAAGCGCCTCCTTCCTGCTCTCCCAGGCTCTGCTCACACCGGCACGCTGGTGCCCAGCTGCCAAAGATAATTGTTGTTTTAAAAACAGCGAGAAAAACAAGAGCCGCTGTATCACTGAGGTGATGCCGAGGAGAAGCTGAGGAGAAGCGTGGTGTGATTTCCTGCTGCTCCCAAGGTCAGGAAGGATGAGGGTTTCCTCCTCGGTCTTCACATGTGAACATGAAATTACTAACAGACTCTTGGTCCAGGCAGTCAACTGTTAGGTGACCTAGTGGCTTTTTTAAGCAGATACCTGCGAGAGAGGTAAAATTAAAACTAATGGTTTCGTTCGCTGTAGTTGGCACTGCGTTGTGAAAGGGTTTTTACGCTCCTAGCCTCAAAAGTAGTAGAGCTGTAAGGTCTGTTTTTTCTCATGTTAACATCTAATCCCTTTTTCTGTTTTAGTGACTTGTTTTCTTCAGGAATTAAATTTTACAATTAGTCATACGTTTCACTTACAAATTAGGGGTTTTTAAAAACGTGTAACATCCTCTTGTGCGGTAAAGGACGTCGCCAGGACTCAGCATCCTCTCCCGCTCTTCCCAGTAGCGGCTCCCTGTGAACCGTTCATTAGCAACGAGCTGCCGTTCCCGTCTGAATTTCTGTCGCATTTCCCTTCAGAAATGTGCTCCTGGCCTCTCCTTCCCTGGACAGCCGCCCCGTTGCCCTCGTGCCGAGGCTCGGAGGGACCAGCCCTGGGACCGGCCGTGCGGCCTCACACGCCTTTGGCCCCGCGGCGGCCGTGGCCAGCCAGGGAGCGCACGCACGCTGCTGCTTTTTTATTTATTTTTAAAAGCGAGCTGCCTCGCGTGAAACACAAAGCTGCTAAATCATTCCTTATCCCTCGTAACAGTGTGCTACACCTTGTTTTATTAGGTCAGTAGAGCGCGGGAGCTGACGGCGGTGCTGTTAGAGCCGAGCGCGCCTGGGTCCCGCGGAGTTGGCGATGGCGCTCGCGCGACGGGCGGAGTGCTGGCGTCGCTGTGATTGCTGTGAGCTTGAGCAGAGGGGTGTTTTCAATACTTAAATCCCCATCGTTAACGTTAATGGTGCCGTGTTTTTGCATTTTGTGTATTATATTGGGTTACTGAAGTTAATATTCTGCTAGTTGCAAGTATCCTTGTACATACCACAGAGTTCGTTTCTAGGATACTGAGCTCTAAAATAAGTTATGTATATTGATACCGGCCGAATCGGTCTTTTATTTTTATTTTTTTTCTCATTCAGAAAGTGGTGGCACTGGAAGAAAGTTATTTAATGATCAAAATGCATTGTTAAGCTTTTAAAAAGGGATTTTGTGCCTGCAGTGGAGCTGTAGGCGATTTATGGCTTATCTGTCCTCATTGCCTAGAGCTTTTAGAAAATTTGTAAACAAAGCCAGATGCTTGTTATGTTCCCATTCGGGGTCAGTTAGATGGGTAAATGCCATCAGAAGCACTTTGGTCCTGTTGGGTTTTAGTATGTTAGAAAAAAAATGGAATTGTTCCAATATATTTATCATGCCTGAAAATACCATTCTAGTTTCTGCACACAGAATGGGGTTCTTTTAAATCGATGTAAATAGTAAAAATACGAAAGTAGTACCATGAGAACTTTTTTGTAATCTGAACAGTGGATACAGCTTTTTCTCTCTCTCAAGAGTTCATGCTAACACAGTGTGATATAGTCAAGCACTACTGAAGCCCTTTTTAAAGGGTTTCAAACAATGCAGGAGTTTGTGAAGGTTTCTAGCTACGGTGACTTTTGTTTTTTCCCACATTTTAGGGTATTGAGATGTGAGCTAAGTGGCCTCTGTAAACAGTTTGATAACTTCAGACTTCAGTCATTTTGATGAATTTGATAATTTTTACTGCTGTGTCTTGTCTTACATATAAATTATGTGATGTGAAAGAGGTTCTAGTAAACTACAGTGTTTACTTTGTTGTTTTGTTGCATAAGAAAACATGCTGCTGAATACAAATTGGATTGCTATCAGTTGACAAAATTTTCCTTATAATCATATTTATTGCAAGATGATCATCATGTAATCCATTTCTTAATTCATGATTAACTTTTGATGTATTTTTTTTATTTATCGGCTGCAGCTGACCAAGTAAACAGGTCATGGCACGCTTAACGAAGAGGCGACAGGCAGATACAAAGGCTATCCAGCATCTTTGGGCAGCTATAGAAATAATCCGGAACCAGAAGCAAATTGCTAACATTGACCGTATTACAAAGTAAGTGATACACTCAAAAAAATATCTTGATTAGGGGGAAGGTTGATGATACTGCAAACCCTGAGAAACAGACAGCAAACACTGTGAGAAATTATTAAACAATTACATGCACTGCTGTTTTGCCAATTGTCTAATTATCAAAAACTTCTAGAACAGAGCACCTAACAATCCTAAAGTGAAGTTTATTCCATTGAATTGAGATCTTCATCTCCCCGTATTTATTTTGTATGACCATCCGTAGGATTTCTGTAATGCTTGAGGTGAATTTAGCATGTCAGAGTCATACTTATTTTCCAACTTTGATTAGAAAAGAAGTAGATATAAAAAGTTAAGGAGATAAGGGCAACAAAAACTGTAAATAACCTAATTCTTCAGGAAAAAACCATAGGTCGGTGGAAAATTCTTTTAGTATTCCTCTAATACTGTTGTTAATATTACAGTACTGCCTGAAGTGTATTAGGGTCTGTGTACATGGAGAAAAATATGGTCTTTGCTCTGTGGAGCTTGCAATGTTTAAAAAAGTCTAAAATATTAAAATAACTTTTTGGATAACTTGGCCTAGTCATTGTAATAAAAACTGAGGGAAATTTTGTCCCTCTGTCTACTTTGTGTACATTTCCAGGCCAACATTTATGTCACGTTTGTAAAAATAATCAATACAAGCAATTTAAAAGAGCAAAACTAACCAATTGTCAGCTCCATAGTTGCCAGAGCCAATATGAACAGATAGTAAGGCCAGTGGCCACTAAAGGGGAGAGTTATAAACAGTGCAAAACAAATCAAAAGAGTGATAATCAGGACAGCATGGTCATCTGACAGTTTGGAAGCTCTGTGATAGCAGTGACAGAGGAAAACTGATTTAAGAAGTCAAAGAAGTTTAACAGTGCAGGTTCTCCAAACATAGTGAACAGGAAACAGGAGACAGCAAAAAGGTGGTGTCCCAAGCAAATTAATGTGTACCTGGTTCCTCTGACCAAGAAAAATGCACCATTAAAACAAAAAGCACTTTCTCAGAGATAGAGGTGTCCAAGCCTTAAGAGGGAGGTTTTATTTTAGAGGATTTCATTTTCGAGGTTGCTTTTGAGTTTCAGAGTGCTTTAAAGCATTATTACGTATTTAAAGCATCATGTCTCCAAGGAGACAAGTGGGTAAACTAATACTATACACTTTCCATTTTAATGTTTCAGGAGACTTGCCCAGCTTGCCCCAGGCTGTGTATTACCTAGATTTGCTAGTTGCTTATGCTCTCCGTATGTGCAACGGAAGAGCAGGCACATCTAGCTAGGGATTCATCCCACTCTTATGAAAGATGCCTGTTTTAAGATGGTGCAAATAACATTTAGCTGGGTAAAATTGGGGAAGATGAATCCTATCCTTACAAACAAGGCTAAGAAAACAAGGGGTTAGACAGCAACTAGCAGATGAGATACTGCTCTTCTGCTGCTCCCCTACTGCTGAAGGGTAATTAGGTGTTTTTTAATAAAAGTCTACATCTAGATCATATAACTTATCTCTAACCAGAAGAAAAATATTGTAGGTGAATAAATAGAGATGGAAGGAGTCTCAGTAGTTTGAGAAAGATGAGTGTTACAAGTATTTGTGAATTATAAATGCTCCACATGCATATCAGTGACGTGAATGATGAGCAGTGATTTAGTTTCTATTGTATGATATTTTTAAAGAGATAACTTTTGATGAGGGAGGAAAAGATAGAAACCTTTGAGGTGCTTTTTGTGTGCTACTCATTGATGTAGAAGCACAGATGACTAAGTGAATGAATATATATATTATATAATATTCAAAATAAAGTTCTAAAATTAGCATGATATCAGAATACCTGTTCTGATGAAACATGGCTGATGTATTTTCCTGGCTCAGGGATCATTTGGTCAAGTAAAGTTACTGTTCCTTAAAATATGATTCCCTGTCTAGGCATACAGGTAAATGCATGAAGAGAAAAAAAGATCAAAAGCAAATAGTGGTTGAAATATGCAACTTCAGATACATAGCTGGAGGTAAAAGGATAATTCTCAGACCTGGATTTACAGCATTTTTAAACATGTTACTAACTCTTGAGGTTGACTGAAAGAGTAACTTTGTATAGTACAGATATGTGCAAATAATGATGCTGCTAAAATTTATGGAAATATGTCTTGTTCCTGGATAAGGATACAAAAAATTCAGCAGAATAAGTTTTTCTGAATACTTATTTAAGGTAAGTAACAGTCATCCTATCATGTAATGTAATGGTTGACAAATGGTAACTTCAGAGGACTTCAGAAGTTGAAAAGATGATTCGTCATGTAACAGGTTTAGTTTTGCTTTTTTGCTTTAGTTTTGGTGCTCACTTGTTACTAGAAACAAGTTATCCGCTATACTTTGTGTCTTACTAGTACAAACACCTTCAGAACAGAATCCTTTTCACTGTTTTCTTCATCAGATGGTTTGCTACTGTTAGGCACATTTGTTCATTGGCTTTTCTCCAAATTGGTAGCTTAGCATGATAGTCTCCCTCTTTGTAGCGTATTAACTGTTTATTTCATTTACTTCTTGCTTTTCTTAGCCTTTTGGTGATGAGTAGAAGCCAGTGTTCATATCAGGAAGCCTTTACTTTTTACGACCAAGGAGGAAATGTTGGTAGTATGAAAAGAGGATTTATAGTTTATAGGTTATGAACTGTTCCAACTCAAAGGTCACATTTATTGAACACATTAAATTATTTAAAATGCAGCCTGTGTGTTTTATGTGTAACTGTTTAAAAATATCTGGGGTAAAGAAAGACCTCCAAGAGACACTAGTGATGGAAAGCATATAAGGAGGATCTATAGAACTAGCCACATATTTTCTGTAGAGAACATGGAATGGTAATGTAGGAGGATAGGATAGGAGGAGCCACGCTACTAAAAGAGACTTCTGATATTATCAGGAAAACTTATAAAGAAAGGAGGCCTTTTCATTAAACATGGACTAATCAAGTACAGTTCTACTGCATTTCTCTTTAAATTGATGGTGAGGGGGGAGCAAGAACAGAAAAAAAAAAAAAAAGATTAAAAAGTGATTGAAAACTACCTTACATTGTGGAAAGAATCATTTGGAAAATTTAAATATACAAGCCAGAGTCTTTAGGGAATTAATAAATTTATTGAACTGGCATTTTGGAAAAGTCATTACTTACACAGAAGTATTAAGAAAAACAAAAAGGTGTCTATTTTTGAAGGAATTAAAAATATGTATCGGGAAAAATAACAAGCATATACATTTATAGGGAATTTATAGGGAATATATCCCTCTATGCAGTCTTGATGTCTCCTCTAAAAAACAATCACTAAGTAATTATATGAAAGGAATTGTGCAGTTTTAGCGATTGTATACAGAGGTACATTTTACTTGGAAAGTCACATCCAGTTGGCTGGAGGTAAGCATTCTGCAGTAGCTTGAAAACTAAATAAGGGCCTGAAAACCAATACTAACAGTAAATAGTAGTGTAGTGAATTTAAAGGAATTAGTGCTAAAGTACAAACTGCCATTTGAAGAGTACTTTTAAAAAGTCAATTGTATTGATACATAGACTTCAGTTTGTTCAACACTTCTGTTTAAGGGTAAAGTTCATTTGAAGGCAATGGTAACATATCTGTAAACGTGTAAAATAAATATTCTCACCCAGGTTATGTTTTCATAGTGCAACTAAAGTCAGTGGATTACAGTCATTTAGAAGCCTAACTGCTACAAATATCTGGTATATCTAAACTACCAAATTACTTAATAACAAAATGATATTTCTGAGATGTGTTTTTCAAGAACTGTACCTATTTTTCTGTTAAGACCTGATGCTGGGATAATTTGACCCTAATGTGCCAATTACATAGATGAGTATTATGGGATTAGTGATGTTTAAATACTAGCAGAAAAATGGCTTCATGTATGTCGTGAATGCTCTGTCAAGAGTGCAGCTTAAAAATTGTAAATCTCTAGAAATGTGTTAAAAATGATATTTATACTTCGACTTTCTCATTTTTTTTTCTTCTCACTATCTTCCATCTGTTTTGGATTTGGGATAGCCTCAAAAATTGATATGGAATAAAATGGATTAAAATACTGTGGAGAAAAGGGATGTTTATTTAAATGACTAAGTTAAATTACTAACATTCATAGTTACGCAACAGATTGAGAAGTATTTCTGTACAGACATGTTTTGAAAGTTCTCTTTCTTTGGCTACCCCAACTTTCAAGTTTCTTTTTAAGTGTTTTCTTTATATTTCCCTTACAGGTAATTGGACTCTTAAGATTTAATTAACCATTAATTACATATTTACCTGTTTCCTCTCAAGGTATTAGGAATCTTCATTAGCAATTTATGGACACGTCATGATCTTTATAATTAGTTCAGGGTTCATTATCTATTAACTTAATGTTAGTAAAATACCTGATTTGCAAAAATGGTGTTCTAGAACTATTGTATTGACTGCTTTCAGGTTTTTTTTCATTGTAAACCAATAGTTCTTCTGGGTTTTAAGCTATTCTGTGATGACTAATGTGAAGAACAAAAACATAAATCTTTTCTCCTGAACTTCCTTCCTCAAAACATTTTTTCTCTCTCCCTTTGATGAGGTTCATGATTCATTGGTTAGTTGATTGGCTTTTCTCCTTGTCCCTTGCAAAGGCTGTGGCTATGATCTCCTTGCGTGCTGTGACAAGGAAGGCACTGGCACTGTCTGGAGTCGATACGTTGCATCCATGCTGCATTGCCTTGGCTTATGGAGTGTTTCTTTGGCCCTGCCGCCTTCTTTGTTAATTTTGTATGTGTGTGTGGTTCTTCATTTCTCAGCGCCAAAAATAACGCAGCCCACAGCAATGCTATTCTTGAAACTTGATGCTGAAGGCGTATGTAGTTTACCGGCAGGCATGGCGTGAAGGCATGTGAGGACACTCCACATGCTGAAACAGTGTAGGACTGCCTCGGGCAGAAAGAGCCAGCCTTGGCTTGATCTTGACAGTCCATGCTGTCTCTTGGGAGCCAACTACCCTCTCAGCCTGCCTTGCTTTCCTCCGGAGGCAATGGGTCTGGAGGGAGCCTGAGAAGGAGTTAGGGCAGGAATGAAACCGAGAACGACCGTAGACAGCAGGGTGGAGGTGCCCTAAGGTTTTGGGAAGAAGCCAATTTGAAGACCATTATCTAGAAAAAAATTGATATCCAGTATTACAGAATTCGTTTAAGTTTCAAACAAAGCAAAATACTGCTCATAGTCAAGATCATCAGTCATAGCGCTATCTGACAATGTTCATGATGTAAGAAAATGTGTTCTTTTTTCATAATATATACAAAGGCTAACATCTTTTGTATGGAGATAGCCCAGTACTAAGTCCCTAAATGTAGATAACAAAAATGAACCCACAGAACAATTGTGGAAAAAATGGTTATGTTCTAATTTGTTGCAAATTAGAGCTAAGTCAAGTCATCAAGGAGAAATGAGCAGATCCTAAGCCTGTATAGGATAGCCTCTGTCAGTCCTTTTTGGGGGTTTGTACCGATTGACATTAATCAGCATTGATGAAATAGTATCACAGAAAAGAATTACTCATTATGAAAGATTACTGTGAAATAATGAGATTTTCTGATCCCACAGATGAAGTGCAGACATAGGCAGTTATAGACTGAACGTGTGACCCTCTCAGTTTGATGGTTGGTGCTAAAAGAGGGATTATTTCTCCAAGTATCGCTCTGTGAAGTTTACCCAGTCAATTTCTGAGACTATTTAAAGTTACGTGCCTCTCCCATCCATAAATCTGCTTTGTAGCCTTAGTTCTGACACTTCTATTTCCAGGCTGTGCACTTTAAGAGAAAACAATTCAAGCACTGATTAAAGCAAAGATGAGAATGAGCAATTTGAACAGGTAGAGAATAATCACGGGAGAGTATAAATACGAAAATGAGCAATGTGAACAGATAGAGAATAATCACAGAACCGTATAAATAAGAATATGTAATGCAGTAGCAAGAGAAAATCTGAAAATTAAGTTAGTTTCGTGTAAATGAGATTATCTGCTTTGCTTACAGTATTACCTATTTGAAGCTCAGAAACTTATTAGACAAATCTGTCACTATTTATAGTACCACTGATAAAAGTTTAAATCTCTAGTATTTTTCATGTGGAACTAAGTAAGTATGCATAAACAAAAATAATAGGCTGTAAGAATGATTAGGAAATCAGATTGTTCTTGGATTTTAACTAGATAATCCTGCCGTTTAACTTTCCATGAGCAGAATTGTTGTTGTACCTGATACTTCTTTGACTGCAGTGAAGACTTAGATGTACTTTGTGCTCTGTGGGTTTCTTATCCTTTGTCAAGCCATTCCTCTCAAAATACCTGTCTTTTTGTTTACTGTGAAGTAGACTTACCTGAAAACAATGTTTGAAATGAACCATCCTGTTGTTATTGGGAAGAGCAGGATGCAGTGATTGCCTTAGTTTACTTCTAACTAATATTACTGGCTCCTTTTCCACATCTTTACGTGATCTTCACATCTGCTTTGGATGTGAAGCAAAACTATGTGAAGCAAATGGTCTTACTGAAGGCGACTCTTCAAAATCTACTATATATTATCAAACCAGGGTCAGTTGTATTGTAGCAGAACAGATAAACACTGGAGGAAGTGCTAAGAAAAGCTCATGTTTTAGCAATGGGAAAAGGATGAGGAAGAATAGTATAGCAAACTTTTCCTGTGCCATACAGTGTAATGCAAGTTCCTAATGAAGTGAGGGTAAGCGAAAATGTGGAATACATGGGCCCATAATGTGAAGCTGAATGTTGCTTCCCCAGTTACTATGTAGCTGCTTCTAGTGATAGCAAAATCAATGCCAGCTGACATTCACCTGGGAGAAAATTGAATTCAGATTGTACTGGGTCGGCTTCATCATAGGTATATTCTTTTCAGAAAGCAACCACAGATTTACAGCACCAAGCAATGACAACACTCCGTTTTAAATACCTCTATGTGTGTTTTCTCCAACAGTCAAGAATAAGGCACTTTTTGTCTGGCTCCATTAAGTCAATCTCCTTTCTGCCATTTCTTTTAACTGTCCTCTCCTCTTTCCCCTGACAAACTTCTTGAAAAGAATATTACCTTGGTTGATTCTTTTAGCCAGAAAACAATGTTTTTTTTTCCTATTTTCATAGCACTACCTTTATGTTAAACTAAGAGAATACACCATGTCTAGAGTTTTAAAGCTTTTAATTCCTTAGTCACAGGTCATGCTGTGTTTCCCTGGCTTCTGCAGGAATTTTGGAATGGTTTGGTTAAAAAACTTTATATTCATAGAGCAAGTTGTATTCCAGAACAATCTAAAACTGATAGTGTGATTCCTTGATAACAACATATATGCTAAAAATACTGTTTCGGTCATTTATAAAATCTCTGCATTATGTGTCCATAACTATCAGCTACAAGTATGGACATGAATTGCAAAGAAATATGATTACAGACACCAGAAATGCTTGACTTGATTCTTTTTTTTTTTTTTTTTTTTTTTTTTTTTAATACTGATAGCTTTGTTAAGTGTCAAGTGACACTTTCAGGTCCATCAGCTTTTGTATTGTAACTGGCATACACAGTTTTGCTTGTAAATTGATGCTTAGGCTAACCCATGATGTAATAGTTAACATGCTAATAAACATTATTACTCTTTTTCCCATCAAGATCTTTCCTTGATATAGACCATTTCAATTTGTGTAAGAATTTTATGTAATCACATTTATTGAAGTGGTCAAAGGAAGACCTAACAAGATGTCCTGATATTTTAAGCAATGTTGTTTGTAATTTATTAGGAAGCATTATTCCTCCAACTTGGTACCAAACCCAGTGTCCCACCAAGTGATAAAGCACATTATTACCTGAATTGTGGAGTCTGCTTCTTAGTGATGGCTGACATAGGGCTAATTCAGGGTAGAAATCTGTTCACCGAGGGACCAACAGAAATTTCTCCAACCTTGCCACATTATTTTCACGCTTTAAGTGGAGTGCAGGTAGTAGAAAGGCAGTAGCCAGTTGTGCCACCATTACACCTGTGGGTGCTGTCCTCAAGGCTGTTCTGCTGAGAGCTGTGACCTTGCGCTCTCCAGCTCGAGGGGAAACTGAACTTCTTGTGCGTCTGCTTTGATCAGAAATATGAATGCATGCACACCTACTTCTTACAGTTGTTGCAAAAACAAACAAGATTGATACTCCAGTGTTCTCACAACTACTATATGATAAATGTTCCTTATCTAAATTGACTGCACAGTTGTAGTAGGATAGTTCCTCTCTTAAGAACTCCATTTTATGCTATTGCCAGTACTGTTTTTTTTTATACCAGCGTGAATGTTCTTCATTGGTCCAGTAGGTGAAGTCATCTCTGGGCAAGAGCCAAGCATTAATGTAACTGGTAAATAAAATGATTCACGCTAACAGCACAAACACATGGTTGTAAGAACAGCCATATTGCCAGATGTTTGCTCACGAGTGCAAACTCGTTCAAACTCTCTTTACACTATGTGTTACTATGAAAATTTTTGTACCCAGTGTTTAATACCTTGCATGGATAATAAATGCAAACTATGAACTCCAGTTAAATATCGGGAAGGAAAGTTTTGGAAGTGTAATTGATTTGAACACAGTCCCCATTTTCTTTTTAAAGAATATTCTCAGGTACTGCATGCTTCTACTAGCATTTCTGTTGATTTTGTAATTTTACACACAAAAATATGTAACAGGTTGTCTTAATTTATAATTATTAATAGCAAAGCAGTTTGCTTTTTATGACAAGCAGTATTGCTTTTAACTCAATTCATAACATCTTTTATAATATATGAAAGTGAAACTGCTGGTTTATGGTTGGTTTCTTAGCTGTAAATAAATGTGGTTTCTTATTAGAGGTAAAAGATAAAAATGACTGCGACATGGCTATTTAACAGGTTATTATCTGGTCTAAAGTGCTCATCAAGACTTTTTCTGTAATCAGTGAAGAGAAGACTACTCCAGAGCACTACTCACATATTCTATTCTAGGCTGTAGTTTCGCATTCCCATTCATACAAACAATATCATCACCAAAACCAGCAGCCCTGCCCTGATCGCTTTTTCAGACCTTGTACTGTTTCCTAGCTGGTAAATAGCTGAGCATTTTTATGACAGTTAATGATTTTGAAGCAGTCCGGCTAAAACTAATCTGACCCCCCCCCCAAAAGTTGTGAAAGTATTTGAATGCATGCTTTTTTAAAGCATGTTTTGAGTAGGGCTTCTGAATCTGAGTGAAATACCCTATTTCATCTGCAAGGTATCAGCCGGGATGTTATATTTTAAGTCATTTATTGCTTGTTTGTCTCTTTGATATATTCACAGATAAGTGCTGGATGAAACTGGGTCGCTGCAAATACACAAGCAATTTTACATATGTATGTAATACCACTGAATGATTAGTGCTCATGTTTGCTAGCAGTGCTTAGTGCACGTATCTGTACAAAACCAGCAATATCACATTCAAACACGTGTTTAGGATGAAACTGCATATAGGGTTACAGCCTGTTTTTAAATCAGTTCCTCCTTAGGAAAGTGGTTGTAGTTTTGAAAGGGAGATTTTTAGTAGATAAGGATTGAATGGCTGTGTACCTTAATTACTTGATTTTCCATAGTCGTATGGGCAAGTTACATGATCCTAACTGTATAGTGGAGGTCTATGAATGCAAATTAAAAGTACTGAAACAAGAGATTACCTGAGTTAAAATTACTGAGTTCTGACAGAAGTGACCCAGATGGTTAATATTATAGGTGACTGTGTGATGCCTGGGGTATCTAAAGCACAAACAAACAAGATTACCCCTTAGCTTTGCTTCAAGAGCAGCAGAAACATCAAGCAGAATGGAGTCTCGTTGGACTACTGGATCTCACTGTTTCACATTCAAGTTTACACTTTCTATTTCTTTTTTTTTTTTTTTTTGTTAACACCATACAAGTGTTACTAGTACAAATAGTGCTGTATAATACTAGTACTATACTAGTACAAATATGCACTAGTGCATACTAGTGCAAATGCTGTTTTTGTAGACCATTAGGGAGAGAGGAAGCTAAAGCTAAAAAATATTTCCTGCCTAGATATTTTACCTATTGATATTTTCAAAATGAGCATTGCAGATACTAGTGTCAGAGGGAAAAGAAAAATGATCATTTTACTATAATTTACCTTTTCTGTGTTTGCCATTTGGAATTTTGGACTGCAAGATCTGCCAAAATGTAGATCCCAAGGCAGCATTACACTGCACGGGCAACAACTCTGTTAATGCCTGTGTGCCAGAGGCAATATGGAGTGGCAGTCGTTCATATATGTACGTGTTGCCCTGTGAAGAGACATGGTGACATGGAAGTGCAGAGGAAGCATGTTCTGCTTTGGTTGTCTTACTCTTAGTGTATTTAATCCAAAATAAAAACTTAAATAATCATATACATACCAAAAAGCAGCTTCAAAAAATAAAAAGAAAAAAGAAACATAAAAAAGACACCTTTATTGTCATGATCCTCATTACTTGCAACTCCTGCAGTCCTATGTGCTGCTGTGGCCCTAGAGGAAATGATTCTGCTCTCTCTCGTGTGTGTGATTGTCATCAGCTCCAGACCAGCTCTAGATTTCTGACAAACAGGGAAAATATATTTCAAAATACTATATTTGAAAGATATCTGTAGTATTTAACCCATGTTTTGTGAAAGTTGGTTTGTGCTGCAGTGCTGCTTCTGGTGGGAGAAGGCAGCCTACGCTTCTGGGATGAGAACTATTTTAAGGTGAGGTGCCTTGAGATACAGCTTCAAGCACAAATCTTCATTTGGCTCTCTGCAAGGGTAGAGGCCTGAGACAAGATAGGACCTGAGATTTGGAGCTTAGGATATTAAGTTCTTGTGATATGTAACTATATGTGTTAAAAAATTGCAGCCATCTCTTCTATTTTTACTTTCACTGTGACCAGGTGACAAATTATTACAGATTTTAAAAAATAATAATTTGTCTTAATTGAAGTGTGTGGACATTCTATAAAACTACTGTCATCCTTTGAATCTAAATCCCCAGTTACCAGAGCTAGGAACACAATATGAAACTCAGAATAGATTTTTGGCTGCTTTCCTCTCATTTTATGTATTATTCCTTAAGGTCTGTCCCTGAATCTAGGACATTTTTATATACCTGTAGGTAACATTTAAAATTAATGGCAGTCTTTCAGTTGAGTTTAATGAGATCTGCATTATTTTATAAAGTCTCAATTATGAGATGAGTTTTGCATACAAGAAAATCTAAAGACTGCAGGTTTTCCCAAAGTGAGTTGCTGAGCAGATAGAGAGCTGCTGCCAGCAGACTGCTGCTTCTCTTCATATAGTGGAGGGAAGAGGCATCTAGCATAGAAAAGATGGCTGAGCCGACCAAGATCACAGTGTTTGCCACTAAAATTAGCATCTACCTACAGTTTTCACATTGTGACATTTTATAAAGCAGCTATTTTCTTTATGTGTTTTACTTTAGCCTTTTATGGATGAGCTTGCTGTAGAGTTTTTTCAATATATTTCCTCTGATGAGTCCAGGTGACTGCAAATGCAACTTCTTAAGAGTCAAGATTTTTTTTTTCCCCCAATTGTCTTGTTAACTTTGATCCTTAAGTAACCTTCCTTCCCTTACTGGCTTTGTCTTTGAAGCCACAACATAGTTGTGTCCATGTAAACCAACTGCTGAGTCTTGCTCAGTAAACCACAGTTGTCTTCAGCAGGACTCTTTAGGGGCAGACTTAGCTATTGTTGCACCTTATTTCGTGGCCATAAATATTAAGTTTTTTGGAGCAGGGTTTGGCTGTGTGATTTGTCTTGTACAGCATCAAGCAAAAGAATTGTGCATTGTGTGACTGCTGAAGGCGATAGGTTTACCATCTGATCCTGTGCAAGCACCAGATACCTCTGTATCTGTGTTTTGCTCTCATGGTGATCACATCTTTAGAACCTGCTTCTTCCACACCCCTTGGGTCAAAACAGACCCTTTTTCTTGAGCTTTAAGGTGTATTATGAAGTGCATGTATTAGCTACAGCTTTTGAATAGACAAGGCATGCTGACGATTGGCTAGATTGAGAAAAGTTCTTGGGAAATTTAAGTGTGAATTGCTCTTGTGCTGATAGACTTTATTGCTTCTGTAAGATTTCTTTTTGCACATTGGACAGGCTGTTGGATCAGAGTTGTAATAGGATTCTTCTGTGGTCCGTCTTTGCTCAGCAGAGGATGGTATCAATATTTAGTTGCCCCTTAGCTGTAGCATGAATTGTAGGAGTTTCTGCAGTTCGTTCCTAGGAAGGAGAGAGACATCCCATACCAGGGTCCTTCTGTATCTCTCCATGTCATCCTTCTCTGTCATTGCAATGTAGATAATGTGGCTTCTGCTTGGGATCACTCTGCTGCTTGCTGTAGTGTCTTAGAGATGCTCAAGGTTTTAGGATAGGTAACTAGAACAAAGTATTTGTATTCTTTTGCTGCTAATTTTGAAGGAAAGACCTGACTTTTGTTTATCTGCAGTCCTAAATAAGTTTAAAATTGTTGTTTCATATTTTTCTGATCTGCATTTTGTGTACTAAATGTACACGTGTGCACACACGCATATGCACACACATGTGATCTGCAGATGAATTATGATTGTAATCTGCTGTTCGTCTCCAAATCTTTGCTTTTGTTATCCACCAGGTGTGCATATATTAGCTGTGCACATTTACCTGATTCTTTTGGTAGTTATACTGTTCTGAAGGTCAGCACAATTACATTTGATGATGTGAAATGCTGAGATTTTTTTTAAGGGTGATAATGAACAATCTACATGCTAAAGATTCTTACCCTTATGCTCTCCAAGTAGTGTTGCAGTAATTGGAAACATGCTTCAGTAGACTCTTAAAAGTTGATTACAAAAACTGTAATTTTTCTAGATTTCTCAAGGAGGTTTATACTGCCAGTTTATAAATGGAGAAAATACTGAGCTATAAATACTGTAATATTGAGCGGCAGTTCTAAGATTCCTCAGTTGCTTCTGTGTTCTGCAGACAGGCAACCTCATTTGGCTGGATTTGGAATTTGACATGCAGATTATCTGGCCAAACCTCCTCTTTTCGTCAGACAGACCCTCATTTTATATAGTAGGGATTAGCACAGTTGCTAATTTGAAATTGTTTTTTCAGCCCCCTAATTGATCAGGGCTGGTTTGGTGATTTAGGGGATTTTACAGTGTCTCTATTCCGTATTCTCTCCCATCTGAAAGCACACTTGCTTTACTTCTCCTGGTTGGCTGCATAATAACAGCATAGGGATTGTATTACACTGCCCAATCTGTCGATGTGGAGGACTGGGCAAGAGCTAACAATCCAGCATTGCTTCAACTCCCTGTCTCCAAGGTAAGACTAATCAGCTTTTCTTGAAAACAGCAATCAGGGACTGCTTTATCTCTCTTTGTTTCTTAACTTCTTGGTGCCAGCTGCTTCAGTGCATGCAGTGCTAGGAAGAGAGTTGCGCTCCCTGAATTAATAATGTCACTTTTTCACAAAAAGAAATTTAAATAGCTTTTCCCCCACCCCATTAATGAATCTGATGGGGTAGTAAGGAGTCCCAACACCATGCTTTCTGTCTCTAGCCTAGAGTTTTGGAGGTTTTTTGCATTTCCAGTCTCTCCCTCCCCCTGTGATAGTTTTTCATATTTCTTAATTTTAATAAAGAACCATCATCTTTTCTGGTTCAAATCCTGTGTCTTCATAGCTTCTTAGTTTAGCTGCTGTCCTTCAGGCTGAAAAGGGACAGATAGGATTTCATCCAGATCCTATCATCAGTGTTGCTTTGTGGTTCCATGTACACTTTACAGTTTTAATGTAAGTAAAAATTCTTGGGGATTTTGTTCAGTTTCCTAAGAGCAATTCTGTTCTTTTAAGTAAAACCATTCTTTCTAAGTGGATGTGCTATCCTATGAAAGCTGATACTCTTCTATTGCAAAAATGAAAAACATAGCTCTTTCAGAAGGAACTCCAGATTGCACAGTCTGAACATTGACTAAGTATTCTTCAAAAAGCCACTGAGGATTTATTGTTCCCCATTTACAGCTGGAAAAAATGAGGCAGAATATCATGCCAGTGACAGGTCTTTCACTCTAATTTCAAATACAATTGGATTTTGGAAATGTGAGATTCTGAGGCTTGTGCTCCTCCTCTTTCATGTGCCCACTGCCACAGTTGAAATAGGCTGATTAGACCTTTTAGCCAATAGTGTGTTTAAGCCTTTTTATTTTGTGTTATATGTCCATCTATTAGGAGAGGTGAAGGAGAAACATAGCAAAACATGTAGCTTACATTCAAGAATTGTACTGACATTGTTTGTGCAGCTATGAATGGTGCAATGCAAAATACATGAACTCTTCAGCAGCGTGTACTGAAGATTATGGCCCTGGCTTAAGACTCAACTTCTGTTCTCAGCGTTATGCCAGCCTGCTGTGTAATTGTAGAGAAATCACTTCCTTGCTCAATGCCTCGAAGGAGACAGTGATAGCTAGGTCGTATTCGAGGTATTCTGAGACCTATCTATGAAAAAAAAATGAAGACTTGCAGAAATAGCAGAAGACTTGAATGCCATGAATCTGGCAGGGAAGTTATTCACACAAAGTTAAAATGGAAATTTGCTTAAGAAAGCAAACACTGACAAAGATAATTAGCAGCAAGCTCTTTAAAGAGCTAGTTGTGTGTGTTTTCGTGTACATACATACACAAATAGATACACATGTATAAAATGTATGTAGCATGAGTAACAAAGTGTAATATAGTTTATGTGTAAGATGAGGATAAAACAATTGAGTCTTTCTCCCTATTTCAGACAGTTTAGCTCTTAAAGCCTCAGCATGTTTAGTAAACTAAATATTTTAGTTTACTAACAGTCTGCACTTGCACTGTGCCTGGAAGTGAAGTAATAGGTTTGAGCCAGTGGCTGTTTTGTCCTCCTTGGAGTCTCGAAAGCTTGGAAAATTCTTCTGTAGTGTTTAATCTTGCTTGGACTGAATCGCCTGTGAGTTTTGGGCTCTACAGCAGCAGAGAGATCAGATGAGACAGCTGAGCGGTCTCTTGGCATGCACTGAGCTGACGTGCGCATCTTCTCTGTCATCACTCGTCCCTGGATCATTGTGGTTAGCCAGTGTAAGATGTGTATGTACTAGCTTGGATCACAGACTTGCACAGATTTGCGTCCTTTATTAATTTATTTTATTATTACTAATTAATTTTTTATGCAATGGTAGCTTGTGTACACACCAAAACTTTTCAGTCAAAGACAGCTGGCTTACTTAAATTTCCTCCTGAAGTGATTTTTAACAGTTGGTAGTTAATCTTAGATTAATTAGCTTGTTCTGGATCTTACATGGAAATGGTTGTGAGTGTCTGCTGCAGCTCCATGGTGGGAACAGCAGCCTGCAACTGAGGGATAGTAATGGTGCTCATTCCTTCAGGACTCCCTGAAAAATGCACCTGCTGCCCTCTGAATAACTACATTTCATTGTTGTCTTGCCAGATTATAATCCGTCTATCGTGTACCGTGTTCATTTTGTATCTTAGTTTCTCAGCCAAAATATTTTGTGCTATATCGAGTCAAAGCCTTTTAGAACATGGAGTTTGATGTAAGAACATTGAAAGAACAGTAACCAAACTCATAACCTTATCATGCAAAGGTGTAAGAAATTAAAAATGGAAATAAAATCCTAATGTAAAGCCGTTTTAGTCTGACAAGGTATGTTTTCCTAGCAGTTGTGTTAATTGACAGTCTTGCTGACACTCCCTAAATTCTACATTGTTTAAATTATTGCATTAATTTTTACTTGATAAGTCCAAAATTGTGCGTGCTGTTCCTTCCTGTATTCCTGTTTCTGTTTCCTCTGTAAACCAGGTTGACTTTAAAAACTAGTGTGATCTTCATCCTTCACTGTGAGACTGTAACATCTAAAGCATTAACAATTCCTAACTGCCAGCCACATTATTAAAAAAAATTCTGAGCTCATTTAGCTTAGAAATTTTTTTCATGTGATGCTACAGTTTTCAAATAAGTTTTCTCTGAAAATTTCCTCCTAATGTTACAGAAGCATTATTTTTTATTAAGATGGTGTTGATGGCAATCTTCTGAACAAAAGTATCATCTTTGCAAGAATCCATGATGGAATATGGAAGAGAGGATAGCTGTAGCTAACAGCTTTGTCTTAAAGCTGGCAAATGACCAGGCTGGGAGATGGATAAAGACAGGGAGTACCTAGAGAAACAAAAAAAAGGAGAGAATTTTGGCTATCCCAGTAACTAAAAGAAAGCTATGACCAAAAAAATATATCCACAAAAGAGATATTTCCAATTGATCCTCCTCAGGACCCCCTCCATTCACTCATCTGCTGATTGCACGCGATCGCAGCTTGCTCTGCCTTCCCTCTGCACGGTGACTCATAGATCTGTTCTTGGAATTCAGCTTTAAAAATTGCTGAAGTGTAATGATCTTGAAACAGGAGGGGCTTTTTGTGAGGGATGATCATTTTCTGTTGTTTATTCCAAGTTAATATTTTGTTTGGGTCTAGAAATAACAAATTATACTGGGCAAAGGCCAACATTTCGCAACTCAATCTCTTGTATATACACAGTTTAGGCTGTGTATACTTTGTTCTCACCAGTGCAGTTCATCATCATGTGTTCATTGCGGATACTTGAAGAAAAGGAGAAAACCACCTAGTACTGTAACTGTAACTATTGGGATTTCAGATGTGATGCATGAATTTCAGATTTTTTGTAAACATACTATACTCATGAGCATCTCGTAGATTAATTGGTGCATTTCCAGGCTCATTCTATAGTGTGTATTTTATAGTAAGTATTACAGAAATAAACGTTACTCTGAGTTATTAAAGAGGTCTTTTTAGAAGAACAAATGAGGGTGGAAATTTGGTATAGATAACCTCAAGTAGTATTAGTTAGTTGGTGGATCTGAGGATTTTCTCCACACAAAGTTACTGTGCTGGTATTTCTGTAAGCATGTACACTAATGACTTCACAGGAAAAAGAAGGATGATTTGAAGTAAAGGGGGAAATTACAAAAATTCTTGGAATTTTTTAAAAATATAAAAACTTACAATGGAGATTTTTTTAAATGAGCTGAAAATAATGTTTTTATTTGCTGTCGTATTGTGTAATTTAACACTAACACTTAAAGACTTCTGTGCTTTGTGTGCAGGTATATGTCTCGAGTCCATGGTATGCATCCAAAAGAAACCACACGTCAGCTGAGTTTAGCAGTCAAGGATGGTCTTATTGTTGAAACCCTGACGGTGGGGTGTAAAGGGTCAAAAGCTGGTATTGAACAAGAAGGATATTGGTTGCCAGGAGATGAGATTGTGAGTATAAAATCTTTGAGAAAATAAATCACATTTTCTGGTATCTTGGCATGAAACTTGTTTTAATTTCTCTTTAAAGTTATTTATAGATGCTTTATTGGTGCTAGTGAACAGGGAAGTGATGCATTCATAAACCTTTTTAACTCTTTCTGTTCCATAGAAGTTCTGTCTACTAGAAGTCTTGAGTTTTCTTCTCTGAAATACTGGCAATGTCCTTTGCTCAGTCATCCTTCACTTTTATCTAGCATCATCTCTCCTACAGTTGTATATGGAGATAGTAAATACGATGTATTTCCAAGATCACGTTTTCCTAATAGAAGAGAGTTTGCCAAAAGCTTTTGCATACTTGAACTAAGAATTGATGTTCTGGAATATAAGTTACATTAAGTATTGGTAAAATGGACAATATTGTCTCAGACATAGATCACAGTTTAAATTTTGAAAGAAAAAAAATGTTACAGGAAATTAAATTCTAAAACGCCCTGAAATACTCATTGCATTACTGCAGCTATTGATAAGATCCTGAAAGTGAAACAGTGTAGATAATTTTTTTGTTTTAAAGTGAGAGAAATAAAAAGTGAAAACAGGTAGTATCCGTAATAGAAAGCATTGTATTGCAAATAATGCCAGTTATACTAATTTTAAGTATTGCAATATATATTAAATGTGTATTATATCACTGTTAAGGTTCTCACTCTAATTTCATTAGAAATCCTCAAGGGAGCCGTTAAAGGCTATGTAATTTTGTTTTTACTGTTCTCCCTGAGAATAAACATTTAGAAATCACAGCTTAGCTCTTTTTAGGTATTTCTTATGACTTTTTAAATCTGTTTTAGAGGTGATGTTAAGTGTGTAGACTAAACATGACATTAAGTCTGAGAACTCTAGTTATCTCAGGTATCCAGTATGTTTGTTTTCCCTATTGGCAAGAAAGAAAAAAACAAGAGTCCAAATACTTCACAATAGCCATTTCTTAATGGGCTAGTATGTAAATTCTCAGTAAGTCATTAAAATTAAGTCACTCATTTATCTCAGAATATTATGAATTGTTTTTGATTTGAAAACGTTGCCTAAGTCATGTTGTGAATAACACTGGTTAGACATAGTCACTGTATTTACAGTGCAGCTGCTAATCACTGAAAGTACTGTGTCCATGTGTCCAATGGCCAGCTCAATGCTGAGACCACCACTCATAGATAGGAAGCATGTTCTGATCCAGGCTGTATTTCAACAGTACCTCCAGCTTCTTGATCCTAATGCTGAATCAAAATGCTGCAGATGCATGAAGAAAAAGACAATGATTTGGTATAAGCTCATTCTCTTGTTCTTATTTATTCAAAAAAATTTAATCAGTTACAAGGTGTCATTGCAATCACCCAACATAAGATCAACAATTTTCCGTCCTTCAACAACTGATAAAAAACGATAAAGTTTGGTATGTTCTCTACATAGGCTGCACTGAATAGTTTTATACATGCTCTGTCTGCAGTTGATCAAGTTGAAACTTCTAATTCAATGTAATCCAGTACTGCTCAGACCCAGTACTAATGATTACTGAACCGTGAGCAGTGCAGAAATGCCCTTTCACTTCAGCTTGTTTTGAGGTACCACACTGGAAGTCGGTAAGAACTAGTTGTCTCAAAGATTTAACAAAAAGAGACATTCCTGTCCCTGCTCTTTCTTCCCCTTTTTGACTGAGTATTTTCTTGATGTTTTCTTTATATTTTCAAAGTTTTGGTCTCAGCATTTTAAATCCATATTCAAGGAAATAAATAACGTGTCTGTGCTGCAGAACTGCTGAGCACCTGTGTCTGTTACTTATGTAGGTGCCTGACTACAAGCTGTCACAAAGTCTGAAAATACTAATTTTAATGAAGCCTGTGGATTGATTGCTAAGTGTTAGCAATAATTAAAAGCCTACCAATTATGAAACACAATTCTGTGTGGAAGAGATTTGTTAGATAATATGGGTGTTTGCTTATGTGTTTCCGAACATTTGCCTTATCCAATAGATTGAACTAATGATAAATATATGCAGTAAAAATATGTTCCCTGATAGAGTTACTCTTAGCCTTCACTAGAAAGTGTTAAAAATGTTACACTACACTGCTATCAGTGTTCTGTCAGTATTTTGAAGCTGTTTTACAAAAACGAAGCAAAGTCTCATGTCCTTAGGGTTGTCATTGAGAAGAACTAATTGAGGTGCAAAGCTAAAATAGTTTTGGGGCGTCAGGAGGAGGCACCTCCAACAGGGACAGTCTTTTTCTAATAGTATATTAGAAAGTACAAGAAACAAGAAATTCTGTGAAAAAATGTTCTGAAAAACTGGAAAAATATCAGATTTAAAATATTATTATTCTTTTCTTTCATATATATGGGAGAAATACATATAAGTTACTAAAATTGATTGAAAATGTAGAGTCAGTTGCCACACATAATATGTTCAGTTATCTAAAGGTACATATCTATATAAGAAATTTTCTGCATATATCATACCTCCTGGGCTTGTGCAGGTACTCGTTTTGTTTGCGCATTAACCATCTCTACAGATGTTTTGTGAATTTTCAAAATATCTTCTCATCTTACAGGCTTTGTCATCTGACAGGTGATTAATACATTTGACACAAAATAAGTGAGAGAAGAAATTATTTTCAAATTATTATCCAGGGATTTTAGTTAGGAATTTTGTATTTGCACTGTTTGTCAATGCCATTATTATGCAATACAACAGAATCTCTGCACCTTCTTGCCTTGCAAGGGAAATGTCAGTCCTGAAATCTGGTAATGAAAGTTTACTTTTTCTTTCTAAAAGCTTTATTCCTGTTTTTCACAGACATTGGAAGTCTTATTTATTAAAAAAAAAAACAGGAATGATCTCCTTGTTCTTTGTGTATGGCAAACAATTTGTAAAACAGTGTTGTTAACAACATTTTCAATATAATTGATAAAATAAATGGGAAATGTAGTTCTTGAAGAAAAGAATCATGAATATCCTTACCTATTCATTTCTGGTTTTGGTTATGTCATGATTTTTATGTACTTTTATCCTTGTCAAATAGTAGTCTGAGTAATCCCAATGAAAGACATTGAATTACAGCAGCAATGCCATGTAGCTTTATGGGGGTTTAGGTACAGCTCTTAGAGTTAGTATGTCTTACTCATTTATATATTTTGTGATTTTTTTCTACAGACAGTGTGCATGGAACTATTTTCACCATTTAATGTGCTAATTCTTCTCTTCATGATTAAAGTCATAAAACTGCACTGACCCAGAGAAAGGCATTATGAATGTGTAATTTCAATTTACATGTGTTAATAAAGCCAAACAATATTGTATTCATCAAAAAAGGAGAGGTGTTAGTAACAGAGGTTTATTGTTTGCATTTGAATGCAACGTATCTCATAGCACTCCTGGGTTTTAGAGTTGGTTCGTAGTGGCCAAATTCTCTAGTGTGATATGAAGAGCCAGGCTTCACACTTAGTTGAGACACTTTGAGCTATTTCTTCACTGCCAAAACAGATAAAGGTGACTGTTCTTGAGAGGTTACTCTTTCATAGAGGGCTATTTTCTGATCATTTAAGTGATTGATTACCAAAAGAGGCAGCAACTCTTCTGGATAGTTAAGTCTGCCTTTGGGGTTTTGTTGCAGTTGTTCTCCTGTGCACTCGGTCCTTTCCGTGTCTCTGAATTATTGTTTCTCCAGTTCCTCTCTTGTAAAGATTTTTTTAGTTTAATGGAAGGCACTTTATTTGGAGGGGCAACTTGCTTGCCTTCGTATTTTTAGAAAAGAATAGAAACAGCATGTGATTTTTCCCAACTCACCAATGTGTTGATAACTAATACTAGGGATTTTTTGATTTTTTATATTTAGAGAATACTGGTACTTACTTCAAATCATCCCAGATATTTTCAAGTCTCACGTCTGCGTAAATAATCCATCTCCTTAGTCTATCTGTTTGCTTTACCGTTATTTTAACCTTTGTTTTAACTTATTGCCGACAGAGTTTTGAAGGCTACTTGTTAATCTCACACACCTGGAGATTATTGTGATTTGATGTGTTGCTGCTTGAATTTTGCTAGGATCAATCTATAAAGAAGGAGTGTTTTAGCTTTTATGTGACCTATTCTAAATTACTTTAGATTGAACAAAGGTCAGATTTCTTACTTGCTATGCTTAATTGCTTTTGTAATTGTATTAATTTTTCCATGCGAGGTCAGTACTGGTAGCCAGAAGCTGTATTTTGAACGATGTCATCTTAACTGGCTGAATGACAGAGCTCGGAGGGTTATGATCAGCAGTGCAGAATCTTGTTGGAGGCCTGTAGCTAGTGAGGCCCTGAGGGCTCAGTGCTGGGTCCAGTCTTGTTCAACTTATTCATCAGTGACGTGGATGAAAGGACAGAGTGCGCCCTCAGCAAATTTGCTGATGATACAAAACTGGGAGGAATGGCTGATATACTTGAAGGCTGTGCTGCAATTTAGAAAGATCTGGACAGGCTGGAGAACTGGGCAGAGAGTTCAGCAAAGGGAAGTGCAGGGTCCTGCCCTAGAGAGAAATAGCACTATACACCAGTATAGGCTGGGGGCTGATCTTCTGGAAGGCAGCTCTACAGAAAAAGGAGCTGGGAGTGCTGGTGGATGACAAGTTGACCATGAGCCAGCAATGTGCCCTTGTGGCCAAGAAGGCCAGTGGTATTGTTGGGTGCATTAGTGTTGCCAGCAGGTCAAGGGAGATGATCCTGCCCCTCTACTCAGCCCTAGTGAAGCCGCACCTGGAGTACTGTGTCCAGTTCTGGGCACTCCAGTACATGGAGCTACTGGAGAGAGTGGAGTGTAGGGCTATGAAGATGATCAAAGGACTGGAGCATCTCCCCTATGAGGAAAGGCTGCAAGAGCTGGGCCTGGTTAGCTAGAGAAGACTGAGAGAGGATCTTATCAATGTCTATAAATATCTCAAGGGAAGGTATCAGGAGGATGGGGCTGGACTCTTTTCAGTGGTGCCAGGCGACAGGACAAGAGGCAACAGGCACAAACTGAAACACAGGAAGTTCTACCTGAACATGAGGAGGAGCTTTCCTGTGAGAGTGACAGAGCACTGGAACAGGTTGCCCAGAGAGGTTGTGGAGTCTCCTTCTCTGGAGATATTCAAAACCCATCTGGACGTGATCCTGTGCAACGTGTCCTAGCTGACCCTGCTCGGGGGAGGGGGGGACACTAGATGATCTCTGAAAGTCCCTTCTTTGCTCAGTCATTCTGTGATTCTGTGATCTTGAGTCTTCACAAATATGAGGATTATTGTAAAGATCTTAAGAATGATCACTGTTAGGATCTTTTCTGGACGTAAAATCCACTTGAAATAAAAAATATTACACAGCTATCGGTTATTGCTAGCAGACTGGGGGCTCCTAGCTAATGAGGTTGATTTTAAAGTGCATTCTATTCATTTCAGTTAAGGAGCAGAAGGATAATATGTAACAGCAATAGTGACAGTCATAGCCTTCATCAAGAAATCTGTTACTACTAGAGAACACAGAGAGAAAGAACATGGCACACCAAATACAGACAAATTTTCTTCGGTGTTTCAAAGAATTTTGCATTTATCTTATCCATCCATACTGTCTAATCTGAAGTTCTATGTTAATTCACTTATCCAAAGCCAGATACAACCCACACTGTGATAGGTACTGGTTCTCAAATAATGTATCAACTTCAGTATTTTCCAGGCTTGAACTTTCTGAGTGATTCCTAATCATTGTGAAAGTACAGTGTTCTTTACATTTGGTGATTTCATTGATCCAAAGAGTTAATGCATGCTCTTTTGAGAGGATGAAGTTCAGACCAGCATTGGTCTCTTATCTTACACCTCAGAAAAAGTATCAGGATGCTGAGAGGGTCAGGCCACCTACCAGGCTGATAGAATGACATCCCTCACGGGAACTGAACTTCTGGAAATCTTTGAATCGACTTTGCTACTGATCTTTCCATCCTTCAGGGTGTCATGATATGGTGCTTATTATGTCAAGACATTTCCATCATATCAGTCCACTGGGTGTTAAAAGCAAATGATTTTTCCTCACAGGTTATTATCATAAAGTACACTAGTGTAAAAGTTTGTTTATTACAGAATCAAAAACTAGTGTAAACTAGTGTAATATGCTGCTGTGGATCTGTGTAAAGTCAGAATAGCAGATCTTTTTTTAGGTCACTAAATAGACTATTTTGTCCTTGAAAAGGAAATTTTGAATTGCCATCTCACGGATGAGAAATATTTTTTTCTTGCTGCATTAAAGCCAAGACACTCCTTTGTCTTACCCATTGAGGTTATGAGCATAGAGCAAAAGCTCTTTAGCCATGTTCCTGAACTCATGAAAATGGCCTCACTGTCATTCCAGTGGCCATTCCTTTCTCCAAATGAGATAAATACCAAGAACTATTTTCTGTGTTCCTTTTCCAAACTTACTTTCTCTCCCTGTGTGTTCAGGAGTATTTCTTTCCTTCTTTCCTCCCATCCTTTCTTCTTTCCATCCCCCTAAAAAGACTGGCTGTCAATGTAGATGTTCACATTGTTTGGAGGATCTTCATACTACCAAAGGTTGTACTACTAGAGTCCACCTTACTCCATACCTAAGAGATTATAATTCTTTTAAACTTGTAAAACAACCTCATCAACATCTTCATCTGTCTCTCCCAGCTTTGCAAGCGTAACTTCTAAAAATTCAGTCTAGTTAATGCCCTATTCTCTCTTGGTGATTTCCGTCACTGTTGTGGAGTTAAGATACTGGTGTTATTCACAGATTTTGCCAAAAGATTTTGCTGACTTAAAGGATGTCTGATGAATGATAATTTATTTATGGATTTGAGGTAGACTAGACAAACTAGTCCATATAAAGCTTCCCCTAGAAGACTCCAATTTTGTTAATGAACCAGATTACTTAGATCAGTCTACTTTTGTTCTGAAAATGTGTCTTGTTGTTTTCTGCCTCTTTCCATCTGCCAACCCTGATACGTTAGGCTTTTTTTTCCTTTTAATTAAGTGGGTTCAAAATACTGTTCATATCTGGCAACTATCTTGATGCTTTTACTATAATGTCATGCCAGTCACTGAATCACAGTTCATTGAAGCTAATGGTCTTGCTAACATTCGTGCTTCTCTCACAATAAATGAAGCTCTTGTGCCTTTGTGTCACAGCTGAAACCGTGCAAGCTACACCTGCAGTCCAGGGGATATGCAAAAAAAGTTGGAGATTTAAGCTGTGTGTGTAGGGAATTCAGCTGTTGGTTCAGATAAAAAGGCTTGAATATTGTTGGAGGGAAGCATGTGTGCAGAAATGACAACTTAAGAGAAACAGCACAAAATCACTTGGAAAGGATAGGGCCAGAAAAACAATGTATGCATATTCTAAGAAAGATAAGAAGAAAGGAACATTTTGTGCACAGTGCTTCTGGGAAGACCTGAAACTACAAGTGATGAAATGGTTTCTTTCTACTCTGGATTCATCCTTTGAAACCTTCACATGCATGAGTTGAAAATAAAAGGCATTGTACCTAATAAATACTTCATTCTATCACTAACTTATCTCTTTGATGAAAAATAGCCTACAAAAGTCTTCTTGGCTCAACCTAATTAAAAAATTGTGATATTAATAGCGGAAGTGAATCCAGTTCCTGAGGAGATAATTTGAAAGTTTCTATTAACCTTGAACTCACTTCGAACATGAAGAATGAAAAAATGATTTTCATTGGTAACTATTTTCTATTTGTAACATCTCAGATGAGAAAGCTTGTATTGTCTCACCTCAAATACTGTACACTGTTGCTACCCAAACATGGTCTGTTGGGGGCGGGGGTGTTAAACTGCAATTTATTCCATTTGCTTCAGCAACACAGGTCATAGGCTGAGAAGGTGAGCATAAAGGGATTATCATCTTGGCTGCTGGTGTGCTACTACACTTCTAGAAAAATGCTTCAGTTCTCTAGCTGTGGGAGCTGGAGATTGGCTCAGAACTTTGGAGCCAGTCAAATTGGCCAGAACATAACTACAGCATAGGAAAGGGAATAAAACTCTACCTATACTGGCAGGCATCCTGAGAACACTTTGGTAGTTTCTGCCAGAAACAGAAGACTTCTAAGACAAACTGGCAATAAATTAGTTAGACAAACTTGGGCTTGCAGGTTAAAAGAAAGTCAAAAGTGTTCTTTTGACTTGAATTTACTGAGGAACTTGAGTCTGTTTGCATCAATGTGTCTAAAGAGGAAGCAGTTATCAGTGAAGAAAATGGAAACAGATTATCACAAGCCTATAAATATGTCTCTGTGTTTAATATGCATTATAGAGAAAGAGATTCTGGTCTGTCTCCTGAGTGGTGGTTTTGTGGTGGTTCTTTTTAGAGTAAAACTGGATTTCTAAAATGGGAGAAGTTAGAAATAATAGAAAAAGTAGTTAATTGCTGAGATTATGAAAATCTTGACCATGAAAATATAATAAATATAAGTACCTGAAATCAAAGAAAATGATTAGGTAGTTGTGAGGACCTGTTTGGATTTCTTTGGGAGAATGTTTGAGGAATGAATATCCATGAAGTGTGCCACAAAGGCCTTTGTGGAGATCAATTTTAAAACCAAAGCCCAGGTAAGAGAAGGATTTTTTAAAGGCAGCTGATTTGCAGTGGACAGATGATCCTGTCTTTAAAAGCACAGATCATCATAGCTACCTGTTGTGGCAGTTTTCTAGAAAAGGAAAGAGAAGATACAGTGAAACAATTATCTTAAGGGATTTCTGGCTGCTGAAGTCTTTTTGGCTTCAAAGTAGAAGTAGATGCGTGTTTGTTTGCTGAGTGCTTTTGATGAACAAAGGCAGTACAAAGAAAGTAGATGCAAAATAGGAGGCAATGTATCTAGTAAACGCTTACGTACAAGAAAACTACTGAGAAGAAAATGAACTTATTTTTATGTTGAACTTACTCTAATGCATCATTCTAACATTAAATGTGAAGCATAGAATGATCTAGACTTTTGTCATTGTAAAGCAACCATCCTGATTCAGTATGGATCCTGTATAGCAAAGATAAAAAGGAAATACTTCATTAAACAGCTAGTTCTCCGTTTACCTGCTGCAAAGATGAAATAAATACTATGAGCCATTAAGGAATTAATCATACTTTCCTCGGTTCTTGAGCCTAACTCATCATTCTGGTGAAGAAGGGATGAAAGCAGATTCAATGGGCTGCCGAAAACAAATTTACGGGAGGATTCGTGCTTACTAATGAATAGAGGAAGCCAGGGATGTTGTAGCATGAAGAGGAGGCTCAGCCAAAGGGCAGGAAGAGGACTATCCTCCCAGCAGGATGGAGCCTCTGCCAAAAAACTTAGGCAGTATTCCCATTGCATTTGAGAAAATACTGGAAAAAAGTGCTCCGTGGAATGTTACATTTGTTAGACCCAGGTAGTACTTGATGCATGCTGCCATCTGAGTTAAGCCAGGTACATCTGTCAGTGGTCCCTGACAAGCTGAAGACTTCTTGTTACATACTGAACTCAAAGAGACATAGACTGTTTAACAAAGAGGCTGCTTGTGCACATCCTAGGCACATGACTGGTAGTCTTCCTCTGGAAAAAGGAGTAGGGGTCCAGGCTGTGTAGTTCCCCAGCCAAACACCCAAGCCTTGTGAAATTGCTCCTGTTACCGAGCAGTTACTTGCAAGTTCAGCAGTACTGCAAAAACACCAAGTAGCTGAGGAAAGGGAAATGTTTCAAACCAGAGTGTACTTTAGCATTTCCAGGTTTTTTAAGGGCTTTTGTAACTACTCACATGTAAGCTTGTTTGATACTACCTTTGTGTGGGTCACAGGCTCTGATATTCATATTTTGAGAGAAGAATTGATGAATAGGCAAAGAATTTAAGGTGCAGTAGTTGTTTACAGCAAATGTATGAGTAAGAATAATTTCCTTCATTTTTTTTTTTTAACTGAAGGAAAAAGGTGTACATAAGCAGTGCATCTCCACTGTGGTTCATCAGATTTGTGAATTATAAAGATAGAAGAAACACACTGCAGATTTTTAACAATTATCTGTAGTAAAGTTCATGCTTAATCCAGAAAGCTTTGATGGGAACAGACTGCCTGAAAAAGACAGAAAGGAACTGGCTGCTTAAGAAGGGAGAATGTGTTTAGAAAAAAAAGAGATGCCATTTTATTTTGTTTTATGATGTTTGTTTGTTGTGAATGGATGCATAGGTTCTTGGGGCATACCCTGAGACTTCTTCAAGAGGGGACTCAGATATATGAAATGTATGTAGTCCAATGTAGTCCAATGTAGTAGATACATCCATGCTAGAGTGCAGTACTACTTCTTGCTGTCCTAATAAAGGCTTTCCATTTATAGCAGAGAAATTTGAAATATGAAAGATTAAGTGCAGAAGATAGGAGGTAGCTTCTCAGCAGCAAATGATGAAGGCAGGTTGCAAAACCTAAAGCAAAATGCAAGATGTGGAACAAGAGCATAGAATCCTTGTAGGAGGCATTTCTTTTGATTTATCTGTCTGCTTGATACAGTTACTGGTAATCAACTTCTGTTAGAGTCTTCTAATTTGAAGAGTTTCTGAAAACCAACAAAGATCTGAACTGTAGAATCCAAAATTTTAAAAGCCTGCATCCTAGCTGAAGGATTGAAGGGAATCGGTAGGCAAAGTTGAAAGAACTCTGATGATAAAGCTGATTGAGGTAGGGAGAAAGGAAAGAAGTGTTTGTTATGACTGCTGTTCCTGAATCCAAAAATGCTGCTGAAGAAACTGCATCCAGAACGTTTGTTTCAGGAAAGACATCTTTAAATTGGACAAGGCCTATTTCGTTAGATTTCAGAGAAATGAAAAACAGAAATGTTAGAAATTCATTCATTGAGAGCCTTTTTGGTTTTCTAAAAGGTAACCCAATAGTCAGGAAAGGATTCCAGTAAAATTTGGGTTGGTGATTGGAAAATGTCTTGAAAGAAATACACCATGTAAGTACTAGTTTTTAAAAATAGCATGTCTTCTGTAAATGACTTCTTTCTGCTGGCATGGATCTTGTTGCCATTCTAGGTGCTACTATTATGATGAACTGATACTGGGTATCTGATAGTTCTCTTCCTTTAGACTGAATGTGAAAAACTGTTTAGTCTTTTATGCACTAGCTAGCTGGAACTGCAGGGATTTTTGAAAATACTGGTAATTTAATGGCCTGATTATGAGTTTGCACACAGGTGAGTCTGAATGAAAATCCAGTGGTCTGGGTAAAGATTTAGGGAGCTATGTGTGCGTGAGTATGGATGAGTGCTATAGAGAAGCATGCCAGCAGCATGTAGGTAAACAGCGAAGAAACTCAGGAGAAGCACTTGAAACAGGACACCTGGGAAAAAAAAGGATAAAGAAAGTGCTATGGGACAAAGTGCCACACAGGAAAAGGCTTGGAATCATGAGCTCCGTGGAAAATGCTTTCCTTCGTTTGTGTCATATTGAATTTAGGACAACAGAACTGTATGTATGTTATTCATAAATAAACATAATTGCACCAAAGAACTAACTGACTTAAAATTGTTTTTCCCATCCATGTGACCCCCCCTTTTTTTTTAGCTTACTGATTGGGTCCAAAGATATCCATAATTTGAATGGTTTGGGAAAATCAGTACAACAGTGTGAAACCAGCAAATCCCCATAAAGGGGAGTTTCATGAATAGAGTTTTGCCTTTTTTCCCCTCCCTTTTCCTCTCTCCACCTGATAGTAGAGTGACTTATTACCGAGTATCTGGGCTACCATTAAGGGACTTGGAGAAAACAGATTAACAGGTAAGAAATGAGCTATGTTAATGGAATATGCATTATAAAAGGGCAAACTGGTCCTTTTAGACAAATTCTGAAAAACAAATTTATATTGTTTTCTTGTGCTACGACTACATATAATTTACAGGAAAATAAAAAATATTGTATGTTTTTACATCTTCTTTTGCAATAATTGTGGGCTTGCTAAGGTATGGAAGTGACCTAATAGTTATAATTGTAACTTCTAAGTTATTGTTAATTTCGCTGTCAGTATGTACTTCACATCTCCTATTTAATGGTATGCTAATTGTACAGCAGAATGTCACATTCTCCACCATACAGATTCCCTATTTCAATTATAGCTAAGTAAATCTCCATTACTAATGAGTAAGCATTTCTTTTCCACATACATTTGCATTATAATAGACATTTTCTTTATGCACTAAAATTATTCTTTCCTTGACAACAACTATATACTTTATTCTACAGTAAAGGCTACAAGATGATGATTCATTCTTTTCTGTTGGGTTTATCTGTATTTAAATTGTCAAATGTTCTAGATAGCCTGACATTTTCTGTCCCATGTTATTTTTCTGTAGTTCCAGAATATATTTATGTATTTGCTTTATGACAACAAAACCTATTTAAGACAAATCACTAAGAAGTAAGCTTACCTCTCTGTCATAAATTAAGCTGTATTTTTAAAATTGTTGCATTGTTTCATTCATGTTGCTGAGCAATCTCACCTGCTTTTTGTGTCCATGCAAAGTGACCTTTTGATATAATGTTTGGGTGATCTGAATATAAAGAACGAGTGACCACATGTGACCCATATCCCTGCAAGATCCCACTCTGCTCTACAGAGCGCAGCTCTTGGGCTATTAAATACAATCCCCTAAACATGCATTTGCTGCCCTGTTAATGCATATTTCTACAAGCGCAACGGACAGCTGAATAAAATGAGGGGTGAAGGCCTGCCAGTACGTCTGAGCTACGCAACTTTACTGCCAAATCAGCTCCCTCATGGGAGCTGTGGCCAGTCCCTGGGTGCAGTGTGAACGTGGGTGCCGCTGGCGGGGATCCCCTTTGCCTGCACGGGGACCCGCAAGGCTCCCCGGCCTTTTGCCAGGAGACGAGGGTACAAGAAAACTGAGACCCTGTGCTGGAGATCCTTCCTTCTGTGTGGCCCCAGGAAAATATATCACACCTTATGAACAGTTAAGAAGCACTGTGATTTTATTTATGATTTAATCATTGATAATATAGACTAAAGAAGGCACTGTTTTGATTTTGGTGGGATCACTGCCTACACAGTAAATTATATTATATTGCAGGGATGTGCTTGAAATGCCTCCAAAAGGCTTTTTTGTATCAAAGAGGGTGCATTAATTAATAATCACTGATATTCTTGAAGATTTCTAATTTGGCCTGGTGGAGGGTGTGTATATGGGGAAGAAGATGGGAGTTGGGTTCTTTTAATAATAAGTACATGGGGTATTATCTTACAGAAGCAAAATGTGATAAAATCATTAGGTAGCATTGCAGAATTGCAGGAGGAAATGTATGCAAGCAGATGTTAGAAGTAACCGAATGATTTCCTGGTCACTGTGCATGAATTCTTTCTAGCCTTGTGTATATCCTGATAATCGGATGGATTACAGTATAGATACAAAGTTTGTTTTGTTTTTATTTTGAAAGGCCTACGGTATGCAGCCTTTTTCCCAGACAGCAGCAAAAAACAAGGTGAACAATTTTTGCACTATGTGGTTTTGAATTCTGTCATATTTTCTATTACGTTTCTGTCTTCCATTAGGATAGCTTAGTTTACTATATTAACCACCACCATCATCCATATCACTCCCAATTCTGAGTTTAGTCTGCATTATGTATGTATGTAGTTTGATGATTTTTTCTCTCTCCTTGGGGGCTGGAAGTGGTTACTCACATGTTACAGTTCAAGATGTTGTTACAATGGTTGCCCTTTAATCAGTCATTTTCGGAGTGGCTGATGACACCTGGTGGTGTATTTTGTAAATGCAGACTTAACCATGTTTGCAGCTGGCAGAGACTTTTTTACCTGTCCTTAACTAGAGCACTGGCAGTCAGTTTGAGCTATTCAAATGAAACTGATTTCCTGCATGAAAAATATGTTGGGAGCATATTCTCTTCCCATTCAAACTTACATACACTAAGAGAAGTAATAACATTTCTTGGCTGTTGTAGCAAATTTGTGCCTCTGACCTTGCTGTTGAAGCCAATAGCATAGTTTTCACAAGAGCTATGTGCCTTTTTTATTTTCTCTATTAACTTTACAAATATCTTGCATAAATGAATGTTTTATATATGCTTATACACTAAATATACTGCATTAAGCTAAAAATCTTTTCTAGGAAAAGTTGAGGTGATTAAAAGTATGATGTTTTCAAAATTCTGCAGTGGGAATACTGAAGGAAGCTTTTTTCTGGTGTTTTGTTTAATGTCATGATTTCTGGCTTGAGTGTATGATTTTTTTCTTGCCAGCAAGTGTATTTTCATATGTTTATGAAGTTCCACATCCATTTGCCAGTATATTTCCTAAGAGTGGAATATATCTGGGATACCAGTAAGTAGCTACTATGAATAATCATTAAAAATCCTGAAGCACCTGATTGTGTCATAAAATACCTCAGTAGCCAGAACCTATTGGGCTCTAATCTATTTGATTTTTTTCTGGATAAATCTTTAATCAAAACTAATTTTTTCTTTCGCTTAATTGGCTGTTTTACTGCCATGTGATTTCTTTGTTTGTTTCAGAAATAAGACAAGCATTACACTAAATATCAAAGAAGTATTAGGGAATGTTTTATCATGATTTTTCTCGGTCTACAGGCAAATCAGACAATTGACAATGCAGTATCTTTAGTTGTTTCTGAAATATTGTGAAGAAAGGACTCCAAAGTGTACTGCCACTGGACTTTGTGGAAGGGGAAAGATCTGGTGAAGTGAGAATGTATTCTGTGTAGGCAAATTAGGTGGTATTATGATGCCATCCTGAGATACACAGTATTGAAAAGTTAAATGACAAAAAGTCATAGATGAGTGAAGTTACACTGTTAATCTGAACAACAGAGGAAGGCAAAGTTCAAAAGTCTTTGGTTAAGTCTTTGTTTTGTTTTTAAGCTTAATGCCCCTGCAGTCCAACATTTATGGTGTACAAGCTTTAATGTAGGAAACTGGAGTTGAGGCCATCCTGGCTTCTTTAGTAGGGGACTCTGATGAAATGAATTACATACCCAACAAGGCTGCTCTTCAGCACCCGGGGGCTGCAACAGCCCCTTACTGTATGAGCCCTCCCTGTGCTGCTGAAACAGAGATGCTCTGTTGGAGGAGGCCTCTCACACAAGGAGTTAAAGGACACTAGTTTCCCAGGCATGGAAAAATGAGAATCAGACAGCTGCCAGTTCTAGTCATTGGTAGGAATTGCTATCTCCACCTCCACACAATGAAGTTAAAAATAGCTTGATCAGATTTTTATCAAGAAAATTTATTAAACAATAGGAGTATTTCTTTCAGAGAATTGAGCCCATTGAAAAGTGACATTTAGCTTTAAAAGGAATTGGGAGTTATAGCTGAGATATGATAGTTATTTTGTCTTCAAAGTGTAGGGGAAGGTGTGGCATTTCAGATAACAAGCATAAACATTTAACAGTGGCCACTGGCAATTCTGTCTGGTTTTAGTACTGTAGACTCCTAGAGCAAAATTCTGCCTCCAAATTACATGCATTCTGCTCTCATTTACTTCAGCAAAGCTTGTGCACATTTCAAAGGTCAGAATTTGGCCGTTGGGGCTGAATTTTCAAGAATGAGTGTATTAAAGACATCTGTGTATCAACAGACCCGTATTCTTTGTCTTCTAGAGAATATTTCAGGAATAATCCTAGTACTATTGGGCACTACAAATGAAACATTTTCTATTTTTTGAATTGTATTGGGATTGCTTAGCAGAAACGTTTCTTGCAGTAATAGGTTAATGATTTCATTTATTCCTTGTAAGTCAACACTTTGATATGGAAAAGTTTTCAGGGAGTAAAAACTGGAAGTGACCACCCTTCCTTGGATAGTCTAATACAGAGAGGTCAACAGCAGTGTTTTACACAAAGGTAGAAAACAAAGCCACTTTCCATTGTGGACAGAGCTCATATTTGGAATTATGTTACTAATCAGACACTTAAAAGAAAGAAAACTTGGCATTCATATTCTATTGGAGATAGTGTGTATTAAATCGATGAAGATCTTTAAGCATGTAGGTTTTCCCCTGTTTTTTAAACATTATACACTTCTTAAAATGTTTATAATGTCTAATTGCTGCTGGATTTCAAGACATATCAATTTTGTGCTAAGTTCCTGCGGATTTTGACAGATTATCATACCAAAATATTTTGTATTTTTTGTAGGACTGGGAAACAGAAAATCATGACTGGTATTGTTTTGAATGCCATTTGCCTGGAGAGGTGTTGATATGTGACCTGTGTTTTCGTGTGTATCATTCCAAGTGTTTGTCTGATGAGTTCAGGCTTAGAGACAGCAGTAGTCACTGGCAGTGCCCAGTTTGCAGGGTGAGTACCTACGAGCTTTCATGTGCTGATTAGAGGATTGATATTCATTAATAGTTTCATTAAGGTGTCTGGATGGTCTGGCCAGGTTAATGGATAAAGAACTGGTTATTGCAACAATGATACATGCCCAGAACATCTGTACAAAATAACAGAATGATGTGCATGTAGCAGACAGCCATTTTTGAAGACTCCAGCAAGTTTTACCTATGTATTTGAATGCACACAGTGTACTACATGGGCATATGTGTGTATGTACGTATGCAGTGTGTGAATGCGGTATATTGTGGAAATCTTCAACAAGAGTAAACAAATTGCTGTGTAAGATGCTACTGTTTTTACTTAACGTCATTTTAACTTGTACGTGTAACTTTAACATGTAGTTAACTTGCTGAATCATAATGTATTTTTTTTGTATTTTGATGACTGCATTCTTAATTTTTTTTTTTTTTGAATCGTATTATACATTATAAAATGACAGTCATATTACTGATTAGGGCAATATCTAAAAATGTAGGGTGAAATCCTGCCTTTTGTTTACATCTGTGAGTGTTTCAAATAGGCCAGTGTGGACTTCACCCATAGTTTCTGTCTCCATATTGTTTTTCCATCAAAATTGCTACTCTTTTGAGTATGATAGATAGACAGCAAAGAGTATTTTTTTAAGATTACAGTTTAAGAATAATGTTTAGAAAGGCATGAAACTCTGCCAGTTGTATGGCAGCCTTGGCTTGCTGAAGGAAGAGGAAATTCCCTTGCTAAAAGCTTAGCTCTGTATGTAGTGCAGCAGACTGACCTTCAGATGATCTGTACTGCAAGGAATGTAAGGGTGCAGACACTTCTGAGTACCAAGACACAGTTTTTGAAAACACATGGATTGTTTTGTTTCAGAACAGCACTTTCTGATGACTCTTACCTCAAATCACTTGTGAAAAGCTGGCATCTTCTGCCTCAAACTGAGTGCTCACAGGGTTTAGGAGAAGGGTGGGAATATAGAGCCTCCCTAGAGGAAGCTGGAAGGAATGAGAAAGTGGTGGCAGAAGACAGTTAAGAACAAGAACATGTAGTATATCTCCCTGTATCAAATTGCTAGCCATTTAATCTAGTACTCAGTGTTCCCTTTGTTAAAAACAAAGAATGACCATGTACATACATTGTTGAATTGCTTTTAGATTTTAAATAGATCTTTTTAATAATTGTTGATTTTCATAGTGAATATTGATTGTTCTTATAGTTAAAAATGAGATAAACTGGATTCAATCTCTACTCTTGTCTGAAAAGGATTTTAGGTGACACCTGGGGAGAGGAGGGATGTGAATGTGATTTAAGCCACACATGATAAGCTAGTTGTTGTCACAGTGGAGAAACTGAATAACTGCTTGCAGTTTACACAGAGGCATAGGGCAGTCGGCTTTGAGATCAGCATGACTCTCATCCTGGGGCCTTGAAACTGTCTATGGCAATGGTGTTAAATATACTTCAATTATTGAAGAAAAAGTTACGAAACTCAGACTTGTTCCATGTGCAATGTGCACTTTTGCATATTGATCCCCTTTTTGTTATTTATTTATTATTTTAGACAAAGTCTAAAAGGAGTTCTTTGAGACTTTTGTTTACTTCCTGACCCAGAGACCTTTGGCTTACTCAGATGGTCAGCCAGTGTGACAATCTCAGAATTTTATCATGTTGAATTTGGATTGCCATGGCATCCCTTTTCCCCCTGTGCTGGCATCTCCTATTTTCCTTGTAATTAATCAGACTCACTTCAAGTCCTGATATTCTAAACTTGGACTAGGGTGGTTTGCACAGTTTCTGGAAGCAAGAGGGAGGTCTAGCTAGGCATAGGAATTGCCATCCTTGTTTCAGGTTTCAGTATTATTCTGCTACTTCTTCTCCCCTCCAGGAGCTGACAGTGCTAATTTTATTTTAAACAAGATAGAGAAGCCTGTATCAAAAAATTATGGTAGTTTAGAGAGCCCTGGCTGATGTCCAGAGGACATAACAGAGCTTAACTATCTTGCATAAGGGCAATGGGATTTACTTTGCATTATCAGCAGTAAATATGCATGTTGTAGAAAAGTAATAGCTGAGACAGAGAGATGTGAATCTTTTCATACTTTGCTCTTCTAACTGGATACAGCACTTTTCACTTAGGGGTCTCAAAGCTCTTTACAAAGGTGAAGCAAAAGTATGTTTGAAATCTAATATACTGGGTGAAATAGTTGAAGAACACTTCATTCTTATGTAAAGATTGCTTCTGTAACCTTGCCAAGGTCAGCAAGCCTTTGGATTATTTGTTTCACAATTGCTGGTTGTACTGCTTCAATCAACCTATGCAGCTTTATCTTGCACACTTGACTATGCAAAAACATTTTATAAAGGACATTGCCAAGGATTTTTCATAACTTTAAAATATTTTCCCTCCCATAATGTTTATAGCAGTCCCTTGAAAACCTTGCTGTGAACTCTTGTTTCCCTGCTGGCAGTTTGTCTCCACTGCATCTATTAGCATGAATGGCCAGCTCCTGACTTGCCTTTTTTTTCTTAAACTTTATGGTACCAATATGAATATTTTGCATCCTACATAGCTCTCAGCAGGAGACAGAGTCAAACAAAGTTCAGTTCCAACATGTTGTAGTGTTTGAAAATTGTCACTGACTGCTGACTAATCATAAGTCTAAGTGAAATAAATTGCTGTTATCGGCCAAATTCCTAGTAGACAGGTCACAGGAGAAAAACTCAGTATCAAATGGCCTAAGAAATTGAATTAGCCTTTTCCCACTGTTGCAGTGGTCTGTTCAAGACAGGGTTAGTGCACTGGATCTCTGAGGGTCGCAGGAGACTTGCACATTTGTTGCTACTCCTTGGGTAGATAGCGGGAGGAATTTAATTTTCTCCAGATGTTAATTTAGTGCCATAAAACCTACAGGAAGTACTGCAAAAATACTGATCTTTTGTTTTGGAAAAATAGATATAAACAAAGTTATATATGGATTATATGGGAGAAAGTTGGTCACATTTTGGGGGTAATCAACTACGATTATTTCTTTTGAAAAAATCGGTTTCTAAAGTAACTTTATAGAACGATAGAATTATGTATGGTATCATATAATTTGTCCCAGAGGGTTAGATTTGATCTGCAGCATAGAAAGAATCATTCAGCTAGCTTCACTTGACTTCTAGTTAAATTTTTTACAACCATCTGATCAGACGTTGATCTTCTCTGCATGCACTTTACAAGAAACTGCGACGAGTTTACCTGTCGTAAGAGATGATCGAATATTTCTGTGTTATTTATACGAAAGTAAAGTAAACTGTAGAGATATTAAATGATATGCTGATAAGTATTCTATAAATAGGCTATTTCAGAGTTCCAGTACTGTACTAAGCATTTCATAAAATGCATAAAAATATACCATCATGCAGTTCGCTTTCAGCATTAGACATAATGTGACAAGTGAGAATGACAGAGTGCAGAGGTGCAGAAAGATGAAGGTTACTGAAGTAAAGTAACTTAAATACTTAATTAGTTTTAGATACTAGCTGTCAATCACAGTTGTTTTGGTTAATATAAAATCCATACAAAGAACAGGATATGGAGACTGGTATTGGCTTATTGTTGGGATGTCATGAACAAGACAAATTCTCAGGAGTTTTTTAGGTGACAGTGGTAGGCTGGAAAGTATTCCATAAACAGGTTTTGGTGTCATCACACAAATGACAGCAATGAATTGATGGGCAAAAGGAGGACTTAACACCAGCACCACCTGGTTCATCATCACACCTCATGTCTGCTGAGGCTGTAGTGCTTTGCCACGTGCATATGGTGGCCAGATGCACCCTTGAATAAAACAGGAAGCCAGCAGAATTAGAAACTGCCTAGGGCATATTTAATGGAGTATGAAGGAATTTGCCCACACCAGTGAGAAAACTAGGAAGCCTCCACATAGAACCTCCTACCACCTTGTCCGTGCATGGGGGACTATGTGTAATTCATAGGGTGCTTCTGACTTAACAGGTGCTCCCTGCACTGCACAGATAGAAGCCAATTTATGGATACATCTGTAGCAATTTCAAAAGCACCTAAGGGGCTGAAAATTCGCCTGCCTAATTTAGCTATGTGTTCTTGAGAGAGATGTATCTGTCATTAAGCAATGGTGACTTTAATCCACCACTCAGCTGCAGCCCAGGCTGAAATGGAGCTTTTTGGTGTTTGTGTAAGCATGGCAGTTGAGAGTGGAAAAGGAAAAAAAAGTATTCGTTAATAGAACACTATAAAGGAAACCTGTTCAAATGGAGAAAATATAATTGAAATTGTTATAGTTAAACAGAATGCTGGCACTAACACCTTTCATCTTAGACCTACAGTATGCAGTTTCTCTATTTTTTCTCCTCAAATGAACAACTGGAACAACTGCAGCCTAATAATCTCATCACCCAGGGATCTGGCAGCCCTATCCTAACTTGGGGTGCAAAGGATGGTCCCTTCCATTATAACCAGTGCTGCTGCAACACTTTTCTTGGAAGCACCCCTTGCTGCTGCTTTCTTTGAATAGTTCATAAAGTTTTGTAAAGAATTCCTGCACTATGAACACATCAGAACTGCTAAATAAGTCACACCTGCACAGCGTAATATACTGTAACCCTCTTTAACAGGTAATCAGTATTAACCTGGAAAATATAATGCAAACAGCAGTCCAAATCCAACTTGCAGGGACTAACTTCCAAGAAGTAGATGTGCCACAGAGAATAAGGCATATATAAAGTATTGTCTGTACCTGCAAGCAAAGAATTAGGTTGCAGTCTTGGCCTTGCTCCTACATCCAACATGTACACCAACCCAGTGCTTTTCAGTTTACCATGATTCAAAGCAGAAGGGTTGCAGATTTCTCTTAAGAGTTGTTGTGACTTAGGAATCATCCTATATTAAGATGCTGTATCCTACAAATAGGATCCTACAAGGATAAAGATCCTAATGTCTGTGGGACCCGGATCAAAGCTTAGTAATCTCCTCCTAAGAAACTTGATACATAAACAGGGACCTTAGTAGCGTAACTTAGTAACCTTGCTACTTTTACAAATTCGCAGTCTGCTATCTTTGTTTTCCTTTCCCCAAAAGAGGGACCGAATTTTCATTTATACTTATATTATGCTTTATACTTATACTTACGCTACACATATATACTTACCACTCTGACTATAAAGGGACCTTATATTTTCTTGTGTCAGAGTAACATAATTAGATTTTATGAAAATCATGTCCTATCTAATGTTATTCCTTTTCTTGCTTTAAGTAGCTCTATTTTGACTTCTCTGAGAACACTATAAAACTTTAAAATACATAGTAGCTTAAAAAAAAAAACATTTTTTATCCTATTTTCCAAACAATGTGTAAGTGATATCTGCTAAAGGCCTAACCTTTGTTGAAAAATGAATGAATTGGTTTAATTATAGCTTGATTTCTAAAAAGGGTGAGTAGCCTTACTGTAAAAAGACATTTTGCTGGCTCATAGGCTTTGATTTCCTAAATTCATTACCTTTCAACATTTAGTAGAGGAACCTGGAGATCAAATTTTTCCTAAAATAAATCAGTTTAGGGAATTGAAGGAAAAGTGGGAAGTTGAAGATTGCCTGAAATGGCAAGTTAATTATATCATTTCCATTGCTGCTTAAATGATATTAATTGCTGACACAGATAATGATGTAAAGCTAGCTATCTATCTTTTATTAGAATATTAGGATAAGACTGTAAAGCATCTGTCTTAACACAGTCTCTTATAAACGGTGTTACTCACCAAGGCACAAAAAAAAAAAAAAAAAAAAAAAAAAAAGTTTTGTGTGAATTCTGTGATACTTCCAGCAGATGATAAATTCAGAACCATGTCAAAAAAAAAGAGGTGCAGAAGGGCCAGTCTGTGCAAGTGAATTTTATTGTGTCCTAATGAGTCTCAGTCTGTTAAACTGCTGTGTCATTAGCCAGCCTACAGCACTCCATTGCCTAAAATGACAAAATAACAACAGCAAGCTCATAATGCAGCAAGTTTAGTGCACATTTGGATTTCCGTGTAGTAGCATTGTCAACTTATGCAAAACTGAATAGGGGAAATGAAGCAGAATGCACATTCTCATGGTAAAGAAAGTAGAATGTGGATACACAGAGGGTGATTCACAAATACAGCACAGAAAGCTTTTAAAAGTAAAATTCTTACTCATTTTGGGATTTGGAAAGAAGATCTGGGGACCACTAACAACGTGAAAATAATGTTTAAAGGGGATATAAATCTTAGAAAGACCTGGTACTGGCCCTTTCCACAATCCTGAATTTTGCCCAGTAGTGGCAGTGTCCTGCCAGGGAAAAGCTGTTGCATGGATGGTAGTGTCCACGTAGATTTGTTATTGGACAGAGGCAATTGGAAGTACAGCATATACCATGTTACAGTTAAATAGAAATAGTTCAGCACAGTTTGGTAAAGATGCTGTCCATGCTCTTAAGCAGTGAAATAAACACCTTCATCTGTAGTTCTGCAAACAATTTTGGTTTACTTTAAGATGGAGATAGTAAGTGCAGTTCTGAGATGTATAGGCTACGCACCTGCCATAATACAAGGGCCAACATGTGATTGCCAGAAGGCCTTCAACCTTCAGAAGGAATAGAGGCAGAAGAGGCTCAATCAAATCATATGCTCTTTTTTTGGTATTGATACGTAATTTATACTCTGCCAAGTAAATTTATATATAAAAGTAATTGCTCTGTACATAAGATACCCGCTCCCGCTATATATGTGGCTCAACGTATCTGCTTCCTCAATGTATATGACTCCTTCAGAGTCATTTTAGTAAAAATAAAATGCTTGTAGCAAGGAAATATGTCTTAAGTCTGATACGTCTCTTAGCTACCTGTTAGGAAGTGGTGAATTGGATTCTGCTTCTTCTTGCACATCTTAATAATGTTTGCTAAGGAACAACCAGCTGCATAGTTACGGGGATCTTTGTGAAAACTGTCATAATTTGAAGAGGCGAGTGTAGTTCAGAGCCAGCTCAGCACACCGAGTTTGCGTGGAGGTGAGGCATGAGAAGAGGAGAGCTCAGCCTGACACTCAGCCCCTGGAGCATTCAGAGCCCACACTGTTGCTTCCACTGCACATTTAATTTGGAGAACTACAGACACAATAGCAAAGAGCAGATACCATGTTGCAGTTAGCTTTTTTAAGGCAAAGCGCTGAACTGTGAACAGCAACTGTGGTCTAGACTCAGCGATGCTGGTTTGCAGCCCAGAGCTGGGTGTTCGCCGTAAGCCACGATCTCTGTAGCAGCACGATTGCTCTATGGAGTGTTTCCTTCTAGCTTGCACTGACCACTGACCACTGACCTTGAAGGGTAGTGATAAGACTCTGTATTAGTCCAATATGAGGATAAAAAAGTCTGGATCAGGAACTGCTGGAAAGAAACAGTCTGTATTCCCGGATCTGGCTTAGGTTTTGTGAAGGGAGAACCACAAAAACCAACAGCCACTGTATTTCCTAAGCAGTGAAATGTACTCTGAGTTTTTACTAGCTAGAGCAGTCCTGTAATTTGAGTTCATCCTAGATGGTGTCTGTTTGTCTAGTAAGCACATAAATCATGTGAGCACATAGCAAAGAGTATTTTTTAATCATTTCTTATTTCGTAGAAGATACTAAAGCATTGCTAATAAATAGATCATTAAATACATTTTAAACTGTTCCTTAAAATAGCTTTCTTCATTACTTTATTCTAATAAGATATGTTTTTTACATGGGAGTCTTTGAAAAAGTTTTATTGATTATGTGCAAATTAAAATCAAGCCTAATCATCTGATTGATGTGATGCAAAGTTCCTTTTTCAAAAAATGTTGTGACACAAGATAAAATTTTTGGTGAATGAATTTTGAAGTCAATAATATGAAAATCTTTTTCTTTAACAGAGTATCAAGAAGAAAAACACAAGTAAACAAGAGATGAGCACATACCTGCGATTCATAGTCTCTCGTATGAAGGAGCGGGTGAGTCAGAAACAGGAAAGTTTGTCAAGGTATTGGGTTGCGCAGTGGCAGGTGCATTGTGGTTGGCCATGTGTCCTTGTGCAGGGAAGGGGTACGAGAGAGTGTTGTTTTATTTTCCCTATGATAAGCGATTTGTTTATTTCAGCACCCACTTATTATGTCTCATTGTTCAGATCAGTCATCGTTCGGGCAGGAGTAGTTTATCCCATGGGCCTGTGGATCCTCTGAAATGGGCGGTTTTCAGGTTTGAGACATGTTGAGTCAGTCTCTCTGTGGGTGTCAGCCTGGCATGTCGTTGCAGGTGTCAGAGCCAGAATTTGGCCTTGTGTCTTCCCCACCTGGAATACTCCAAACTATTACAATTTCTTAATATTCCATTTGTGTTTTAAGCAGATTCTAAAAGCAATAACTTGCGCTGTCTCATGGTCCTTTCAGGCTATAGACCTAAACAAGAAAGGGAAGGACAACAAACACCCAATGTATAGGAGGCTGGTGCACTCAGCTGTTGATGTTCCTACTATACAGGAGGTAGAGTGACTTGCTTTCTAACTTTTACACTGTTTATGGTGTCTTTTAACAGTAAAGGTAAACCTTAAGGGCTAAATCACTATTCAGTTTAATTTTCTTTATGCTCAGCATCGTTTCCAGCATTCAATATGGAGTTAAAATTTCAAACTTTTCTCTATAAATAGGTGACCAAATAAAAACATTCTGAGTATTGCCTAGTATTCAGACATGGAGTACCCTCAATTCCTTTTTCACTAAAGCTTTTACTAAGGCCTCTGGGTAGTTGAAATTTTTAGGGAAAGTACCCTTTATTTAAGTCACTGAATATGGACTTGAGCGCCTGTGTTAGCATATCTAGCCAAATGTGTTTGACCAGATTTCAGTTTTAGTCATTAAGGCATTATATAGACATCAACTTTATAAACATCTGAATGATTCATAAAGAGCCAATCATTTTGTTGATGGCAAAAAAACAAGACTGACTTAAAACATCTGTTTTGTGTTAATTGTTCCAAAAATAAAGTACTAGTAAATATGTTGTCCTTTCTTTCTGAAGTGAAGTTCTGACCAGGACTCATATGAATCAACTACACATGACAGAAATGAATAGCATATTCATCTTTTTCATGACGGCATCTGGATTGCTGTGACATGTTATAGTATATATTGCCCTTTACAACCATAGCTGTTAAGAACCTTTTTTATGTTACTGAAACACATGGATAAACAATAGCTACATTAATAGTTTTGGAGACCACCACTGTTTGTTCTGTCCTGAGGAAGTGGCAACACTGGTAGTACCTCAACATCTGTCAAGCCTTATTCTCACTGTGTCACCTTCACCTGCTCCCACACAAGGTCTTTTTGGCCTTGATAGCATGCTAGAAACTGATGATATTTTGTCTGCCGTACAATTCTCATAGGTGCTCTTAGCAGAGCACAACTGAAAATACTGTATTCCTTATCAGAGAAAAGACTGTAGCAAGAAAATGCACTGCATGGATCCCTGTAAGCTTTTTTTATGAGTTTGGAAGACTAAGGCAATCTGCCTTCATCAGAAAAGAGGGACTGTCAGGTGAAGGTGCTAGGAGTAGTGATTGGAAACTAGCGTGTATTTTGAAGGTACAAAATCTGCACCTCACAAAATACGTCTTTAATTGTTCTGGGCAACATCATATTCCATCTATACAGTGGAAGTGAATGCAGCTACTCTAGATTTACCCTGTTTGAACTGAGAGAATTTTTCAACCTAATCAAACACTAAATCACCTATTTTACCTCTGGGCATTATGTAAGTGGATCAGCACAGCCAGTTAAGGTACTGACAGGCAATGTCAAACAGTTGTAGGTATTTCTTCGGTACACAGGAAAGGCAGTGATGATCTGACTTGCATAATGCAGATTTCTATGACAGTTTCTCTACATAATACAGGTACATCAGCAACATTTTCACAATCCTATGTTTTCTTTTGTGTAGAAAGTCAATGAAGGGAAGTACAGGAGTTACGAGGAGTTCAAAGCAGATGCTCAGCTACTTCTACACAACACCGTGATTTTCTATGGAGGTAGAGTACTACATTTACTACTTGCACTCTTTGATTTATCTTTGCCTATAGGAAATCACAAGTTCAGAATTAAATTTGGTGTTTGGTAATCTTAAAGGTGGATAAGGTTGGTAGGGAGCCCTAACAAATCAAACAGTTTGCTGCAAGAAGGCTTAGCGTGCTACAGGACGTGTAATTGCGCACCGCCTATACAACTATCTCTATCCTCTCTGGCTAAACTTTCAGTAGGAATTTGCACCCTTAGCATCCTATTTCTTCTGCAGCCTAATTCATAAGTCAGCCTAGAAAGCAGATTTCTGCCAGTATGCATATGTTGTTCTAGAGTAGAAAGAGGTCTACTCTCTGATTTTTTGTGTCAGCAGAAGTATAGACACAAATCTTCTTTTCCCTTGTGGGCAATTACTTCCCATATAGTGAAAACAAATATAGCTACAACCAGAATAAGGGTGTCCTGCTGATACAGTGTGGAGGTATAGCCATCAGAGAAAATTAATGCTGGCTACCTACATTATAAATTGGCCAGATGCTGCACTTTGAAGAGACCTACTGTTACAGAAGGAAATGCTTAGAAAAAATCAAGCTAGAGTTGCTTCAGAACAGGTTACTGGAAGGCAGGAAGCTGCAGGCAGTCAAGCAAGGGAATACCTGTTCTCTGTTTGGATTGCTGAGGCAACACTTGTTGGTTCATAAGGTTTTAGAGCTGAGACAAACAGGACTTGAACATTGAGTGCATTAAAAGGGATTCTTCTTAAGTAGTGAAAGTACTTCATGACTATTTGGTACTGTGGAACAATCTGATTGGAAGTGAAAAACACCACCAAAACATGTAGCCTGCAGAAGCTAGAAGCACGTTCAGTAACAAGGTTCTTTTCGGGCGTCGTTTCATGAAGGACGTGGTTCTCCCGCTGCAGATACAGCTTGTGCCTGGAGCAATGGGAGGAGGGGGCATCGGTTCTGTTCACAATCTCAGGAAATGCACAATCCAACTGGTAGGGAGAGAGCTGAGTGTGCTAACAGAGAAATACACAGGGGCAGAGGGAACTGTGAAGCAGTGCTCTAAGCAAAAATTTTTATGTGATTGTACCTGTTTTGCTATAAAGTTTGCTATAGCAGACATACATGTTTTAGGATGATTGCAGTGTATTATTAAGACATTAGTAGAGAAAGAAATAGTGGATTCATATTAAGAGCAACCCTGTGTCCCAGCTGCTGTTGCACAGATGTATACTTACTGCATTGTTTGGTTTAAATGCTCCCAACAGGGTTTTTGCATACAAACATGAAAGAGCAAACAAATATAACATTGGTGGTCACAAATTTTTAAATGGAAGAGTTATCCAAGAAGCTGAGTAATGTTTTGTACTTTCAAGCAAGACAATTATAGCATGAAAGTCATAGCAATGACAGCTGCAAATTTTTGTGAGCACTGTGATCATACTGTGGTTGTTTATAGTATTTATTTTTAATTTATAGCGGACAGTGAACAAGCTGATATAGCAAGGATGCTTTACAAAGACACATGCCATGAAGTAAGTAGTACCCAGTGACCAAAGTATAGACAAGCCATTTGATTATCATATCAGAACCTAAAAAAGTGATTCTTCATATTACAAAAATAAGGGTATGAATTCTGTTGCAAACTTTTTCTTGTAACTTCCTAACAGCTGATTCAAAACCCCTCTGTTTTTTGCAACTATCATTTGGAAAATAAACAGATTCAAATTTTAATTTTGAAATAATCTAGTAATGCATAATTGGGCTAGAAATAATTGTACTTACTAATATAAGTATAAATTGAACCTGAAGTGAGATTTTTACCAACTTCTGTTATTGGCATTGAAAAATGAAGAGATAGAAAAATGAAGTTACAGGCAGCTGTTTCACTTCCTCTTTTTGTACAATTAAACTACTACTTTCAGAATGTGCTTTAAATATTTAATGAATTTAAATAATTGTTCATTGTATTTTAGCTTTACTAAATCCCTCCCCCCAGTTTTCTAAACCATGAATAATGTTTCTGCAGCTTGTCTGTCATCCACTCTCAGCACACCTGTTTCGTACCTCTAGTTTTGCATGGACAGAAGTAACTCCACAAAAAGCAAGCAGGGCTGAAAATTGTTACTACTTAAGAGAGAGTGATGCTATTGAGGTCCCACACATAGGATTTTTTGGACTTATTTACCTGTTTTTTGTTTTGCAGCTGGATGAACTGCAGCTCTGCAAGAACTGTTTCTATTTGTCAAATGCACGACCTGACAATTGGTTCTGCTATCCATGTGTATGTTGCTGACACAGATTTTTGTTTGTTTGCTTTTCTATATAAATACCTACAGTTTTGGTTTTATTCATGCATTGAATATTCCACTTCAGTAGGCTTGTTTCAAATGTATGGTTAAGACTCACTAAGCCTAGATATTTTCCACATGTGAAATGTTGATTGATGTTCAAAGCAATAACAATAAGGGTAATAAAACTTGGTTATCAGGCAGTTACAATAGTCTCACAAGAAAATAAGGAACTTACAGAAATAGAACTTTACTCTTGAATAAAGCTATAAAGACAGGCTTAATTTTGGGGATGCTTAGGATCTGTTTTTTCAAAAGACGTTACATTCTTTTCAGACTTTTGTCTTTTTTTGACTTTGATCCAAGCAATACATCTAACAAGGAAATATGTATTGTAAGAAGATAAAAATGAAAACAAGCACTTATATATATACAGCAACCATATTCTTAAGATATTAGTATGCTATTATCATCAAATATTTGTGGGAGAAATTAATATAATGCTTCATATATAATAATAAATGCAACATTTTTTCCAGATACCTAATCATGAGTTGGTTTGGGCCAAAATGAAAGGCTTTGGGTTTTGGCCAGCCAAAGTCATGCAGAAAGAGGACAATCAAGTTGATGTTCGCTTTTTTGGCCATCACCACCAAAGGTAATTTATTAATTCCATGTGCTGCTTTTTACAAACAGTACTTAAACAAGTTTATCTCATCTGTGATGTTGTAAATCCTGGCTGAACTAGTTGCCAGCTTTAGAAAGACTGAGCACTTAGCCGTAATTGTTTCAGAAAATTTGAAGCTCAGTCTAACACATCTAAAGTTGCCAAGTGGCTCAGTGACTCCATTTCCACAGTTGCCCTAGGGATGTTACCTAATGCAGTTTTAATTAAAGAAAGCAAATGAACTGCTGTCCATAGGACTGTTTCTTCAAACCTGCTAATCTAGACTGAGGCAAAAATTGGACAGAAATGTACTTCTACTACCAGATGTATTGGCTTTGTATAATGTTCTCATCTGAGCAGGCACACTGCAGTTTTGTATTTTAGTAACATAATATACATCACAAAATGTTTCTGCGTTATTGCTAGAATGTTGACAGAACTCTTGCTGTGACCCGGTTTGCAGTTTCAAAGAGTAACTCTTTACATGAGAAACTGCGCCCTTAGAGATCAGGTTTTACTTCCATCTCCAGCAGTTGTTTTCTTGCTCGGTTTAGCTTACTGAGCAGATTATAGTAGAGTTACTATAATGTAGGTACATCAGTTCTTTTGCCATTTGATTTATATGCCTGCATATGAGGAAATAAGACATTTGCAGAGCAATTCATGGCTGTGGTATTTTCTGGTGCCTCCCAAAAAGACTTTGAGAATCCAGTGCCAGTATTTTATGAAGCTGTTTATTTAAATGGCTTTTAACATAACTTCTATATTATATAATGTTTTTTCATTTGTTATATGATCTGCCAAAGAGATTTTCTAATAAGCATAGAGTATGTAAAGGACCTTTATTTGTGTTGCAATGATAGAATGATTTATCTTGGAATAGTAATCTGTTTGCAAATGTAGCTTATCTCATTAGTAGTTTTGACATTAAGTTCTCACAGCATCAAACTATTCAATGAAACAACACAATACTTGTGGGATGAGATGCCTGCAACTTGTGCTGGTAGAAAAGGCAAAATATGTTTTACTAGAGTGTCATTGCTTTGTTACTGTGCTGGACTTTAAAAATGAAAGGCCAGATTCCCAGTTAGTATAGATTAGCATCATTTCTTTGACTTCACTGAAATGCTAGTTGTATTACAAGAACTGAGAATCTAGCTGCAGATGTTTAATTTATTACATTATTTACTCTGTCATGTAAATGTGCCTGACAATAACTCTTTTTCTTTAATATTCTTTCAAAATGTCAAGAGCTGCCCATCTAACTCAGTGAGGACTCTCTGAAAATATTTAAGAGGACAAAGTACCTTCGGAACCGAGTCCCTGGCGGGAATTCAGTCCAAAAGAGTATGAGTTCAGGCCTGATAGACAGTGGCCCCAACCACAGATTATCAACATTCAAAGTGATAACTTGGTTATATTCTTTGACAGTTATAGCAAAGAAGTCAAGGGCTAAATTGTATTACCAAATGAACCTTCAATAAGGATGTTTCCATGTCTGACTCTGGGCATTTAAGGAGAGAGCAAGCAGAAGACTGTACTGCTATTGGCTCTGTGTTTTTTTGTGGCTCATTAAAGACAAAAGAGAGATTTTCAGCCATAGTGCCAACACCTGACAACTCTTTTTAGGAACTCAAATGTCTAACTATAGGTGACCTGTGTTTTCATATATGTTGAACATACAAAACTTCTAAGTAAACAGGAATTGTCAGTGACTGGGCTTTGCTTAAACTCTGTCCACTTTTGAAGTCAGTGTCTCAAGTTCCCCCATGTGTGTTTCATGTTTCTGAACCTGTCTGTACCATGTGTTCAAAAGGGCCTGGATCCCTTCAGAAAACATTCAAGATATCACAGTTAACATCCATCGGCTGCATGTGAAGCGCAGTATGGGTTGGAAGAAGGCTTGTGATGAGCTGGAACTGCATCAGCGTTTCCTTCGCGAGGGAAGATTTTGGAAATCAAAGAATGAAGATAAAGGGGAAGAAGAGGCAGAGTCTAGTATTTCCTCCACCAGCAATGAGCAGGTTAGAGCCGCCACAACGTGTGCAACTAGTCCAATTTATTAAAGAGTACAACAAATCACGGAGTCACAGAGTGGTTGAGGTTAGAAGGCATCTCTGGAGACTGTCTAGCCCAACCCTCCTGCTGAGTTAGGGTCAGCAAGAGCTAATTGCCCAGGACCATGAGTGTCATCAGCAACCTGGACAGATGACGTACATTGAGTTAAGAGATGATATATATTGGGCTACTTTACTTGTAAATTAGTGTTGTGCCCTGCCTGCAGTTTTATGGTGACAACAGGAGGACTCATAGGCTTGTTTTTCCTGTGTTTTGTAGCTTAGGAATATGAAGAGTATATAAAGCTTTTCCTAATTTTCTTGGATGACCTCTAGGTGGTTTCAAGAAGTTTGTCACTAAGATTTCTAAAGTTAAATAGGCATGTTCATATTAAATGTCATGGATATCAGATGGACTGCAACACTGCCACCTTGGACACCCATCAAGGGACAGTCCTGTAGCTCTTCAGCCTTTTTGCAGTCGGAATATGCTCACTTTGTATCCTGCGTTACAGATCCCTGAGTAACACCAACCATGCATGACATTTGCAACAAGTCCAACTAAAAGCTAAATGCAAACATTGCACTTTAGAAGCATGTGACAGCAATGGACTAAAGTAACTCAAATATAATTCTGCAAAACAAGAAAATTTATATTGCTTTAAATAAGATTAAAAGTACACAGGCACAAGATAAAACAATTCGCATTTCCAATGTGCATCTTCCCTTACCAAAGCTGAATCTTGTTAGTCTTTCATTATCCAAGTAAGTGTTATATATTCACTATCACTGACTTGGCAGGAAGATTGTAATAGCTTGCAGGATACTTCTCTGTACTTTTGGCAGCCTTTTCCCTGGCAATGTCTTCTTGCTTCACGACCATCCCCTTTCTATGTCTATATTTTAATAGATTAGTATGTTTTAATTCTCTTCCTTTGCCCTTTGGTCAAACAATTCTGTCCTCCAGTTTGTGGCTAAAAACTTACTGCTTACAGATCTCGATGTTGTTTTAAGGGGATACTCCACACCAAAACTCATTTATCTTTTCAGCCTGGTTTGTGTAGCAAACCCCTTATAGCCCCTTTGATTTAAAGCAGCATATGCAGTCATGCAACAATATAGAATGAATAATATTCATTCTATAATACAAAAATTTTCATGAAAGGTAACAGAGACATTTTCCTAGTTTTTCAGAAGTATTAATCATATGATTTAAAGTGTCCATTTGCATATCTTCTATTCCACCCCACTTGCTTAACTGTTGTATCTGTTTCACTGGTTTCTCAGGTACGAAAGCTTTAGAGTAGCTGTCGAAATCAGGGGTCTGAAGTATTCTGCTATATTCCAACACTAATATTAGCTAGTACAAGATGCTTCAGAGAACGAAGTAAGAGCTTTGCTGTAAACAAATTCAAGATAGTATACCCTTCACTTAGATCTCATCCTAGTTTGTAATGGTTAGAGATGTACTTTTGTTCTAAAGCATGAAGTTTAATACTCTCCATGTATACGATCATAAACAATTATAGCAAGTGTAGATAATCTTGTTATCTTTGCCCGTATACATTCTCTTTACGATCGTTGCTGCTTTCTGGCTTGCTGATACCAGAAATTTCCAGAAAACAAAAGTTTGAATTTTTGTGTGAAATGAAGCAAAGAATGGTTAAGGTAAATGCGTGTTGAACTTGTTCATTAATTTTGTTCATTCATGAGATCACAGTCATCATTGACAATGTAGGAAGAAGAGTATGCACTTCTCATTTAGGAACAGTATTCAGCTTTCTATTTGCAGAATTAAATGACAAATAATCCCAAATAAAAGGTACATAAAGCACTTTATATCTGAGCTATTGTTTGGAATGATCCAATATTCTTTTCATAATGTTCACAGCTGAAGGTGACTCAGGAACCAAGAGCAAAGAAAGGACGACGTAACCAGAGTATGGAACTCAAGAAAGAAGTAAGTAAACTTGATTACCATGTTTATAGAGTTAGCAACATAGAAAAAGTTTGAAATTGTGTCATAGACACTTTGGTTTTTTGTCACTTTCTACTTACTTTACAGTATTAATCTTAGAAATTCCAGCACCATTAGCTTGATCCTCTCTGCTAACAAACATAAAGATATTTGCCACATGCAAGCCACTGGTATCATTATGGTAGTATTCTGTATCATAAATAAATCAACAATCAGCTTATAACTTTTTTAGAACTGACAAATCCGAACTAGTTCAATAAGTCTGTTGAACTAATAAACAACAGCATTTAGAAAATATTTTTATTTTACAAGATCAAGGATATTAAATTCATAAAATGTTACATCCTAACTTACCCATAGAACTTTCTTTCTTGTCTATCCCACTTGTACACTGAAGAAAGTGGGGAACAATAGTTTGTGATCATGTAGCTAAGGGACTGTATTATTATGCTTGTACACAAGGGGGCAGTTGCTGAGAGAGCCATAAATCTAGTATTTCTTAAGTTTTGAATATTTTCTGCTGGCCTTGTTTCAGTGGCCAGGCTGAACGCTAAGAAAAATCATAACAACTGATGAGGGAAAGTTGAAAGAATCCTTTCTATTGGAGAGGGCTAAACAAAGTCCCTATAAGCTACTTCTGTAATTCTGTGTATCCCAAAACTTCATATGATTAGTCATTGGATAAGAAAAAAGAAGAAGAGACGTGTTTACTGTTCCACATAGACACAGACCTGGGGACAGGACTCAGGACTCCAATACAGAGGAGGCTTCAGGTAGTTCCGTGCCAGAACTATGTGTGGCGACACTGGTGCCTGAATGACAGACATTGTCACTTCTCATGTCTGGGCATCTGTGACCACGTAGCTGATTACGTCCCTAGCTCAGAACTTCAGGTTTCCTGAGACTAACTCGATGGAGTTAGTAGTACACCTACCATCTTTCATGACTGTAGCTCCCTGGGGCACCAATTGTATTTGAGTGCAAGACAGGAGGAGTGCAGTCTTCCTCAGTCGATGTATAATTGAGGATGTCTTGTCATTTTTACTGTGTTTTCTGTCAAGCAAATGCTGTGATTTGCTTCATATATTTATGTCTTAACATTTGCCTTCTTAGCACTGCTCAGATTTGGTCAGTGATCCAGAAGTCAATCAGAGCGATATATTAAAGAGCAATTGATTGCAAAAGGGAATACACAACCAGCGTTCTGATCAGTGTTACCACAGCCCCATCTCAGAGACAAGCACAAATTCCAATCCCAGACAAGTCTAGTGTAATAAGGACTGTATACTTTGTCTCTGCGCTGTTAAACAAGCTTTAAAAAATATAAGTTAAAAGAAATAATATTTCTGTGTTTTTGGATGCTTAAAATCTCAGTAATAGTTTGCGGGTGTATTATTTCTATGTGTCCTGAAGAGCAGGAACAATTGGTATTACACTGTAATAACACAGGGAGCTAAATTCAATATAGTACACTACAGTAACTATGATTTCTGATAACTGTATAATTACAGAAACCTTCTCTGGTTATCCAAATCTAGTTCTGTTATTAGAAGCAAGATTTAGATGCTCATTAGCCTTTCATCTTCAAAGCAACTTTGAAATACTAGTCAATCTTTGCAGCAGCTCTGTGAAATAAATGAAGTATTACAGATGCCAGTGCAGCCTGTGAGCCCAGAGTAAGCCCAGAGTTTGCCAGCATAGTTCAGGCACATGGGCTGCACAGCTCAGTTCCTTCATGGAGAACAGCAGAGGGAAAAACATGCAGTGCCCCTTTAGTAGCACCGCTGAGTTTGCAGTGAGTACTGCTTGGGAAGTGAGGGTAGAGAAGTTAGTGTCCTGGGCTGTCCACACACCTTCTTTTGAAAGGCTCCTAGATGGAGTCAGAAAAATCTGACCAGAGAGCCTACTCAGCTTGATGGCGGTCTTCCTCAGGGGTTCCATGTCTCGTTAGCATGAAAGGTCTTCAGCAGACAACTTTCACGTTCATTGTGCCAGTACTAGTCAGCTACATTTTCTTTTTGAGGTGAGCTGAGAGTTACCTCGTTCTGTTTTGATATCAGGATTTGCAAGTTTGTTCTTTCTGTGTAGGAGCCAGAACCTGAAACTGAAGCAGTAAGTTCAAGCCAGGAAATTCCCACAATGCCTCAGCCCATTGAAAAAGTTTCAGTCTCAACTCAGACCAAGAAGTTAAGTGCCTCTTCTCCAAAAATGCTGCATCGAAGCACCCAGACCAGTAATGATGGAGTGTGTCAGAACATGTGCCATGACAAATACACCAAAATCTTTAATGACTTCAAAGACAGGATGAAAGCTGATCACAAAAGAGAAACTGAGAGAGTTGTGCGAGAGGCAGTGGAAAAGGTACCACTTATCAAACACCACCTAAACTCTGGTTGGGGGAGGGAAGGGGGCAGGTCATGTTCTTTTCTGCTTTTGTAATATCTGTATTTAAGAAAATAGGTAAAAAAAAGCTTTTGCAAAGAGACTACATTAAAAGAGTCTTCACTATTTCTTTTCAAGCCATTTCTATACCAATAGATCTTAGTTTAAACAGAAAATTCTTTCTTTTTTGTTTCTATTCCAGTGAAATAAATCTGTGATGCAAAAGTGAAACTAATTGTTCATTCATAATTATTTGTTTCCAAAGCCTTTGTGACCACTGTCAAGTGTGGTTGTAAACAATATCATTGTTTAAATGCTATTCATAAATAATTCTTCTTTTGTCAGTCTTTTCACCTAAGTCAATGCAGAGGATGATTCATCTGGCCTATCTTAAGTACCTGTCTTAAGAGGAGATCAATTTCCTCCTGCAGGGAAGGACTGTGGAAGGAGCCTAGGATGTTTAGGTGTTAATCCTTTAGTAGTCAAGCATCAAACTTCAAGATGCCTGAGTTAGGGCAGATGAATCCTCCCCATTAGGAATTTTAAATGGTGCCTCTTGTGGAACTCAGGGGCATTCCATTCTATATTTTCCATCATACGTTTGCTCTAAATTTGTATGCAGCTTTAGGCTTAGAACGGACAAAATCTTTGTCTAAGATAAATAAATACTTATATTTGTCAAGTGATCATTAACAAAATATACTTGGAACCTGTGTAACTATTTTTATAATTGCCTTGCAAAATAGAATTATGATGGCACTTTTGTTGTGAACATGCATTTTCTGATGGATGAACATGGTTATGGATGGAAGTTCTATTATAGCTTTAAAGGAGGGAACTTTTTGTTTTCTAAATTGGAGGAATTTCTCTGTGTGTGACCTCTATCCATATTAGTAATAATATGCAGAAGTTCAAAGAAGATGCAGTTATTCCAATAGATGCCCACTGATTTGATTTACTGTCTTACTTTTTTGTGCCAGCTGCGTACTGAGATGGAAGAGGAGAAAAGGCAGGCTGTAAATAAAGCTGTGGCCAACATGCAAGGAGAGATGGACAGAAAATGTAAGCAGGTAAAGGAGAAGTGCAAAGAAGAGTTTTTAGAAGAAATTAAGAAACTAGCAGGCCAGCACAAGCAATTGATTTCCCAGACCAAGAAGAAGCAGTGGGTAAGTGTCAAGAATTTATTGTGGGTGAATAGCTGGAATTGTATAATGTCGACGGCAGGTTACTTGAAGGTGATTTCTCTCTTACTTTTGACTGTGGCCCTCTTTCACTGGTCTCTTAGTGTTCAGGTTTTCTCCTCCTTTGTACTATTGATTTCAGATTTTCTCTACTCCAATTCTCTACTCCAGGTTCTGATTACTTTCCGTCTTCACTGTTTACTATTAGTAGCACCACTTTTTTTCAGTCCAACTAGATGTTGGCATCAAAATATTTTTTCTAAACATTGCTATAATGATCTAATTGTCCTCCCTATCAGATAAGTTTTGCATTATGTTCAAATGCCTTTGATCTTAAGACCTTAGAGGGTACAATCTCTGCCTGTACCATTTGGATTTCCCTGCTAATGATGCTGTTATAGACATCCTGTGGCCTTTTCCTCCTTTTTTTTTCTGTATCTCTTTTATGTTCCTGTGTATATAAGGCATAATTTTCTAAAATATATTTTACACCCTCTATGCATGCCATATTCCATCCTTAAGCTCAAATCTGCAATAATGCCTACAAAAAGCATGTTTGTCTGTCCTTTAAAAAATGAAAAGACACCTAATTTACCATTCTGTTACATGCTGCAAACTTCTCCCTGCTTTTTCTTTATGTTTAATCGCTTGTATTTTCTTTTCAAGATGGGAGTGTGTTTTCCCACATACTTGTACAGCATCTACTCAAGCATTGCGAATACTATCATACTTTACTTCTAATCTGTAATACAGTATGGGTGAAAACTTTGTTACTTTGAGGATCAGTGAGCCTAACACACATACAAACTTTACTATTTCTTAGCTGAATTCATAGAACAAGGAAATTAAGTTTTGATCAGGAAATTATACTATGTTTTTATACCTACATATAAAATCGAGAAGGTTTAGTGTAAGATTTTCTACTCATCTTCTTGAGCTTTGATTTTGCCAAATGTGGCTGAGAAGTGTGTCGGTGCCTTACCACAAGATGGCATGCTCATCTGAGCCATGATGGGCAGCCGCAGTCCCCGCTGTCACTGCTGCCTGGGGACAGCCAGCTGTGTCTCAGTGCGGCAGTGCAGGTTTTCCTTTTCACTGCAAATGGCTGTTCAGAATCACTGATTCTTTTTCCTATAGACAAAACTGCTCTGCAGAAGAGTAAAAAAAAATACTGCAACAATAGCTTACAGTTAGAAGTGCCTTTGCATTTTAAAGAGAAAAAACATGCACTTGAAATGCCACAGCTTCTGTAGAGTTCATTTTTGTTCCTAGCAGAGGTTTTTCTGATGGTGTGGTGAGACTGGATCGCTTGGGTCTCTGAGAGAATACTTCCTTTTATACCTACCTTTACCGACCAGAGAAGTTATTAAAGGCTCAGACTTGATCAAGTTGCCATGTTTATTGGGTCACGAGCCTGCAGGGTCTGCACGCGTGCTTTTCTCCGTGACACTTGAGAGAAGCTGAGCTGACTTTGCCCACAATAAACTGCATCAAATTAGCTCTCTTCTGTCAAAAGTTAAGAGTACACATGTGAACTGTTGCCACCATTCGGCTGATCTGCAGTAATTCAGTCACAACAACTGATCATGAGTCTGTGCTCTTAGCTATAGTTGTTTTTTGAAGGTTCATGAAGGTTACCCTCCTGAGACTTACTTTAGTTTGTTCCAGTAGGTCTTTGCCATGTCTGTTAGCCTAATCAGAGAGTGCCCTGGTACCACGTCACTGCATCTGATCACCATGTGCGTAATACCTCTTTCGACACAAGAAAGTTAAACAATATAGAGAGCATCCAACAGGCTTTCATATTTCTGTGGCTCCAGCCATAAATGCCATAGGCAACCGGTTTCTCCTGTGGCGGGAGAGGGAGAGTAAGGACAAACACCTTTGCCAGCAACCTGGTGGATCTGTCTGCCAACACTCAGCCTCAGGCAGCTGGATTTGGTCCAGTTACACAACTCCCCCGTGATGTTTCCTTTGGTGGTACTAATGACAGTCCCTTGTGTGTAATGCCACTGTTGTATGCTGTTATTACAATAATGATACCTCCTTACTAAAATCTCTTGTAATTAACACATACTAAATGAGTTTTGGTGGCTTTGCTTTTTAATTACAACCAGTAACATTTTTTTTTGTAGTAGTGCAGATGTCTAGGTGTGGGAATAAAGCTTCTATTATTTGTGCTAGATTTATATTTTTCTTATACCTAAACAAAGAAATCCAGTCAAGATCAAGGGATCATTTTGCTGGTGCTGTGTAAGCCCAGGGGAAGACATGCTCGAGCCCTCAGGAGCCTAACATGTAAAGAACCACATACTGCGCTGCTCTAAATGGTCACAGTCCCCTTGACTTAATAAAATTCCACTTTTGTACCCTCGGAGAATTTAGACTTAGTGCAGATACTTCAAATGAGTAGCAAACGAAAGAAATGGAAAGGCAAGGATAATAGTCTTGAGATTTTGAAATTTAATGGCCTACAGAGTTCAGATTAGAGTGCTGTTCTCTATATGTTTCTTTTTAATCTTTTGTTTATTTTATTTGCATATAAGCTTTATTTAAATTGATGCACAGTTCATCTTTAATCACCATCTCGTGCAGTATTGTTAATATGTATATTTATTTGAATTTGCAACAGGTTCTGTTTTTAAGTGAATAAGCATTGTCTGTGATGTATGCTGTCTGAAACAAATACCAAGCTATGGATAGCATGTTTAGAAAGAGTAAAATACAAAGAAGTGGAGGCCTGAGGCTAACTGGCATTTTGCCTTCTTGGTCACATGTGCTCGTGCCGGTTTAGATAACACTGTATGTTCTTTTTGTAAGTGGAGATTTACATCCAATGCTTATGGACAACATATGTAAAAGGAGCAGCAGGACAGATCAGAGCTGTCCTCTTCTGTCTTAGCTTTTTTTGATCTCTCCAAGCAAGCAGATGTAAACATGGTCTCTAGGCTGATGCCCTTGCTGTATGTAATTGAGACACATCTGCTCCAAGCATCTTTTCCGCGGATGCCCCTAATGGTTCCCACAGGCTCCTGGGCAGCCAGCTACACAAAAAAAAAAAAAAAAAAAAAAAGCAGGAATACAACTCTCTAGAGGGCACTTGTTTGCAGGCACTGCTACAAATAAACTTCCTTGGAGCTGTTATAAAAAGAAAATGGAAAGGTTCTCTTTGCATGCCGCTAGGGCAGTTCCTTTTTTACTGATGTAAATAAATTATTATCAGGTTAGCTAATGTAAAAGATTGCTTTCTTGGATCTTCCTTTCAATCCTGGATAGGCTTGTTGTGGTTTGGTTTTGTTTTAAGGCAGTTGGATTTGTTTTCTCTGTTTTATCAACAATGTTTTAGCTGGACAGGACATAAAAATATAACTCTGGCCTGAATGTGTGGTTTGATGGGAGCCTGCACAGACTGTGCTATGCCTGTCCCCAGTCCCGCAGTAGGTGTTGGAGACTGCATTCCTAAAGGTACTCTCTGATTTTGAGTATACCAGCCTCAGAAAGACAAATATGAGATCTTTAGATCCTAGTTATCAAGGGTCCTAGGTATAAGCAGCTCCCTTAGCAATAATGCCATCCTACTTTACAGCATTTTGATAGAATAATGCTCTTGCAGTGCTCTTAGAAGGGTATGAAACCATCTGGAGAAAGGGTGCATTACCCATGTGGGTGGTGTAGCTCCTCATTGACCAGTGTGTTTATTCCTTTTTTAGTTCTTCAGAGGCTACAAGTTTGTTTTCCTGGTAGCTCTTACAGCTACCAAGAAACTGGGAACATTCTTCATGTTCCAGAATAAACATTCTCTTTACCATGGAACTGCCCAGAAATGGGTATTTCCACAGAAATCATGGGCTGTGCAGCATCTATTATTTCTGTGTTTTTGCACTGCATTGGCAGGCATCACAAGGTGTAAGAGTCCACTTAGCCAGCCTGTGCAAATCAAGCCTTCTCTGGTTTCTAGAGGACTTGGAGGAAAAGGTGCTTTCTCGCTATTCTCAATAGCACCAATATAGCATGAAGTTTTATTTTCTCCAAATAGCAGCGCTGTCTGCTGGTCAGCTCTCCCTCGTGCTGGGAGCCTCCTTGCAGACCTACCCTTAATTAGCTGTAAGAAAACACTAGGTAGCAAATCCTTGTTTACTCCAGTAATGTTGTTGTTGTGACTTTTGAGACTTACCTAACCCCAAAAGACCTTCCCCAGCAATCTCCAGAGAGCTCAGGCTTGTGCAGAAATCTCAGGAGCCCATGTGAAGTGACAGATTTTCAAGGTTGCTCAAAACCTGTCCGCTCCATGAGTGCCTGTTGATTTATCACAGCTTTTAGGATATAGATCAGGATGCTGTTATACAAAGATATAGTTAAAAAAGGCTGTTCTTGCACTGTATGGTTGAAAATCTGAGTCTGCTTCCATTTGGTATCTTAAATGAGAGGTATTTTTTTTTTTAAAAAAATGACCCAGACTCTAGAAAAATGCAAGTATTCTGCAGATGTGCTAAAGATTACTGCTTTAGTTGGTGTGAAAAATGCCATTCTGCACTTAGATGGCCCTAGCATGAGTGCACGAGAAGTGCCTCTGTGCCGACGTGCCCAAGGGCAAGCAGGAAACCTCGTGTGTGCATTGGGGCTATCCTGCAAGGATGCTAATCCCAGCTTGTTTATTCCCTCCAGTGCTACAACTGTGAAGAGGAGGCGATGTACCACTGCTGCTGGAATACTTCCTATTGCTCCATCAAGTGTCAGCAGGAGCACTGGCATGCCGAACACAAACGTACCTGCCGCAGAAAAAGATGAAAGATCTGTACCTCCCCTAGCAAACCACCCCGATGATTGCTATTCTCAGACACAGCGGTTTTTGTTTCCAAGAAGCCAAAATTGTTTAGAATTTGCTTCCCATTTTGCACCAGCCTTTAAACACTTTTCGTAAAAGAAATTTTGCACAGTAATTTCAATCTTCTGTTTAATGCTCCTCCAAAATTTTGTCAGCGAAATGAATTTAACATCTGTGGGAGCAGGTTACTTTAAATAATTTTAAACTAGAGGATTTGTTGCATTTTCAGCAAATTTTAAAACATTTTTAGGTTTTACAGAGATTTTAATCTTTAAAAACAGCAGATCTAAAAAAAAAACATGCAAGTTTAACAAAAGAAACATTTAAAAACTAGATCTGAATGTAAGAACTATAGAACTGTTTCAGAAAAAAGCAGCATACTACCTTGATGTAATGTTTATTTCTTAACCTTGTTGAGCTGGTTTTGTTCAGCTTAATTTTACTGTTTAAAGGCATTATCTATTGGTTATACCAGTGGGTACATGATTGAATTTAGGGAACAGGGTTGACACAGCAGGTGCTAGTCCTGCATATTTTTTCTTAAATATTTCCCAACTGTGTTTTATTTTCATTATTTCTTTTCAATATATAACTTTTATAACAAAATATTAGCTTTGATCTTGTAGTTTAAAATCACAGGGAACTGGGGTAATCTTTTACTGAGCTGGATCTTAGAGAAAAATGAATATTTAAATTTTGAAGTTTGCACATTTCATCTTTGTCCTAACATGAGTGCTTGTAACAAGAATAAGAAAAGCCAAAAAAAAAACTACCTTTATTCATACACAGAATTAGGAGACATACAAATTCTTTATTGCGTCCCCCTTCAGCCTCGCCAGTCCAACGTCATTTGACTGCCTATGATCTGGTGTCACCTGGTCCATTGTAACTTGATAACAAGAGGAGAAAAAGCACTTACGTTTCACAGAAGCCGTTATGTTTGTAGTAATGGGTCATTGCCTAATAACGAGCTCCATCACTGTACTCAGAATGAAGAATACTGCATGTTAATTTTCTTGTATTAAAGATGCCGTGATTTGTAAAAAGTCTGTATTTTGCGGAATGTCTGGATTAAGAAGCATTACCAATAGGAATGGATCGATAGTTGAAAAATGATTTTTTTTTGTTTGTTTTATATATAGATATATGAATTGCATCCATGTTCAGAGACATTTTTTAAATAGATGTAAAGCTTACGTAAATAGCTTTTCTTTTAAAGTGTCTCAGCATTTTAGTTTCTTTCCAAGATTGGTCTTAGACTGAGTCATATGCCCATTAATCATCCAACTATTTTTTGAGAAGTTAGAGGAATAATTTGTAAATATTTATTTAGATCTTTGATATTTATTGAAAACAATTACATGATGGAACGATGGAAGCTGAAGAATCAGGAGGAAAGCCTTTTAAAAAAGTTTTCTCTAGGATTTGTCAGGGTCATTGTAAAGATTAAAATATAACTAAGATTTCTGTGAACTGCCATTGAAATCCTGATCTTTTTTACTTACAGTGGTGATAGAAGTTAATTGACTAGATAACTGCCAAATAATGCCCAATATGTTGCAGAAATTAAGTGGTAAGTTGATTTGGAAACCATAGTAGGTAGATGGTAACTTGTATTACCACAGCTACATTATTGCCTGATAAATGTGTAATTAACTTTTGTCGCCTCTGTGTTGTGACTGTAAAACACTTCACAACTAAAAAACAATCTTGTTCAATTACTTTACAAGTTCCAAAAACTTCGATCCACCCCTATGAAAGCAAGTTATTGTGGAAATATTTTTGGTGTAAAATCATTCCAGAATATGTAATATTTAACTGATAGCTGCATGAAAGTAAGATTCGTGTTACTTTGGCTTTTTTGTCTCTGTTGACACGGTTGCACATTTCCAAGTTACTACAGCGTGAAAACTGTGTGTTTTAAAGAAAAAAACAAAAAAAAAAAAAAAAAAAAGATTGTGGCCTGGTTTTGTATAAGTTTTAGGTAAAATTACAATTGATTGTTTTAGGAATCATGATTTAAAATTAATTTTTCTGCAAATCATAAAGCTATATTAAAGTGTTGAGCTTAGCCACTATGCACATTGTAATTATTCATTGTGGCTGTCCAGTTTATGATGCATTCTGGCATTTTGTAAGCTGCTCTGACTAGCAATATATAGAGTCATTTAATGTGTTAACATTGGTTAATAAATGTATTTAAAAAAAAAACTCACTGAAAGCGTCCCTGTTATTTCTGGCTAGTTGTCCTACGATCCATCCATAGGCATGCCTTACGCTGCTATTTTTACTCTTCCTCACCAAGAAAGAGCTTTTTTTTATTATTATTATTTTGTTCTTGCTGTGATCACATTGCAAACAGGGAGGAGCGGCAGTTTCTGCCTCCTGCTTCCTTTAGGTGGAGTGAGCCGCCCGGCTCAGGGCTGCTTTGCTTTTCCACATCATAGATAGCTGTGTGCATGAAATATGTTTGGGATTTGTTACCCGTAGTTAGGGGCTACCGGGCCAATTTTAGCCTCACCGAGCGAGCGCACATACGCAATCCGTACATATGCTTTCCAAATGCTTCCATAAATCACATTGCAGGGTTAAATCAGCCCCAGAAAGGCCCTATGTGGCTTCACCTCAAGGAAATGCAACTGCCACCATTTGTGAGAAAAATCTTTCTGCTGTTCTAAATGCAAGATGGTTAAAGGGAATGTAAACAAGTGTGATGATAGTGTGAAACTATCTTGGGCCTCCAAAACGTCGAAAAAAACCCATCGTATTTTGTACTAATAAAATCTGTCCGGAAGTCAAAAGGACTAGAAGTGTTGTAGATTGTGAGTAATGTGCCTTAAAAACACAACGCTGGGCTGCTAAGTGTTCAAAACTAGAAAATCAGAAAAACAAAGAGAATCCAAAGAAAATTCCCTTCCAGTTGGCTCAAAGACGGTGCAGAAGCAACACCGAGGGCTCGCGGAGGGGCGAGAGCAGCCCCTTCCGAAAGGGCGGGAGGTGGGAATGTGTACGAAACCGCCGGCCGGACTCTGCTCGCTCCCTGGAAGGGAAAACTAAGCTGGTGTAAAGCTTCAGTGAAAATAGGATTTGCCCCAGAGAGGTGCCTAAAAGTAAACATGAATTCTGTGGAGAGTCTTATTTTCCTTCTTATTTTCCCCCCGAAGAAAGGGAAGAGATGCAGAGCAGGAAGGCGAGCGCTTGTGTCGGCTTCCCTGGTGATGCTGTAGCCACCAGCAGCTTCACTTCATGCTCCCAAATGCCATAAAGTGCCAGGGTGGCACACGAGTCCCAGCCAGCGTGTGTGTGTGTGTGTGTGTGTGTGTGTGTGTGTGTGTGTGTGTGTGCGTGCACACGCACGTGCTGGCTGACGGTGCCTCGGTGCAACGCAAACCCAGTGAGAGCGAGCGTGAGCCGCGCCGCGGGAGCTCGCCCCTCCAGCCCACCAAGGTTTCCCACGGTCTCACACCCTCCCAGGGCCCAAAGCCTTCGTTTCCAGCAGAAGGTTCCCGGGGACAGCTTTTCCATACAAACCCAGCTGTGGAAACGTAATCCCTTCACAAGCTTTCCCGGTACCAGCCTGTTCAGAATCCACTACTGCTCCCTCACCGGGCTTTAATCCCTGGCCGGGACGCCCGCAGCAGAGAGCGCGTCTCCGTCCCGCCCCACTGCTGCAGGAACTGCCTGGGGCGGCAAAGAGCAGTGCTAGAGCCCCTGTCCCATGGCACTTGTTTAAGGCAGGGGGAAAGAAAAGCTGAATTTTAATCCAGAAAATCATTTCTGGAGTTTAGTGCTCAACTCCTCAGAGCAGAAATCGTGACATTTTTATACTGCCTCCAGGTCCTCCTGCTTGTTGATTGATTGAGTGCCCAAAGCTGGTGAACTGCTGAAGCACGGGGGATTTTCCATAAATGGCAGTAGCTACGGCTGGAATTCAAAGCAACATGTCAGCACTTGAAGAGGAGGAGGAAGAGGAGGAGGAGGAAGAAGGTCGCTTTGCTTTCCTTCCTGCCCAGAAGTTGCGATGGAGGTAGTTAGACATGCTGATGAGGTCCGTTTGTTCATCAGCGCCACAAACCTTTTTGGCAAGGTCGTTCTCCAAGACAGGCGCGGTCGCTCGGGCTGTGCGTCGGTGCTGGCACTGGGGCTCGATCCCGCTCGGGACACCCCTGCGTGCCCTTCCCATGGGCCAGCTCATCCTGAGTGGCTGCACCGGGGGAAGGACTGCACAGGAGCACTGCAGGACTGGATCCAAAAGAGTAACACTGGGATTTGTTTTCAATAGCTTTGACTTTTTTTATTCTTTACTTTCCTTGTCCTTTATTTTTCTTAGCAGCCCCTTAAAGCACCATTTGGGCAGCCTGGTTCTGCAGGAGCTGCGCACGGAGGCGTGCTGCTCTGCAAAAGCACTCCCAAAGGGCAGGCAAAGTTTTCCAAAGACTTTTGTTGCCTTGAAGTGAATTTCAGCCTGTATTTTTTACCCTTTGCTGAACTCAAGCTCACTGCACACTCATTTCCCTCCACGCTGGATGGTCGTGCGTGGCTGCCACCCCTTGCGCAGCCTTGCTCACCTCCCGCGCGGGTGCTGGGCTCCGGGTCGCTCCGCTGCCCTGCACCCACGTGGGCACAGGACACAACGCCGACCGAGAACTGAGTGAACTGCCTTAATTTCAGGTAAAATACACTTGTCTGACTGCTGACAAGCCCAATTGCAATCTGACTAGCCAGATGCTTTCTCCTTCAGCCCACGTCACTCGGCCCGCGGTGGCGCGGTGGGACTTTGCTTCCCGCCGGTAGGAGTGTCGGCTTTGGTGTGCCAGCAGACTGAGCGACTCCCTTGCTCCAGAAGCAAGCTGAAAGGGAAACACAAGTGCCTTGTGTGCATGCACAGCAGAAATGCAGCATTAGATACCCCACTGAAAATGGAAGTGTTTTTACAAGTTTTCATTAAAAAAAAAAACACAAAAAACTGTTGTTCATTACAAAGCTTTCAAAATTAAGTAATCTCTGATAGTCACTTTATCACGGCTGGGACCAGCAGTTGAAAGCCTCCTGTTCTGTTAGAATTTCAGCCTTTGAGTGAAAAAAAATAATCACAGTGACAACCACACTTGGTTTGTTTTCTGCCTTTTCATTGCTGACCAAAGCGCTCTCAGCAGAGGGAGGGGGGAAAACGCTGTGGAGGAGTCCGGTGCGCAGTGCTGGGGACTGCGCCTGGGGTGGCGCGTGGCCTCCTGCCGCAGGCCTGGACCGTGAGACCGCGCGCCCAGGCTAGCGCAACCGGCCCGTATCCTCGCGGCGTCACACGGCTACGTGCAGCTTGGGGAGCTGATGATGTCCAAAAGAAATCCCTCTGCTGCATTTCGGGAGAAGCCTCCCGTATCCGAAGCCGAAGGTTTGCGAGCCACCAGAGGCATGCTAGAAATGTTAATGACCAAGGGTGTCTGCAACGGAGTTTAATTCCTTTCTATCTCCTCAGCCACCAACTTCCTTAGGGCAGTTGCTGGCTCAAACTCGTGTCTCCCTCTGCTCCGCGAACGCCAGCTGCGCCACGCTCCCCTCCCGCGCCGGCCTGCCCGAGACGCTGCTTTTCTCAGCATGGTCTTCTGCATGCCTTCTCCTCCTTCCGTCCTGCCTGGAGAGAAGTCCGTTTCTTGCACCACCTCTGCCCTCCTAACTCCACGAATTTCCTGCTTTTGGTGTTCCTGCAAAGCCACTTGGTTGAACTCGGCACACAGCAATTCATCCAAGCCTCCAAACTGCTCCTGCAGGGCCGCCGGGGCTACATTTCCCAGCCCCGGGGCTCCCTGATTTGGAGTGTGCTCATTCAGGTGAGCAAATCACTTGGTAGGTGCCTGATTTTAGGCATCTGAGTCCACATAGTTAGAAATTTTCAAAGCCTTGGGCCTTACTGCCACAGGTACAATCTTCTCTTTCCTAGCTTTACCTCCTTTTGGTCTCTCTTCCACACCAAATGCTACTCCTAAAACTGCCCACCTTTTATGGTTTCTTCCACTGGCTTCCTCTGCGGTAATGCAGACTCAGTTTGTAACCAGAGCATTAAAAACAAAGCAGCCACCTGACTCCATTTGTGCAAGTCTCCTTGATTTCCTCTCCCAGGCGGTTCTCAACCTTTGCCACATGCTGCCACGTGCATTTGGAAATCCTTCTCTTTGACTGTGCTTCCACCTGCTTTGTCCCCTCACTCAAATCCCTCCACTGGACACTTCCTTGCATGAAGCCTGTAACTGTCAAGCCACCAAAGCAAGAAATAATTAAAACAAGATCAACTTCATGCCTTTGGGATTAGCCCATGAGCCAGCAGTCATTGCATAATATTTTGCAATTTTTTTTAACTTATTTATTTTTGTGTTGCAAGATCCCTGAGGCAAAGATGTTGTGAGTGGTTTTCTTTTCTCTCCCCCCCACCCCCGAGTGTATCATGCCACAGGGCTTTGGCTTTGAAGCACTCTTCTCCATGTAGACCAGAAAGGTGTAAGAGTGTTCCCATCACCGACCTTGACTAGTATGAGGCATTATGGTCTCCTTAGGGAATGTCGGGTTGATCTAAAAGGCCACGCACTTCCCAACATCCCGACTTTGCAACAACGATGAGTGCAAGAAAATGCATCGCCGTGGATGGGCAGTGGTTCACTGGGTAAGAATGAGAGAGCTGCTGTTTAAAAGATGCAAACCTCAAGTAAAGTACAAATAAGGCAATCCTTGCGAGAGGAGTTTTTTTGGAGCAGCATTAAGGTGGTGCTGCTCAAAAGAGATCAGAAAAGCTCTGGCAGAAAAGCCTGCTATGGAAATGGAGCAAGGGGAATGGGAGCTTTTGGGAAAATGGCCTGCCAAAGGAAGCACTCTGGGAAACATAGGTTGTCTCAGGTCAAACAAGAATGTTCAATTTCATCCCCAAATGAAATCGTGCATTTGCATTTTCAGACTATATCTGATTTGGTTGTGTTTTTTCTCTTCAAATTCAAGCCGAAGTAAAATAATAACATCCTTGTTCTAACAAAAAATCCAGCTCCAGTTTGGTTCTTACCTGGGCGATGGGGTCGAACCTCCAGAAGGTCTTTGCGCGCTGTGTTTCCTCCTGCAGCACGCCCAGGCGGCAGCCACGTGGGCGCCAAGACGGGTCTGCTGAGTGCAGAATGCTGTGCTGGAGGACGCTGGAAGGTCCCCAAATCCAGTTCGTCTGAGGTTTCCTTCCCCTCCCCTGCCCTTGGGATGACGGAGGCGAGGAAAGCGGGTTTTTGTGAAAAACACGCTCGACAAATGGAGCTCAGCAGTGCACGCGCGCGTGCAGTAGCCCTCAGTGGGGCTTTCGCTGGCGGGCCCCAGAGTCACAGACTGCCCGTGTGGCAGCAGGCTCAGCATGGAAAGGGAGCAGAGGAGGAAGCTGCAAGGTTTCCAAAAAACTTTTTTCCCAGTATGTATCTTATCCCGATACTTATTGTTCTCTTGTGAGTATCAACTTGATGATGAAAAACTAGTGTTCCTGTTCTGTACGCAACTGGTCTCTTACACCGCTGTTGCCTTGCACGTGTGTGGACACACGTGCACACGCATCTACCATGGAAGTCCCATCATGCTCCTCAGCAGTTCAAAAGCCACCGTTTGTCAAAATGAGCTTTAAAATGCAGCTTGAAGAATTTTCACCTTTTAAAAAGCATAATTGTAAAACCATCAAAACTCTGCTTTTGCATAAAATTAAGTAAGTAATGATCCAGAATGATTTGCCTTCCCTGTCCTCACTGCGTTTTCCCCGCCCCGCTCCCTGCCGCAGACACGAGGGTCCTTGTAGCCCGCTGGCCGCGGGGCTCCTGCCGGCTCCCTCGCGAAGCCTGCAGGGACTCGGTGGCCACCTTCACGCTTGCAGTCCGCAGGTCTTCTGCTGAGCTACGTGAAATCCCAGGCACCGGGAACGGCCTTTTCCTCTCCGATCTTTTCAGCCGGGCTACCAAAGAAAGGGGTGACTGGGATTTTCATCTGTTGAAATCACATCTCCAAAACTGGAGCTAGGTCCAATCCTGTTCTCTGCAGCCGCTCTAGAAATCACATTATTTTTGCAAAGGGCTGATGGAAATAGGTAGATCACATTTCCTAGTGGTTCTGTCTGGCCACCCAAAGCTTCTGAATTTACAGAGAGGTCCTAGCCCCGTATTTGTGACAAACCAGTTACCTCGCTTTTCACACTGGCAGAAAGCTCCAGCAGGAGCGTTAACACTTGGATTGGTAACGTGAGCGATTCATTAGAAATATGCCAGTAGCAATACCTTGCAACAAAAGTGATAAGTGACAAATTTGAGGAGTTTTACAGTACTAATGCTTGTTATTGCTTCTCACAAAATGTTACCAAGCTTACAATAATCTTTACACTTTCAGCAAAAATGTGAACAGTATATTTGAATATATTAAAAAGAATTAAAAAAACATTTCACAAAAAACATTTGTTGCCATATGAAAGTCTTTCAGCAATAAATGCCCACACCAGTATTTAAACATTGTTAAAAGTATCATGATTTGTACTAATAAATTATGCAACAAGAGAGGTAAACAAAATAAAATTACAGTATAGCTATCAGTGTTCCTCCACAGAGCTTATGCAGCTCTAGGAAGCTCATTTTTAGATGACTAATTAAGAAACTGATATTTTCAGAGCAACAAAAATAAAAGCTTTTATTTGTTCATTTGAATATAAAACAGGCGTTATCACAGATGTACAAAGCGTACTGGTGGTTTAACATACAAGAAGGTTGCTGTCCTTTGCACATAAAAATTTTTGTTTGAAACTGTGATTGGCTGAGTTACATGAATTTCTCTAACCAGTCACCACACTCTATGAAATAACGCTGCTAACATTCAACTGATAAAAGGGACAGTCTTCCCTTGGGTAAAGTGTCAAGCAGGATTAAATATATATAATAAACAAGCACCATGAGGAATCTGCTCCTGTTTGATTAGTTTTGTGTTTAAATGTTCATTGTGTACCCTCTTTTTTTGTGCATGTGCATCAAGTTGATTACATGGTTTTGTCTGACTTCAAAAGCACAAGGTCACAAGACAAACATTTTATACATTCTCATGAATGGTTTATCTACAGTACAATTTCTAATACAGAACAATCCTTCTTTATTGCTCGGTCTGATGGTGCTTAAATGTTTCCTTCCTTTTGCTTGCACAACAAAACCAGAAACTCAGCTTATCATTTCTCTTAACTCAGGATTTAACAACCACAGATGACAGGTTGCAGAAGAGAGCTGTTATTAACTGCGTTTCACAACTGCATTGCAGGTCTTTTTTTTCTCTACAAATGCAAAGTTGACTTCGTGAAGGTTAAAGTGATGCCTTAAATGACAGTTGAATTTGTTTCGCAGTACTGAGATCAGCGATAGCGGGACTTCACAAGTTAGTTCACACACTGCAATTATGTTTGTAATCAATCAACATCTTGTCTGAAAGTTTACAACAACTTGCCATTAAGAACAGATTTTATTCTTTTTAGGGAGCAGAGAATGAATCTAACAAACTATAGGGTTGGTCTTCAGAGCATGAATAGGGATATTCACAGGACAGTGAAGTCGGAAAGGATGGGCTGAACTAAAACAAGGCTGATGTGGTAAGATGCTCTGTACTGTACATGCAGACTAAAATGTCCCTACCTCTTAAAAAGATTTTAAACAACCAGCATTGAGACTCAGAAGCCAAACAAAACTATCATTAGCAGGGGTCCATTTGTTGTGCAGACAAAATATGTCCCTTGGACGTCTAATGAACATGATTACATTTGCCCTGCAACGATCTTAGTCATGCATATCCCGTAATGAGAGCCAGCACATGAACGTATTTTGGACACTAAGAAAAGCATTCTTGGACTGCAGCTGGTAAATCCCACTCTTGCTCACAGATAGGTCAATTCGATTACAACCACACAAAGGAACCAGAAAGGTTAAAAGAAAAGGGCTGCAGGGAAGACAACAGAACTGGGAAAATCAAACCTCTCTTTTATCCAAAGGTAGTAAAATGAAGGCAGCTGTGATGCATGTTTTCCTACTCTTCTCCCACGGATGGCCTCAGACGGAGACCACGGGACTCCGTTCTTTAAAACAGGCAGTTCAGTTCCTCTGTTTTTTTAATTGTTTTGGGGACTAGTTAGCAGATGCACGACTTGTGCCAAATCAGTTGTAGTGACTGTACGCTCCTCTCTGTTAAGGAATAAATTAAAGACCATCGAAACAATCGTTTTCTGTAAATGTAAACTGGATGCATTGGCCACCAAGCTATGTGATCTAGCTGAGAGGCAAATGATAACTCTGTGCAAATTAGACACCCCAAAACTTTTCCTTATAGCAATAAAAACACCAACTAAAACAATGAAAAAATTGTGCAACAAAGTTCTGCAGCTAGACAACAGTGCTATTCCTCAACCTGCCTTTTCTAAGTCTAACAAGTGTATGCACATGCCAGCACGAATATTTATTGTTGCCTCCATGGCAAAGAAAAAAAATTATTGTAGTGCATTTTTTTAGTTTTTAATTCATTCACTGCCTTAAAGGCAGTAATAATTCCACTTGCTGGTATCTAGAGGATTCTTTTAGACAGGGATACTTAGCAATCCAGGATTGCTTTTTTCAAAAAATTTGTGAGTAACATTTGATTATCTACAGTGGGAGACACCATGCAAGTGACAAGTACTGCATTTTAAACTTTAAAATCTTTTGTCATTAGTGAATTTATATTTCATATATATATATTTGATGTGATACTATCCACTCAAGATAATACAACACTTTGTTTTTATATTAGCAAACATTTCAAGAGTTTAATATTCTTGAATGCTTTTTCTCTTTTATACTTCTAAAGAGATCAAAATAAATTAAACGTTTTGTACATAATTACAGAAGAAGTAGTTAACTTATTTTATCTTTTTAGTTTAGTACAAAGATATTTGCAAGTTCATTGCCGAAATACACCTTATTTATAAATTTCTTCCACTCTAACGCCAACCGCAAAGGCTCTTTGGCCTCTGTGCTTTCAGCATCTCTGACAGAGAGCTGCTAGAGTTCTAATTGGAAGGTGCTACTTTGGGTATTCTCCTCGTACCACTACGTAGTTTCCTAACAGGTGGGAATCTAAAATGGCTTAAATTAGTAATGGATCTGTATTCATCAGCTTTTTATGACATATTAAAACAAATGAACAAAACAAGTCTTTGTATTAGTATGCAAATTGTTTAAAAAGAATCCATTTGGAGGGCAGAATAAAAAAAATCTACTTCAGCTTACTTAACATAAAATACAAAGCCACATTTACTCAGAAAGCAGTAATGTCCAATAAGCAAAAAAAAAAAAAAAAAAAAAAAGGGTTTAAAATGGGCTTTTCCAACAAACTGAAGCGCCTTACCCCATAGTCCTTCTGTTCTAAAATTTAGTGGTAAAATAAAACATTTCACATTTTATTTCCTGCCAATCGTGACTGCTTTGAAAAGTCATAATAGAAACAGTTCCATTCTGATGAGTGTCAGCATCTTATCTGCACGTTTTTTTAGTGGACACCAAAAAATTTTATACATCTATAGTAAAGTCCATGGAAGCTTTAAGGTACAAGACTACATGTTGTAGGCCACATAGATGGGATCTAGCTGGTCTGCCAAAAATCCGTCTCGTAGGTGCATACGTTGTTTCTCTCCACGGGAGTTGATAGGAATTACACCAATGTCCACAACCACTACCACCCCTACAATCAGATAATGTTCCTCAAGGACCACATTGGTGACCAAAGGAACCAGGTCCAAGGCTTCTTGCTCTGATCCATCCAGCTCAACTACAACGACCAATAAATTCGTCCAGGTAAACACCGCACTGGAATGAAAGAAAAAGTAGTATTAATTCTCTTTACTGGTTTCAGCCCACATTGCATACTGTTTCTTTCAACTGCTGTGGTCAAAAACCCAGACCCCTTAGCCCCCATTTTAATATTGCTGCAATAGTGAACATTTGACTAAACTTTACAGAAACTTGAGTCTAATCATTGCCAATTATTGTAAGAAGCCAGTAAGAAACAGTCCAGTTCTATTCCCAAACCAGATATTGAAGAAATTGCCCTTCCACATATGGGAGATTGGAAGGAGAGAAACTCTGCTAGATTTTTCCCTCCATCCCACCTCTCAAACATTTTCAAAGCCTCACAAGTCTCACAGGAGGTCAGCAGGAGTCAGGAGCTCCAAGGAGCAGTCCTCAGTGCGTAAGACAGATGGACCATTGCTATTTCTTGCTCTAATCCACTCCCTCACATAAGTAATAATATTCTACACACACAGCTCGGATGTCAAAGCTGTACTCTATATCTTTCTTTGGCTTGTAAAATCAGGGTATGGTCTTCCAGAACTGTCTTAAGCATAAAGGCATCTGAAAGTTTGAGTATATTACACATATAAGCTAAATTCAGAAAAGAGCTACTTACCCTAAGGTCAATGCTTGACTGAGGCAAAAATGCATTGTTTTGGTCTACTAAGACAATCCCTCTCTGAAAATCCCTGCGCTTTGGTAACACATCTTTGCTCAGAGTTAGCTAAGAAAATATGTTTTATGTTGATGCTTGAAAGAGTAGATTTAAGAAGAAAAGTACTTGTTTTTTAAAAAATTTTATTTCATTTTCAGATCCCACTGAAGTATTGTTTGATTAAATTCTTCTGAGACTATTGATTTGTAAAATCAATGGGAAGTCAAAGGAAGGATATGCAGCCTCCTTTTGACTTGGTACTCCTTTGAAACTAATTTTAATTTGTAATTATGTTTTTGCAGAATGTCTAATAAGTTTTGATTGATGCTGAATATTAACAAAATGAAGTATCTGTCTGCACAGGTGACTGTCTCCAGAGGTGAGGTCCTAGAATTTTGATGGATTGCTGTGCAAACATTTAAATTAATATTACACATATTTTAACAAAAAAGCCTGGGAAGTTTTATTAAAATGATAGTTAGCACTTAAACACATGCTTTAAACTACTATTATCTTGTTATCTGGGAAAGAAATTGATGGCAAGTTTGAGGAGTAGGTCTTTAAAGTATGGTTTAGGAGGAGCTGGTGTGTCTGAGTTCAAAAGACTGATCCTTTAAACCTTCATGAAGCAGCTATCAATTACTAGAGCCACTGACATTCCTGAAAGGGTCTCTATTTTATTTAAAAAACATTTCACTAATCATGATTATAACCCACTGGTGACCACTGCAAGTACAAGCATAAACTGCCTATTGTATTCCCACCAGATGAGATGAAGTTACATTGGCCAGCACGTATCTGCTATGAATATACCCTTGCAGAATCCTTATAGCCGTGAGAACAAAGTAGGGACCTAGGAGGGCTGCACTTTCTCAAAAATCAGTCGCACTCAAAAGATGGCTCAAAGCCAATGCACTGAGCTGGGAATGGCCCCTTCTTTCGCTTCTGTTCCCCTCTACCTCAGGAATAGGAAGGAAGTTGTTGAAACACCTCCAGAGAAATAGGGCCATAATGGTTTTCTTCTCCAAATGTTTTGTGCAACTTTACCTACTTTCCATTATACAGAAGACAAAACCACTTCCTTCCAAGTTCAAAGAAGCTACATTCTGTTCTTCTTTCAAGGGTTTGAAGTTTAAATGAGCCAGCACTGTGCATGAATTCAGTTATGTACACATAAATTGTTTCTAAAGGTATATTTCATTATTAAAAACATTTTGGAAATGCATGGCCTAGTTAGATATAGCAACAGAAATGAACTGTGTCCCATTGTTTTGGTTGTTACATGTTAAGACACACTGGGTCCAGAGTTACAGGCTATTGATTTTATGCTGCTAAAAATTGCCAAGAGAACAGAATAATTTTAAATGACCTTTAGGTCAGATGCTCAAAACCAGAAGTTGCACAGCAGGATCATATATCCAGTCAACAAGTCACTACTTTCCTCAACTGAGTTGTGTGTCTCAAAATGAACACGTGTTTCTTTGAAGCTGAGGCTATTTTTAGACTCTATTGACTGGACATACCAGTACTTTTCTTTGCAACAGATATCAACACAGTTAAATCCCCAATGGATCATCGTAACTGAAACAGCAGTGGCTTCCAATAAAAACAGAGCCTTATGTCAGCATCCCAAATAAAGGTATGTACACAGTGTATATAAAAAGAGAGGTTTACTGGTTATTATTCATGGGGTATTTGCCAAAGACAAGTGGAGGACCTAGAAGAAGTTGAAACAGAAATTAAGTGAGAAAAATCAAGGAGAGTCAAGACAAGCACGGTGAATAAAAACTCAGTGATGGTGGCTGAAGAGGATCATTAGGCAGATCACTGGTTAGGAAGAGGTTGGGAACTGTGAGCAAAACAGATGCTGTTGGTCTGAACCAGTGTGTGTCCATTCTCTGCAAGGACCACATCAGAGAAACATCTCTGAGAATGTCTCAGAGAACATTCATCAGCAATTTCTCTCACTGGTGACAACAGTCACCAGATCTGAAGACCTTCAATTTTGGCTACATCTTTGGACAAGAGGTAGCAATAGTATCACATAACGTTTTCTGAAACCCCTCTCCAAATATGTGCCTTGTACATTGTAAACCAAAAACCTGGGCAGGGCTAAAGCTCTGAGGGGTGTTTGAACGTGTATCTACCTCCTTGCAGAAATCCAGTGGCCCTTCTCTTATCTCAGTGTACTCCAAACCTTCACAGTCATCGCTACCCCACTCAGGATTTCCATAATAACGGAAGGGAAGGATGGAAACATCCCCAAAGTCTTGGAAGTCTTTTTTGAGAAAAGAAACATAGTTTTTGGCCACTGAAATCAGTGATGACCATTTCTGTACTGTGATATAGCTACACACTGCTCATGAGCCCACACGCTGAGGACATACAAATCTCTGGCAAATGGGTACTGCTGAACACAGGAATTTATGAACTTCCTTGTCTCCAGTCCTGCTATATATTTCACCTTAAAATCTGTTGCCATCTTATAACAGAGTTGTCTCTAAATAGCTTGATCTGAAGACTGCATCTGCTGCTGATATGGATCTAACAGGTTTTAAAGGAGAATTTCATAGCATCCTTATAGTGTTTGTACTGGTCCACATGAGGATCTGAGTATCCTCCACCCTGTCTAATGCCTAGCTTGGTAGAGATGAGACCTTACCATGCTCTGTGGAGGCCGCCAACACGACAGAACCTCAGTTACAGTCAGCCAAGCAATTAATTATCTTAATTGTAATAGATATTTAAGAAAAAAGCAAAGATTTTTGACTAAAGAAATCAGTATGGTTTCTGTGCTTCATTATTAAGTTTACTGCTCCAGGTTGCACCCTAGCCAGGACTGAAAAGAAAAATGAAACTAACTAAATTGCTCCGACTGTTGAGACTGTGTGTTTTTTGGTTGAAGGGAAAGGAGCTGAGCTGCGGTTAGATCAAAACAAAAAAACTACCTGATTCAGTCTTCTCATGCAAGAATGATGAAAAGCAATTTGTTCCTTTGTCAGCTTCAAAAAATGATTAGCTGCTGTGTGCATTTGATGATGTGATACATTGATTAAGGCAAAACCTTTATTAACTTATCGGTTTACTGATTCAGTTTCCACTGTGACCTTGATCACTTCTTGATTTTATTAATAACCAATCTGAAAGTAACAGTGTGTTCACTAATAAAGTTTATTAGTGTTCATTTATTTTTAATGTTTGATTGCTTGCTCTTTCTAATAAGGCTCTTAAAGCCTGCACTTATGCCAGTTTGTTTGTTCTGATTAGCATGTAAGTCTAGAGCTCCAAGGAACAGCAACTGACTTACCTGGGAGCTGCTTGTCTCTCTCTAATTAAAACCTTAATCCTCCATGCACACTTAAAAACACATAAAAAAGACATACAGAATGATCTTAAGAGAAAACAGTCCTTCCTGATTAAATCTGTGTGCGAGAAGTTTCAAAGTAAAGATGTATTTACAGCTGAGCTATAAATTCTATGAATATCCTGACAGACTATTTCCTGGATCAATGGCAAATCCCCAGACATTATAGATACTTCAGCTTTATATAAGAGCCGGATCATTATAGAATCCTTACCATTCTGTGATGCTTTTGTGTGCTCTAATTACAGAGGTCTCAATATCGATCGGATGATATCTCATCCCTCGTAACTCCATGGCTTCATCTAATGCACCCACAACATAAAGTGCATCATGGCGTTCTAGTTGTAAAGGAAAAAAAAACATAACGATTTTATTCTCCAGTACATTAAATTACAAAAATGTTCACATGAATAAATAAATAAAATAAATATAACATTTGTAAATCATCCTTGAATTTCTGAAACCCTGAAGTGATTTCCAGATGAATGAACATTCTACATTACTGCAAAGCAATGTACAGCAGAAAGACAGGCAGAAGAGAACACAGAACACTATTCTGATTTGAGGAAGAGAAAGACAGATGTCTATATCCAAAGATAGTGGGAAAAATTCCTGTTTCTCCCAAGAGCAGATGCTGAACATATTCCTCTCCTCTTTCTAAGGCTTCCTAGGCAGTCAGCAGACTCCCTACTGCTCTCTCTCTCTTTTGAAGGAGAAAGGATGGACTTGACCATAGCACTACAAAATATGCTCTTGCAGTAACTCTGAGAATTTCAACACTAATGCTTAAGGCCACAAAGATGTTTATCTCTAAACCAGAAATAAGTAGTCTGTACTAGATTTCAAAGGGCTCGTTAAGACAAATGGCAAGCATGGAAGAATCATCGTCTTACAGTATGAATTCTTACTGACCTAAGAAATAAATGAGGCTGAAATGAGACTTTTAAAGAGATATTAGGCTGATAATAAACTACCTTATGTCATCCATGAAGGAAAGAATATTTACTAACAGATGTAAGAGCAGGTAACTTGCAGTTTACATTAATTCAAATAGATAGTTATATGGTGGTAACGCAACAGCAAGACTACCTCAACCAGTAATACAGGACAGAGAATTTTCTCCACAGGAAGCTAAAAAATGGAGGCTTAGCAGCTCTTTTCCAGCAGAAGATTTAAGTCATTTGGACAGTAAAGTTGTGATATCCTCAGAGAACCCCATATTTTCCCAAGGCTGAGTTACCATTATGAAATGAGAAAAGCCTACACAACTGAAATTAAATCTCTTCAGGAAGATGTTAACAAAAGGACAGAGACAGCAGTCATAATCCAGAGTAATTACTAAAATGCTTTCAGATTTGATGAATTCACTCTGCAGCTGAGCCACTCAGAGGCTGCAGCATCACTGGAGACGATACTTTGCCAATAACCTCAGCTACCACTTCCACCAGCCTCTGCTCCTGACACTGCGTTCTGCAAAAATAATGGTGAAGTAGCTTTTTCTCAAGCAGAGACTTTCACTGCCTTTATGTGCCTGGTAATACTTGTTTGCTTACATGTATACACAAGATAAGGAATGTCACAAAAACAAAAACCAAGGTCCTGTAGTTCCCTGACAGAAAACAAAATACATTGTAGCTTCTTTTCCAAGCTATTGCTTGCATTAAATGTCAGTAACCTTCCCCTGCAGTTTTAATGACAGAGGAATTCAAGAAATGGACAGCTTCTATTAATAACTTTATAAGCCAGGAATTATCCAAGAAGGTGGTCTTCAAATAAAGGACAGGGCTTAGATTTGCAACAAAGCTTTTTGCATACATATGAATATATTCCTGCAGATCTGACAGCAAGAGAGAAACTATGATATTTAAAAAATATTTCATATTTTTCAAGCTTGAGCAATGAGCATATTAACAGCGTCAAAAAAAATCACTGGTTGAGGGGATTTATAGTTCATATAGAAAACACAAGCACCTATGTTATGGCAAGGGGAAAGGAACTAAGTGTTTTAGCAGGTTAAACTTACCCACTGGTTTAGTTTCTGATTGTTGTAATAAAGGGTTTTGGAGGCACACAGGTTTTACAGAATGAACATATCTGATAGTGCAGGCTAAGACACACGGTGTGTCAGCCTCAAAACAACCCACAGCGTTGCTAATGCTGTCCAAATCATGTGCGCAGACCTTGGGTAGATGACAAGAAACCTCTTACCTCCATTTGCATCTGTAAGTTCTGTTCTTCTCAGGAACCCCAGATAACCAGTTCGAGCCCAAATAGTCTGTGTGTCTCCAAAGCTGAGTCTTGAATTAAAATGATCTGATTGCAAAGATTCATCTCCATATATGGTGAAATACCCACTGGCATTGTGAGTGCTGTGAACCCATATCTAAGTTAAAAGCAATTATACTAGTATTAATTAAAGTAGCTTTCCAGAATGAAGCATAATTGAAAATTCTTGATGCAAATATTTTTAGTCATAGTAGATAATACTATAATGCCTTTTAACACTGTTTCTGGAACAGTAACTGGCCCCGTTTCAGGCACGGTTGAGGCCCATATTTAACCCTCTGAAGGCAGAGTACAGGTCAGAGTGGCACCTCTTGGAAGGGGACATCAGCTTCGCAACTGCACGCAGGCAGGGACACCTTCACCCTGGCCTTCGGCCTCGGGCTGCCCTAAGGCTGCACAGACTCCTCGAACAGGCTCCGAGCGGGCCCACGGACCACAGCGCTCTGCCCAGCGCCCCGCGCTAGGATCGGTGCGTTAACCCCAGCCGGGCAACCCCTGCCAACACCAACCAGAGAGATACCTTCTACAGCAGCGGTGGTGGTGAGGGTGTTTACAACATAAGAAATAGCGGTGAAATTACTCTGTAGGGGACGTTGGGGAACCATCACTAATAGGGAAGGATTCATTTCATCTTATTTAAAGCATCATGGAAACATTAACAACTTCATTGTAACAAAATTTTACAAACAAATCTCACAGATTAGACTTTTTTAATTTTAATTATGACTAAGCAAATTCTTCATTTGGTTTGTTAGATCTTTAATTGCTCACTGAGAATAAACATTTTAAGTTTTCTTCTCTCTTGAAACATAAAATAAATTGGAAAAATAGTCTTTCTCATCTCAGTTAAAGAGAATACTAGTACATCGAAGCACAATGATTATAAAGAGAATAACATTAGAACCTAGCTGAAATTAGACTAATCAATGCACTTATTTTTTCATGTAAGTTTTCATCAGAATTAGTCAAGCTTCAAATAGAAAATGTAGTTGGAAAAAGCAATTTTTTCCCAAATTTTACATAAACTCAAACTATTATCAGTATTTATCAAGCATGTTAATAAAAATCTTAACAGTGATACAAATATCTTGCTGTAAACTTTATACATTATAGCGGTCTGTATCACAATTTTCTTAATTTGGCATTTGGTAAAATGTGTGATGAGAAACATACATGAGGATGGCTTTATGCCAGTAACTGAGTTCAGAGTATATAGAGGTAAGTTTTCAGGACTCACCTCACCAAGATGAGAATCTCCTAAGGGTCCCTTTGTTTCTGGATTGGCAATAATGATACGTACTCCTGGGAGGATCTGTTGAAGTGAAAAAAGAGACGGTGAGAAAGCAAATGATATATCTACTTATGCAATCGTACGCTGATTCTTCCTCTGTCAAAATTTCATACTAAACTAGCAGATATCCTTAAAAAGTTAAAGTAGACATATAAACAATTAGTCAATAAATGTAATAAATTCTGACATAACTGGGAAATGCTACAAAAGCTCTTTGTAAAAGGTGTTCTATCATTGAAAATTCCTCAGAAAGCAAATGTTCGCTTACACTACAAAACCCTATCAAAAGACTTCAAGCCTCTCTGATATAATATACTAGAAGAAATGATTTATAGAAAAACCTCTTTCCACATGAAACTTTGGTGTGAAACAAAAAGCCAAGGACACCACGAAATCTTTTAAGAAGTTGGCTCTTGCCAGTGACTGGCACTAGCCATTCAAACACTACTCAGGTGGGTAAAACCTGGAGTAGGAAAGGGAGCGTCCTATGACCATGGCTGTTTGCAGAGGTAAAACCAGGAAGCTGCAGATGAGTATTCACAGTACCAAGGGCAGGCCGTGACATAGTGCAGTAGCTGTCCTGAAGGCAGAGCTGGGAGGACCTCCTGGGTCTCCGAGGGCCTGTCCGTGGCCCTCACAGCCTCTCCTCTCCCCCCAAAAATGCTGACCCCCCAGAACATCCCCTCTACAGATGGTCAGCAGCCTGGGAGTAAAATATTGGCAAACTCAGTCCAGTTCTCAACAGAGGTGGATGGATGGAGGCATGGATAAGACATGGACAAAAAAATGCCTTTACGAATAGTGCATGTGTTGCACAAGAGTGAGGTGAGGAGGCTCAAATTCCTTCTTACTAGTGGGAAATGACTCCTGCATAAGAGAAGGAGGCATGGCTTTTGACAGAACGTCAATAAATCAGTAATGGTACTGTGCTGTAACTGCACCAGGAAAGAAGACAGGTCTTCAGTCTGCATGATGGATAAAGCCTTTCTGAACGCTATCTTTACTTCAAAAATGAACACAAATGGAAATTTACAGAAAATATTTATCATAAAAGATGTGTTCAAATCCTTTTTCAGTACTTACTTTTCCTGACTCCATGAGGGGCAAACTATGTGGAGATCCTCTTTCTACTAAACGAACTCTGTAAAACATACATAAAAAGAATATGCATAATATGCGGTTGCATTTATTTGCTTTTTATGAACATTTATTTCTAAAAGGAAAGGTTAATAGTTGCAGAGTTGAATGTTAGTTTTGGAACAGATGAAGCTTATATCCTGTAGAACATAATCAGGTCCAGTATTTAATGTTAGACAAAACTTATGGCTTGGAAAATAATGAAGAAAAGATGTGTGTCACATTTTCTTAAATATTAAATTCTTCAAATGTATTTTCTGCCTTTTATTTATTTTTGATTGGCTTTGTAAAGGAAAGTCCATGCACAAATTTATTCACAACAGAAGAGATTTAAAGTACAGATTTCCCACGAGAACATCATAAAAGTCAGGGCGAAGAAGCAAGAGCATGTGAGCTGAGTGAGCAACCGCATTCTATGAGCAGCTAATAGCTAAAATCAAAATCACATCTACACAGTTTATAATCAGGCCCCAGCTTGAAATCTGCGTTTGCAACATTTTAATTATTTTCAGGGGACAGTGCTTGATAAACAACTTAATCAGCCAAAAGTAATCATTAAATGAAAAAATGTGATTACTTTTGGTGTCAGACCTCTGCTCTGAGGGTGACTTTTGGGGCCTTTCACTCCCTTTGTAAGATACCACATTTTCCCACTAAAGGAACAGAAATGGCAGCTCTCCTTCTGTGGCATAATGGTCTCGAAGAGGTTCCCTCATTCAGGCTTTGAAAAATGGTCAGCTGGCAAGAATGAAAGGGACTGTAACATCCTAAAAGATCTCAGGAGCTTGGCTATGAGTTGCTAAAGAAATTTTTGGGCAACATATCCTAAGCAAGATAACTTAAAAGTTCTAACAACCCATGTGAACCTTAAGCTGCCCACTACTGGCATATTTTCATAAACCACTTAACCAATCCATATCTGCACTCCCATCCCAAGTGCTCTTCTTACCCCTTCCTTTCCCTCAGATGCCAGTGCCTCCCTTGGGCAGCTATGCGATTAGAAAGAAAAACAACTGAGATGATAGCCAAAAAAACATCTGTAAAAAGATAAAGGTGAAGTACTGGTGCAAAAGGGGGCACAGAAAGGCATAACTGGGAGCAGTCATGACAGATCTCTTCTGGGACTGTTCTGATGTTTTTGGTTTTTTTATAGACGGAGTAGGCAGTTTGGGAAAGAGGGATGAGACGCAGCCATGCCTCAGCTAAAGGTCTCTTTGGAGAAGAACAAAGCTTTGGCAATTTCAGCCCCTAAAGATAAAGAAGACAGAAAAAGATTTTATTATTATTCTTATTTCTTTGCTCCAGAGGCCATCTATAAAAGTGTAGATCGTCGAGGTCAAGGCAGGAACACTGCGTAGTGCTTTCCCTGGACTTCTGGGGAGTCTCTCAGCCTTGATGGACTGGGCAGACCTAAGCCTGGTGGCTTAGGAAACTGCAGATCAATGAGCAGTTATTCTCCACTAACAGCAAGAGAGATACAACCCAAATACCCAGCAATTTCAGACTACTTGTCCAAATCCCAACATCCACCTGCCCTGTTTGCCTGGGGGACACAGGCCACAGGAGCGGCACGCCGAGGAGCACGCGCACGGCTATCGTAACGCTGCTCTGTAAGGGTATGTCTGCAGAGACCGCACTTGCCGTGCTGTTCAAACGGCAAGCCAAACCACAGGCATGCAAGAGGCTGCAGTAAATGCTTTAAAAAGTAACTCTTAGGCATACTGAAAGCACTAGTTATTGCAAAAAGCCACCTGATAGTTTAATATCTATATTTCTACATTTTACATATCTTTTCCTTCTATAAAATCCATATTGGTGTAGAAATAGAAAATGTGTTTAACAGAGCTCTTCCAAACAACGGACCTCTGCAATCTTGGATGTGCATTTTGCAGACAGGTCCTTTGCAGAAGAACTATTTATCATCTAGAACATTTAATATCACCTTTATTAGACAGCATTACCCAATTTACTATTTATAAACATTTGTCAAATACATTTAATCATAAAAAAAGGACAATATCAAAACCCCAGTAACATGCAGTGGTAAGAAAGATGGTGTAACAGAGATCGCGGTCAGGAAATACTTCATTTGAATGAGAGATGTGGGTTTAAAAAAATTTATTTTGGTAACATTAGCAAAAAATTCCTGGGGCAGCAGAGGAGTACATCAGAGGTATCCAGTTCTCTGGAGATCCTGCTGGCCTTTGCTCCCTTCCTGTTACTAGGACATGCCTCAATGAAGTACTGCTAAATTCCAAGCCTAGTAGAAACTACATGTAATAAAGCTACACACTTAACAGTCAAATAAGTGACTGCTGCAAATGAATCCACTTTCATAAATTTGACCACCTCTCTTCTCTTTTCTTTCAGTATTTGTGCCTCCCACCTAGTTGTTATTACTGGCATATTTTTCTAGATCCTTTCTCCATCTATTTCCTCTAAGTGCATCTGATTTTTTGAACACATGAAGATCCAGAAGGTGCAATTTCTCAGTTTCTGATTCTGTTAAATTTCTTCTCCCACTATGTACTTTCCTCCTTACATCCCTATAGAACTGTCACCTCAGGGCACTAAAAATAGGAAACATTACATTTCCTTTAGGTTTTCTGCCCTGTTAGTGCTCAAACTCTTAGACTCCACTTAAAAGAAGTTTTGGCCTGTTCCTGCAAAACTCAATACATTTGGGAACATACTGTTAAACCTCTAACAACTCTGAAGTGATAAAGAAAAGAGAGATATTTTTCCACAAAGAGATTTTAAAGAATAGAAGTACAACATCAGATTCTGATGTTACCGACTCCAGTGTGCACACTTAAGTGTGTAACAGTCTTATTAGCTCTACTGGGACTATTTCTGTGAATAAATTATGGACATTATGCAATCATTTTTAAACCGAGTTTTACTGTGCCTCATCATAAAATAATTCAATCGTCCCCAGCAGATGCGATCGAAGACGTCCTCCCTCCGCCTCTGCAGCACCGCCAGCACATCTGGTCCAGCGGGCTAGGCAGAGGGGCAGCGATGCTGGCGAGGAAACCCAGGGCTCCTCGAGCCTTCTCAGGGCGGCGTTGGTAAACTTGCTCTGGATTTACAATTCCTAAGTAGTTAGAGAGTGCTCCCAGGCCCCGGAGCTGTAGGAAGGGCAAGTGCTGTATCGACACTGCTTGCCAGCCGTTCCTTGCTGGGGGCGAAAGCGGGCTCTCCCGAGCTCCCGGAGCCCTCCCTGCTGCTTCGTCTGCCCTCGGGCTGGGCAGGGAAGAGGAGAAGACGGCAGTAGAGCCAGCCTGGGCAAAGAGCCTGAAAAATTGAGTGGACGGGAGGAAAAAAGCTGCCCTTGGGCGTGAAAACCACTTCTGCATCTTCTGGTGGTTTGCGCTGAGAGGGGGAGAGCACAAATGAGGGACGAAGCGTAAGGAAAACACAGTCCCTCTCCCACCAAAGCGTCTCGGGCACAGGGACGGGAGCACCTTATGAGTAACTGCACTATTGTAAAGCTACAAGCAATGATCAACAGTAATGCTACACACAGTATTTTGACAGTACGATGTGGGGCAGTTTAACCTGTAGAATTTTCTTCACAGATTCCTAACAATCAATCTTTCTTCTTAAAAACATCTTGAGCTGGCGCTGCACAGTTCAGAAAGCTGCCCATGCTCCAAAGTCTGGCAAGGAGATTTAACAGGAAACGCAGCTACAACACTGATACGTGCTGAAGCTCATTTCTTGTTACAATTTAATACATTGGACAGATTTCATTTCCTCTAAATCATATTCTTACCATAGAAAAGTAGGACTGAAATCTGACTTGAGAATGAAAACTGGCAAGCTGTAACTAGCTGTCACTGCATGTACCACGCAGCACAGGGGATATTACAATACAGCAACAATGTCTTCCTGCCCAACTATCTTACACGAAGCTGCAAATTTTACTCAGGCTGCTTTTTCTATTTGGTTTGTCAGTGATGAAAACTCTCCAAAACGTACTCCACGGCTTGCTGGTACTCTCACCAACTAACAGGTTTGTCAGCAGAGCTATTAATATTGCTTTGAGAAGCTGGAGGGTCCAGAGGGTGCAGACTTCCACTAATCACTGCTAGGATGCCAAAACAGGGAAAAGCCTTCAAACGTGGCTCTGCTGCTGCGCTGAGAAAGACTCTGGGTTCGGTGATTCTAATAGAGACGGAAAGCAGCTAAAACGTCACCTGAGCCGCGCTCCCTGCCAAAAAAAGACTGTTCCCTCCAGCGCACTTTCTAGTGCTTTGTCTGCTCTCGTTGCAAATACATCAAATGATGAGGCTTCTGCCACTTCCATCCGAGTTTATTTCTCCATGAAACGTATTTCATAGTCAAGAACCTTTTCGCTGCAATGTTTGGCATGTATTGTTTTTAGCTTTCGCTTGCTATTTCCAATTCATTCACCACGTACAATTTCAAATAATTGCTCCCCTTTGCAGGCATTTTTAACCTTTCTAAAGATATCTCAGCTAAACAGTTTGCCTTTTTCCCTACCAGCTGGCTGAAAACCTGATGGTTAACTTTCCCCTTTCCTTCAGAGCTGCTCGCACAGGCCGAGGCACGGTACCTGCCCCCCACCGCCCTGCAGTGGGACAGCTCCCCTTGCTGCTAACCGGCACCACGTCTTCCACCTCGCAAGATGCTGTCCCCCTCAAGTCTCCCTGCAGACCCTCGAGTCTCTTCCTTCCTCCTATGAGTGATCTGTTCTCACCCCACACTGCTTTGCAACATGCCAGCTTAGAAGTCCAGCGTTCTTTAATTTCTTTGATTTCTTTAATACCAGTTCTTCTGCACACTACTTTCCTTCATATGATGCAGGTATAGCCTAGCATCTACTGCAAATACACTATATATACACATATGTATGTATATGTGAACGCATATACACATGTACATATATATATATACACGTATATATATACACCTACACACACACAAAATGTCAGTATACATCTCCCAAGCCTCCTCCTTGCCCACAGCCCTTCTGCAGTCAGAGGACAGAGCTGATGGTCTCTTCTGTTTCATTCCAGCCCTGTTTCCAACGATTTCTTGCTGACTGTCACCTTGCATTAGAAGTAGCCCTTGTGGGGCTTTCTCATCCTGCAAGAAACTGTTGTTTTGAAAAGTGTTGTTTACTAAACTGGAAGAAAAAGGTAAAATATGGAAACAAGCTGTGAACTGAATCTGTAAAGAATGTTGCAGGTCAGAAAAAGACATTATTTATACTTAGTTTTTCATTTTTTTTAAGGGTAAGTTTATTAATTTTTCAAACAGAAAACGTTTTAATCACCATCATAAGCAAAAAACCAAAAAATTAAAATAGCTGAGTATTTTTTTCCCTTAAGCTGAAAAAGATCTGTCAAAACTGACACTTCTAACTTCAAGAAAATGATCTTTTCTGATGAAAAAAAAATCCTATTTAATTGGACATTTTAACCAAAATCTAATTGCAGGGCATATCATGGCAGAGATCACATGTACACTTGCGTAGATAAATCCCATAATACAGGAATTTCCCAATTTTGTTTGAAATGCCCAGGAACTATCGCAATGTGTAAACATCTATCACACATGCACCATGCTCTGATGCTGAGACGGTGCCTGGGTAGGGCCGCGGGTGGGAAAGTGCTGATGCAGCCTGCTTGGCCTTTCTGTATAATAGCAAAGATGGGGACTGCAGGTACGAGTGGATCCTGGACTGGGGTTGGGGCTCTTTGACACTCAGGACTTTCAGTGCATCTTCTCTTCACTCAAAATATTTTTACATAAAGTATTTCCACATAAACTGTTCCAGAATTTACAAGTCAGTGGGCTCATTCTACCCAAAATGGAAATATGAATCACATAAGAACATAAGCTCTGCCTTCCAAGAAGAAATACCCCATACAAATAGCTAGCTCCGAAAAGGGAGGAAAACAGCAGGCTGAGCACTTATGCCGAAGGGAAAATTCAGATAGTGAAAAAGAGTTTCCCAGTATCATGCTGACTTCCTCAAAGCAGTTTACTTCCTATGACATGATAAATTTAGATAACAGACAAAGACAAGTGAGGCTAAAAAAAAGGAGTTTTTGGATAGAGGCAACCTTTAGCCAACAAAATGAACAACCCTTAAATCTTCTCGGTGTCCAGGACATGCTTTTAGAAAAGCTTAATCTTGTTAACTCTATAGTCAACAAGTCAAGTTAAAGAAGTAGCACTACATCACTTCCTTTAACATAAAAACTGTCCTGTACTAGAGACCTGGATTATACTTCATGTCCCTAATTCCCTGATGTCAAAAGAATATAGCTTCCTATGCATCAAGTGGCTAAATAAAGAAGCAGAAAAGGTTAAAAAATTTTTAAGACAGTTCAAAAAGTTGAAAAGGAACCAAAATCAGTCAGGAATTCAAAAAAGGCATATTCAAAGCTTCAGAATTTTTAAAAAAGTAATAGTAATTTTATTCTATGGAAATATATTTTAAAAATTCCCATGTTTATGTCTCTCTTTTCAACCTTAAAGTACTTTAAAATGTTCAACTTTCATTCTTTGTAAATTGCTTTCAATTTGTATAAATTAAATTTGTCCATTTCAACTTAATGGCATGGACTGTGACTCCTGAGAATTCAGCTGCCTTCTCGGCCGCGGCTCACGCCTATTTGGCCACCTGGGCAAAGCGTCACTGTTGTCTGTGCTTCAGATTCCCATTTGCAAAAATTGCCATAATGCTGCTCTTAGCCGTTATCTTGTCTATTTATATTACAAGCCTCTCAGGACTTGCTGTTTATTGCTAATTGTTTTATGGTACCTTTCATGATCATAATTGTGATCTGCTGATTCTCTTTAATAACATGTGCTTTTTGCATTTTATAATCCTCTATCTTCTCAGTTCTAACTGAGCAAAAGAAATAGGGAAAATGCACAGCTTTTGTTACAACAAATGTGGGGACTGAAAACCTTTTCATGTAGCAGAAATACCATATTTGTAACTAATGGAAATGGTTTTGTATTAATTTTCTGGTTTCCTACAATATTTTCTAAGGTGAAATTTCTGAAATGAAGTCACTTGCTTCCACCTGCACCCGTACTGTGCTACAAGCTTCAGAAGTGAGAGCACCAGAGCGCTCGCCCCGTGCTCCCGGGGAAGGACTTGCAGCAATTTCCTTCTGGCTAACAACCATCGCAGAGATTTCCTGCGCATGGGAAAGTTAACTCCGAGCTATTTTTTCGACTGAGTTAATACCGCAGATCCGCACTCTGCAGCCAAAGTCAGAGTGCCTGAAGGCACTGAAAAGGAACCATCCTTTTTGCAGGAGAACTATTGGGAAGCTTGGCCAAGCCTCGCCGGAAACCTTCACATAAATAAGCTCATTTTCTGTGAACAGATGCTTCTAGCACATATAAATCTTAACGAGGATTTGTGAGACTGGAAACAAGATACTAAGAGCTATTGAAGAGAGCTATTTAAGCGGATATTACACTCTAACATAGTGAGGGATTCTTATATAAATATAGGACGTTTTTACTCTTTTGCAGAGATATCCTTCCCATAGCCTAATAATTCTGTATTCTTGCAGCTGGGGAAAGCAGTGATGCCAGGAGCCACGCGAGTGCCCACGGCTAGCAAAGCCTGCGTGGGTCAGAAGGGTGACGGAGCCCACGTCCAAGGGTCCCCATCGGCGCAGCACCCACTCCCTCAGAAAGGTGACTTGCCAGCTTGCTCCATTAATTCCTACCTACTGTAAGGATCAAGACCGGTATAGAAGGACAGGAAACACAGAGAGAAGCTCAGGATATTCTAAAATGAGAAATTCCTATTTTTAACAGCTTCAGATATTCTTCAAGATTAAAATTGCTGGTGTGCTTCAATAAGCAAGGATATTATTGGAAAATTCTAAATTGATTTGTAAAAACAAACAGAAATAGAACCATTTTCCAATCAGTTCTGTTATTAATATTTGAAGAATCACAGGCAAGCAGCATTTGTAAATGATTATGAAAAATGTATATTTGAAATACACCTCCTTTCCCAGATAGCTAAGGCTTTTTTTCCTTCATTCTATTATATATTTTGTACATGTCACCATCTTCTCTTTCACCTAACCTCTCCAAGGAATTATACCTGGAATTTCTCTGACTTACAGTTTGAGGTGAAGTATCCTAAACCACATCCTCCTGCAAAAACCACCATTAGAGCCAACTCTTATCATCATGTTTCTCTAGAATTGTAATATTCTGACTGTCTGAAGACCACCTTATCAAAGAAGAAACAGACTTCTTTCAAGGGAGGAAATACTCCAAGGGCTAATAATCATTTCTTAGAAAGCACAGAAGTTACTTTCTAGGACCCTCACCCTTCTAGTTTAGTATTGTAGCTCAGACTGATCACAAGAAGAGGAGTTGGTTTTTCATCTGAAAGTTATTGAATATTTGCCCCTTTCTCCTCCCCTGCAACTGAGGTTGGTTTATGCCTGGAAACCTGAAGCATCTTTCAAAGCTCTTAAAACAGCCATATTTACAATTTTTGCCATAACACTGGATCCTCTCACATAAACAGCAAAATCTCTTAGACAATGTTGAAAACAGTTTGCTCCTCTTCAGAGGCACAAGCTGTCAGCTATTTTCTTCATCCCTGATTCCCAGTCCTGCAGAGACCACATGAGCTGCTGGGTTTGTCCCCACCAACGCGAGAGGTGCAGGACAGGACCTGTCCTCTGCGCCACGTAGACCCAGACTTTTCCTCTAAGTTAGGATTTGAAGTGTTGATATTATACTTCCCCAGCTGAATTTACTTTTCTTTCTGGGAGATTTGTTTACCATGTATTAAAAACAGTGCCAACACGATCTTTGAGACAGCAATGTTTACATGACAGAAACAGAAAATAATGTTGGTAAAATGCCAAGGCTATATTTTCTCCTAGCAAATACATAAAAAATTAGGACGGCTTTGCCAGTACCAGAACTGACAGCTTAAACTCACTAATGAGATTCTGCAAGTTAACAGGCAAAATGCCTAAAAGCTGTACCTTTCTACAAAGAAACCTCAGTTTCAAACTGTATCATAACTTATCATCCTTAAAAGTGAGAGGGACTTAAAGTTTTATTTTAAAGACCTCAACCCCTCCTGTTCTCAGTTCAGAGTTAAATCTCCTACTGACTTCACAGCAGTACTAAGTGGAGATTTCCATGAAGATTCATTTTTGTGACAACAAAAAAAACCTGCTAAAGAAACAAACACTTTAAAAAATATAGGCGATGTGTGACACTTGGAATTAAAGCTACCCGTACCAGAAGTTGCTCTAAGCTCAGCATGACCCAGCGGCACTGCTGGAGGTGGTGCTCAACACACCACCACCTGCAGAAGAGCTTATTGCCCTCTTCTCCATGCTCAGGGTGGAGAAGCACTGAGCTTTCTGAGGTCTCTGATTTGAGGTCTATGTTGTGAACAGCTCACCACACGCACAACACTTCAAACCTCAAAATGCTCTACACAACTACCTAATGAACGTACTACTGAACAATACTACTACTACTACTACTACAATACTACTACCTTCAACCTCACACAGAGTCCCAAGGGCCAGGATTTACCCGTCACTGGATTCTGTACACTATAACCCACTGCAATATCCGGACAAAGCATCATTCCCCAGACCACCAGAGAACTTCTATTCAGACTTTCTTCTTCGTTGCCATTGGTAAATTGCTTTCAGGTATGATTAATCAATTAAGGCTTCACGAAAGGTAACTACTTTACTGTCACTTGTCACTAGCGTCACTCTGCTAACATGTTTCCTCCCAGTCTCTTCTCTGTACAGTGTGACCAAAAAAGGCTACAAAGCACTGCTGCAGCTATAGCTTAGATAATAACTTAGCTAAGTAGTTCTTTTGCCTGGTAACCCTCTAATAAGAGAGTATATTTCAAGGTAGATGGAGTAGAAGTATTTGAGAATTAGAAAAAAGCTCCAGTGGTTTTGTTGCTCAGTATTACTCAAAACAATATATACAGAAGCTGAAAGTTTCAATAAAATATGGTAGAACATGATAAACAACCGACAGCCTGAATAAAAGACCATTTTTCTTTTCCTGGATGAAGTCTGAAACGTTGGAATATATTAAAATGAAGCCAAAGCTTTAACTGATTACTTTTGACAGAGCCTGCATTTTAGCTGCTGAGACCGGGCTCAGTGTATTACCAGCCTATGAAAATAATCTTAAGTAACTGTTCTTATGTATCTTGCAAAACACTACAACTGTTCTGTTCTTTTCTTGGAGAATAAGAATTAGAGTTTCCATCCCCAGAAATCACTTTTGTCATGGAGATGATGTCCGCCACCAAATCTAAGCTCTCTGAGCACCCCAAAGGAGAGCACAACAAAATCATGCAAATGATTTCCTAGGAAATTAAGTCCACTAATGACAGTATATACAATATATATACTGTGTGTGTATATATATATATATATATACACACACACACACAAAATATAAATAAGTATATACAGTATAATGACATAAGTATATACAAGATCACTTATTTTTCATTTTGAAGAGATTCACTAATTTATACCATGCTAGGAAGATCAATGACCATGTAAGAGGACACCCATTTTTGCAACTTCACAACCTATTTGTTTAATTAATACAGTGGGAAATTAGATGAAAAATAATTTGTTCTCCTGATGGAATGGGCATTTTTCAATAAAAGACTTTGGATACCACGAACCACACTGTGAGTGGTAACCAATCATACGAAGAATAACTTGAACCAAACTACATCCTGGTGCTTTCTTTGTATCTGGCAATTCCTTAGATCTGGATTTGGCTCCATGCTTGGTGCCAGCTGTCTCCAGCTATGTACGTGACCAAGAAACTACCCATGCAGCTCACATATAGCTCAAAGGGCAATCCAGCCAAAGACAAAAGGGCTTAATAAACTAAACTCTTCCTTCTTCCAACCATAACACAAAATACAGAATTAACTTGCTGAAATTAGAATCATTTAAACAATAATTCAATGCAACTATTATTTCACTAACTGGAATAAATAGGATCAGTAGGATATGAGGGGTAAGTGACAGTACTGAAAAAAAAATGAGAACAGTGTTTATAACACTGGTCAAAAGCCTTCATTCTCACCCAGTTTAGTAAAAAATTTGGATGTAGTCCGATAAGCAGTTTAAATAGAATTTGTAGCCAAAACAAGAGAAAATGATTTATTACAACTACAGGCAAAATGGTATCATCCAACTCTGTGACAGCTACGTCACAGTACAAAAAAGTGACTTTTCTTAGTGGATATTTCCTTAGAAATCTACCCCTGCATTCCCTGAGAGGTCAGGAACTGTCACCATCAGCTATCGGGAGACTTGACCTTTTTACCAACCTTCGGATGTAGGAGTAGATTAAACTGATTTTTTTTTTTTTTTTTTTTTGTCCCTTTAAAGTAAACTCTGATACCAAAGTAGATCTTTTCTATTCTGTGGCAGGACAGTGACATTCATAATATTTTCTGTGTGGACAAGGCTTCATAATAGGATAAAATACCAGATTTCAAGGGGCTGCTTAACTTTATAGGACTTGTAGGAATTTCCAGCTTTAGGAAACCCTCTATACAACATTTTAACTATGAAAGAAACAGGTATGCAGAATATTTTTTTAATTAATTTCCTGTATTAAAAATTGGGAAAAAATTCAAAGCAGTTAAGATATCTCATTTAAACTTTTTTTCATAATATTTTATTTCTTATTAATCTGAGTTTAGTTTCAAATTTAAGATAATATCAAAATTTAAACTAGAAGGTCGAAAAAGTAACATTGTGAAAATAGTTTTGACCAATTCTTAGAAAAAAATACATGTTAGAATATTTGCAAATATATTGAAAGATATGAAAACCCAGACCCTCTGAAAAACACTTTAAAAATATCTTTTCCCTATTTATGTGAAAAGGGTATTTATTTTGGAATATGCATGAAGTCTATTCTCAATTTGATGAAGCAACTAGTTTTGCCAGTTAAAATTATTTTCTAGCAAAAACTAATCCTCTGTCAAAGATGAGGAGGCAGTGAAATTTTTCTGCTAGTATCAGAGATGTATTTAACCTGGTTAGATATTTTTAACCTCGTGCACACATGTTCACCTCGCTTTAGAACATCCTGGGTAAAACAGATTCTTGTGCCTTACATTTACATCTTCACTGTTATAAAAGCAGAGACTTGTTATAAAAGCCAATAAATACATTTGCAATGAATACTGTGTTTTGGTACAACGAGAAGAGGTTCTTTGACTCCTTTTCCGAGCACTTCCCAGGGGAATTCAGACGGTGTGACAAGAATATTTTATATACTCATTCTCTCCCTCTCCTTTTTGGATGAAGTTGTTTTCTTAGGGGCAGTGGCAGAGGAATGCAGTCAATGCCACAGCAGGTTCCTCATGACCAGAGCTTCACTGCATCTGCCCTCGTGCAGAGGGGTGCACACAGGCCCGATGCGGGGAGCTCGGGGGGATGTCCGGGCTCCTGTGTCCCCAACAGCCACAACTGGGGCAGCCCTGCCTGGCTGGGACAGCTTGCGAGGGGTCCGCTCATGCGTTGAAGCATTAATCCACCCACACTGTCCTTTGGCTCTGAGCGAGTCTCTTGAGGCCACATTGCGTTGTAGTGCACTATCAGCCACTGGTGGCCAACTCTGGAGTTTTCTGCTGCTTTTTTATTAAACAGCACAGGTAGGACTTGCCTGTCTTTGCAGTTCATTCTATTGGATGTCATCTTTCTGGGGCCCATCGGGACATTGAGATGATGAGTGCAACAACACCAATGTGTTGCCACCAACGGCACATGAGAGCTGGACACTATTCTTGCTATTAGCATGTTACTCATTTTCCAAGCTGAGGTTTCCAATATGATTTTAGACATGAGAGGATGAGAGCCCAGGCAGCTGATTTGACCTAGCCAATACAACACACGACCTACAGGAGGCCCTCCTGGAAGATCTGTAATGTCTAAAATTGTGCTAGAGGCTCACAGTCAGCCAGCTGAATCCTATTTCACTACTGAATCACATTTAGGGCGCATCATGAATGGGCAACACTGCGGCTGGAGTCACGAGGCCATAGCCATCAGTCTGTGGGCACCCATGCAAACCCATTGGAGAACATCTAGCCTTGCCGCACACAAGAAACAAACAGTCAAAATACAGGGGGAGAGTTGGGATGAAATGTCTAGCTTGGTCAATAGACCAGTTCCGGCCAATCTCTACCCAAATTGCACATGGCACAGGCATTTTGAGCTAAGCTGTTATCAAAAAAATGACATTTCCTTAAGTTAGAAGTCTGCAAACACCTAATTACCAGGTAAGGTTGAAATAGATGCATTCAAACCTGATTATTAATTTTTATAGAAATAAATAGTATATGAATACTAGAAAGCATATCATTCAAAGAAAAACGAAAATAATGATGTTCTGTCTTTTTAAGTTCTGGAAAATATCTTCTAAAATGTGAAAAACAAACCTCTCATTAAGCATACGGTGTAATCTTTTCCATATGTTGGGGGACTGGCTGACCTGGGAAGACTCAGTGGGTTCTTACTATACCACAGCTATGTACAACAATCTTTTAGTTACTGCTAAGCAGTAGTGACATTCGGTTCCACTGAAATAGTTACAAACAGCAAGCGTTAAGAGAGTATGTCAAATAAAGTTGTTTTCTCCCCTAATTTATTACCTAAGAATCTAATTCTAATTCCAAAGAATTGAGTAAATGAAGCAAAGCTTTAATCCATCAAAATAAAATCTACATTAGCACGATCTGAGAAGCCAACTCTAAAGAACATCATTCATGTTCTGCAGAACTCAGTCACTAAATATAAATTAATACACTGCAAAGTCTGATCTTGATAATGACACCAACTTTGCCATGACAGGCTAAAGTAGGCAAACAGCATAGCCTTGGTATATGCAGCTTTTATGAAGAGTAATTCTTGTTTTCACTGTATACAGAAAAAAACAGATATATCTTTACCATTTATAAATATTCTTAAATTACAAAATGATTCCTAAATCTTATTTTTATAAATATGTGTTTCTATGTATTTTTCTTCCAATAAATATTCTATAAATTTATTTTTTCTCTAATAAAAAATAATTCCAAATAAAGAATTTATGTATATTTTTTTCTCTTTCCCCTCTATAGCTACAACTTCCCTTTAAATGGTTCAATAGTTCTCCTGCACTTGAATGATGCTCATGGATATATGTCTACAATGTGATCAACTTTAGCCATTTCAAAGCTCTGAGAGTAGTGCAAGCATTAGGGACAGAACAGGACTCACCTTAATGTATTTAATTAAAAATTAAATGTTTAGTCTAATGTAATCATGTAAAGTTCCTTGCTCATCAATAGGGAAAGAAAGATACCTTAAAAAGTGATTCATCCCATGCTGACACATCTGAGATGTGGGCTAAACTGATGGTGCGTGTCCTGCATCAGCGACTATAGACGGAGCCGAGGTGGCTCTCAGATGGCTACCTTTTAAATGGCTAACCTTAGATGGGATCTGTCTTGGCCACAGAGAAATGCTCCACTTCCCATTTCTTTCTCATAACCAAAATCTTCCATCTTCTCAAGTAAATCTCTGTCCACAAGTGCAGTGCTGAGATGGTAGGGTCACTTAGCTACAACACCAGGGCGTTTTTTACTAGGCTGATCAGATATGAATGTGGATCATGTCTACATAGCACCATAGCTATTGGCCAGGTAGGCCAGGTTTTTTTTTATGAATCCAATAGAGTCACAGAGGACTGATCAAACCGAGCATTATTGTTGGCAATAGTTTGTATAAAAAGAGTAAAAAAAATGGTGAGAGAATTGAGTACCTTGCAGTTCCTTTGATCCACCTGCCGAACTCCACAGACTACAAAGATATATCTACACGTATATCTGACTTAACTATCCTACGCACCCTTTATAGTTAATGGAAAGAAATAACCACATCTGAGTTCAATTAATCTCAACCTTAGCTGTACACTTACAGGAGATCAGGTCAATCACGCCCTAAAACTACCTGCTTGCCTGGCTGAAGGCAGCCCAGGCAGCTCAGACCCAGGTGCCCAAACACACGCACGACAAACGCCTGTCCCTCTGCGGGCTGACACTATAAGTCTGTAGGGAAAATACACACAGACTTGGTGAGCAAGTCCACACCATCTATGCTGAATAGCTCATGCTCAGGTTAAAACTCAAGCTGCGTCCACAATGCGTGCTGACAAGCCTACATTCTCGCTTGGATTTATGAAGTTTTGGATATTCAGAGTGGCAGTTCAGGCCTTCACTGCCCTCCGGTCTTCACTCTGCAAGCTGACCCAGTCACTTAGATAGAGCCAAAGTTCATACTCACCTGAGGGGAAAAGATCTCTGCTGTTACGAAGAAGAAAGAAAAAGAACAACAAAGCAAAAAAGCCCTGTTTGGATAATGATTTTGACGGTACTGGTGAATACTTGATTAAATGATCACTTTTCCAGAGTTAACAGAACACTAGGATTTTATTAAAAGAATATTTTGCAAGGAGATTGCCTACTAGTCTTTTGTCTGTAATACTGGAAAACGGAAATGTATGTGCATATGTGTGTGGGTATTTTCTAAAATTACACATGAAATTACAAGTTCCATGCAAAAAAAAATTCAGACCTCTCCCTACTAACGCTAGCGGTAATTTTTAGTTCCCATTTCTTGCATATGCATCTAACTTCAAAGACAGAAAAAAATTCATAGCGTTACAGAATGGGGTTGCTCACAACGGCTGAGCTCAATCAGCCGTTGCCTCATATTCTTACAGCATTAAGAATTACAGCAAAACTGCTCTAGGGTCTCCCCTCCGGCTGACAACTCCCCACCAGGCAGAAATGCCTCTGCAGAGTTCACGGGCCCAACGGGACCCGATTTGTTAGGGACAGGGCAGGCTGCGTGACCTGAATCGAGTGTCAGGGAACTGGGAACACAATAAAAGCGGGGGCTGCACTAGATGATCTCCAGAGGTCCCTCCCCATCTCAATCCTTCTGCCATTCTGTGTGATCTTACTAGTTATCACAGTGCCCCGTCAGATGCCTCTGTTTTAAGAACATTAAAATTAATTAATTAATTAATTAGTGAACTACTTGACATAAATACCCATTTCTGCTCACTGGTAGGAGTTAGCACAAACTCTTTAGGAAGAATTAGCAATGTTCTGAGAGAATGTGAGGTGTGTTGAAGTAGCTTTTTTGCTAGAAACTCCATTAAATGCGTGCGCTATAGAACAAAGAAAAAGGTGGTTCCAACCTGTCATGTCTCAGCGCCCTCATATCAACATACACTGTGGTTGGGTCTGGTCCAGACGTTCCCTGTGAACAACAACATCAACTAATCAATACTTGAAAGCTAGAAGGAGGAAAGCAGGTTTTTTTTTTACCCCCCGCCCCCATTATTGAATGTTCATTTCACTGCTGATTAGGCTAACAAAATGACAATTATATTTAAGCTATTACCAACAACAGCTCAGCTTTACCAGATCAAGAAGAGCACCTGAACACATACCTACCGTGAGGTAGCTGCTACTTTGTGGTTTGTAAAAACATCAAGCGGCCATACTACTTAACCAAACAAATGTCAACACAGGTTTTACTTGCTACAGAAGGCCAAGTATTCAGCACATGGATACATATAAAAATGTTAAACACTTTGCCATATAAAGGAATGCAGAAATTGCTGAGGAGACATAGTTTAATGGCAGAAGCACATGGTCAGGAATGTGAAGCATGATTTACTGAGAATCTTCTATACATGCAACAGAGAATATATATTTGAAGCTAAAGATATTAAAGGTAGCACGCATGACATGGCCAAAGTGGACTGAAGATCTACAGGCAATTACTCTGCTCTTTTTCAATCTTCCGCTATGTAGTTATATCCTTATTTTAACTCACAGTCTTTAGTTACTTGAATAACAGTAAGCTAATCTTGCAGTTTTCTTTCATCCAGATAGAGTCTTCTAAGCCTCTCCACCCACAGCTTTGCTGCAGTTTTGTAACCTGCAAAGTTTGTCCCTTTTCCAACACATAAACTCATCACCATGTGAACATCATCTGAATTTCCAATGCTCTCAGCTAGGGCTCTTTCCTTTGCTGCAGACTTCATTTCACTGATAAGCAAATGCTAGAAAAAAACACAACTGCACTTGGGAACTCACCTAACCCTGGGAACCTACAGCTGCAGGAACTTCTTTATCAGCTTATTCAGCTTTTTACTAAATAAAACATCAGACAACATTAAACCCCTTTGACTTCTATTCTGTTTGGGCTACATTGTATAGTACAACTCTTAAGATTAGAAAAGTCTAGGGTTAAATTTTGTCTTTCTGCAATGCTGGCTGGTAGTTCCACAATTTGTTCAGCACAGAAAATTGTGATAAAGTTCCACAAATACACTATTTTGGTATCTAAAGCAGGGGGGAAGAGTTACTACTACCATTTTATACTTACTGTACAAACACTGAGAGTGACCCACCACCAGAGGAGAAAAAGAGTAAGAGAGCTGCACATGCATGTTAGCCTCTTTAGCTTGTCATACACAATACAAGATACAATATCCTCTCTAACTATTAACGACACAATTTTCAGTCTACTAATAAACTCAGCAGTGTAACAGACTAGTGCTGAGTGGAGAACTTATTTCAAATATGTGCAATGTTAAAAAAAACAAGAAAAAAATTGATTATCTTTAAAAAATAGAACTAAAGCAAAATTGATTTATAAAATAACAGACACAGTCAAGTTTGAAAATCAAAGACAATCACGAAGGTATTTGTTATTTTCAGTGTGAATGAAACAGTTACGAGAGGGCTAATATTTGATGAAACCTGCATCCAGATAAAGCTGCATTAAACTTGTTTGCAATTTCATAGAAGGATCTGAAAATCCCCAAATCTCCAGACTCAATTTCTAGTCTGTCCCACTGTTGGAAGCTGATAGGTGGGTATTGAGGGAACATGAAAATCCCCTACCTGCTCGGCCAGCTTTCCCAGCCTGTGAGGCTACAGCAGCAGAAATAGCAGGGACGAGGGAGAGAAGGAAAGAAGGTAACACAAGACAAAAATAATAATAAAAAATGGGAATGAAGGGTGGGAGAAAAAAAGAGGAGAATGCAAAAAGCAGGGAGTAAAATAAAAAGAAAAACAATGTCAAATACAGAAATCTTACAAATTAACCATTATACCATTAAAGGTTAAAAAAAGTAAAAAATGAGGTGTCAACATTTTAGTAGAGCAACAGAAGAGACAGCTATAGACTGCTAACCTTGGACAAACAGATTTAAAATGGTTTAAGGACGCTACAGACAATGTTGTTAGTGGAAAACATGTGTCTAGTATACTGTTTTTCTTGTGAAAAAGCCAGTAAATATTATGGCCCTGCTATTTTAATGCACATCCATTGAAACAGGGCTTCCAGGTCCACATTTGGTAATAAAACAGGTTTGTAAGCGATGTCCTCTGGAAGCCGTCAGTAAGCTCTCTTTTGGGAAAAAACATTAGTAGACAATGGAGAAAGAAAAAGATACTTACACCTTTTTTTCATACAAATTAACCTGCTCCTAGGGTGAAATAAAATCAAGGTTTCTTGGAAAATCTAATTACTGTAAGACCATAACTAAATGGAGTAACTTCGTAGTTCAATAATTCTTCATTCTTAGTCTATTTGCCACGATAAACAGTGTAATAAGTACACAGAGCAGTAAAATTAAAAGCCAATAAAACCCCATCAGTTCTCCATAATATATGATAATGCAGTGTAGAGACAAAATACAGTGGTGACTAGTACTCTTTTTCACTAAGCTGCTACTGTCATGGGGAATATTTAGCCCAGAGGGGATTTGTATAGGTATGTTTTGGATGTGGGGGAAGATGAAGCATTTAAAAAACAGGATGGGTCTGCTGATTACATGCTGCCTAAACATAGAAATATTTTTAATAATCCAGGCTGAACCATGCAGTGTGACTGCAGCAAAGCATGAGAAATGCTAAAATTCAGCAGTGACCTAATGCACTGCTGGTGAGTATACTACAGGTTTGGAGGGGACTTTGAGAGGATCAGAGCTACATATGGCTTGTAACTAAGAGCTCAAGAAAGAGCAGCTGAAGTCTCAGTATCCTCCTTCTGGGGCCAGCCGCGGCTTAGAGCGCTGCGAAACCAACTGTTTCAAAAGAGGTAGAGTCTGAACTGAGACCTGAGTGACCAGTTCAACTTGCCTGTGCAAACAGACTTTGTGAGACAGAGACATCACAGTGCTGGCAGCAGACAAACCACTACATAACTTTTATTGTATCTAACACTTAGGAAGTATTTTCTTGTATGCTAAATAGCATACAAAGAAATAAAACAAGGCAAAGACCATTTTCTGGCCGAAAACTGTTTCAATATAGGTCAAACCTATTGGACCAATCTCTTCCCTGCACAAGGGCTGCCAGTGGGGAATCATTGCTGGCCCATGCAAACTTTGCAACATGCCAGGCATACTCTGTCTGGGAGCACACTGCAGGTCAAAACCTCGCCAAGGACCACCCTAGCAAGTCAGAATAACGGATGATCACTTGCCAGCACTCAGCTCATACCTAATTTCCACTGAAGCCAAAGGTCTACCTGCAAGCTCTTCCCTAATCCCCTCCTCAAAGTTAAAAGCTAGGCAACCAGAAGTTCCAAAAATTTATTCTTTTTCCTTCTATCTAAGGTTGTAGCCTTAATGTTCACATTTCTGAGTCTATTGATAGATGTCCAAAAATGGACTTTTTGATGGACACCTAACAATCTTACATACATAAGCACAACAGCTGAAGTTGTGAGAACTTCATAGCATGACTCATAATAAAGGCAATAAATACGGAATCTGAAGGAACTCACCCAGAGCTGTGCTACATGGGTAAATGTGAATCATACTCTAGAAATCTGACAAAATGCACAGTCTCCTGTTGCACTCTTCTCAGAGCAACCCCTGATGGCAATTCACCTTATTACTTTGGATATGGAAGATCCTCAAAATGTGTGACGTATCACTAAGTAAAAAGAAGCATTAGCTTTACCCCTAAATTTACTAATGAAGTTCCCTTTTCTAGACAGTAGGATGGGATTCATCTCTCATAACTGCAGACATTGAAGAAGCAGGAGTATAGTATAAGGCAGGAAGTATCTCCAGATGGTGATCAACCCCTCCCAACATGGGCACCTGAGACAGAGCGAATGACGCTCTCTACTGTAATACTTCGATATTACTCCCTTCCACTGACTGTAGATGTATACTGGATAATTTGCTTATGTCACTTTTAAGTGACTTAAGGTCACTGAGGTTAAGTGAAGCAAGATGAATCCCACTCTCCTGCCTCAGCTTAGGCAGATTTGCTAGTACATTTTCAGGGTAAATAAGGAAAATGAACAATTCATACAAGTTTTCCTCAACCGAAATTAAGTAGCAGGTTGAATAAAAAAGAAAATATTTATTTCAAGTATTTAAATGGAAATTAGCTTAAATCCTAGAGAACCATCTGTGCCTCTGTAAGAAAAAGGCTACTTTGCATGCCTATTTTTCTCTCTCTCTTGAGAATGCTGAGATGCTAGTTAATGAGAAGTAAAATATGCTGGATGCAATCATTTCATCTCAGAAATCCCTGAACAATTATCTGTGACTATACAGTTGTAAGAGGTCAGACAGTAATGGTATTTAAGCGCCTAAAGATGAAGACAACTATTTATTTTCAGAAGCATACTTCTAAAAATCTAGCCAAAGTGATTGCATCAGAAGAAATATAGTAAATTTGCTCTACATATGAGAGGAAATGAATACAAATGATAATGCATTAGTCTGTGATCCTAATCCTGAAATTATGATTCATTTGGTAGGCTAAAGCTCTTCTGTACCAAAGGGATTATCATAATGATTTCCTTTTCAAAATAAACTTTAATAAAAGGTCAAATTCTGCTACAAATTTTTTACACACACACACACACATACTTACATCCATGCACACACACACACACATCCACGCATGCGCACACACTCACGCATCTTTTATTTGGAAGGGAAGAAAATAGAAAAAGCTTTTTGGAAAAATCAGTATACTCTCCCTATGAAGTCCTTAAATTATAATTATCCAAAAAATTGGAATAGAAGTGAAGATGATATTGAAGATCATATCCAAGCTGAGCTCCTGAAGCAAGGTACTTTAGAAAGCTAATTAATAGATACAAGTTTTAGAATGAATATAGAGTAAACTGGACTACAGCTATTCCAATGGTAGATATCATTGTGGGAACCATATGCTGATCTCTTGGGCTAGGTCACTTCAAAGAACAAATGCAAAGGTAGATGCTATTGACTCAAACATTTTAGAAGTACTTTTATGCAGTGTTAAAAATCTAGAAATCATGAACCTTTTCTGGAATATATTGGAGACAATGCTGATTTAAAGAACATTGTTGACTAAGGATTAAAATTCATTCTGTTCAACAGCCTAGCCAACAGAAGAAACCACGAGCTATGCTGGAACATTACTAGCCATAAACTCCCAGACTTTCTGGAAAGAGCACTCAGCCTAATTCAGTATCTTCTTTGGCAGTGTCTAGTGCTAGATGTTTAAGGATGCCATCTTGTATCTTTATATCTCTATCAAAATTGCAAGTTTTGCAGTGATACTTGCAGGTAACATCCTGAGTAATATTTCAAACTCCTTTAAAACTACCCTTGGTTTAGATGCTTCAAAACCTATTCCACTTGGAAAGATAATGTTACCAAATCTAGACTGTTCTGAAACTGCCTTTTTTCATTCCAGCCACTCAGTTCTTTAGGTAGTATATTGCTGTTAGTATATTGCTGTTAGTCTGTCCTATGGATTGAGATGTAAAAACTTAGTATAATTAAATGAAGCCTGACACTACGCTAAATTATCCACCAGGTTGTAAATTACCTCACTCAGGGTCTTCACTTTGTGCTTTTCTTAAATTCATAGCCAATGCCATTATAATATTCCTTTGTGTGATCCAATTTCAGAGTTTGTTTCAAGAACTTTTCCAAGAAATTTGTGCCAACAACCATCTAAGAAGCAAACTTCAGACAAGGAGCTAACATAATCATCAGGTAGATAGCTTCATTCAACCACACAAACAAAACCAGCCAAACTCCAAACCAATTGGAACTTCCTATTTCTCTAAGTATATTTGGCTTTTCTACATGTTACTTCTGGAGGGGCTCATTTGAACTCCTGGGCATACCTGCCTTTTGGCTGTTTATTGCCATTCCCTGATTTTATGCTTGTCCTGAATAAATGATTTAGCATAACAGTGAAGCAGTCACTACTTATAAACACTCTGCAGACCACTGCGAGCCAGAAAGGAGATTTTCATTACTAGCAAGCAAACTTCCCCAGTCAAGAGAGATGTTGCCCTTATTCCCTACAGAATCCTTCTTGTTTGGTTCCAACATGTCCCAGCACACAGAGGTGTTTCAAAATATTCTTCAAAAAAATCTGATTTCTGTCAATCACAGAAATATGGTGGAGATGCTGTTGAGTTCACAGAAGTTTCTCTAAAGAGACAATTTTTTCCCAAGACTATTTATTAAAATTTAATAGACTAAAGACACATTTGCTCTGGAGGATTCAAGTTCTGCTTTTGAGATTACAAGAGATTTTCTTAAACTTTTATTCCTGAAGAATATTTATGGCTGTAATTACAAAACATCAAACTAAAGAACTCAACCTTTGAGACACAGAATGACTTTTAACCCTGTTCAAGCTTTGCCTTGTCATATGTTTCATAATAATAAATAAAGTAACCAGCTAAATTAGCCCTGGCCTGAAGAGATACTGCGTTGATAGTTAGAGGGAAGGTAAGAAGAAAAAGTGATGTTGCACGGCTCCTGTATTCATCTTCTGATAACATTTTCTGATTCTAATTCATGTTTCTGCTGAACATCAAGGTCACTTTTGGTCAAGGTCTGCTGAAAGCCATGATTCTTCAGTGGTGTTCAACAGGGTAAGAGGCTAAGGCAAGCATAATATATCAGTCTGTGCTAAAATAATCACCTGCACTTGTCACATTTTTGGATGGCCCCTCTCCTGAAATAAAAAATCCTTACATAAATGACAAACAGGAAAAAAAACAGCAAGCGCCTTATTTGTAGTTTCACCGAGAAGGGCTATTTCTGGCTCCCATACTTAAACAATTATGTATGTTTACGCATTAAAAATTCCTCAATGTAGATGAGGGGCAGCTGCCAGAATTGAAGTGCTGGACATGCCATACAGAACGCATGCAAGTTATACTGGGGAAACAGTGACTTTGAGGAGGTGAGAGAATTGACAGATGATCAAATGGCTATGTAACTTCTCAGCCAATGCAGAGAGCAATATGCTGTGATGACTCTTGCATGTATAAAAAATTAGTAAGTTGGAAATTATATTATATTTGAGTATGACATCTGTTGGATTATGATGGGAATAATACGTATAGTTCTGATATCAGATCTGAAGGGACAAAAAGGGGTCAGGAAAGAGTCATAAAAATGAGATATAGACCAGGAAAGCATATCTTAAGATTCTTCATCTATTTAACAAAGACTAAGATATGACTTAGAGTCATGACAGAAATGAGATTTTTACTGTAGATTAGAAAAGTGTAATAAAATAAAAAGTGGCTGAATCTATAGCTAGACAAATTTAAACTAGAAATAAGGCAAAATTCATTAAAAATAGAACACCTTATAAAAAAGCAAGTCAATTTTCATCATTGCAGTCCTGAAAGATTAAATGATATACTGTAGTTCAGCCTAAATCTACTTGCATAGTGTACTTGTCATTGAGTAAAAATCTAGAGCTCTTCAGAAATTCAGACTATATAGCCACAGTGCTCCATCTGTTCGTAAAATCGATGATTTAACAAAGATTTTTGAAGAATTCAGGTTAAATCCCAGATTATTCCTGGGCACTTTCTTCTGATTAGTGGGTCAAAAGAGAACAAATGAAGTAGATGTTGCAACATAATTTTTCATTGTGTGAGTTATAAACTGTACACACAAAACATCTATCTGGTTAATTAAATAAGGATCAGAACTAATCTATATACAGAAAGAATCCATTTTCTAAAGTAAGCACTTGGAAACGGAACTCTACAAGACTAAATACTAACTGTTTTTGGAGCACATAATATGTTTCTGTCACTACCATACACTTTTCTCGATTACTGTATTCACAGGCAGAATAAATGCTATGAATGCCACATGTGAGATGAACAATGTTCACTGACAAAAAAATAGCAATTTACTATCTCTATATGTAAGAAGAACATTAAGTACTACATGCATTTTCTTATTATGGCTAAAACCAAGCAGCCAAATGAAATACAATGAATGCTTCTCACTGAGAACCTTTTCCTTAAAAAACCCTGCTCATTCAAGCTTAAGGTGTGAAAAATCTTACCTGCAAACATATAGCCAGGTTAACTCTACAGCCGAGCGACGTGCTGACAGCCCGTGGATGGAGACCAAGGTCTTTAAATAATTTTGAAAATGACTGAGTGAGAGCTATTCGGGGTCGTTCTTCAGCCACCACTACACATGTCCGTACACGTGAAAGGTCCAGTCCTCTTGCCTAAAAAGAAGTTAAAATGTAACAAATGCTGCCAATGGGTAGATTTAAAGAAAAAAGGAATAGTGGAACTTAGGTCTAGGAATTACAACTCAAAGAGGAGTAGGGGCTAAGCTGCCAGTGTAATTTCAACCTTTTCTGAAAGCCAGATGGCCAGGTGGTAGTCTAATATCTGAGAAGAGCAGATATTGGCATTTCAACTCTAGCATTTAGGATGAAATGGGTATGCTAATTCTGAAGAAATGCCTTTTCCCCAAAATAATTCAGAACTCTGATGAATAATAGTGAACAGGAAGCATTAACTAGCCTTGGAAAAACTGATTAGAAAATTATTAAGTGAGGGTGGTAAGGGCTGGAGACATCATAAATGTCATCAGCCCGAGCTCAAATTTATCTCAGTAGCATACTGGAAATTCTAGATGACTTCAGAAATGCAATTTGCTTCCTGGCTTTTAATTCTGGTAAAATAAAATAGATACACACACACACAAACAGTGAGGACAATCCAGTTAAAGAAATACAGTACCTCTGAGTATCTGATGATTTAACTATAGGGACCAAAACTGAACTAGTGCCTCATACAATCAGGAAATTCATAAAACTCAGTATACAATATACTAATCCTCGGACATCTTGGACTTTTAAACCTCCATTTCCCAACATTTGCCTACCAACACAGACTCCAACACAGATAACAAAGCTTAGGTAAATAAAAGTCTTTCCTTGATGTTTAAAAGCCTTGTGATTTTAAAGAGAACAAGTGATATTAATATACAGGCTTTGGCAAGGCGTAGTGTCGGCTCTGTGGAAGCTGCCCTTGCTGCTGCTGGTTTTCTCCTCGCTGCATGGATTTAGCACAGTTGTTCCAGGAGGAGAAGATGCTCGGACACTAGGCAAACGGCACATTACACACAACAGCAGAACTACTCACCTTCAGCGACTCTGTTTGCGAACCGAGTCCCTTAGTACAAAGCTCCATGACTGAATAGGAACAAAAAGTGTCTCTCACTTTGTACTGACTCACAGCCAGGAGCCACAGAGCAGGATTGCTCTCCAGTTCTGAGGGAGGAATCAAAATAGACTGGTGTCCTGAATAAACGCTGTAAAGATATAAGACTTGTTAACACATGCTAAATGCATCTGTAGATGTTTACAGGCAACGGGATGCTAGAATTTAAAGTTTATCAAAGCACTGGAGGAACCATGGTAAAGTCTTACAAGTGCTCTACAGCTGCAACAGTTTAACATTAAGGGGAAAATTCGGCTTTCTGTTATACTGTCAGAATCTATGAGGAATCAATAGGAATGTAAGCAGACGTTCCTAAAATACTAATTTACTCAAATACGTCAGTGGGCTTTGCTGTTAGAACTGTGCCGAAGATTACAAAATAGCTAGATTATTAATTCCGCTAATAAATGTTATCACAATATCAACAAAAATTATGTGTTGCTGACAAATAATTAAGATTGAGCAATTACCATTTTAAGATACCTTGATTAAAAGAATACTTGATTACTTAACATGGAAATAACTCTCTCCTGCTGAGGTGAGCAGGAAGTTTGCAATCATTTTCAAGGAAGTAAATCTGGCCCCAATTTAACAATAAATGTGGCTTTATATTTTTTCTGTGAAAGTTTTATGAACTTTTCAAAACCATATATACAATGTCTCTTGTTTATTAGATACCAAGGGAACACAAGTACTGAGAGAAGACAGTTATTAAGGTCCCTGAAGGAAACAATTATGTCAAAACTAATTGCTATGGTACCAGTGATTCTCCCAAAGGGAATAAAAATATTCCCAAATTGATGTTTTTATACCTATGGGCCCTATACTGATCAGTCATATCCGACAGGCAGATTTACCACCACTTTTACAGTTCCCCTCACATTTGAATCACTGATTTGTAGATATTTCAAATCAGAACAGTCATAACATAAAACCCTCAAATCACCGAAGTTCTGAAAAAGGACCATAAAGCCCCAGAGATTTATGACGCACATGAGAGAAATCCATTTGTGACTTGAAAAATTAAAATGCCAGCCTGGTAAAATAGAGCTGACACTTTCAAATCTGTGTGCCCGAGGTAAGACACCAAATGAAATTTTATTTTCAGGAATATTAGCATCTCCATAACACTTGACATTAGGGAGAAAGGAAGAAACCCACGTCTGCAATTCTTGAAGACGAGCTCTTCATACAGCTCCCACCCTTGGTGAGTGAGTGTGTCCCCCCCCAGCGCCGACTGCAGAGTAGGGTGCTTTTGAAAGTTGCACCATTTGGAACCATGTGTGTGACCTGGATGTCTTTACATGGTAGGATAACGGCATAAGAGCTCTACAAATGCAGCCACAATGACTGTTAACAATCCAAACAGCTTAGGACTCTGCTGGAGTAAAGGTCATAAAATGTCATGAAATAAATATGAACTATAGTTCAAATAATTTCATTTATCATACAGTAAAATCTTATCTTTGACTGCCTGTCCACATTTACTCCACTCTTGATGATTCATGAGCAGTGACTTGCCATGAAGAACTGTGTTCTCAGACACGGTTGAAATAACAGTGATAGCATGGGACAGTCAAATGAAGCATTTTGCTTTTATGTTGCTTTTATGGAACCAGAATAAAGTCCAACTGAACCGCGAGCATGTGCTTCATAAGCGTGTGAAAAGAGATGCTGGCAACATTACCAAAGCCTGGAAGGAGTATGCCCTAAGCTCTACGGAAAGATCAAACCCAGCTAGGGAGTAGTGAAAGATTTTACTATAAATATTGCTCAACTCTTTCTTTCTTAGCCAAATCTATGAAGTTTTTCAGGGAAGGTCAAAAGGGTTTAGTTCTTTCCAAATTTAAGGCCAGGGCTCCACAAACAACCAAGGTGTGTAATTGGGCTGGCAAATAAATAATACTTCTAAATAAATGAGAAGTTGTAACCACTAGGGTAAGAAACTGTGATAGCCTCCAACCTGTATAAATAGGGTATAGAGATTCAGCATCATACCTGTTCCCCCTCCTTAAACCCTTCTAAGTGCTGCAACCACTATCGGGGGAAAAAATCTGCACATTAAGGAACAGGCTGCCAGGGGTTCAAACACGGGAGAATTATTAGATTGTTCAGAACCACATTAAGCTCCTGTAAGTGCCTCTTATTTAGCTCAGCAAAATATCCCAGAACAAAAACAAAATCACATTACTTCTGCCCAGAAAACCGCATTCAAAGGACACACTACTGGAAAATAGTCCAAAATGGTGCAATTTGGGAACACAAATTCAAACCAAAGACTAAATCTTTCTTGTTTAGCAACACTAATGAGTGGGGTGAAGTGTCTCCCCTCCTTGATCAGGTTATGTTGGACAAGTAAGAAACATTTTTTGTTCTTGTCTGTATTTTTGTTCTCTCTCAGCCTTCCACCACCAACCATGTAGCATTAAGGCACCTGGATTTGGGTACAAAATGATGACCTCTTCCTGAGACTGAAACAAGCCTTCTCACAAGCAGACTAGACAACATACTCTGACTACAAAAACACTTGAATTAGACAGAAGTAAATTAAGATCTTGCTTGCAGCTTTTCTGAGTTTTATAATCCCTCAGAAATACAGGGAAGCTCAGAACTAAAATTCAGTGCAGCAGAAAATATCTACTAGGATGGGAACTTTCTGTGGGGCAGAATCTCAGACGGGTGCTGTTCCTGTCATAAACCTACAGAAAGATGGTATCACACTTGAGTCAGGATGACCAGCACAGGCCTTGCCTACCTAGTTGTGGTCTAATGAGCCATGTGCATCATCTGATTTGCTAGAACAGTCTGGGGAGCTCAGAGACACACCAGTTCCACAGCTAAGCTGTTTTCTGCAGCACCTGGCCACCACGCTGTCAGTCATAACTTGTATCACCTCTCCAAAACCATCTCAGAAATATTGTGCAGGCTTTGTGAATCAAAAGCGACATGACGAGCAACAAAACATTCCTGGTAGCCACATATCCTTGCAAATTCAGATTTTATCCTTCCACGTTAACCCCAGAGAAGTCGTATGTCACCTATGTTTTGGTGGAGAGAAATGCTCCCTTGTATAGCTAGTTGAAAGCTTTTCAGCTGGGTGGTTTCAAATCACTTTGAGATATTAGAACATGTTTGCCTAACGCGGATACCAGCAATCAAGCAGATGGCCATGCACTTGAGCAGACTGTTGTGGCAGGCTGCTTTGGAGGATCATGGGTAAAGCTAACTGTGGTTCCCAGCATACAGGAACTTTCCCTATCACACATTCCAACACTGCCCCATGTAGGGTAGAGATGCCGGAGACTTTTCTTTGTTAATCCTGAAACAGTGGCATGGAACAAATAGACTGTTTCACCTCACCTTCTTGGAACAAGACAGCCATCAAAAGACAATTAATCCATTATCCTTTTTTCTCCTGATACTAGAAGCAACAAAATTGTAGTGAATGTTGTGGCTTTGGGGAGCACAGATGGGACACTAAGAAAAGGTCTTCCCTGTGGGAGTAGTAGTCCCAAGCACCGACTGTCAGGAAAGAATTCTGCAGGTTAAGAGTCAATTGTAGGGATTTAAATATAAATTGTGGAAGCTAAAATTACCATTCTGAAATTGAAATGGCATCTAAGGTGTTGGAATCTGTACAAAATTCAAACTTTAATTACTTAAATATTGGGAATAAACTGAGGCAGAACCTTTCTTCCCTGTTGCAGAAATCTGTTACCACCAAAAGCAACTGTATCTTTTGATGCAACAGTCTCATAACAAAAGACTTACAATAGTTGTGGAGAATAGCTGATGGACCTGCACACCTGTTTATCAGTCTCCATCATCTCTACAAAATGCAAATGAACAAGCAAAAAAAGGTGTAGATGAAAAAGATGGATTATAGAGCATCACAGCACCATTTTGTCAAAATGATTGTTTGGATGCAGGTGAAATGAAGCGGTAGTTGAGGTGGGAGATCAACCTTTAGAAATGGTCTCTTTCTTTAAGGGACTGCAAAGCAATTTGATGAAAAAAGTATTCAGAACCAATCCTTGCTTTGAATAGTCCCGAGCACTTCACTGGGTGGACAAAGCCTTCTAATCTTGCAGTACATGAGAAGCCTTGTCTGTCTTCACTGGGACAGGGCTGCACACAGACAGGAATATTCCAGTTTAATGTAGTAGGGTGAATTTGGAGTCATGGTGCCATCTCTAGTTCCACTGACTGGCATGCTGCTTTGGCAGCATACAGATGCCTGGAAGTATATCTTAGCAACTAACTGATCCAGTGAATCAAAGATTTACCCCATGATGTGTTGAGAAAGATTAACAATAAAGGCTGAGCCTTTGTTACAGTTCCAGAAATTTCAGCAGGCTAATAAATGTGGACCAATGGAAACTTCAATTTGGAATTTTATTTCGGCAGCCTAATAATTTGCTGTTGCCTTTACTCCTTGGTGTCATTCTCAGTTGATACCAGCTGCTTTTCCAGCTAAGTGCAGGAGGCAGGTAGCTACTGCTGAGCCTTCTCAGTGCTATGCATTTCCTCTCTGCATTTCTAGACGTGGTGTTGGGCATTTAGTGAAGAGCACCTGGTATTTGTATTTAGCATCTGGTGGCATTTGGTAGGGCCCAAAACAATTGAATTGCCATGCACATAAAAAGTAGACCTATTTAAAGCCTGTGAAGAGCCTCAGTATCCTGAGGGAATCAACATGTGTCAGCAAAAGCCTTCATATTAATCTGAATCAGAGCCTGCAGGAAGGGACAGTACAGGTTACAGAGAAGGTGTTTGGGCATATGTCTAATCTAGGCTTCCTCAGGCTTGGGCTGAAACAAAATCTGCAGCTGGAGACCCAGTACATTCACAGAAGAGGGGCTTTTGGAGAGCAAGCAAAGGACCTCATGCCATCTGGAGAGTTCAGAGATAAAAAACAGCATTCCCAATCCGCCATACAGTCCACTGAAGGCAGAGCACTACTGCAGATGGTCAGTAGACAAGCAGTCAGCACTGGTAGGGTGGTGATATCTCAAAAAGAAGTTTAGCCTACAAACAGCGGAAGTGATCACTATGTAGGGCACAAAGATTTTCCTAGAAAGGAACTTACTTACCCATAAATCTTGATGGATTTCTGGTGCTCAGAATAGATCCAGTTTTACATAAAAGTACTGGGAACCAGTGAAAGTGGAGCCATAACCAAGCTCTCTCTTTTAACTCATGCTCTGGTATTGGTACAAACATTAGTCTTTGGAGAAACACTGAAATACTAGTATTTTGTTCCTTTAGCTCCTGTACTGCCTGTTGGGGCCATGCTGTCTGCCCAGAATGAGAACCATGTGGTGACTTAAACTTCTTGTTACTGGCATTTCTTCAAAAGGCTTTCACCTCCACCTTGCAGACAAGAGTTTCAGCAAACTCTGAGCTGTGAAATGGAAGCCTTTTCTAACCCTGGTTGTGACTGGACACTTCTGAACAGACGTGCAACTTGTCATAGGGAAGCAGAGAGAGCAGTCTCTCTATGTCTGAAGCAGATCATGTAAAATGATCTAACAAAACCCTAAACTTTTTAACAACCTCTTAGAGAAAGTCTTACATACGCAGCATACAAAAGAACGTGTCAAATTCTAGCCAGAAAACCCGTCTCTCAGGAGAGGCAGTATGTAAGTGATTGATGAATATGAATATGCACAACATCTTGTGTACCAGGAAGGAAATCTGATCAGAGGAAAAATAAACAAATCAGCAAAACCTAAAATCCACCCCAAATTAGTGATTGTCATTAGCAGACAATGAGCTAGACTGTCTAGCTAATACAAACATAACTAGAACTTAGTAATGACTTAAAAATGGAGGCTTTTGATTGTGAACTGTGATTAGGTCCATGTGGCAGCTACTGGCAGAGGGAGAGGCAGGTGGCCCCTCAAAGACCCAAGGATGGGAGGAGCAAGGTTACTCCATATGTGTGTGCACGCCTGCATGTTGCTAACTGCCGAATCCTGCTCTGGAGCACAAACATATTATCCAGTAGCACCAAGAGTGGAAATCTTATAGACAGTCACTTGAAAGAATTTGTGGTGCTCAGGATCATTCCAGCATGAGGTCCTTTCATATAAGTACTCGAAAGCTTGCTGCAAACAAGTTTTAAAATTTTGACCACTGTTTTCATTTTGTATTGAGGAAAAAATGTGACAGCACCAGCTTGCCCTGAACTAAAGAAGTTTTCCATGGGCCTTTCTTGACTTCCTAAGACCATTCTGTGCTCCTTGCTTAACTTCCCTAAAATAGCATCTGCATGGAAAATCCAGCTAGTCTGCATTTAGAACTCATAACCTGGGGTTAATTGGATGATACAGTGCCATTAGTGTGTCATTTCTGCTGAGACTGGCATTAGAGACATCCTAAGGTAGGAAGAGGCTAATCGAATCTGGCTCAGCTCATTAGGCACAGTTCAGTTTGTATTTATAGGCCACTGTTCAGATTCAGGCCTGCCTTAGCACTATCTTTGGTGTCCCCATTTATTCATCCATGTTAGGGCCTTCAGTTAGGCATACAGAGTCAGCGCAGTTAATACACTGCAGAATTCACGTATCAAGGTGATTCAGGATTTCACGTGCCCTTGAACCTTTCAGACTTGAGGCAGGCTTACAGTCTTACTGCAATAAGGAAAAAATTCGAAATGACCTCTTCTGCAAATTGCCCCTGGCTAAAGACTCCATCTGGAGCTGGCACCCCGAAGTGTGCTGCAGCCCCACCTCCATATTTTTCCTGCTCCAATAACGCACTTTGCAAAAGACACAAGAGAGATGGCTGTGTTCACATCCTTCATTTTCCATCTCAGAATCATTCTTTTTTGAGCTGGAAATTTGGCATTCTTTATGCAGTCCAGCCTTTAATTTGCTGTGAATGGGCTAGAAATTGGGTAAATGTTCATGCCTGACAGACAGCTTCAAGCTACACTAGAAAACTTAACAGTAATTAAATGATTTATAGCACACTACGGAACAGCAATTCTCACACTGATGCTGTAATTCCTTGCTTACTTCTTCCCCATTTCCATCTGTTTGCTTCACACGAAACCCTACAGCCTCTCACTGCAGAAGCCACCCAGCAGCACTGCACGAGCTTGGCACTGCAAAGTAGAAGGTGCAGGAACCGGAAAGAAGAAAGCTGCTCTCACTGCACCTTACCTGGAAAGCTTTCCTAGCATAATTTGATAGGAATCACCGTATTTACTGATGTGGCCATGCAAACTGGAAAATCCAGTTCCTCCAGTCCACTTTGAGTTTTACAGGCTTGTACTATTACAATCTTTGTTTCTAAGAATTACTAGTATATTGAGTAGCTTCTTTAAAATACTTAATGTACTCAATTTTAATTTCAGCACAGAGAATTCTATCCCCCAGCAGTAAAAGGTGAATTACAATACGGACTACCTTACCTAGGCTAAAGTAGAGGGAAAATTCTTTTTGTATTTGCTTGCTCAGCAGCTATCAATTAAATAAATCCTCACTAATATAAGTGTAGGATGCTCTATTCTACCTCACAGGGATGAGCATTAAGACAGGGAGAGACAATTTAATTTCAGGAATCAAACAACGAGATTTAGTACTGATTCTTCTACATTGGAGAATGTTTGCAATTTTTTTTTCTTTTAAAAAACAGAACACATTTTAAAATGCAATGCAAATTAGAATACAATGATCACCTTCTCAGAATGCAAAAATGACAAAAGAGAGAAATAACATGTCCTTTTATTGAGTCATTAGTAAAAAAAAAAATGTTAAAAATTCGGAAGTTTTGGATTCATGACCCCACGTTGGGCTGCTGCCTCTGCCACCACACCCAGGATGTGCTGTTCTATGACAAATGTTCCAAGGAAACCCTGCTGGAGCATGCAGCCAGTTCAGAGGAAACTCATCCCTTTTTTTCTTTTTTCTTTTTTTTTTTTTAACATGTATTGCTCTGCTTTGCAAGGTTTCTTTTCTTTATTATTTTATACCCTCTAGGACATAAAATAATAAATTCAAAAAAAAAACAAACTTTGCAAAACTATGCAATCTGTTCCAGACTTACCAAGGGGCTGGCTCCATGCTCCAGCAGGCTTCCCTAAGCAGCTTTGAGCTCACAGAATGCTGCATTCTGGGGCATCACAGTGGAGCAGGCCAGCGCAATGTTTAAGCACCTACAACAGGGATAAAAGGTTAGTTTTTTTTTCCTTGTTCAGTCTAGGCCTCCTTTAATCTAGTTAATAAAGGACATCATTGTAGAAAAAGAACTTTTTGTAAGACTTCCTCATTTGTCATTTTAACAGCACACTGTGCAAGAGATTGCTTCCTTTTCCTTCTGTATTCCTAAAGTGAAGAATTCCTATTTAACCCTCAAAATCCAATAGCTGATCAGTAATTTAAGATCTAGCTTTATTTCCATAAGTCATTAATTTAGCATTGATTTAGGTAGTGGGAGTGATGACACGAAATTGTAACTTGACAGTAAATCCCTCTGAGGTAGAACCTGGGCTGTAAAATGTTGAGAAGTATTTTGGTATTCTAAACTACAAAGAGTAAAATGCAAAGCTACAAAGTTTTAAATTACAAAGAGCAAGCGTCTAGTAACTTCACAATGTGTTTTATGCTATTAAAGAACATATCAAATAACATTCACTCTAACGTAGCAATGAAATGGAAACTAAGTTTGTAAGTGGAATTAATGAACCTACATCTGATGTCAGCTTCCTTTAAATGACAGTCGCTATTCAAGTAGGCTGCAATTTCTCTGGTTTTACTGGAACAGAAAACCAGTGGCAAAACAGAGATTGACACGATGGCTCACAAGATTACAGTGTGCCTGTCCTGATCTCAGTTCTTTCAACTCTTTTTTTTTTCTTTCTCTTCTTTGAAAATGATATCAAATTTTCTATTCCTTCTATGAGTTCCAGAGGAGCAGAGACCTTAATTGCTTGCTTTCTCCCAAGGTTTGCTACATTATTCCAGTCACACATGATCTTTTCTTGTAAAAGGATGACCACCAGCAGCACTGAGAAGGACCTAAGGACAACACTTCCTTACTTATTGTAAATATGGTTCCAGAACAAACACAAGTTTCGGTATTCAGGAGAATTGTGGGTACCACAAAATTCTTGGTTTCTGGGCAAGTCAACATTTTATCTGCATTCTACTGACCCATAATGATGTTGCATCCAAGCTATCACTTGGATGCTCCAGGTCCCTCATTTTCCCATACAGAAATAAGCTCCTCAGCTGAACTCTCCCATCCTGCTTTAATAGTCTTCTCCTGGGGTTCAGTTGCCAAATGCACCATGATAGATTTAACTTAGTCAATGAATCTTGCAACACAGCAGAACTAAGACCTAACAGTGCCAAAACTAGGACATATTGCAACACGTTCTACTACAGGAGAAATATTCAGCTGACCTAAAAGTATCACTATTTTAAAAGCTTAACTAAAATAGAGACCCTTGAAATTTGTGAAGCATCTTCTGAGTTTTCTGTAGACCTGATATTTTTATTTTGTGTAAGACATTGAAATATTGCAATTTTTCAAAACACAGTAGTCTCTAATCACTGTGTAAAATTGGAAATAGTATTAGTTTAAATCAATAAATATTGATCAAGAACAAATATGGTAATACTGCTAATTTCTGTGCCATTTTACATTTAATAACATATGTTTTAAACAGTAAGGGCAATAAAAAAGGCCAAAAGGCTTTTAAGTAAATAATACTTCCTGAGAATACATTGTTAAAGTTGTTGTTAAATAAAGCTTTCATTGGGGAATTAGTAAAGTGATAAAAAGTTTATCCAGAGTTATATAATTTTTATAGCCCTGGGTTATCTTAATTTCAGCAACTAACTAATAATTAGCATACTGCTAATACCAAAGAGCTTTCAATGGAGTAAGCAAAACTTTTGGATTATTGGAACTCTAATATGTCTTAGTAAAATATGCTTGCTTACTTTTCCCATAGCTCTTCCCCTTTGCATCAACTTAGCAACATTAAAAAAAAAAAAAAAAAAAGTATCAATGAATCTGCTTTCAGTGCTGAACTGTCACTTCCCTGGCGTTACAGAGACTGACAGAACTGCTGTATTTCTAAGCCTCCTACTAATAAAAAATGGCTGAGATACACATTTCACTGTATTTTTTTCTGGTAGCTTTGCTACTGCCATTCAAGTATCTTTCTGTAACAAAACACAATTTCATGTCTCTCCAAAAATCATATCCACATGTCCCACTAGTAAGAAGTCCCCAATGCCCACACGTGGTTTCAGATTAGAGCACGAACAAGAAGAAAGCACCTTCTTAAGGTGCTTAAGGCTCCAGGCTATCGCCTCCGTCCGAGGAGAGGCGGCAGCGCCGGCGAGGAGGCAGCCGAGCAGCGGCAGGTCAGCGCCCGGCCCCGCGACGCGCGGCGCTCGGCCGTGCCCGCTCGGACAGAGCGCATCCCCGTGCAGCTTCGGGCCGTTCCAGGGCCTGTGTTAGTCCCAGAGGCATCCCCCGCTCTTCCCACCTTTTCATCGCTCACGTCATCCTGGTTTTGCTTTACACCACACCGTATTTTAAAAAAGTTGAGGAGAAACCTCACCTGCAGAGGCACCAGAGGACAAACCCGAGTCCGCAGTAAGGGTCCAAACAGATAGCAACTTCTCGGGAGGGATAAAGCTCACACTGCAGCTTAATAGAACGACAAAAGGCACTAGTGGCTGCGTGAGACATCTGAAAGACAACGGCAAAGTAATTAAAATGATCGACGAGGCTGCTTGGACGGCTCGTTCCCAAACTGCGCCAGGTTCTTAATCAGTTACTGGATAAAGAAAACAAATAAATATTGGCTCTGTGCCGTGTGTAAGCACGCGTGTAATTTATACCTAGGAAAACATGGTTTTCCTTCAAGAGGTCATTCAAATAAGCATGAAAGGAAAGGGCGTGAATGTTTGAAGTGAGTTAGGCAGAGCTTTGCGAGTGGTTCGCACGTGTGCTCCAAGCTGCACGCAAAGCTAACGACAGCGAGCTGAACTCGCGGGAAGAACAAAGGAACGAGGAATCGGACGTAACGTGAGGAGTTTTGTTATCATCAGTGACGTACTTCCAACGTCTTTATGCCAGCCAGCTCCTAACTGGGACACAGGTTTTTAAAATCTTGATATAGAAACTCTCAGAGACAAAATCAGCAGAAAGAAGAAACAAACAAACAAAAAGATCAAACAGAAAATCTTCAGATTTTTTTCTAGTTGCTTTAACTTTTGCTGCTGACAGCATCTGAACTCAGCTGTGAGCATGTTTCCCACAGACCCAGCTGGCTTAGAAGTTCTGACTAGAGCGGGAACAGAATTACCCCTTCTAATCTTTGTCCCTTCTGCTGATAACAAGAAGGACGTTTGTGTTAGAAAAACAGCTTGGGCAAGATTTAGCTCACCTGCCCTCTGATCTCTGCCACTTCCTGAGCGAGTTGCCTTACATGCCGTTATAGTCAGTGAAGGGAAATGGGCACCTGGAAGGTGCAGTTTATCCAATCCTAAGGTAAAGCAGCAGATTAAAACTCCCAAAGTGACTTTTCCTATACTGAATCTGAGCGCCATAATTGACTCTGGACACGTTCCAAGTGCTGTCCAAAGATCAGCCCAAACCAGGTGTCTACACGGTGAAAATCTGCAGTTTGAAGTGATTAATTCCACCCTCACTGAAACAAGACCAGCCACCTTTTCACACAAGATGAAACTGAACTCTTCAGGACAAAAGCCAGTGTTAACCCTGTGAGTTTTTACACCATATAGGGTCCAAGTCAGTGAAAAGTTGAGAGTAAACATAAGAAGGTGAAGTTTACTATTTCCAATACAGCAACAAAATATTTATCAACTTTTTAGAATCCACAGAAGTATGTTTATCCATTTTTTAATTTATCACCATTCCATTATCATATGCCTTAAGGTTTCCAATAATCCTTTTATAATTAATTAATCACTAGTGATGATCTAGCAGATGCTCCATATTTGCATAAACCTGCTGAGTCAGTGACCTAAAAGCTCTGTGACCCAGATACCTGAAGATAATTAAGAGCTCCACAAGAGATTTATCTGGATTTAACTTTAACAATCATTAAGCAAATGTTCCTTACCTTGCCCTGGCTTTGACTATCTTTGAAGCTTCCAAATACTGATTTGGCATATTTTGTAGTCATTTCTGCAAGTCTGAGAAGGTAGGATTCTGATTTGACTAAATATGGATAACTGCATCTAAAACAGTAATTTCAGGCTTGCTTCAGAGGCGATGAAGGCATATACGACACCCATCCTGTCCCAAAGCAGATGTTTCAAATAGGTCAGGTGAATCATACCCTAAAAGACTCTGTTTCTCTCTGTTGATTATGGAGGAGCCTAGTGACCAATCCACGTTTGTAGACTTTGCAAAGATCTAAAGTTGGGTGAAATGAATCTTCCAGGAGCGTCTGATGTGTAACCATCAGCCAGCTCAGCCACTTAAACATCAGTCAATCCTGGGCAGGTCACTTCCACCACTCTTGTGCTTCAGATTCTCCACCTGAAAACTTGGGATGGTGATGCTTTCTTTGTTTGCAAAGTATGCTGACTGCTTCTGAAATTAGATGGGTAGTGCCAGAGAGTATGAAGATTTTAGTACAAGCTACGAGTGTGATACTTCAGCAAAAACTGCTCAAGTAATTGCAATTCTTGGACATACAGTAGATAGGAGTAAGGCAGTAACACGTAAGAATAAGAAGGTGATTGTACCTCTGCCTGCAGGTTAATGAAAACAAAACTGGAGTAATACATATGCTAGCAGCTAGAAAAAAAACAGCTTCAAAATATTACAGCTGAAGGGTTGGAGAAAACAGCAGAATAGAGATTTAAAGAGCTCAAGATGCCAATGTTTATCATTCAAATCCATAAACGATTTTTTTCCTGTTTTCTCTAGTATTGTACCAGGTGAATATACCAGAAATGTCTGCGGTCCCCTTAACCACACGAAGGAGGGAATATTGAAATCTAATGGCCAGCAGCTGAAGGAACGAAGAATGAGCAAGTAGCCTGACCAGCACTACAACAAGCAGAAAGAAGATGACCGAGTCTCACTTCCTGGAACTCCGGAAAAAATAGACGCTTCTGTTGAAGAATGCTTTAGGCAGACAAGTTATTGGGCTGTATGTAGGGTTATTGGCACTAAACTTACTATTCTGAGAAGGGAGAAAGGGACTAAACTCACTACACACAGTACAATGGTCAGTGTAGAAGAGAATGTTAATTGAATTTAATGTTAATTGAATCAAATAATGACTGCAAGGGAGGAAGCCGTTCATTTTCTATTACCATAATCAATAAAAAAAAATCACAAAAAAAGAGCAATCTGCCAACCAGGAGCAATGGCAAGAATGCCTGCTTTAACACAGAGTGCCTACCTTTACCCCTGCTAGCATTCCAGTTGTGGAGACACTGAAGTCAAGGTAAGCAAGTGTTTCAGGGTTCGAAGGTTTGTAGATCTGTGCAGGCCGCTTCTTTGGCAAATCGTCTAGTGAAAATAAAGAAAGAAAATGCATTTATCTCATGCCAATGACAGCTACATCACTGAATACTTGACAAGTACAATGACAAGAAATGACACAGCAGCCCCCCTTGCCTTAATACCCACCTGTATCTAGTACTGGAGGCCACGTTCTGACATCCACTGCTGCTGCCGCCTCTCGTGACCGCAGCAATTTACATATTAATTGTGTAGTCATTAAGCAGGCAGAGCGACTCACCTAGGAATTTAACAAAGAAATAATAACACAATAGGATACTGATTAATTCTCCTATGAAAATGAGCAAAACCATGATTTATTCTCTGCCAGAACAGGACATAGCTTTCTTAGTCTTGTTTTTTCTGATCAGGAAGTAAAAGGATGCACAAAAAATGAAGCTCACAAAGCAGACAAAGTCGTATAACTTTTACAAATTGAATGGAAACTGCACTTCGAGCAGACTGTTGCAATGAAACGAACAGTACCTTAATATGGAGGATATGACTTTTCCAACACATTACATCGCTTATCAACCTAGGATGTCAATACATTAGACCATGACCAGAACATTTTCTATATGATGGTAATATATCCTGGTTTATAAACACTATTTTAACATAAACCAAAACCTAACTTGACACTTATGTGAGCAATTTTACTATCTTAAGTCAATTTTATATATTAGCCTTGTATTTCCAGCCCCTGTGCATGTGATAAAGCACTGGGAACTCTTCTTTGTCTGTTGGCATAATTAGCTTTAGAACAGTAATTCTGAAAATGACACTAAGAAATGGAATGGCAAATTTACCGCAGCTACCATCTGCCCTGAATTTTAGATGGTATGTGCTGAAGGAATTCTCATTTGAGATTATCTATTAAAAAAAATCATAAATAAAGCAGCAACCATAAAAATATTTGTTACTAATTATGAAAATTACCTCAATACATTTAAGCAAACATTCAGACAAACATAAATATGAACATTTCATCACTGAAGATAGTGCAGAAGAAAAATTGAAAAGGAAGCATATTCTTCCCTTTTCCAAAGTTTGAGAATCTGTGTACAGAAATACTGTTAAGAATATTTTTTTATTTTAAGGAAGTGGAGACATTTCATTACACACTGAATTCTCAAGGTTTAGCAACCTAAGGAAATCAGGAACCATATATGCACTACATTTTACCACTTCAGCAGTATTTTAACTCTATTGACAGTAACCTCAGGAGGGGCAACTTTATAGATCAGCTTTATACAGCAAATGAGGAAATTAGAAGCATGTGAGCACTGACTCAAGTTTTCTGTACTTCTTATACCTCCATGATCTCCCTGTATGGACACTCCAAATATCTCAGGCTAAAAGTGAAGAAAGCTGAAACCAAAGTTCACTGCAGCATCCTTTACTCCAATCTTGCCACTGTTATGATAAGGCAAAATAATTCTTAAGTAGTTAATCTTAATCGATGTAAATCTTGATCTTGGCCACAGCAGAGACACAAAATGAAGGGGATTTCAAGGGTTGCTAGCCCTCAGAGAAATTCTGGTATTTGGAAAACCAGGAGGCTCGGGAAAAAAATACAGGACTTCCAGGCCAGGAGAATAGCAGGTAGTGCGTAAACAGCAGGGAAGGTGGGAAGGAGAAAGACTGGGGCTGAACTACAGGTTAGCAACTGCTCCAGATGGGACAATAATTATGTCCTGTCATCCTGCTTATGTTTTCCATCATATCAAATTATACTTTGGTCTGTGCTAAATTAGTCCCCTTACAAACACAGAATGAAACTCAGTAATGTTCAGTTATATTTTACTACTACCAATTCATCATCAAAATACAATTATATGGGCCAAATTTTGCTCCTGGAAGCAATTCTTACTGACTTCAAAAGGTGGTGTCTTGATATACAGGATGTCAGAGCAGGCTTTGACCCCATCACACCAGAATGTTGAAAGTATTTCATTGGCAATGAAGGAACAGCTTCAATATTTTAATTTCTACAAGGTCATCCTTCTCCAAAATGAAAGAAAATGCTTGGGTGAATCAGAGCTGAGAGGCTTTTAAGTCAAACTGGCATTACTGTGGCTGGTAATTTTCAATATTTTATTTAAAGTCAGCCTACTGAAGAGAATGATTACAAGGCGGCTTAGACCTGTGCAAGGATTTTTCAGACATGAACAAACCAAATCTATTTTGGCTATTAGACCTCAAAGAAAAAAATAAGACATTTTATATCACTTTTATAGTTTTTAAATACTGAAGTTTAAAGTTAGCAAGCAAATATTTAATAACAAGAACCCTGAAGATAACAGGCCAACTTCTGTTACTTCTACTGATACTTTATGGCATCTGATGCTATGAAGAAAGCCATAGATTTTAATTATACCTAGCTCTTACAACTTTAAATTATTAACATTCACTTAAAATGTCAAAATTAACCTTTGCTTAAACTTCTCTTATTTCAGAGACTCAGAATTCTATTTAATAGATTAGAAACTATCTGATATAAGTGATTATCTCTTTGCAATCATATTATTTCCCTCACTAACATCCTCCAGTGCAGTTATTTATGTGTAATAGAGACTAAGCATGATTAGGTACAGTCAAAATACATAATAAGGTATTAAATGGAAACATCTGAATGTCTGAATGAAACAAACCAACCAACCAACATCTTCACAAGAGAACTCTGAAATTGCTTCAAAATGCAAAACAGTTAAATGTACAAAGCTGAGCACAAATCACCATCTGGTCAAGCTAACCCTTCCGTGGTGCTTTTTCTCAGTGGTCAGTGTAGCGCTGCCAGGTGAGGAATCCTACCTGTCTTGGCACCTAGCTCAAAACAAGAAAGCATTTCCAAAATAGTTCCTGAAAGAAGCAGCACAACTGCTGTACAACGTAACAGTGAAAGTTGGAAGGTTTTTGCTGTCAAGTAGTGTTGACTCTGCAATATAGTAAAGTCTTGGGTCTTTGGAACAAATATGAGTCTTTGACCTACAGGACCTATTTAAGCTACAGTTGCTAAAGACTACACTAGTTCGCAGCCCATTAAATCTGCTTGTGCACTTCCAGACCTCTGCTTACCTCCACTATCATCTTTACTGTAGGCAACGTTGTAGCTATGTTCTGGGGATGTGGAGGTCGAACTGTTATTGGCACACAGCCTGCATACAGGCAACCATAAAATGCAGCAATCAGGTCTATTCCTGCATGAAGAACAAAACAAAAATCTTCCCTGAAAATCAGTCCCTTTAATCACATACATCTATGTCAGCATATATATTATTTGGAACCAAATTCAGAAGGTTAAATGAGAGACTAAGCCCTTTAAAAGACTTCTTTTTCAGCCCCTTGCCAGTATTTTTTCAGCTTCACTGATTCCTTTCAATTGTACTGTTCTCCTGAGCATGAAATACCAAAGGCGAAACACACAGATGGAACCACATATCATCACTTAGGAGAACTGTCCACTTGTATGATCCCAAAGTTACTTGTTAAAAAGACAGATTTCTACAGATTACTTATATTCCTAAATTTAAATTTCTATGTGGAAGTTTAAAAGAAGAGTGATCCCCCAGCAAAAGCGAGAGTAGCATTCTGCCAGTTCCTGTGAATCGTATGGGGAACATCTAGATGTTTCACTTAATATTTTCTTTCTCATGTCATTCTTAACCTCAGATACCTGAAATTTTCAATAAAAAATAGAGCCACGATTTCACATCCCCATTTCTAACATAAAATTGTCATTTTACATAAATATTGACTGTAACTGCCAGATTGTGCACAGCATACTTCAGATCCTGTAAGGAAGCTGAAGTGACAACAGCATCAAGATTATATAACTTCTGCTGTTTCATAGTTCCTTGACTCTGTACATAGGCTATCGTAAGATAACATTTTGGGCTGCTTTGTTTTTTTCAGTGGAAAAGGATCTGGAGTACTGGCAGGTTATTGCTCCTTGAATAAAATTATTTCTAGCAAATTAAAAGAAAAGTAGAGTAAATTAGTGCTTAAATTCTTAAATTTGAATGCTTATAAGGAAGATATTCTAAAAGCATAGGTTAATCTTAATCTGAACCCAAAGAAATAATATCCATGCATGTACACATTCATGAAGAGAATTCCTTTAAATATGTTTCACTAAATTCAAAACAATGTACATGAGGCAAATAGATCACATTTTGCCAATTATTACTTGCTCTCTTGGGTTACAGGTAGGTAATACCACCAGTGCAGCACCAGTCTGAAGGTTCTCAGATCACAAACCCTGGGGAGCATCTAGGTACCAAACACAGCAGCTCTTTACCTGGTGGGTAAACCAAAGCCACATGGTCTCCATCTTGTAAATGCCCCCTTTCCATCAACATGACAGCGATCTTCTCAGCTCGTTTATGTAGCTGGACACATGTTAGTGAGTTGGCTATCGTTCCCTGCACAGGGAAGTAAGAGAAATGTCACAGAAGAAGACAATATAGTGTGGTGAACTCTATTTTCCTTCCTCAGCTTATAAGTAACTTCTGGATGAGGTGTTGCTGTTTTATAAAGCCACAATATGTCAAACAACTTAACTAAGGAAACCTTCAGCCTTGTATCAAATTGGAAGAAAAGATGAACCTTACTGAGCATAGGAACATGCTCCATTCCTCTCTCTATGCCTTCCAACCTCAACAGTGTTTTTTTGTCTTAAGCAAAGGATTGACAGCAGTATATTATTAGTATCAAAGCCAGGTAACAGCTCCTGCTTTTCCCCTGCTACACTCACAGCATTCCTGCCACAGCCCAGAAAGTGAGTTTACAGTCTTCTGCAGCAATCTGAAGAAGATGTGGAGAGCAATCCTGCAAATTGCACTTCATTGTCTGTACACTGGAATGAGGCCAAAAAGCACAGCAGAAATACTTCAAAAGACGAGAGTCAAAAGACACAGGAGAAAACAATACATTGTGACAGGGGAAAAAAATCAGCCTGGAACTTAAGCTGGGCACATGCATATAGATGCCACAGAATAGAGAAGCTTTTGTTGAACTTGTGCAACTCTGGTCAGCATGGAAAATAAAGGGAAAGTCACAACAGGTTACAGAGTTTGACCTTTTGAAGCAGCCCAACTAGCACTAACCCAAAATTACCATACAGTGGTTTAAACTGGATGAGTGTATGGTTCTTGCATTCCCTAAAAATATATATATGTGCGCACACAAATATACAAATCTATATATCTCTATCACAAAATTCGCTACAACAGCTGACACCACAGAAGAGAAGGCTAAAAGTGAATGCGCAGAAAAGATAGCTCCCGAGCTGATCCGGCCAGGTCTGGGCTGAGTAAAGAGACAGGGCAGGACAGGGAAGGCTTGCACTTCTCTTGCCTCTGTGTATTTGCTCTCTAGAGAAAGAGGATTTCACCCTCCAATGCTGTTATAACACACCTGGCACTAATCACAAATTCTAAATTCACTTAAAAATGGACAAACTAAAGAAATTGAGAAAAAATCTATTAGGAAAACATTTATGTTTAAGGTTTCCATGGGGCTACAAAATGAGTAATAAGCAATGCATCAGAAAGATAACTTACAAAAGCTTACTATCACTGTTCTTATCTAGGGAGAAAGTTTTAAAGAAATATTCCTCACACTCTCTTTAGTACGTGTTAACGTACTAAACTTACTAGTACTAAACTAAACGTACTAACGTCTTACTAAACGTACTAACGTCTCTTAGTACGTGTTAACGTACTAAGAAATAATAAGCACTCGGCTTGATGGTTGATTTCTATTCACCATGAATATCTCATGCACCACCATAGTATTTATTGATCACAAGCTTCAGAGAGGGCAGAGCTGTTTGATAAAGATCTAGCACTGAAGAGATGACACAGCATGTTATTATGCACCTCTTGGCATTTACAAACTTAATACCTCAATCCCTGTCAACACAGAGGATAACCAAACTGAAAACAAAGAGCAAAGGGCTCAGCGCTCCTCTTTAACATCTTCAGCTACCACACTTGTTGAAATGTGCTACAAAGGATTTTGAATCGGTCTTCCTAAGTAAGAAAGCTTCTTCTAAAGATGCATGCAACCATATGGATTCTGGACTACAGGGAGCTTCCATCTGGCCAGTTGTGAATGTGGCCAAAGTGAATGCAGATCTGGGTGTCCATCTCACTGTAGACTGTCAGCAGGATCATGCTTACAATCCTATTTTGTCCTTTGAAGAAGGACATTGCCTGCTTTCACAGTCGTGGGGAGAAATGACCCTTTATTTCTCCATATATACCAGAATTCCAGGCCCCATCACTAGAGAAAGGAAACTGCTGCAAATCATGTAGGCCTGTGCCAACCAACGGCCTGCATTTAAGCCTTACAGATAGATATTATTTATGTGAAGTGCAGGGCAGGAGAACTGTGCTGTAGCTCAAGAGTAACTGGCAAGTGCCAGACAACTTTCCCCCTTTGCCTCTTTCACACGAAGTGCTCCACAGCCTAGAGGTGCTGTAGTCCTTCATCAAACACACTGGAAACAATGCACCGTGTTGATTTTTGAAATCTTTCAAAAACTTGGGTTTCAGAAGAATAGTAATCTCCATGGATTTCTATCAGTCACTATTTGCAAGCATTCTGGATGCTTTAGAACAAAGTGTACAGTAAAATGTGCAGCAAAGAGGAAAAGGGAACAGCTATAGACAAGAACTAAAATTCAACATGGATTATAAAATTTGCCAATGTTAAAACTCACCAACCTGTCACTGCCTTCCATAAAACATCAAATCTCCAAAAACAAATTTCATACAATGAGATACTCCACACTAAGAGTATTAAAGGAGTGGAGAAACTGAGTTTCCAAATTCAACTATTCTTCCTTTGTAAGGAACCATAAATTATTCTGTTAATCCTCATTCTCTGCCTTGTGTCTTCCCTCCCACTGCTGGCACCCTTCTGCCAGCATGGGAAGTCTGGCATTATTTAAAGCTCAACAGTAACAGCCTGTGTGGAGGAGATGGGACTGCACATATTGCTGTCTCTTGCTCAAAGTGTCTTTGCCCCCCATTTACAGAAGAGAACAGTGCACTCTTCTAACGGTGTAATACTGCATACATAAGCAGCATAGCTTCTCAAGCTTTCTGCTTGCCACAAATAACCAAATTACTAATTCATTATTATCCATAAAGTTGCAAGTGTTCACTTAATGCTAACTACTAATGTGAATTAAAAAAAAAAACATTAAATGAATCATTGGTAGCCCAAAACTGTACTTTGCTATCAGTAGTAGAATAAGCTCTGGGGAAGTATATCCTGTCAATACAGTACATGGTAATTTAACAGAGGTTCACAAATGACTGGAAGTTTATGAACCTAAGTTTAGGTTCCAGGTGGCACAGGGGAACAGCACTATTTGGAGCCGCTGCCTTCCTCAATCCCCTCATGCACCAGAAGTGCTTCCCAGTATTGGCAGATGTGTCAAGACGTATTGCAGTGAGCTGGTTTGAAATCAGACTTCCCTGCTCTACAGCGCTCTACATAGAAGCAGTTTGGGAATTACTGGTTACCAATCATCCACTCCTAATAAACTCAAATTGTGTACCACGTGCCATGCATAAATTCATTTTTGACAAGTAGGGAAATGTTGTGCAAGGTTGCCACCTCATATCTCTACATAGAGAGACCTATCTGTGGTCCTATCTGTATAGGACCGTGCTGGATTCTGGACATACCTCTTCTTCTATTTATCTCATTTCCCCAGTTCTCACACCTTTTCCCATATGGCCCAGTCTCAAAGCCAACACTCCTTGTTATATTTAAGGAAAATGTTTTGATTTTGCCAAGACTGTGCTTTTCAAATCAGAAATCAGGATGGTGAGCAGTATTAAATACTACTACTTTTTCAGAATGAATAGGGTTGAAATAGAACTGCGTTCTCAGCCCACCCACAACTTGCATATGGTGGAAAAAAAAAAGAAGAAATGTATCAGGTGGGATGTCTGATACAAAAACAATCTGTATTTTGACAACTGTCAACGATTATTCTCTTTTCCTCTCTGTCTAAGTGAGTGTGAGATATAATAGGTGAGTATTAATGGGGAAGGAAACAGAAAGGTTCAGCCACTTTTAGCCATCGCACAAGCAGGTGTAGTTCAAATATCAGGGGGCAGTTTTCCATACAGTAACTTGTCAAAGTAATTGCCTGAGTACCTTACCCTGCAGTTAAGTAGAGTGTAAAGCACATGGTCAGGAGTGGTCTGAGCTCTCCACTGTAAAACTTCCGAGAGGAAGAGGAACTAAAATAAAGCAGAGTGATAGTCAAAACACTAAACAACTTTTTGCCTTTAGAAAACAGAAAACCATTTATTTTTGCTAGTTTAGATATGTCTTTCTTATTTATAGTCTACATTTTATATTGATATCAAGAAACAGTAAACATGAATTCTCTTGGCATCACACATACTTATAGCCATGTGCTCTTGCACAGGCCTCTCTGGAAGCTGAACTACTGCTGGGATTATGATATATTATCACCTATACTTTCAAAGCAATAAACCAGTTCTTACTAATCATTCTGAATCTAAGCAAAATTTTCATCCTTTACCTTCCTCTATTCTTCTTAACATAAATTCATATTGATAATGACTAAGAACTGATTAATTTCTTAGATAAGCCCACCAAAAAGCTGAATTGCAACTTAATTTCAGAGAATCAAAATAACAGAAAATAAGATCAGGACATACATGCAAACAGAATTTGCTGGACTCGACTTGAACTAGTAAGATAAAAAACAGTAGAAGGTGACTTCTGATGGAAGCCCAATTAACACTCTCACCATGCTTCTTCTGTTGTCCCAAGTACACTTTAAAATAATCCATACACACAAAACATATGGAATCCCCTCTCATGGTTATTTCACATTTCTCTGTAAAGTGAGTCCTGAAATAAGTTAGTCTGAATGAACAGATGTAATCAACAAATTATGGGATAATACTATGCCCTATGTATTGCTGAATTACTGATGCTAATTAGCTTCATATAAGACATATCAGAGAAGCTTAAGTTACCTTTCTGGCTTGATCGTTATCTTCTATTTGCCCCAGGTCTCTACCACTGGCCTGTGCAATTCTTTTTCCAGAGACCAAGTTCCCCACCATCACAGAGGCAGGGCCAATTTCTAGAATAAATCAGAAATGTGCTGAATACAAGAAAAATCCTTTGCTTATGGACGAAAATTCTTTTTATTTCTTTTGTATTAAATGAAATTTTCTTCATTGCTATTCATAACACAACACCTTAAGAACATCTCAAACAAAAGAAATATAAAACCTCTGAAATACAGTACATTTCCAGAGAGACCTATTGCTGGAGAAATGTATTGTGGATACCTATTTTGGTTGATGGACTAGTGGCAGCTGGAAGATACACAGGCACGCATTCATCCCGTCTAAATTAGGTCCTTAACTGAGAAGCCCAATTAGCATGGGATCTCTATAGTCAGAGACACATCTGTTTGTCTTAATACAAGAAATCTTAGGAAAAATCATCTCCTAACTTAGGCATGTCCATTCAGTGCCTAAAATTAGATGAGATGTAGCCAGGCTTCGGGGCCAATGTTCCTATTTCTCTCTTCTGCTCCCAGGGCTAAGCTGCAACCATGTAAGCAATTCTCTAAATGCTATAGACATGAAGTGACAAGGATTAGGAAGGCAGATGGTGCATATGATAAAATACATGCAAACCTCATAGCACAATGCAGAGACTGAAGAAAGAGAGTTTAACTTTGGAAGAAAGGAAGGTGTCAGTACTGACACTTCTCTATGAGTTGGATTTCACTGACGTTTTGTTGGCTGCTATAACTGTAAAATACCTGTTTCTCAGATGTCATTTACGCTCATGTTAACATTTGTTTTCTGCCTCAACAGAGTGGATTACTGCTCAAGGCAAGTGACATAAAGCTTTACTTTTAGTCCAGTATGTCCAAATGCTGGATACTACATATGTGGCGTATGTCTCAAAACTTGAAACACCTACGTACCGGATAATGTACAATGAACAGTGTCTACCAACAATTCTGCTTTAAAGAAATGATCGCAATATGCTCTGGCTCTGGTCACAACTATGCAAAATGGAAGAATGTGCTACCATCAGTTTGATTTCTGTCTTTATGGCATTCCTTTTACCATTTATAGTAATATATAATGTATATACCACATCTAAATATCTCCACTGCACTGACCCTACTCTGTTTTTTTATGCAGCAACATAGACCTAACAAAATGAGCATTGCAGTTAACCAGATTCATTACTTTCAGATTCTTGTTAAGTTAGTGGAATTTACTGTTAGCCTATGACATTCCCAGTATTTGCAAATTAAAATCACTTTTGATTTCTGAATCATTTGTCCAAATACTGTAATCAAAGAAACAAGTTGGCTATTTTTGCAAACATGCACTGAATTCAATGGCAGATAATGCTCATATCTGAGATCTAGACAGTGAAAAGACTTCATATTCTAAGCAGTTTTTCAAGGTGGAAAGTAACCGGCAATTAGGCTAATGTAGCTGAATTCAAGTTTTAAGCCTGAGGCCCAGATCCAAAAATCCTTCAGATTATGCAGGTACAAACATCTGCAATCAGTTTCAAAGTCAAGAATTTGCTAAACAAGTTCTAGTTAATCTAGTTGAAGTCACCAGACACAGGACAGGACCACAGCAGGCTAAAACATCCTTCTCAGTCTCTGCGTCCAGTGCCTCGCTGTACCATTTCATACACTACTCTTCATATTATGCTGTAGGACTGCTGAAGAACCATCTTAAAAATAGTTAGGGTGTTGCCCTCAACTATGTTCCTCAAGGATAATTCACAACCTCCCTCCTCTAGTGAAAACCTTTATCCTAATTCTTATTTTTGATTTATTCATAGCTGGTTTTTAACTATTTGTTCCTCATCCAACCTGTTGTTTTGTGTCAACAGTTCTCTTCCTCTCTACTTCTATTTTACAAACTCAGCCTTCAAATAAGCCAAGATTTTCACTTTCTCTGCTCCAGTCTAAGCTCATCCTCTTTGAACATGACCAGGAATTTACAAAGAACTCCAGGTATGGTCTCAGCGGTGCCTTCTACAGTGATTAAAATATCTTCATCTTTACAGAACTTGAGAGATGTTTCGAGCATTTTTCTCCGTATTCTTTGTGACGGTACTTCTTTCAGCTTCCCCCAAAACAAATGATATACTTAAATGACCTAGAATATTCAGCAAGATCAGCCGATCAGGCAGGACTCCCACCAGCATTAACAGTTACTTGTTTTTACTCTGTACAGTATCATGAACATACAGTATTAAGTCACGGCTCCCTTGCATTCACTCATCTTACCTGGCTGCTTTTGTCTTGGTTTCGGCAAGTTTGTGACACACGTGTGGGGACACATCAGCACGTTGCAGGGATGCAGCGATCCTTCCAAGAAAAGCTGTTTGGTTTCTGACAGGTGGATTCCTCCCAGGGGAGTCTTGGGCAGAGTGTTTGCTGGTACTAGTGCTAAGCAGTAAACTCCCACTTGATGAATACTGTCAATAGCCTAAAAAAAGCAGGAAACTGATTTCAATGAACAGCTAATTTTTCATCATTATAATAAACACTTCTTGTTCTGAACTATGGCATAAAAAAGTCCTAATACTTAACTGACAGCACAAAGATTTGTACCAGGTACTCAAAGTACTTCAGCAATGCCAGGGATAAGGAGATGTTTTTCCGTGGGAACAGGTGGATGGAAATATAATACAGATGTCTTACAATCATTTCAGAAGCTATAAAACAATCAAAAACCTAGTGATAAATACACACAAACCTATTAAGAAATGCTACATAGGCATTCCTTAGGCACACACTAGCAGTAGGTATCCTGGAGATTTATTAATAAGATGCACTGGCAATTCATGTAGTGAAACTGATTTTAACCTGTGCACTTCTCAGAATTAAAATCCAAAGGAATTCCATCAACTTAACATCCAGTCCATCTTCAAGAGCAAAGAAAAACCTTAAATGCTACATATTCATCACTGTACCCTTACCCATTTATGTAGCTTATCACTTTTTAAAAAATTTTCTAAAAATTATTTTAAAAACGTGTTCCTCTCCTTGATTACTACGTAATCAAAAAAAATTCCTCGGGCAGAAATGGGAATTAATACAATATAAGGAAAGACTATGAATCTATTCCACTTGAAAAAAAGCTGTTGAATGAAAACCTGAAAAATAAACACCTTTTAATCATATAGTAACCATATTCATTGTGTGACCAACTGCATCACTTTCAAAAAGATATCTGTAAGAAAATTGAGGTTCACTATCTTTGTAACTCATTTAGTAAACCACGAATATACACATATTTAGATTTTAATTCCATATATATTTTTACTGAATCTTTTCCTTATATTGGTAAAAAAAAATTCCACAAGTGAGCTAAGAAAAGAAAGCAACTTCAGATACCCAAGCAGACAGAAAAACAAATTACAGACAGCATCTGTAATGAGAAGTTAAATGTTGAAAAATGTAATTTATTTAATTTGTATTTGAATTTTTGATAGTGAGAAAAGCGTGCACACACACATCTGTTGTTGAAAAGATATGATCTATAGTCTTAGACAGATCAATAATAATTTATAGTAATTAACTCAAGGGTAAACCAGTAAATTACTGATTATTTCAACAGAGATTCTAAATAATCGTTTGCTTTTGGCTTCTGTTTGTTTCATTTTTATTTATTTCATCGTAAAATTTGGTAAGACAAAACAGTAAAACAGTTACTCATTTTACAAATATTGCAGTTTTAGTAGTGGGAGAACTCAGGGTAGTAGTGGAAAACCTCACTGCTGGTCTATATGCACCTTGCATATGAAAGATTAAAATCTTGGGAATAGTTAGGTATATAGGAGAGCCAACAAACACTATCTCACATTGCTGGCAGAGATACAGCAGAGACATCATAATCTCATAATCATAACGTTCTTTGTAGGTTCTGAAAAGCAGTCGTAAATTCTGGGATTCTCATCTGACACTGTTTTTAAGAAAAACTATTATAGGTCAAGTAATCATTCTTTCTTATTCAAATACATGACAGTGTGGCTCCTAGACTTGGTGAACGGAAAGTAGCATCCAGTTCTGCTGGGATGAGGGGTATTATATGATCCCCCAAGACTTGAACACTTTCTACTTCAATAGCTACTTCTGTAGCACAGTGTCTGATAAAATGTTGTAGGTCATTCAAAATTGTCACTTTTCAGATTTTGGAATTCAGCACATTTCTGAAGCAGGTGAATGATCTTATTTTACAAGCATGAGCACTGGTGAAATGAGCCTTAAAGTTCTGAGCTGAAGGGTACCAGTCAACTTGTGACACAGCTGGTATCACGCCTTTTGATGACACGGCTTGGTTTTTGAAATGACTCTGTCCAGACAGAAGTAAAAAGTGAAACTGAAATCTTTATTCTTCTGTTTCATCGAGAAGACTAATTAGAAATACCAGACGTGCTGTGTTGTCCAAGCTAAGAAAACATTCCATTCTGACAAAATTCTCCAGGCAGGCACTCTTCTGTTCTGCAATAGATCTCCCCGCTTTTTCAAGCTCTGTCCAGTCCAGCCAGTGTGCTGGCACTGGTAAAACCAGCACGCAGTCTGCCAGGTACAGCAGCTGCAACTCCGACTGAAGGGTCAGATCAGCTTACAGAAGCCTGGACTGTGAATGAATAGCTAGGATTGCTCTGACCAAACTTCTGCAGAACCTGGGACCTTTACTCACAATGCCACCGGAATATCTTCCTCCTCCACTACTTGCACGAAACCTTCTTCCCCACTGCTCTCTCCCAACCATGCCTCTGCTAACACCTCCAGACACAGCCTAATACAGCAATTTTATCTTGCTTCAGCCCTTTGCTGAGGAGGAAGAAGGGCTGGGGATAGTCAGAACAAGTGCAAGCTGCCATAAAGAAGTCCTGCAAATAGTAGCAGCTCAGTTGTAAGGAGGAGGAGCACAGGCACAGCTGAAGCAGGCAGCGTAGAACAGAGTTGGCAGAGGGCAACACATGGAGGGTGTTACAGAAGTCTCATGGCTACCATGAGAAATGAAGAGCAATTTGATAGAGTCTGATATCACAGATGCTAAGAATTGTGATAAAAGTGTGATACTGTTATGTTACTCTTCACTAGCAGATGATTCAGTTACACTCAGTTACCACTTCCTAACATCTGTCATTAAAATCCTGATTGAGAAGGAGGCACAATGCATCCAGCATGTTCCTGGCTTCCGTTCTTAGATCTCAGCTGAAGCAGAACCAGAAACTTCTTGCTCACACAGTGACACGTGCTGAGTGGCAGACTTCACACACTGATGCTGAAAGCAGTCACACATGTGTGTACTTTGATATATGGCCCATCATTCTCAGACATTTGTGTGGCTTGCTCATATTCAGAATAACCAGGCTTTTCTTCTGGTAGGAGCACCCTGACACAGAACTCGCAGTGTTTAGTATTGAATTCTACTGTCTATGATGAAATAAGACACAATTTGTGTAAAAGTCAGAAAAACGCTCAGCTGAGAAAACAGAAGTGCAAGTCCAGAATTTCTACCTTTTCTTTAGGGGCTCTTTCCTTGAAAAAAATCACCAAAGCACGGGCAATTCAAACGCCCTTCATTCTAAAATAGGCTGCCCTTGTTTCAAAGGCTTTCTGTGTGATGGACAACCTAAAGATTTTAGCTTTTCTTGATAACAATTTAGATCCACTGTGAACTTGAGATGTCTCTAGCTCTATGAAAAGTAGACATCTTTTAAACCAAGAGAACAGACAAATCTGTCTTGAGATAGAAGAAAGCTTATTTGTTCAGTTTATTCAAGCACACACTAGACAAACATTTCCTTTCTTATTTAGTACAAAGAAATAATGAGTAAAAACATCACTGAATTGTGTAAGATCTTTTTTTTTTTTGGCTCTTGGGTAAAGCAAAAAATATGTCTGTAATATATTCACCCAAAAAGAGTCCTTGAAGAGAGACAGAAAGGGAAGTAAGCAAGGGAAACAGAAGCAGCAAGTGCCCAGCTGTAGAGGTGAAACCATTTCCCAAGGTAGCAACAGGCAGACTTTTGCTGTTACCTGTTGCTTTTGAGCAAGAAATGGTTTAGTTACAGAGATGGAAGAGACAGAAAATGACCACTCTTCAAAGTATCTAATATTTTTTGTGAACATTATAGTTGAAAATCCTTTGAACAAGGTCATGACATTTGCTTTAGCTTGGACTTCAGTGTATAAGAAGATCCGCACTTTATCATCAGTGGCTTGAAGACCATGGTTCCTCAGCACCACTTCACCTGGTTTCTGGCCAACTTGTTCACAAATCCACCAAGATGGGTTTCTTCTTCATAGTGTATGCCTCGTATGATCCACCAGACAGTTGGAATTGTGATACAGCAGATTCCCTTGCAGTATGTGTCCCCTCTGCAGATATTTTCACTGTAGATGATTACATCTGAGCTAACTGATCACTTCAGTTCAGTGGAGTGAAATAAGCATTTTTAGGATATATTTCATCCAGTGTGTTTAGCCATCAACATGGGGCACTGTAAACACCTAATTCTCTCCCACTGATTAAAAAGAAATCTAGAGAACCAGCTCGAACGTGCATATCTACTTCTGATGACATCAGCACCATACCAGTGCCAGTAACTATTTAATAGACTTCTGTAGCTTTTGGCAGTAAGATCACACAATATATTTATTCGTTACTCTTTGAAGTAATGAATGAGTATATTATTGTAACCACATCCTACTCTGTTCACTTGCTATTTCTTAATTCATCCTTGTTTTCTTAAGAAAACATTTTCTTAAGAAAGCATTTCGTTAAGAAAAGGATCATCCTCTTCCAAATGAGAAAATGGCATCTGTCAAGTACCTCAGAATTTGTTAAGCAGAAGCTGAAATTAAGATAGTGAATACAGCTGGCATCCAAAAAAGTCAAATTTGGGGAATGAATGTGTTAGATGTGTTTCATGGACCATATATGCTCACACAGCTACTAGGGGCTATCAACTTAAGTACACTGAAAACTCCTTAGGAGAATTTACCCACTCTGATTTTTAAAAGCCACATACCAGTTTCAAGATACCTTTATTCAGAGGAGTGCACTTTTTATTGATTGAAACATAAAGTTTCAGAGACTTCCCTTGTTTAAAATGCTTAGTATTAAAGATCATTGTATGTGACAATGTTCTCTGAGTTCAAACTGAGGAATTGGCATCGTATGAACGTCATAAGGTGATGAGAAAATCCTCTTGGTTTAAAGCTTTGGTTTCTTGCTTTCAGAAGGGAGCAAAGAGAGTAATGTCACATTCATGAAGATGATCTCAGGCCAAAATGAACAATTATTTACCATACACTGCAGTTGGTGTTCTCTGGGATATTCGCTGGGACTTCATGCTTCAGAATGGCATTTTGTGATTTCCTTCTAAGACTTCTTTTAATATCTGAAGCTGTATCTAGGCTCCATGAGTAAACCTGGTCTCTATGCACAGGCATTCGTGAAAAGCTTTCTGATGTAGAAGCTCAGTAAATGGCTCAGCATTACTTGCTGGCATAGTCAGAACAAAGATGCAAGACTGCTGAAAATCCTAACTGTGGTCTAGTAACAGAAAATTCACTAGTGCTGGCTGTGCTGATTTCTTTTTCCAGAAGTTTAGAAATTTAAGAAAATTAGTGAATTGGCTGCTCACTGCCATAAGCAGTGAGAGGGGACTGGAGGAGCAACTGCAACCATCCTGCTCTTCATGCTCCTATGTGGGAAGAAAGGAGGTAGAAGGGATATGTGTAGCCTGGATAAGAACCATCACTCAGAACGCCACGTGCTCATTAGGTTTAAGTGCATCCGAAGGTGGAATTACAAATACTCAAAGACAAATGTCAGGTTATTGTAGCGGACTGAAAGATCAACAAAAAGAATAGAAGGCAGGAAGAAATATCTTCCGAATGTATACAAAGAGCATTCATTACCTGGAGAACTCTACTCATCCATTGAAAACTGTCTTCCTCTGTGGAATCAGGCCTTTGCTCAGCAACAATAACTATCCTTTCATCATGCAGCACACTCACTGAAAACACTGCTATTCTATAGGAGAGAAGGAGAGATCAGTATTTAGTGCCAGCATAGATTAAAAAAAAAAAAATCTTCTAAGTTAACCCTCCATAACTATGATTTGTTATTTACTACTCAGATGGTTGGTGTTTCAGTTAGTATTTTTTAGAGAAAAAATGTAACATGAACAATTTTGCCTAACTTTAAGAGGAGCAATAGGGTGCCTTGTTCTAGAATCACATGAAAAATCTCATGGCAGAGCTGGAGATGTGAACCTTCTCAGGTTAAAGAGAAAAGCACTAAATCTTGGTCACCCTAAGCTTGTTGTTAAGCTTTTGTCATACTTTATAAAACAATCAAAGCAAGCATCTTCTTCCACCACCTAAAAGAAAGCAATTGCAGCATCATTTTGTGAGAGATCTGCTGTGATCAGGTGTGAGTGCATCTTACTGCATTAGCCTATTCATATTTTAGATGCCTCCTGTTCAGTTCCAGCATCTCAGGAGGGCCACACAGGGGAATAGTTGTCATGTTCAGGAACTGTAGTGTTAAGTATATTGGACATGTTCAAGTCAGACAGGAAGGATCCTGTTGAGCTAACACCTTCAGAATTAATTAACTGTTGAACTGGAAGTTTTTAAAATCACAACTTTGGATCTTGGTTCCTAAAGTCTATCTCAGCAGTGTCTGCTGTCTCCTGGTTCTAGCCAGACAAACATCACTGTAAGAAAACTGCAAACAAATGTCATACTATTGCTATTTTACTGTAGATTAGGCACTGGCTTCTGAAAGCACTTTAGGTCACTCACACTAAGTCTAAGCAAAACAATAATTTCTGTTTGACAGGAGAAAAGAAAGGACCAGACCTCCCCCTGTAGACAAATTTCATTGGTTCCACTGCCAGCGCTGTTGCTACAATATCATCAGCATTGTGTCTTCTTCCACTGACGACCATCAAACCATCCATTTTGCCGATAACAAAGACAAGTCCACCTGGCCCTATAAAGCCTAGTAACCCAGTCCTTATAAAAGGATATTCAGTGATAGGGCCACCAGAACTGGTCATAGGAAATACCTGTAAGACAAAAGAAAACTTAGGTGTTCAATTCCATACACAGGTATGACAGTGCTGAATATTTCAAGTATGTTCCCTCAGCTGGCTCTTATAAAGTGAAATAAATAGGTCTGTGGTGACGCTCTTTCTTCTTCACTGACTACAAAGGGAGTATCAGGGAATTCCTAGATGCGAGTGGTAATTTTCAGAAATCTGAAGTTAAGCAAGTTGCATCCCACTCTGTTTACCATACACATTTTCCCTAACCACGGCTTTGTAAATCATTTATGATGTTAAAAAATAACAAACAATATTAAATAAAGAAAAGGCTTTGCAGAGCTAAAATAACCTGAGGTCCTATGTAGATGGAACCTCACAGATAAAATTAAGTATTACTATATAGGTTCTCTCAGTACCTCCTGCTCATTTCCAGCATACTACAGAAAGACAAACAGGCAAGAAGTAACACTCTTTTAATGTATTGTATGCTAGTGACTCTTAGAGCTGACCACATTTTTATTCAAGGTCAATACTGCCCTTAAAATACCTGTGTTAATGCCTTATGTTGCCTGTCTAAAAGTGAAAATACAATCCTATATAGAGACTCTTTAAAAGAGGCAGTTTGAACAGCAGGCGTGTACATGACTTCCACAGGATGGAGTTCCACCCAGGACAATTTATTCTGCTTTTCTCATCCTAACTACCATGGCTTTATCCTTTTAGTGTATGAGCTACTTTGAATTGCATTCTGATATAGTCACACTTTCCTACAGTCTCTTCCTTAAACTGAAATAGTCGAAATGGCAGTTATTTAAGTGGGAGACCATGAAAATTGTGTCCTTCAAGGCTTGTCTGAAAAGAAAGGTCAAATTCTACCCTCAGATGCACATGGATGACTATTACCAGACAGATTTAATGCTTCTACATCTTCAGCCATAATTCAGCTCAGGAACAGAAAACTCTGACTCACTATTGCTTGTTACATGAATTAGACACTACAATACATATATTTATATTTATATATAAAAGAGACTCTACGGAAGAGGGTCCTTAAGAACATGCTTAACTTTAAGAACAAATAGTCTGACTCAATAACAATTTATTTGCTTACTGTTAAGAATAAGCTTAAATGTCTGCTAAACTGCAGATGCAGTTATCAGTTATGAATGATTTTTTACAGCAAGTACTCCAAGTATTCCAAAATAAGTCTTTCTGCCATGAAATCTGTCAAATCCAGGATTATTGTTCATATTGGGTAATGCTAATTGCTCTTGTAGCACAGCAATCAAGGATCAACAAACTTCACATCACAATAGCATGGTAGGATTCCCGGCTTCAATAGCACGATGGAAAACTATATCCATCGGCTTCCAATAATTACTTTGGGTATAGTGCTTACAACATTCAGATCTGCATACTGAAAGCTGAAGCCATTTTGCTGGAGAAATCAGCCATGCTTAGACTACAAAAAATGGTAGTATCAGAAAGAGCATTTGTTTAGGAAAATGTAAATGCATTATTCTTATCCTTTTCCCCATTTTTTAAAAGAAGAAAGATTAGAGCTTAATTTATGAACATTCTCTCCTCAGTTTTCTCAGTATTTCTCCAACTTGACTAGCCTTTCATACTGGCTTCAACAGAGGCTAATGGTAAGAAGTGAGCAGGAAGAACAGTGTTACAAATACAGCAGTCTACAATGGAGGCAAAACATCCTGGAAAAGCAAAAAAGTCTTCATTTAAGGCAATTCAAATAGAAGATGGAAGGGACTAATTAGGAAAGGGCAATTTCATTATTCAGATATCTCTTGAAGCTATCTCTCAGGATCCTGTGTAAATGCAAGGATTTAATGCTGGCTGGGCAGTGGAAATGTTGAAAACTGCTTTTTAAAGATACACAGCAGTACTCCTACTGTTTGCAATGATCACATTCTGCATGTAGCTAGCTCAGGCACTTGCAAAGTATTACCTTTTGAACTTTGTTTTTCTTCCTGCTTTCCTTCGGATTGTTTCATCCCCTTACATCTTCTTTCAAAATTAGAGTAAAAGCACCTCAGAGCCAGAACTAAACCCATGTAAAGAGCTGTTACTGTGCTTAATGAAACAAGCTTCAGAGCAGATTATTTGGCTACAGTACCCAAGGTCTAAGCCATAAACACATCCTCATAAAGCCATAAACACATTTTTCCTCATCTTACCTCAAAAGTATTTTTGGTCATGCCCGAGAGTCCATAATATGATGTACCCGTTGCAATAGCACATACACAGAGTTCTCCTATTTCATCTGTTTTACAGAGCTGAGGAATTCCATCTGGCTTCACTGAACACATTATAGCTAGAGGAAGAGCAAGGAACTTTAAAAAATATTATAAAACTAACCACAATATACATGCTGTGGGAAAGATACTACAGGGGAGGTGACATAAATAAATTATATGTGGATGCTAATGTCTAACAAACAGTCTTTCAAACATTAAGGTGTTCAACATTAACAAACTAATATTTACACAAAGAATGAAAAGATTTTTATGTAAATCCAGTCTTTACACTGAAAACAAAATCTAATTTGCCTTGCTTTCTAAAATATCAGTTGATTGGTAATATCTCTGCAAACTCTGATTGCATTCTCAGTTCTGCATACTGAAGACCAGATTTGATTCAGCTGGTGAATACGAAATATTTTAGATGTGCTCTTGATCATAATTATACTGCCGGGGAGAGACAGGCAACCAGGAAATTCACCTCCCCCGAAGCAACATCATATGAAAGATTAAGATATTCTAGCACACGACTACTGTTGTTTTGCTAAGAATTTCTCAGAGCTCAACCTCCCACTCAGTGGTTTTACAGTACTGTGGAGACAGCAGGGGCTAAAGCAGAGGGATTAGAAAGCACTGGTTTGAGAAAGAAGCAGCTTTATGTTTGAGCCATGTGAATAAGAATCAGGTATGCTGGTTTAGCTACAATCTCTCTATTAGAAGTCCAGCATGAGCATAGACTTTGCAACTGAAAGACAATATGGTGAACAGGAGACCAGAAGCAACCCCAAATGTCTTTTAAGTACAAGTGTAAAGAATCTTGACTGACCTCTCACTCTCTCTGAGGATAAAAAGGAGTTTATTCTACTTATCAGAGTTTGTAGTATGAAGTACTCGATGGTACCACCTATAATAGTATTTTATATGATAACTATTAGACAACAACCAATCTTATCTTCCTTTATTTTAAGCTGTTCAGCTGAAATTTTGTAAGATGCATATTTTAGGTTTTATTCATTTGGTGCATAACAGACATTCAGTTATGAAAAACTAAAGTACTATCTTTTCCAATCTCCATAACATTTCACTTAAAATCTAGCTCATATGAAAAATCTTATCTTCATCTTCAGAAGCACAGGCTTTGTTCTGAATTTATCAACACAAACAGTTCAGTCATACCTGCTCTTTCTGATAACCAGGTCTTAGCACAAGATTTTGGGAAAACATTCTGCAAGCCTTTCGCTAGCAATCTTCTACAACATGAATCTCAGCTGGGTCAGACTCATGTACTATTTATGTCTCCCAGACATACAACTCTAAGTCTTTTATTTTCTGTATCAGTAAGCAGTAGTTAATGAATTGATGCTCTGACACAGTGCCAGATTGTTTGAAGTGGGCTGCTAATGCGTGTAAAGTGACCCACTGAGGTAAATATAAAGAAGAAGAACTCTCAGGATTTCAAAGTTACAAGGTTTTGTTAGGTAATGGTTTTGGAGTAGACTTCTTTGATGTATACCTATTCTAATCCTAAGCCACCTAGGATTTTATATACTAAATAAGTTAATGAATCCATTCATAGTAAGAATGAATCCATTCACAGTAAGTTTTAAAAAAGTTGTTCCAAACCTCACCTCCTGGCATCACTAGGCCAACATCCTGTACAGTAAGAACAGAAAGTTTTTCTTCAGAATCCACTCGAATCACTCCATAAGTGAGACCATGCATGGACAGAACTCCTCTGCCTGGTGGCTGATTGCTGTCATCTGTTGGCCTGCAAACGCGGTTCATAAGATTAGTGGACAGTATGCACAATCAGGCAAACAGAAGCATTTCCCTATTCTTACTGGACCACTGTTGCACTTTACCATCTTTATTTTAATGCATAAAATTTAAATAAAAATAGATTATTCTACATTACCCTACGAAAACTAAAACAAATTACACCTTCCTCATTCATGGCCACAACGTTGTGGACACAGCATCTTTGTAACTCATTGGCTTGCTCAATATCAGTTCCAACATATTATATGATACCATAGCACAGGACAAGCCGTCTGCCAACCTGCTGCAGTGCAAAACTTCATGCTGTATCAGTGAACACAATTATACGCATACAGAGTGTTGTTTGAGCAAAGTAATGGTGACCTATGCGAGTTGGTGACTAGCGGTGACCAAGCCAGAGCCAGATTCTTATACCGCCCTGCACTTTCAAATGTAAAACTGGAGGTGAACATGATGCTGATTTGGTTATGGATAACACAACCATGGAGAGCGGAAAGACTCCAGCTGACAAAATAGACAATATTCACTTCAAGAATCTGAATTTTTCATACAAATCCATTTTAAGACTACTATTTCTTCTCTGATAATGTCCTTTTACATGACATTTCTTCTCTGCTGTGCTTGAAATTCTAGATGGGCCTTAGCCAATCATGCTCATGTAAGACTGGCAGTGATCGGTACTATAAATTTCAATTAATAGGTTTTATGAGGCATATTTCTCAAGTGACATTGTCAACAAAGAAGGATGTGGGCATTCTCGAAAATGCATTAGAGCATAACAAATGGAGCTAGTAAACAAGCAGCTGTGATAAATAACATTGCCATCATATAAAAGGAACTTTCAACCACATTATTGATCAACTTTCTTTCACCCTTGTTCCTCAAAACACATATATTATTGTTTAGGACCCCTTAAACATGAAAACAGAATGCCAGTCTCTACCAGGCACACAGAGCTCCTCACAACCTTCTTAAGAGGAGAGGCCACCTAGACTTTCACATACATTTCCTAGAGTTATTTATCACATCCAAAGACTGAAAAAAAAGAGAGCAGGAGCAGAGCTGAAAGACACTGGCCATATATACAGCAGTAAGGTTGGGAGGGAGAGAAATTGGAGGCACCAGGCCTTTTAGGAATGTGGTGGATGACTAGCTGATGAAGTCAAACTCGGTGCAGCCTCTGTTTAGGTAATATTTTGTCTAGCTGGCAAGAGGTGCAGTGCACTAGAAGCAGGTTTGCAGGTTTAGCTCAGTTGGGTAGAGCATGGTGCTGCTAATGCCAAGATTGTGGGTTCAATCCCCGCATGGGCTACTGAGGGTTGGACTAGATGACCTCCAGAGGTCCCTTCCAACCTTACCATTCTATGATTCTATGAGTTGGTGATTAGGACCCCAAGTCTACACAATGGGCTGTTATTTCAGAATATTTCTAGTATTCTGGTAGTCTGAGGTAGATCCCTGAGTCACCAGTTAAATGTGCTTCAGAGTCCTCTTGCAGGCAACTAGCTACCTTACACCAAAAGGGAACAAGGGAACACAAAGACCAAGATTCAGGAGTGAAGGGAGAGCTAAGTGGTGCAACAGTGTAGATACACCCTTCTTAGAAGGTATCTTGTCAACAGGCGTCCTGGAATGTATCTTATTTTGTCCTATCTATGACATCTACATGAGAACATTCCCAAAATAAGTATCTCTACCAAGCAGAAAGATGGAAATCACTTGTAAAGAAGATGGGATGCAAACAGCCTCATTCTAATGTTTTTATAATTTATTTTAAAGTCAGTACTTTTTATTTTATTTACACATTCAATATTTCTAAACAGCATTTGAAATTCTTTAAGAATGCCTACTAGTCAAAGGAAGCTAAGTCTTGTGGTTAAGATGGGGACAACAAGACAAAGGTATAACTACACCTACTTCATACATTAAGTGAATGCAGGCAACCCATCAGACAAACCTACCCCTAAGTCGCCTCAACTGCGAAACAGGAACGATGTATATTTATCAAAGCTATTTGCTCATACTGAATAGTCATAGAGCATTTTGAGAACAGATTTGTCCTACCATTTGGAGAGGCAATCAATTTTACCATTATTTTCTAGCATTACTTTAAATGGGAACAGATCTGTATTTAAACTTTGGAACTTTCTTAAGCATGTGGGCTCAGAGTCACACGCAGTGAACCAAAGGGGAAAACCACAAATAACTCGGACCACTATTTGCATGAGATATGCCTTTAAATACTAGGCTTTATGCTTCAGTTCTAAAGCTAAAGTATCTATTACTCTTTTTCTAAATTACAAAGGTTTTTCAATAGAGCACTGGTTCTGTTACTCTGCTTTATAGGAAGATCAGTTAAAATACACCATATATTTTGAAAGAGTTGGAGCATTAACAGGGAGATTTCTGGATCTGTGATCTCTAGGGAATCATTTTAATGCATACTTCAGCTGTAACTCGTTGGAACTTGTATGATAATGGCTTTACTATCAGTGGAGATGGCTTGAATAAAATAAAAAATACTAAAGCTTCCAAGTTCTGCTGGTATTATCCTACCATTATACTGACTTTACAAAAAGCTATGTATTCAGTAATGTTCACAGTAGTAAGAACTGCTTTGCAATTACATAGCAAGGCACGGAAGATAAAAACACTTTTTTTTGAATCATCAACTCTTTTACGTGTTAATATTTTTTTTTTAATGTAAGCTCTCAATGCTAGTTAATTTGAAAATAGATCTGTGCTTCAGATGGATACAAGCACTGAATGTAAGTCTGGAAAGGGCAAGTCAGGCACTGCACATGGAGATGCAGCGGTCTGAGTTCTCCCATTTCTGAGCCTGCGATCTGGGGCAAATTATCTAGGGTAACAGAGGAAATGAAAACTCTCCTGTTAATCAGTGTTCAGCACAAGCAACATCCTCTGCCTTTACAAGCAACAGCTAATTCCAAGGTAGCAGGGAGTGCAAGGTCAGCAGAGTCTACACCAAGGAAATCCAACCCAAGGGAAGAGCAACGTCCATGAGACAAGGCTGAGACAAGGTCTGAGGCTGGTGGAGCTGACAGTGCAGTTTACAGAAGGAGACTAACCTGGATAGGATGAATCACTGACAGATAATTTTCAGACTTTTAAGGTTAATAATGAAGTGGCTGAAAGACAACCACATTCTTGGCTTATGTCTTTCTTCCTGTGATATTTCTTTGGAAAGTTAATTGAAAATCTAGTTAAATTTCATTTGACATATTTTAAACTTTGTGGCAGGAATAGTTTCATTAATACTTTTGCAATGCTTTACAGTTTTATCCTGCACATTTTAACGTGAAAAAATTATCAACGGCTGTGGGAATCTGAGCTTAAAAACAAAGCACCTACTATTCAAGGGATAGCTTTGGCACAATTTTGTCAAAACAGACAACAGATACGGCATTTACTGTGTGTCACAATGCTCCGGACAGGTGACTGCTTCATATGGACATTCATGCAGATAAAACTTACTGGTTTTATCAGAATTTATCAATTTCCTTTTTAGGTACAAATCCCACAGACTTAAAGAAAATTTCCAGATGACTACTCAGAGTGTATGAATGGTTAAGAAGCAACAGTTAGCCAAAAACAACCTGCAGAATGTCATAATTCTCTTTAAATACACTAGTTTAAAGCATGAATTTCCTCTACAGCAATTCCATTTAAATTTCCATATTTTAATTAATTTTATGCTTATGGTGGCATTTTTTCCATGTCTTTTTATGGATTGAGCTTTCGCATTTCAATCTGTTTCATTTAAAATTAGATAATATTACAGAAATGGGAACTTTTTTATCAGGTTCTCTGAAGCTAAATTATTATTCTCCAAATTTGTCTTGTATGTATTCTTTGGACACAAACATAATGAAAACTAAAAGTGTCATTCAGAAGTTAAGTATGTAGATTCAATCTTGAATAAATTTTTCTTTTCAAATTACCACAGTTATTCTACAGTGTGTTTAACTCAACTCTTGTAACACAGTACCTTCGAATAGCCACAGTGAGAGCTTCTGGTGAGCTAGCACAGGGACAAATGACCTCCTGTCTGAGACCTTTACTTTGGAAGACATTGAGAAATGCATCACAGGAAGAAATGGACCCTGGGATAAGGAAAAAAAAATCAGAGGAGAAAAATAAACTGATTTCTGAAGTGATGCTATTCAAACTGCAAACATACTTAATGCATATATAGGCTTTTGAGGACTAAAAGCGTAGAAAGGACCTATGCAACACTGAGAAAGAAACCATATCTGTTACAATTACATATATACATTTATATTTACAGTTGCATATACACAATGCATAAAGATTCATTTTTGAGTGCACAGTCCTTTCACTATGCTTATGCAGAAAAGCCATTGCTGATAGATTTACAAAATGAATTTCATTACATATTTTTTGAGTTGAGGAAAATTAAAGTTTTAATTTAGAAACTCAAAGCAAGCTACTATAAAAAAGCAGGATATATCTACACCTCAGTATCTTAAATAATATAGAGAAAGAGTTCAAACTACTAATTGTCATGACGCGATCCAGATACAGTTCTCTAGAGTATTGTAACTATTCCTCCCAAATTTTCAGTTACATCTACATCTACATCTGAGTGTCATCATTGGGGAGCAAACGTTTTGATCCTTTCTACAGCTCAGTTATTTACTTCAGTGTTTACATATGGCTGTCATGTTAAACAAAACTGTATTTACTGCAACTTACGTTATGTGGAATATCAAGTTTGCTTCAGGATTAGCTAAAGAAAAATACATTTTAAAAAAATCCAAAATTAATTAGTTTCCATAAATATTGTGTAGTTTGCAGTAGACAAACCTTATACTGTTAAACATTTTAGCTAAGATGACTGCAGACTGTAACTTCAAACGCCAGATAGAAAACACACGTGCTATTCTCTGCTGGACTGCAGAAGCATCACTTACATGGGTTTGCGCCATCCGCCACTATTAGCATACGCAGTGAGGAAAGGTTGATGTCTCTCTGATCTCGATGTGCCACCAATGCCCAGTGCATGTCTCTGGATTTTACACAAGCAACTTTGGCTACAATAAAAATGGAAAGATTGACAGTACACCCCATAGAAGTTATTTTAGTCACAGCTTCAGATGTATCAGGAACTCGTCCTTTCGCTATTGACTTCAAAACATACCTTTGTATATTCTTGCCCCTTACCTTTGTACTGACAGACTTTCTGTATCCAGGACAGTGGATTCACTTTCATTAAGGAATACGGAATACTTATAACATGCATCATGTTCATGACACTCTGAAATCAAATCAAATAAATAGCTTTTATTCAATAATCACAGAAGTTATTTATTTCTGGGCAGAGGCATCTATGCTACTTACTCTACACTTGCTTTATTTTCAATGGTGGCATTTCTTTTCCTATCAAGCTATCTACATTAAGATGAAACGAATCCACCATTTTATAATTCTGTGATTTAGGACTGTTAAGATCATAACTTTGAAGCAGTAGTGAAAATAATTTAAAAGAATTTTCTTCCCGTTTGTACTCTCAACGAAATTATAAAAATTACACAAAAGCTTACATAGCTTTTGAGTGACCAATGCCCATGTTTGCTGCACAGGTTAATATTATCCCTATGTTTGAAAGACTCCTGTTCATACAAAGACTTTTTATTCACAAAGAGGAGTAACAGCAATGGATGTGTCTAAAGAAACCCATCTTTTCAAAAACCGAAGAACTATTAACAGTAGTGGGAAAAAAATACTTAAAAGACAGTAGATGGAAAGCATAGTCACAGATTAAGCAGGGAGCAATTTATTTTAATAGAAAATAAATGAAGGGTTTTTTTTTTGGTGTGTGTCTTGCTCCAGGGTAGGTTCCCTGATACTCCAGTACATTTCCTAACAAGGTTATCAAAAGTTGCAGGGAGTTAGGAAAAGCAAGTGAGTGAAGCCAGTGGCAGCAAACACACTTCTCCGGATTTGAAGCCGTCAATTCCTTTAGCAATTTCTCTTGTATCACAACCAAACAAACAGCCTGTAAATGGGCTGCTTCCTTCCTTTGGTTGCCACGTAAAATCATTTTCTGAGGGTAATCAATCTCTACCCATAGCAGCTCTGGCTAAGCAGTATTTGTTTTGGAAAACAGGTTTAAGAAACCAGGTTCCTGACACAGGCAAATATTCCACTGGACTGGTCATCTAAATCTTTGTGAGATGGAGACCAAAAAGGATACTTCCCTTTTCAGGCTGGCACAGGTGCTGGTACAGGAAAAGTAGTCACATGCAACAAATGAAGTTGAGACCAACACTAATAGCAAAGGAAGCCACAGGAAAGCTCTGTCAGATGTTTACTCCCAACAGCAGTGACAGAAGTGGATTTTTAATACATTTATGCGCACAATGCCTAATAGGCTGCTCCTATTCATAGGATCATAGGAGCATAGGAGCATTTATTACTGCCCTTTCATATCAGGGGCAGCACAACACTGCATGTGATGTGTATCGGCTCCCTGGGAATCACAGCACGTAGGGCCTGTCCAAACTGGGAGTCCCAAATACCAGCCCTTCAAAACTTGGCTTCTATTATAATGATCAGTAAATAGCGTTCTCTAAGACATCAACTGCAGCACCACCTTTGCAAACAATCTTTAGAAATACCTAAGTTGGCTCCTGTGTCAGTCGCAGAAGACAATCAAATAACAAGCCGACAATTATGCAACTTAAAGAGTAAGAAATACTTCACTGTAACAGAAGCACTTGCTGACCAGAGGTGTCACAGGTGGAGAACCTTCCCTGTGGCAATATATTTGTGTCACTAGATTGTGTTCTCACAGAAGTGAGTATTAATGATTTTGATTTGTATAAAGTCTGATCTCAAAAATATTCATCAGTACGATTAGACTGATACGGTAAGAATAGGGCAGAGCACTTGAAGCATTAAAACAGTCTGGCATCTTTACTGTGCTCACTATGGGTAACTGCAATAGCAGAGAACCATGAATCGTAAGTCAGGTATTTTTTGCTTTCAAAGCAGAAAAATTTGTATTAGAAGAAACCTTAGGATATCCTGGTTTGTGATGGTAATAAGCATATTAGGTTAGTTTATTTTCAAATATTCACAAAAAATAATAAAATAATCCATACTTACCGTAAGAATCCCATGCCATAAACCAACATCCTTCTTGAAATCTAATACATTCACAATTGTTTCAGCTGTGCAATAAAAACAAAACATAGTTTAGTTTTTAGAGCATGGCACTGACTCAAGACAAACCCACTTAAAGGAAGGAAATAGAGTAAGCTTCAGCCTAACATGACTGTTGACCTCAAAGCTCAACTTTCAGAATAAGTCTCCACTGTAGCATTTGTCTTGGCTAGGACATTATTTGTCTTCTCTTTGGTACTTCTCATGAAGATATTTTAAACGCGTGTGCATTTTCTAAAAGCAGTGAAAAAAAATCAATTTTACATCTAGAAGCTTTTAACATAGATCCATGTGAAACTTAAGACAGCAGCATGGTGAGCAACAAACCACAGCTCACATTTGACTTTAGCAATGAAACAGAGAAGCATCTTGCATACCTTCGGTGTATCCACATGCCTGTGTCAGAGCTTGGCAGTGCGTCAGCAGTGCAATCCTTGTCACCGTCACCCCAAGCACACTTCCATCTTTACATGTCTTGTACTAAAAAGAAGTAAGTAGGGAAGAGTCAGTGTATGGTTAAAGTGTAGGTGAATGATGGACACATTTAACGACTGTATTTTAAAGAAGGCAGGAGTATTGTTTGGTTTGGGAAGCATTTTTTTTTTTAATACACTACTTTCAGATTGGATCTCTTTTTAACTGGAGCTTCCCAGGCTTGGTTTCAGAAATCTCTCAGTTGTCTGAATACAGGCATGCTGAAAAATAATCATAAGAATTCTAATCACGCTAATGACTAATGGATGGGCTAGATTTAGCAGAGAACAACCTAGTTCAGTCTGCTCAATATGCACTCGTTTTAGATTTTATAGGCAAACTAATAAACCTGAACTTCTCCCTTCTGTGTCATAGATGGCATGGGATAAGAACTGCTGGCAGGAATGTTGTGGGTGCTGCTCTAATAATCTACATAGGAATATTTATGCAGTCTGAAAAACACAAGAGCTGCTTTCACTGCAAGAATATGAAAGAGCCATGAGAAAGCAGCAGAAGAAAAACAGGTGGGAGAATCATCACTGATGATTGTGGTAATTCTGCAACTTTATGCAAGAGTTTGAAAACTGTTAGTGGCAATTAAAGTAAATTAAGCATTTATCTTTCTTCATGATGAAGATAATCAGCAAGATTGAAAAGCGGGCATTTCTGCTTTTTACACTCAGTGTTCTCACTGTGAAAAGATAGGAAATGTCTTCGCTCCATTCACTTGAACTTAATACCTTTGAATAACCATTTAAATTCGATACTAACATCTCTGAATTGAAGACATTTGAATCTAAGCAGAAGTGGGAGAAAAGGAAGCAAAAATAATAAATAGGAAAAATAAAATTGACAGGATTGCTTGTTTTCCCTTCCTGATGCTGATCTTTCAGGAGGGAGTGTGACCCACAAAGCAACTGGTATACAGTAAGCCTTATAACAAGAAGTTCCTTCTCTTTCAAAGGGACTGAAGGTTGTCAGGGGAGAACTGAAGTTTCTCTTTGAAACTTGTTGTCTAGCTTTCTCATGGCTACTTTGCCAGCCTGCAATGTGAACGGGATGTAAATTGGCCAAATTTAAAATAATATTGTTGCAGCCTATTAGATGACATAAAAACAGTAATGTTAGAAACCCCCAAAATGCAATTTAACATTTCATTAAATTTTCTGAAATCAATATACAGTATAATTTATTTAAAAATATTGCTTGTTAAGAGGCTAAAACAGGATGTTCTTTGCTTCTCTGACCAGGGAATGAGTAATTACGTTTATCTATCCAGAAGTGCCATACGCAATGATTCAAACAGAAAACACGTCTTCATTAATTCACCTCAATGTAAGCTGTGTCGTTGTTTGCATCCTTGATATGTGGGAACCAGTCACGAGGAGGCTTGGAGAGATGTTTCGACTCCGTGACAAACCACAGCAGCTTTGGCCAGCCTGAGAAACGGTTGCAAAGAAAAGTCAGCTTTTGTTGAGCTTCTGCTGGATAAGACAAGATAAAATTCTTCTCTGCCTGATTTTTTTTCCCAAATGCTTGTGTGCCGCCATTACCTAAATGTTGCTTCTTTTAATCCACACTGCAGCGCAAGAAAAAAAGACCTTACAGAACTGCTTGCTTAATGTTGCTACCGAGGACTGAGGCCTGCTCAGGTAATCTCTGAAGAAACGGCTGGGCAATTTAAGCTGTTATTGACCCAAATAGTTTATTACTGCTCTCCTGCTACTGATTTCCCATCAGAGGCTGCCAACCCCACTGCTAAGCTCCACGCCTGAATCACACGAATGCTGCTCACTGACTCGAGCGCAAACTTGGGTGGCTTAATCCAGCTTGCAGGTGACTTCAGCGGCCAGCTGAGCCGGCAGCGCGGCAGACGAGGAGCCTTGGCACAGCGCCGCAGTTGGAAAGCAGGGACAGGAACCTCTGGCCATGAGCCAGTAAAGAAAAGCCGGGCGGCAGCCTCCCAGCGGCCAGGGCCGCTCCCGCGGCAAGTGGTTCAACAGGGTCCTCGCCCCAGCTAAGCTCAGTCTCGTGTCCAACCTCACCCACTGAAAGCAAACAAACGCGACGAGCACTGCTGTCGAGAGTCACACGTGCAGTGCCTACGTCCATGATGACCAAGGGTTAGCTTACCTTTAAACTGCGGTATCTCCCCCGTGGGGCTCTTAGGCAGTCCTTTATGGCAGGCGTCACTGGTCAAGGCCACAGTAACTCCACAGCTCCCAAGCAAAAAACCTATTTGTTGGCTTCCTGCATCCTAATAGATCATAAAATAAAAGCAATGCATAAAATTGATTACAAGTGGCTCCAGGGGGAAAATGTTTTTGTCTTTTGGCAGCATATCTTTGAAGGAAAATAATCTCTTTCCTCCAGGCAACTTAACTTATTAGCAACACTGATTTGTACATCAACAAAGGAATTCCATAATACATATTTTCTGATCTGTAATAGTATAAATCATAAAGAGAACTGAAGAAATCATATGGCTTCCTCTCTCTCATCTCCTCAGAAATGACAGCTAGGAAATGAGTTATAGATGCTTCAGGCTGGAGAAAGCATGCACCTTTGAAATGGCCTCCTCCTGGTTATGATGGACACACAGTGGTCACAGTATCGCTATTCGCAGTTGTTGACATATTTCAGGAGCACTATAGATAGCCAAGTGCCCATTAAAGAAAGCACATTACGTTTTACTTTCATCAAGGGGATAAAGGCAGTGAGGCTAAAATGCCATTTAATGATTTTCAGGTCTAGGCCACAGTTGTTCTTTAAGAGACGGTCTGCTTCCACAGCGTTATATCTGCTTTACATACATTGTCTTGTCATGATTCTTTCACGAACTTTACATCTACCCATTAGGTTCATCAACAGAACAAAGCTCTAGATGCAAATACGCACAGAAGTATTAACCCTTTTCTTGCAGAATGACTCTACAAAAAACAGCCAACAGAATCTTAAAGATCTAAATCAAAATATCTTTCAAATCAACCATAATGATACTCAACCATGGAAGTGACCAAAAATAGAGAACAGTTGTGTTAGTCTATTAATTTATTCAATACAGAACTGTATAATGAAAAGAATGCCCTAAATCTGCCTAATTTTTAACGTAATTTTTATAGTCCAGAAAAGAAATAAAAAATAAGGAAGTAAAGAAATAAGAAGAAAAATAAAGGCTACTTGTTTTCCATATTTCTACAAAACATGTACATAGTACCAATTATGAGAACAGTAAGAGCTCAGTAAACAGTAGGGGGCAATAAACTGATTTGTCAAAAATATGCCATGTAACTCCTTCAATTGGAATTCAGCATTAGCTTTTGTTTACTATTACCAGAATGAATTTAAAGCAGGAAAAAATTACAGTCCTTTTTCAAGAAAGCTTGCTCATTGTCATTTCCAATAAATATCCAAAACAACAGAGTATAATATTAGTGTATCCAGGAACAGCATTTTGAGGAGCATGCTGTTGAGCCTGCAACATCAACCCCATGCCAGTAATCACTGGGGTTTCCAACAGAAAAAGGCTTTGTCAAGCAAACACAAATAATGACATTGCTGTTCTTGCTGACTCTGGTGCTAGTTGGTCTGTACCTATGTTGTCAAACCTCTGGGACATGTGCATAGCGGATCCTGGTTCTGCACTGGGACGAGACGTGGCCACACTCCTGGTGCCTCCCCGCAGGAAGGAAGCGTGGGGGCCCAGGCAGCGAGGCAGCAGTGCCTCTCTCCGGCAGCTCCCTCGCTATGAACGGCCGCGGAGGAGGACAGGAGCGCTCCGTGGAGTCCATCACTCCTCGGCAATGCACAGCCTCTGAGACTGGACGCTCTGCTCTGTGTACAGGAGGCCACCAACTTCTTAAATCACCAAACCAATACTGCCATTACACCAAACTTCCCCCCCCTAGATTTAATCTCAAAAATGGTTAGTGGTGTATGTGCCTGTATGAAGCTCCATCATTAAAAAAAAATTGCATAATCAAAAGCAGGAACTTCATTGCACTCTCAACTTTAAAGTTTGCTGTAAGTGTATACTCTATAAAAGATTGCTAACAAATTGTTTCACCACTGTACCAAGAAAATGCAGATTCTCAGGCAACAAAGTCCCAAATAATTTAGGACTTTACGAGCAGAAACTATCATAATAAATTCCATTTAGAAAACTAACATAAACCAGTAGAGAGCGCAGAGCTGAGAGCATCAGCACATCTCAGCCCATGGGGAACGTATCAGTTAGGAAGTGCTCTGTCAAACACGTCTCATAACAAAACAAAACAATAGGAAAGAAAACTGATACTAACAGTTTGGGTTTTCTAATTAAAAAGGAAGAATGATCATGCTTCCACTTAATGCCATACCAACTGGTTTACAGCATGTATGCTTAAATATTTTTCATTCATTTATAGTATTCCACACACAAGCAGAGAGAATCACATACAGTTTACTTAATACTGTCTATCCACACATCAGATACTCTAGTAACACGCTCCTTTTCACCTCATGACAATCTCATTTCAAACAGCATTAAAAACCTCAGACCATTCTTCTCTGTACGGTTCTTTCTTTCATTTGGAAGGATAAAATGGTTAAACAATTACGTGCTGCAACACTACCACAAAAGATTAGAAAAATTCCACCAAGCACAGACAAATTGCAATGCTTTTTATAGACTTTCAAAATCCCATTTCATGTCTTTGATGCCCACACTAAATCCTGCTTTGCAAGAGAGAAGCAAACCAAGATGCTGAAGAGTGATAGGACACTGCTCACAGCAGCCACAGAAGTTTCAGTTAGGATCTCACCTCAACTGAAAGAGAACATTTAACTCTGAAGCATTCTGGTGGTCTAGACGCACTGGTCTAGACATCGTGGTTTCCTAGTTTATCTCTGCCCTTCATTTTTGCTCCCAATCTCAGCCTCAGCCTCTCCAGATGGTTATCACCACTTCCTATCCGCTTCTGTTGGCCTCATCCTGGCTTAGACCCCAAAAGTGCTGCAGGGGACAGCAAGATGAAGAAGAGGCTGATGTATCTCCCCCGTTTCAGGTGCCACATTGATATTTGCTGCCCCACAGCAGCAGCTGGTTGCAGATGCCCAAACAGTGCCGAGGACGGAGCTGGCAGCCAGGACGCGGAACGTCAGAAAGTGGCTCCAGCTGAGAGCGGTACGGCAGCCAGGCGACACACTGCATCTCACCGCCAGCACACCAGCCCGCAGCCACGCGACAGCCTTTCGCTGGTCCTCAGAGCGACAGCCCCTGAGCATGGGATGCCTTGGGTAAAACTTGCCAGTTTGCACAATGACGTTTTGAGTGGAAAATATAATCATTTGTGTGCAAGAGCTGAAACTTCCAGATGGGCCAGAAAAAAGACTTTTGAGTTTAAAAGCATTGATTCTTTCACATTTTGTCAACTAGGTATCAACATTCCTTCTGAGTAATTTAAAATGAGTGTTTGCAAGGTTGAAAACTGTTTTGTGGCTAAAGCAGAAAACAATCTGCTGATAAAAAAAAAATCAGCTCCTCTTCAAATATAAGAGCACTCTCCTGTGCAAACCAGTTTCCACAAGCACTTCGTCTTGTTGAATCTCATGGTGCTGGAAGAAGCGGCAGGTTCGAGCAGGGACCAAGCGCACCAAGGCTGCCCTGGCTGCACAGATGGGGAGAGCCTTGCCGTGACACACGCTGACCAGCTTACAGTTTGAAATGAGACGTTATGCATGTCGAAGGTAAGTAACAGTATCGTAGCATGACGTTTGAGACCAAATGCTCACTTTGGAGCTACCATTTTACATCCCTTGAAGGCACAGCGCTTGCTGAGGTATGATAAATGAGGTCTGCACGTACCTAGAGAGATCAACCTTTCAGACGAAGCAAGCCGGAAATCCTCTCTGCTGTAGGTAGCCATTCAAGGTTCTCTAAAGACTTTGATTAAAGGTTCCCTAAAGGTTTTCACCAGTACCTGGAGGCAAACTGTCTTCTTCCTGCTGCAGCGAGTGATAATTCATTGTCAGGATAACAAAATCCCATGTGTAGTTGCATTTCAACTCTGTTAATGTCATTTTTACAATGCTTTGTGTGAGTATTTATGTGAAGGAAAACAATTGGGTTGCTTTCTCCAAGAGCGATATTGCACGTCCTTATCTAATACGGAAGGAAGGAAGCGGCAGCCTGAGCAAAGGTTGGGCTGATAAAGGTTACTCCTGTCCATTCCCGAATCCCAGGCTGATTTAAAAATGAGCATTACGTGACACCGTGCTGCAAACTGAACTAATCTCGGCTTCTGTTGCAATACTGGTTTGAGCCCCATTTGTTCTTAATAAAAATTTTCTGGTAGAGACAAACAGGGCAACTCTCAGATATAAAGCTCAGCACTTTTGAACTGAAAGTGAAAAGGAATTGAGGAAACCCCCAATTTTTAAACTCCAAAGACCTTAATAAAAATTAAACATGAAGCAGATGCAATTTTCACATCCAGCTTTAAGAGGAGGGAGTCAGCTGCCTCATCAGAGATAGCTTTGGTACCTAGCGATAATTTGCACAGAAATCCTATCAGCAGCCTTAATGACCAAAAGTCTTAATGAAAGCAAGGCAGCAGTTATTTTTGGCAGAGGCCACAGGATGAAATGTGCCATGTCCATTTCCTAAGTCTGAAAATGTAAAAAGAAAACACAGACTCTAATGGCTCTGGGAACCACAACTGCGGCCAGCTGAGCAAAGCCCCGTCCACGTCCAGCTCATCTCTGCTGCTGAAAATGTTTGAGTACTAGGGAAGGTGTCAAGGCGTATTTCCTAGGGAATTACAATTCCACCGTCAGAGGGAAGGGAGCACTGGGACAATTTCACTGTTTGGAAAAAAAAAGATCTCTCTCTGGCTGCTGTTAAAGCTTTAATAACCCTTGAAATTTTAACCTTGAAAAGTACGAAGCATCCATTCTTTTTTTTTTTTTTTTTTTTTTAAATGTCCTAGAATGTACATCTCAAAACTTCCTCTGCTAACATGCACACACGCTCTTCCAAAGGTACCGTTACAGTTAACGCTGGAAGAAAGCAGAACTGGCTCCAGGAGGCACACAAAGCATTAAACTTTCCAGGCTAGGAAACAGTGCTTTTGATCGAGAAAAAACGTCGTACCTGTGCTACAGATCTTTTATCATAAAGATCTATCTGGGATCCCCCTGTTTTATATCCACAGCATGTGACTGAGCACGATTACAAATGTGCTGTGAGGACAAAAATGTTATTTTTAAGATTAAAATCTCCTGACTGTATCAGCGCAGAATAACTACATTCATGATGCTCATGAAAGAGAAGAAACATAATAACCTGCATAATATGAAGAAAAAGAAATCAAAAACAAATTTGTAAAACTTTTCATAAAGCAAATAGTAAATCACTATGTGAACTAGAACTTGAAATGTCAAAAATCTGGTATCATCTGCACGCCAGGCTTTTATGGCACATTCTACGATACATAGTTCGCAATTCGCATCATACTGTTACACGATTAACAGGAAATGACAGTTCTGAAGGAAGAGACGTTGTACGGAACATACTAAGAAATGACTATACTATTTATTAATGTTTGGAAAACATAAATAAGATATTTGGAGAGAGAGACACCACTGTGAAAGAACATAATCCATAATCCAAGGGATGAAGATAAGTTACAAAAAAACTTGGGGAGTGCTCATGATATAGGCGTTTCCATAGTATGAAAGCAGAGAAGGAAAATGAGATGAACTGTGCTGTTTATTCCATTGTTGCAGTAACCGTGGAACCTCTGATTGCTGCTTCTTGAATAAAGACTTACTTTTGATGTACTTCAAAGAAAACTACTTTGAATTTCTTAACTTAGATCTCGACTTCTCAAGTCTGAAGAGCCAAACACATCCATGCCTACATGAAAGCGAATTCCCAGGTTTTTGCTAATCACCGCTAATACTCCGAGAATAAAGCAAAACTGAAGAATGCTGAAAGGTTCCCGAGAATTCAGTCAAGCCACCCCACAGAACCGCTTGCCAGATAGGCCTCCTGAAGTACTCTGGGAAAGTACAGCTAATTCCAGGTATTTGGTCAATATAAAGATGGGATATAGAAGGAAACAGCAAGAAGAAATTGACCTTCACCCAGAAGGTCCTTCGTACAGAAAAAATGTCCACCAAAATTTAAAAATATTACAGTCATGATATGAAGAATATGGAACGTGCAAAATCCATGGGATGGTAAAACAAGAGCCTTTGCTTCAGTATGTATATAGATGTTCGCCCTGTAACATATAAGCCAAAAGGCTATCTGGCTGCAAACACCGCTGTTCAGTTTTAAAGTACCTGTCAGAAACAATTAGCACAGAGCTGTGAAAAACTCTTCTTTATGGAAATGTAAAACAGAATTAAAGCTTTCTAATTAACATAAATTTTTAGCATTAAAAATGTGCACATAACGTAACTCCCTGAAACAGTTCATCACGATCAGTTTATTATTCTGTAAGTCTTTATTAGCCTATAATATAATTATTGGTCTATTTCTTGGTTCACATCTCTGTCTTCCAAAAAGCAGACCAAAAAATGAACGTTGCCAAAATTTACTGAAGTGTGTAGAAAAGAGAACAAATAATAGGAAAGCATAAAAGAGCAGTCTAGGTCTTTGTGTGATGACACGAATGACATCCTCCCACGGATGCCAGAAGCAATCCGCTACCATTTGACCAAGCAGAGGTTTTCCTTCTGGGACTACTCACAGAACATGATTTTCATCTCATTGCTTCCACTCCAGTTCCTGCTCCATACAAACAAGTGCAGAAATTTTTCCAATCGTACGTGCTCTGAGATTGCATAGTTTTATTTACAGATCATGGCTCGTGTTGCTTTTTAATTATACCACTGACGTCTCCATTATTGTTTTATCAATTTTATATTTAAATATTATTAAATGATTTTGGCAACAAACAGTTTAAGTCTACAGTTATGTGTACATAAAAATATATATATACAAATACATACAGGTATATATATGTAATATATATACAAACACACATAAACAAATGAAGAGGTTCAGCCAAATTAAGATCAAATTTTAATTTGAGATAGGGTTTTTCCTTGGACAGCTGGATTTGTAAAATAAATGTGGTATCAGATGTTCTAAAATAAATGCAGTTTACACTTATCTCTGTGTTTTAAAATGCCATTAAACCTTGGAAAAGATGTAACAGGAAAAGAGATGTTTCACGCTTATAAGTTATGTTGCTTCTCTTTTGTAGAATGAAAGCAGATGTATCCATGTGAGTCTTCTGCATGTCTTACAAAAGTCAACTTGCCTTATTTTGTTGATGCACTTAAAATCTCTGTTTTATGTAGAAATAATGCACTACGTTATGCAATTACATCAAACTATCTTATGGTACTGCACTCACATGTGAAAGCGTGAAGACAGCTCAGTGCAAATGCACTATGTTTCTACTAAAATCATTATCTTCATTCTACACTCACGTCCACCACTCAGTGCTCCTAAATACAACATTTCACATAGCATAGCCTCATTCCCCAAAGCAAGTAAACAAGATGACCTCCCACCCCATCTCCCAGCCTGGTCTTCCTACTTCACTTGTTGAGTGCAAACACTTCCTTTAGTCTTAGCCACTTAAACTCACTCACTTCCAGGCTCTTCTTTCTCTGTGTTCCCAGTGTCCCTCCTGCTGTTCTGCTCCTCTCACATCCATCTGGCTGGATCAGTGCCTTTTTTTTTTCCTTTTTTTGTCAGATACATTTACTTTCTTCCATTTCTCCTTTAATTCTTCATCAGTTCACCAACTCATCCCACTTACTACACTTTTTCCTCCCTGACAACTTCTGTTTTCACCCATGGCAAGAGCCCACCATATCCATTGCCAGGGGCATGTGTGGACATTATTGAGAAAAGATGAGACTAACTCAGTCCAGCAAGCACTAAGAGCTGAGAAACATTCAAGCTTCTTCAGTTAGGAAGGAATCTTCAGGTATTTTTAGCTGTTAAACTCCTATATGAGTATGTGCAAACTGCAAAGACATTATAAGGGCTTAGAAACTTGGCTGTGCTTTCATGCTTTTTCATTTGAATGGCAAAGTCCCTATTTATGAGGCAAAGACTTGAGCTTCTGCTCCAGTGTGCTGTGGCACTAGAGCATTTCAAGGAAAGTCCTTGAAAATTCTTTAATGTGAGCAAAGCACTATATTCCCTAGGCATTTTCTTAGAAATACGTGATGGCTTCAGCCAACATTTTCCCAAAGAATTTGCTTTAAAAAAGAAAGCTGGTTTCAATTAAAGAACTTACCTTGCTTGGACAGTTCCAGCCCAAACAATTAAAGGTAAGGCAATATTAGTGTTAGCTAATTAAAAAATAAAAAGATTGGGAAGGTTTTGGAGAACCTCAGAACAGGCATTGCTGCCAGTCATGTTACAGTTAAAGGGATATGAGAAAAAGGACCTGAAATGAATAACTATGTTTTGCTATATTTCTAGCCTTAAAAATATACATCCACAGAAAAAAAGCATGTTCAACACCATCAGTGCAAGTTCCCAGCTCTGGCCTCCTGTCCTCATTGACCCAAGCATTCTTGCAGGCTGAAACTGCTATATCTGCCTGCTAACACCTTCCTAGGAAACATGGTCAAACCTCCGAACAAACACTGGTTGTGAAACACTTTTGATGAGCAACAGTGAGTTTTGGCTCTGAATTAGGCTCTGTGACAAGAATTCCCAAATTTATTTTGCTCAAGCGCCACCCTTGGCAGAGACGACAGCAGTGACAGAAGCTCCAGCTCTAGCATACATATGCAGGAGAAAGCATTTCCGTAACTGCTTGGAAGCAGCCTACGCAGTACCAGTGGTATTATAACATAGCTTGGGTTGCAGGGACAGGTGGAAGATGTAGCAGGGGCTGCCAATGATTCTTAACATCAGACTGCTTTGAAAGGCTACAAAGATAATCCATCTAAGGCTGGCAGAGCAGATATCTTGCAAAATTTTCCTTTCCTTTTCCAGACAGATCTGCATTTGCTGAAACTGGAAGCACAGCTTGAGATTTTACATCACAAAAAAAAGAAGTAACTATATATAACTCACCACACAGTACTATCTTTGTATCCTCAGATCTGGAACTACTTAGGCACACAAATGTACTGAAGAATTATGTTCAGTTCTGATCCATTCTGCCATAAGTTTTTAAGTGCAGTATAGAGGAGAAATTTAGTTCCCTACCTTTCTTGTAAGTGGCACTTCAATAGGGACAGGGACAACTTCTGCAAGCAGGCAGCCATAAAATGCTACCATAAAAGCAGCAGGATCGTTGTTAGGAAATACGAGTGTTACCTGAAACAGAGAGAGATATGTTAAGGGTTTTCTGCAGTGCATATTTAATTGTAGGTTTCAGCTAACAATAATTGCAGTTTCCGCCTTTCCTTTAGGAGAGAGATTATTTTAGAAACATTTCTATGATAAGTATTCAAATGCTTAATGAGAGATGGATGAGGAATCAGGAGGAATTCATTCTGATAGATGTTCCTTTTGTGAACATTTTCACTTAGGAAATTTTCTCTATAGTTAAATATTTTCATGCTACATTGTTTTCTACAGCGACAATACCTTTCAATCTGAGTCTCCATTTACTGATTGCTTTACAGGTGTGAAATATCAAAATAAATGGAATTAATAGAATTTTTACATTAATACAATTTTTAAATTACATTAATAATTTGCTTAAAGTATTGAAAACAAAGTGAATCTGTGACCAAATCAGATTACTAGACTTACCACATCATTTTATCAATCATTAATATGTTATTTTTTGTCTCCCTATGCTTTGTCCCATAGGAGAATTTTATTTTAGGATTGGACTGACTGTTGTCAAAGTGCAGAGGTTTCTGTGTATTTAGTGTTCACAAACAGCTGATATCTGGAACAGCAAATGTCCTACTGTAAGCTGGCAATTATAGTAGGCTGGATTTGTTAAACTTCACCGCTTTAGGGCTATGGCTGGCAGCTTAGACAAATAGAAGAACTCCAAGAGAAGACAAAACATCATAGCAAATCATGTGTATGTTCACTAAGTGCCCTTCTTCCTCCGAAAATGTGAGGAAATGTCCAGCTTATGCCTATGGGCACTGGAAACAACGTCTTTAGATCCTCCAGGGGCAAAGAAGAAGGAAAGTGCTGTCAAACTCAGAATCTGGGAACTGCAGTCCACATCTCTTCTTGCAAGGGCAAGGAATATAAATGAAGTCAATGTATAGTTAATGACTTCAGTGGCTAGATCCCGTCTACAATTTTATTTTGGTTCAGTCAGTAGCATTTTCTCAATTCATGTCTTCAACAGCTGTATTACAGCTGGTGCCTCTGTCTTACACGGCTGACTGCAGTGGCATGCAAAAGGCACTGTGAATAGCTTCTAGTTTAATTCCTTTGGGTCTGCATGCAGGATCAGAGTGTATTATTACAGCATCTTAAAATTTGCTAAATCTACGAGTCTTGAGCTTTAACCGATTTGACATCTGCAACAGCTGTATGCTTTCATCTTTCAAAGTAAAAATATCTGTGTTTTCCTATATGCTCCAAAGTTCAGTTACTGTAGATTAAAAGTGTTTTCAGCATTTTCATACAGTTTCAAACATTGTAGCCTCCTGTAAGTTTAAATAGTTTGATTTCTTCAAACTAGAAAATCCTCCAACCAATTGTGTCAAGGGGATCAGAGTATCTTTATTTTTAAGCTGAAGATTGTAACTTCGGAGAAGTCTAGAGAAAATTCATAGAAAACACATTGCTACTTTATTTGTAAGCCGGCACATGAACCCATAGAAGTGTTTGAGCTGTCTGTATACACCCTTTATGCACATACCATCAAGAGTGATGGAAAGAAAGGGATCTTACTGGGTGCACTGAGGGCATGGCAGCGTTTACTGAACCCAGCAAACATCTGTAAAATATGCTGAAAGATCCCCAAAGATACCTTGAGGATTGTTGGATTGTTGGTACTTGTTGGTTTGGCTGGTGTTTTTTCAAACAAGCTGACAGAGCTGAGCAACTCTCACTTAAGTCCAGTGGTAATAAGGCACCAATTTCTCCCCTAAAAAACATTAGTCACTAACAGTCCTGTTCCAAATAACTAACTTGTATAAAAGGAAAAAAAGGGTAAGGCAGAAGGAAAACAAATTATACAGTGTATGTTACCAGATGAGAATCTGCTTAGTTAGTAGATATTTTAGAGGACAAACTTAATTTCTAAGCAGCTGTCTGCGGTGACCCAAAGTTAAATTTCTGAAGTTACTATAAAAGGCAAACACAGTTTTTGGTGTACTATAGTTATATTAGAATCAAGTAATGAAATGCAGGTATATTCACAATTTAAATGCAGGTATATTTTAGCTCAGACAAAGAAAATACAGAGAGATGTAGTAATAGTAATGAAAAATAGAGATTCTATAGACAGAATATGCTTTTAAGGGGAAAAATGTCTTTCTGTGTTTTAGGTAATATTAACATAATGCAATAATTTCATTCTCCTTTAGAAAAGACCATAAATATCCACGCGTATTTCAATTATTATTTTAGAACTACCTTTAACTGTTGGCACACAAAATCTATTATTTAGAATAGAAAGCCTTCTTCAAAGAGGTCAAAAAGCTTTTATGTTATTACAACAGGAAGAGTGAGCAAAATAACTGCCTTGAACATCAGATGTACAATAACACCTCATCTTCAACATGAAGTTGCTTTAAATGTTTCTGTTACACAGAGACGCCAAGCAAGATGTTTTTACAGTGCAAAGCATATGCTTCCAGCACTCAGCTATAAACATTTTTTTTCACTGTAATCTAGATGGACTTATTTCAGAGGAATTGCGATTTGTTCTGTGTATGTCTTGCACTCTGAATTATCCACAAATCCTTTTTTAATGTTAAGAGATGTCAGTGGTCGCTGTAGTAAATTAATACAAAGACAGGCAGTTAATACACAATAGATAGAAAGACAGGCACACGCATATTGCCCATTTCTGAACTTTCTTCCTTTTACAGCTTTCTGAGTGGATTCTTTTGATGTATACACTTGCACAGTTTGTTTCTTCTGCTGTTGCTTAGCTACATAGTTGTAAATCAAGTAAAAAAGATTCTTCAGATCCCATTCCTGGCTAAATGCCACTATAGGAAGTAATTTAGATTAAGCATCTAGAGACTCTTTAGTTAAATTCTTCATGATTTATTTCTAAAAGAGACATAGGAAAGATTGTAAGGCTTGATTTTTTTTTAAATTCTCTCTCTTTTTTTTTTTCAATTGGGAAGCATTAATTGCATGCTCTCATTTTTGAAGCCCATAGAAATGTGTAACCTAAACAGACACACTTCTTACATGTGGTACAAGAACACTAACTGAATCAACAGTCCAAGAATTGCTACCAAGCATCACAAGATGAAGACACACTCAAACCTCTAATCACTAGGTCATGATTAAAATTAGCATTTCTGAGAGGTTGCTGCATATCTGAGTATCCTGTTCTGGAATCTCTGCTTCATGGCCCAAGGCCAAACTGGAACGAGGTCTGTGGGAATTTGTGTGATGGCGCATTCTGGCACACAGCTACCACGGGCCAGTTAGCACGCAGGGAGCAAGTTTCGCCAACCTTGATGATGGAAGGGGTAGGAGCCTAAGCCAGCAAATACCTTCTGGAGTGCATAGCCCTAGGCTGTTCTTGTCTTCCTCTAGCAGCTGGAAGTGCTAGTTCTGCAACTCTTCCTCTATCTATTCACCTAGATTCAGCCACTAGCAGTTGCTGAATTGCAGTCAAGAACAAGGAACGGAAATATGCTCCATGTTAACATTCAGCACAATTCATTTATTTAATTGAGTGCCAAAATGTGCTTAATGTGCTTAGTTTGTTTGTCCTCCACAATGCTTCTCTTATTTCTACCATCTCAACAACTACAAAGTCATTAGTAAGTAAGTTTTACCCACATGACACCTCCAGGCTCTATAAGAAAGCTTATGCTAAAATCACTTTCCATGGGAAAGTTTATTGCTGATGTTGCCACAAATTCCAGTTACTACTCAGTAAGTATCAACTCATTATCTATTGTGCAATTCAATACGTGTCTGAGTGATCAGCCTTTCTCTGAACAGAAACAGTTCCCACCATTTCACTTTATTAATTTCCTCTGAGCACCCCAAATACCTCATCCTACCATATAAAGATGTAATTTGGATTATTAGTGACTAAAAATCATGGAGATACTTACCCTGTCTCCAGGTCGTACCATTGGTTCTTGTTTTGTGCCTAATTTATGTAGGATATTGTAAGCAACCTTCATACTTCTGGTCCAAAGTTTGCCTATTAACACAAAATTTGTAAAATTAGTTTTAAAATTCTGCTTATGTTTTAAAGGATTACTGAAGGGAAAGAATACCTTTAGAGTGAAAAACCTAAACAGCAAAAACATTTATATTAATCTTCTCACTAAATATGATATCAACGCTATAGCTAGTGCACATACTCTTAATATACTTCAATGCACATCAGAAACTTTGAACTTTCTTTTTCAATATAGGAATGTTTTTAGAAAAAAAAAGGTAAGAACAGTTTTCTTCTCTATTGAATTGGAGAAAATTGGATCCGGATTCCAAAGAGCTCACTGCTAGAAGTAGTTGGAATATTGTTAGGTCCAGGCAGCTTATTGCAGCATCCTTAGCTGTAGCAAGCTGGCTACGCTGCATCTCAGCCTGCCAGGAAGCACCATCTGAGGGCACCGCTCAGCCGTCGTGATGGCACACTCCCTGCCAAGCCACCAAGGAAAAAGAAAAGGCAGAGACAAGGGGAGAAGAAGAAGAAGAAGAAGAAACAACACACAAGACATCCCACAGCCAAGGGGGCACACTGAAGCAGCAGGGACCCTCTGACCCTTAGTATATCGTTACGGTGTGCTCTGACTTTAACCCTGGGCCTTCCTCCTTTTCACTTGGTTGGCTTTTTCTCCTCACCTGCTCCCAAGCAGCCCCTGCCCTCAGTTCCATTTCATTTGCTCCTGATACCCTCCTTTTTGCCACCTCTCTTCTCCCTTGCTCAATTCTTCATCTCTCCATCTCTTCACTTAGATAATCCTTACCGAGACCTCATCCCAGTACTTTTTGAAGGAAAAATGATCTCCTCAAGAGCCATGTTGTGTCCTTTTCATTAATCCTTTAAGTAAGCAGCACACTCTGACTCTGCAAGGTCTTTCAGGCAATGTCGTTGTTACTTCCTCTGAACAGTACCTGCCATAACAGACTTTGCTCTTTGTTGGCCCTTGTGTTCTGTCTTCAAGCTGTATCCAATCTGACAGTAACAAATCTTTAATTCATGCCCACCAATAACTTAAATGATAATCGGTTCTGACAACAGATTACCTATGGGGTTCAGCAGTTCAGGTTCCCAAACGGTACTGCTATTTATAACTAACCAGTTATAGCAGTTGTTATATTAAGTTCCTCTACATCCTGGATAAAAAATGCAATGCTATCATATGATTTTAAGTGCAAATTTCATGTAAATATAAGACACAATGAGAAGGCCACATTTTCTTTTTTCCTTTTGAGGAAAACTGGAAGGGTCACTACTGCTTGCTACTGAGGAAGTACTAAGGAGAGGTGCAATCACTTCTTATGAAAATGGTAATATTGTATCATCAGGCTTGAATCAAACTATGTTTTGCAGTTTTAAATTTACTTAAAATTACTCCAGCGTTTGGTGCTGAAGTGTGTGGATGTACACTAAACATTAATGCAAGCATGTAAACATTAGTCAGTTCTGTTGCACTGGAAATTCAGCAGGGATACATGAGTACATCTGCAGAATTAACCCTCACAAGCATTTACTGTCAGGATAGTAGAACTACCCGCATTTCCTTGAAAGAAAGTCTTTAAAAGCATCTTACATTTTACAAGAAAGGAAGATAAAACCAAAAAAGTCTTCAGGAAGCATTCTATTTTCTTACAGGTTTTCAACATTAATGTTTCAGTGATAACAAACTTAAAAGAGCAATTAATAGTGATACAGAATGTTGGAGAACGGAAATCAGAAGCTTGGCAGAAGATCAGAATTGCAAGAAAGAACCATCTTTACACAAAACACTTTCAAACTTGACATGGACACTGAGTTTTTCATCCCTTTCCTGAGAGACATAAGGGGCTGCTCCGAAAAGTTCTGTTTCAGCTATCGAGATTAATTCTATTACAAGTCTTAAATTTGCATTTGTGACATGTTCACACTTTTTGCATACACCAAATGTGACACCTTGCATACACTATTTTCTTCGAAATCTAAACACCGCAGGGCTAATTATATTACAGTATTCAGAGGCTCTCCTTCAGGAGTTCACTGGTGTTACAGTCCCCTCCATATAAGCAATCTGACTAAATGCAGAAATTAAGTTCTCTCTAAGGCTAGGAAAAGTTTATGGGCTACCTTCTAGTAAGTATTACCAAGTATAGTAAGCATTTCTGTACATTTTATTCCAGTTTTGTCACAACACTCTTATTTCCACAATTTTTTCTGAGCTTCTAAAACAGAGCATACAATGCTGTCTCATTACCTCCCCACCTTTCTGTGTTAATGCACTCTGAACTGCACAGAATGTGCCATTAATGTTTCCTAATATTTAATAGTTCAGAAAAGACTGCTCTTTTCCTTCACCATAGCCCTCTTCTGCTCTGTTTAACTGCATTATCAAAGGACAAATTATCTCAAAGTTGAAATACTTTATCCTTTTGTGAACTGTTGGACAACTGAACTACATTGACTAACTGCATATGCATACGGATATGAAACTGTGGAGAACGGGAATAAAGGAGTTAGTTTGCATTCAGTTCAGAAGCAGCTGAAATATATGGCCTCTCCTGTCACCCTACAGAGTCCCCTAACCCAAGTCCAGCCTTTTGGACTCTGGCTGCATTTGGCTGCCGGTTCCACTGCATTCTAGCAGAGACAGCGCAGTGACGGAAAGGAAGAAATCTTTCACGTAGGTAGAGTAAACTTTACGCTGATCTTCAACTGGATCCTGTTCAATGGGAAGCCAGTAATTTTTCTTCATAGCTTCATTCCTAAAAAATGAGCTCCAACATGAGCAGTAGTACAGAAGCTGGAGCCAGGAATGTATGAATCACTAAGGTCAGACCTGCAACTGATGGATGGGGAACAATCTCCTGTCCAAAGGCAGATAGAATTGTGTTTATTTTGCCACCTTGGCTCTTTGGCCTGCCAGCATCACTGAGAAACACAAAGGATTCCATGACTGCAGGATAAAAGTGCTCAATAACAAGGATGTTATAAAGAAGGAAATCTTTGAAGTATTTCCTTCCTTGGTTCTGCCTAGATTGCAATTCAGTGCAATTCTTCCTTTGCAAACTTAAAGATTGGACATTGCTGAGAAAAACTTGATTGCTCAAAGCTCTCTCACAGCCTTGTCTTGACCTCGATACAGTGCAACATCTGCACCGCGGGAGAGGGAAGCACTGGCAAGGAAGCCAGCTGTGCTTCGTCCATGGCTATCTCTGAGACAGCGCTCACCACCACGGTGCTGATTCTTGAGCGGCATGAACTTTGTTGCATGGGCTGCAAAGGAAATCTTGCTGCTCGTGACAGCTGAGGATATGCCCCCTTTGTCCTCAGCTGGAGAGCAATTAAGTGCAGGTCTTCCTCAGGTAAGCACGCTGTCCTCATCTTCTAATTCCTTGGCTTGAAGACAGGAGGGTAGAATAAGAAACCCAAGCAATAGTTTCATTTAGTAGCAACTTGACGAGCCCACATTTTAGCTTAGTGGCAGGGCTTATTTTTTTCCCAGAGAGACTCACAATCTAGCTGTAGTAGCTAGGTGCTCTCTGCTCTTCCTGCAGCTACGGAGGGCAAGTGCCAGCTGAGGGTACTTACCTGGTTTACCACTGGCACTTCCAGATTGTTTCCGCAGGTAAAGAACAGAACTTGTGGGCCTTCCTCTTCTTCCTTTGCTACCGGCATCCCCACTGTCTTGTGGTCCTTCTGAATGATGCTCTAGCTTGCCTTCCTGGGGACACCAAAGTCTAACAGGATTTGCCCCGCCTCACTTGCTAGCTTTGACATCTGCTCACCATATCAGTCGTACATGAAAATTTTCTTGAGTTCAAAGATGAACAGTTGATAAGTCATTTAGAGAGAGATATGGAGCTCCAGTGCCATTTCAAACACTGTATCCTGTGTTTGAAATGAGTTTGAGTATCCTGCCTGGCCTCAAGTTGCCAAGTGAGCTGAACTTGCACTGACCCTGTACTGTATCTGTCAGTCACATATAGTCACATTTTGGGTAACTAAAGGCACTAGATGCCTATGTTTAAGCACCTGAATTACTCCCAGTTTTCACTCCCAAAACAAAACAGACTGCTCAATGTCCAAAGAAGAGATTCCTGAGTCAATTTTGGAAACCAAACCAAACCCTACAACATTAACTTGCCCTTCATCACTACTACAAATTAGTCTTGATCTCACTTTCTACAAAAGTGCAAAATTTGGTGTTGGTTTCTGAGATCTTTTATAACTCTGCAGGATGGCAAGAAATTAACCTTTCTCTGTATTTGTCATTCTCTGATGTATTTCTAACTACCAAAGCATCTGCTGAAGAAATAGATCTTTTTCTCCTAAAGGTGAAAAAAGATTACTTCTTCCTTAGCCACTTCTGTCACTTATCCAGAATACGTGTCTGGGCATTGCTGCCAGACTTTCAAGTCCTAGAAGTTCATGCAGGGATGCCAAGTCATTTTTAATATTCTTTACACATTTGCAAACTAACTTCAGTGTTCCCAATACATAATAGCAGGTATCAGCAAGTAAGCAGTAAAGCAGCTATGTCTCTGAAGCTGAGCCATATCCTGCAGATCTCATATATTCAGAAATTTTCGGTAGGACAGGCTGAAAAAAATCATCTCACTTTTGGGTAGCTGTGGTGAACTTTGTTATACTTGTGTTAGGCAAGTTACTTTTGCTGATGGAATTCTGATTTAGTTGCATAGTAGCAACTCTACACCAGTAACCACATACCTTAAACTTCACTTGTTATCAATCTTGTTGGATAGTAAAAGCCTATTCAGAGGGCAATATTTTTTACCAGCTAAAATTTAGTAAGCTGGAGTGAGTTAATAGCCAGTCCCATCTGGTTAAGCAATACATAATGAGGGTAAAGGAAATCACTAGGTCTTAAAAACAATACAAAAGGGGCCAATTCACAAAAAATATATGCCTTCCACATGACACTGATGTAAAGTCCCTCCTTCACAAATTTGTAGAGGGAATATACATTTGTGTTGAATGTAAAGAAGGTTATAAAAGAAAAGCTTGCATCAGAGAGAAAACTTAGAGACAAAACAAACCACAATCAATTTCCTTATTATATTCAGTATGCTTTTCAGAGCCACACAGCACTAACTCAGCAAAACCAAAGCAGTGGTCGCTTACCAATCTCCGTGCACAGCAACTGTGAGACTGCCAAAGTTCAACTGCAAATAATTTTGTCAAATATTCATTCTTTCAATATCACAACATGACATTTCTAATATTAAATAGAAAGAAAATATTAAACCTAGTGTAAATGGCAGTCTTGATAGTGCTATGCAGGTAAAGTGGCACTTTTTTTTGCTTTGCAAAGTAATAGCCGCAGATCTGCTGCTGTGTTAACCCTTTCTTCACAGGCTCCTTAGGTTTCTCCTGAGCACCAAACGAAGAAGCTGCCTTTTGGGAAAAAATACAAGCCAAAAGAACAAAAATGATACACTGCAGAGAATAAAAGACTCCTGGTATAGGCAGAATAGAGGTAACTGGCACTTAAGAGTGCCTGATTTTGCAATCTAAATCCTAGTCTTGAAATAAAGATTTTGTTTAATTTTCTGTATTTTTGTTAAAGAAGTAAAGATTTAAAGTATTAAACAAATAGATCACTGATACCTTACCTAGGAGCTTGAACCATGAGTATTCAGCAAGTGTATCAGCCAGCTGAGCTAGAGAAACAACTACCTCTGTGAGCAACGAGTTTTCAGAGATAAGGATAGCTGGGTTATGTAATTACTTTCTTAGGAGAAGAGTCTTGATTCCCTCACTCTCTTCTTGGTAAATGAGAAATTTCTGGCCTAGGAGGTTCACGCAGCAAGAGGACCTGGATGGATGGGGCCCTGTGCCAGCTACAGCATGGCATTGGGTTGGACCTCTATCTTCAGGTTGTTGTTAGCAGAATTTCAACGGCTTCAGGGTATCCCCAGGAGGGGTTGTAGCACTTCTGCTAAGGCACCATGACTTTAGCCTTGGAATGTTTACAGTTATGCTATTTTTCTCATGGGCAATTCATTTTAAAAAAAGTCAATTTTCAGGCATTTCTCTCTCCATAGGATCCGAATGGATAAAGAGAAGATGCTTATCTATCCAAAGAGCTTTCTCTGCTCTTTTCTACCAACCCTGCTATCTCCAGCAGGCCTCTGATGTGGTAAACAGAGCTACTGAAAATGGTTAAAAAAACCCCAAAACTTATTACAGGAAGTGTTAGATAGCAGAAATGAGATTCTTTGAATCACACACAGTTAACTGCGTAGTTTTGCTGGTTTTTTAAAACAGTTACAATTAAAAAGCTCAAAAAAACCTCATTCCCAAATTACTTTCAGCTTTTTACCTTCTACTTTTTCTCAAGCCTTTCTGATCCTTCTTGGAAAAAATCATTTTACCGGTAAGAAAGTTAGCTATGATAGCATACGTACTATATGGGATTTTTATTGTCCTATACTCATGTTTCTCCTCTAGAAGAAAGCATTAAGCATTTCATTATTAATACCAACAATACCAAACTAGGTGCCTGACTGCTCTGATTAACCTTGTATCAGAAAGATATTGCCTTCCTTTTCCTCAAAGTATATATTAGCTTTCTAGTCAGAGTTCAGACTTACATAAAACCCCGTAAAGACATCTTTTCCCTTATGTATGTCAGACATTTCAATTTATGCAAATTCAGTGATTTCATTTATAAAAAGACTGTGAGGAACTTAAGTAAGATATTCTCCACTTAACCAAGTTCCCAGAGGGATAAGATATTTGAAAAGTAAGTAATATTCATAGCTTCATTCACTACAAAGAGCCTAACAGTTTTGAGTACATTAAATAAAAATTATAATTTAGGTGCTGAGAACTCTGAAAACTGAGGCTAATGCTTCAAAAACTTGATTAAAAACAACTTAAGTCTGGAAAAAGTTAAGCTATTCATTTTTTCTATCTATGGCACTCTGAGACTGAATAACTTCTTTAAACTACTTCTCTTAACAGCACAACATGTCAAGATCTATAGGAAGGACCACTTATGTCCACTCTGATTGTATCATATCCATATCAACCACTACAACATACATAGAAAAATTCATTCTAGTAACTAAGACATCTATCGCACAAGATAGTCTTTTCATACTAACGTACCACTGTCTACCATGGCATATTGAACCGTCCATCCCTTCTCAGATTTCTCTAGACAGAACAGCAAAAGAGTTTTGAGGAAAGCTTTGGAGAAGGATAATTTTGTGGACTTCCAGAGAGCTCCTTTTCAGAATGTAAGGCTACCAAGGGGGAGTATGAAACTGTCCAAAAAAAATTAAGATTGTGATGGATGCTTGAGGTCCTGGAGGAAAAGAAGAAAGTTCAGTGGGGTAAGGACAGAATGTGAAGGGCTTTGAAAATGAAGGAGAAATTAGTTTTTAGAAAATAGTCAAAAGTAAGTGGGTATACATAGATGTTCAGTTGAGGAACCTTTGCAATCACATTCTGGATGGATAAAATGGGCAAGATTGCATTTTTCAGGGCCAGAAAAAAGATGCTGCAAGAATCAACACTAAGGTGAGAGATGGGATGAGGTTTAGCTGGGTAGATGAGGAGAAAGGTCTGCATTTAAAAAGATTTGCCTTCAAAATAACCTGCAAGATCTAGACACACAGTGGCTAAACAAAACTGAAGAAATGTCTCAGTCATTTATCATAGAATCATAGAATTGGTAAGATTGGAAGGGACCTCTGGAGATCATCTAGTCCACCCCCCCTGCTCAAGCAGGGTCACCTAGAGGATGTCAGACAGGGTTACAGCAACAAGGATCCCCCTTGCTGAAGCCTGGGCTTGAAACAGGGACCTTTAGATCTTTAGTCTAATGCTCTCCCAGCTGAGCTACTTATCTCAAATTGAAACAGAAACCCCTCAGTTTTCAGTGCCTGAAATATCAAATCACAATTCCCAAGTAGAATCACAGAATCAGTAAGGTTGGAAGGGACCTCTGGAGATCATCTAGTCCAACCTCCCCACTCAGCAGGGTCACCCAGAGCATGTTAGACAGTGCTGCATCCAGGCAGGCCTTGACTATCTCCAGAGAAGGAGACAAAGGGCTCATCTGGGATTTGAACCTGGGACCTCTCACACCTTAAGCAAGAATCATACCCCACATTTATGATAGTCAAATTATGGCCTGAGTAACAGGCAGAATGGTAATACTGTCTACAACAATCAAGAAGGGAGGAGATAAATATGCTTGGCATTGAGCAAATAAGTCTTCTTACTCAGCCACGATGTGATTTAGCTGACAGCTACAAATCTGTCACAGAGACAGTCACAGAATGTAGTAGGGGAAGAAGGATGTAGGTATGGAATAAGCAAGTAAATCTATCCATGTAGAGATAGAATTTGGAGAAGCTGATGCATAAGAGGAAAAAAAAGATCAAAAGACACCATGTAGGATCCTCCTTGGAAACTCAGAAAGTTGGGAGGATTAATGAAGAGGATCTTCATAAAAACAGGAGAGGGCAAAAAAGAGATAGAAGCAGAAACAGTAAAGAGAGAACAAATATTCAAGGAGAGGTACTTAAGTGACTGTGTAGATAAAACGTCAAGGAATGAATGTCTAGAACCTTAGAATTATTTTTTTTTTTAATTCAATATTTGTCAAAATAGTGCCAAGAAAAATCCATGTAATGATGTTTCCTTGAATTTGTGAAGAACATGAAAATAACTGTGAGGTACAAGCTCAGAGGCTACTGGAAGTTACCAAGGTTGACATTTTAAAGTTTTTGTCATTGGACATACATGCACACAAGGAAAGGCAGTGTCATATGAATACCATACGGTACGATTGTTGGCAAGCTCATCCTTCAAAAGTATATTCAACCAGAAGGGTGAATGAAACGCTCCATAGGGATAAAAATTCAGGCCTATGAGTGTCTTTGCTGAGTTCAAGACTTGATTTCTATTAACATGCATTTTTAAATAATGTCATGCCAACAGTTACTAGGGAATATCACAGAGCCAATAGGTGGCATACTTATACCAAAATTACCCATAAAACTACCAGTAAAATGGCAGATGGCTGTAATGTTAATTATGTTTTAAAAGCAGTTGCCATTTAAGTAGGAATTAACATTTCTCCTGAAGAGGACTAGCCGCTTGAAATCCATCTAGCAGAGAACAATTCACCAAATCTCTTATGAAAAGTTGTGGCTTATAATTTTTTTTATAAAAAGAAAAAGTAGAAAAAAATCAAATTTTTTTCTGACTTCATGAAACTACTGAAAAGCAGTTGCAGAAATGACCTCCTATAGGGCTGCCAAATGGCAGCACAGAAAAAATGAGTATTAATCCCATTTTTCTCAGCTTAGAAGAGGGACTCTGAAAGAGTTAGCTTAGGAAGAGAAGCAGGCCAAATGAGCAAGGTGAATGAGTGCCACAGGTGGATTTGCCCAGCTTTCCAGCTCTTCAGGCAAACAGGACATATGCTTAGATTCTTTGGACAGATAATATCCAGAATACTGGTATACAGAAATGGTTTGATTCCAGTAACATCTTCATTTTCTTTCCTATCTAATTTATTCAGGGCTTTCAGTAATGATATGAATTGCTCTTCTGTAAAGATATAATTGCAAACTTTAAAATTCTTCTCCAGTTCCAAGTAAGTATCTTTAAGAAAGAAAACAGTGATCAACAGTGAATTGTATATTTGACCCTTAACTTAGGTAACTTTTAAACTCTAGGTACCTGAAGGGACAATGTTACATGCATGACCTTCAGTAGAGTTCGGTTATGCTTTAAAAGCCTTTAAATATATTTGCAATCCCAAACTTGCAGCAAACATTTCTTCAACCAAGGACCATCTTCAGTCTAATTCCTAAATGGAAGGAATCACTCAGCACAGAACAATATAGAGAAAATGTCTATATTACATCATGTAAAAATATTCCCTGCACCAAAGTCTAGGCCCATGAAAAGGTAGAAATACAAAAAGCAAAATCATTTTTTATTTCCATATCAGTAATACACAAAAAATGTTCCAACTTGCTTTCAAAGTTTGACATTTGTCCATAACGATTCCTTTGAACATCTCCAAAATGACCCCTGAATATCTCACATTCAGCTTCTAATTGTGAGCTATGTGACAGAGATATCCTTATGTTTATCTCCACTTGGCCATTCTTGGTTGCAGCAGCCTGCCAGGTAGCACACACCAAAATATATCAACAAAGGAAGACCACACTGAAATGTATCCTAGCCAATCTATTTCAAGGGGGTATGTTTTCTAGCTGTACAACTAAATACCAGGAAGAGTAACTCAAATTATAATATCAGCAGAACATGAGAAAAATCCTATTTTAAGTTTTTCAGGAAGCTTTGTTTACCGGATTCTGCCTTTGTAGAACAAAGCCTGGGTAATATCCAAGGGGAATGGATTTTCAAGTTAATCTTCAGTAAAATCTGTCCTACCATTTCTATTTAAAAGGTGGTTTTCATTTATAATCTGTGATTTCAGGGAAGTATCGGCTTAGATCTTTTCCTCTTCATGAAATAAATCTTACTACAACATCTCACAAATTCATAATCAGATACCACCAGCCTCAGATTTTTTTTACCCTACTTAGAAATGAGATAAATCAGATAAATCATTAGAAGGCTTTTTCACTACATATATATATATTTATATACAAGTATGTTTGTGTGTGTGTGCGTGTGTGTGCGCGTGTGTGTACACATGCACTATATACTATCACATAAAAAAATGAGAAGTTTGAAGAGTGCTTACCATAAGTGAGGATATACAGTGGTTTCCCGTTAGTGTCCATAGTGGTTAGGCAAGGAGCTTTTGGTGAGATGGTCCCCCATCGCTGCAAAGCTGCTTCCAGAGAAGGCGGCCAATTTGTAACCACACCTAATTGTTCCCCACGCATGGCCAACATCTGAGCTCCTTCTGGTTTTGGCTGGTTTGGATCTGGCTGTTGAACTTATGATTATGAAAAGATATACAGTTACCATGTAAATTCTATACCTTGTGTATACCTGTGTAACCAAGAGAATAAATTACCTTTGCAAAATATCCTGAAAATAATGACGTTAGAAGGTATTGAGAAGCTACAGAGAAATATAATAGAATAATTAAGTTTTAACCCTAATAGAGATGAGGCAACTGAAACACCTCAGGAATATATGTGCTTATCCTCACACCAGCTCTACAAGCAGAAGAAGAAACTACTGAGGCAACATGCAGAGATCATCTTAGAAATAATCAACCTTTTTGTTCCTAAGAAGAGATGGGGAATATGTTTTCTTGGCAAAACAGCAGTAATAAACTGTAGAACCAGTGAAAAACTATATTCTAAGTAATTAATACATCCACTTAAGTCATGTTCTGTTATAGTGCTTTCTTACAAATTGCTAAGAAGACTATTTGAATTACCATATCCTGGCAAATCACAATTATCAAAGCCTTGAGGTAGGTTTAGAAGCACTGTTTTTTTAAAAATAACTTTTTCATTTACTGACTTTGTGCTTGTTTCCACCTTACATTCAGTTCATTTTTTTTCAATGTTTCTCTATTATTGAAGGATACATAAAATATTTAACATGCCCCTTTACTGACAATATTTTTATTACTGATATTTGAAAGAAATGGCTGTAACACACAGCCGAATGTTCTTGGAGGAAAGCTTTCCTCCACTGTCTCTTATGCTGAATTATACAGTCTCACTGCAAGCATAAGCACAAACGAAGCAAACAATCAAAACCTGTGATTCTACTGCAGTGTCCAAGTTCACTACAAGCGGATCCCACTAAATATCAACATTTTCCAATACTTGTCAGTTCCAGCAGGGCTAACTTAGTGTTCTAGAAAGTCAGTGTAGAAAACAAACATTTTACAGAGTTGTAAAAAGAGATCCCAAAACCTTTTGAAAAACAGTCATTTTACCTTCTAACAATTCCTCAAAGTCATCTACAAAGAACTCTCGTAATGGTGGTCGTTTGGGCCGTTTTAGAGTATTGACCAGCTGCTGAATCTTTGCTGACACTCTGCTGCTCACTGGTACTCCTGCAGGACAGGGATCAATGGAGACATCAGTCGACCGCTATGCTGAACGCCACCAGATGGTAAGTGGGTGAGAGAAAGGCTAGGACTGCAAGGCCACCACAACTACAGTTTCATGCCATACTGTGACTGTGACTCAAATATTCAACATTAAGACATTAAGATCATTTCAGCAAAAAGGAACAATGATGCCTAGTTTAAATAAGAACAACAATACCATAATTTCAGAGTGAGCTTAGAAAGTTAAGAGGGGAAACAGCACATCATAGACTTGGGGAGAGAAGCACAGTGAAAAACCCCCTCCCTACAGTAACTGCTCGTAACCACAGAGAACTCTTCTAGGTGGCTTTGGTGATGGTCAGTGAGAAGACAGGCATTGGTTCTCCACATGATTACTCGTCATACCAACACTGTCTGACCAGAGGGCTTCCAGCAAACCGCAGCTCAGCGAGGAGGATGGGTTGTAGGTTCTGCCCCATCGTTTATTCTGGCTTGCCTTTTAAACTGCAGTGGAGGTCTGTCCAGTGCCCTCTTAGCCATGGCTCACATCTTTGCATGATTTCAGCATGACACTATATTCCCTGAACATCCCTTTAGCCAATCCATCGGCCCGCAGTCTCCAAAGGGAGTATGCCTGCTCAGACAGCACTTTGAAAAACATAGTTCTGAAAAGGGGCATGGGACATGGGGCATTTCATAATATAATCCCGTCAAACACCTCCCCCTTTCTTCTTCCTGGTAGAGTACAAAGCCTCTGAAAAATCCATGTCATCTGTTCTTGAACTAATATCTTTCTCCCACTGCACTGCAGAAATTTCAGCTTCCTACCCTTCCAGAAGGCTGGCTCCAACACTTTTACCAAGTGGTTTTTAGAGCTGAAGCTGTAAAGTTTAGATGCAATACACTTGGTCATCAGTTCCACACCTTGCTGAAATAGTTTCATATGTTTTAGAAAAGAGGAGCAGTAAATAAGAAAGGGTTTACAAATAACTGTTTTTCAAAAAAAAAAAAAATGCTCAGAAAATAAAACTTCAAACACGTTACTTTTCAGAATGTAGCCGTCTTAGTATGTCACATCCTTTGCCATTGAAAAGGCAGAGTAGCTATAACCAGACAGCATGACAAAAGCAGATCTAAAGAGGTTTGCTGCTTTCATTTGCTAAGCAATTTCTATAGGGAATCTGCTCTGATAATTAAGAAATATTTCTCTGTGTTGGCTTCATGTATGCCAGTTTATTTTAGGACTAAAAAGACGCTGTAACTTTGTTTGTACATGTTGGTAAGTGAAATGTGCCCAGAAGAAACAAGGAGCAGATGTATACACTAACCACTGAAAAGGTTACAATATTAAAAAAACAAAAAACAATTTTGCTCTGTGACATACCATCACCAGTTTCCATAAGTTCAGCATTTCCATACTTTGGTGCCACTCGTGCTGTTGATCCTTGTGGTCTTTCTACTTGTATTGAGTGTTCTGAGGTGTAAGTGGTAACATCTGGAGGGGCAGAATGATTTTCTGTGAAAAATAAGTTAAAAGGTTTAACCATGCCCCTCTAGTGTTGCAGGGAGAAAAGCAAAGGGGAGAGGAAGGAGTACCATTTGTATTTTTTTCATCATCCAAATAGGCATTGAAGTTCATGCACAAAATGAATGTCCACAACTATTATGTACAGCATGGTTTTAATATACGAATTGTCCACTGATTAAAAAAGGGTCTGTATATCTGCAAGCATATAAGCAATAAGCTAAAAATATTACACAACCAGGTCATTTGTTTTCCACTAACATTTAATTTTATATCAAGTTAAAGTTTGTGGAAAAGTGTAGATAGAAAAAGACTCACACAAATATTCTTCTGATAGATTGTTGTATCAGTATTTCAAAATAAAAAGAATATATTATGCTAAGTCAATCAATTGCAAGTGCCAATGCATATCCCTTTTATAGCCTCTGCATTTTGAATTTGACAATTTTAGTTTTGAAAGAAATTCGTTGCATATTAGGAAAAAAAATCATTCACAGCAGGAATTAGGAATTAGAATTGGAACATAGAAGAAAGAAATAAAATGTAAAGAAACATGAACATTGCCTTCTGTGTGGACACTTACTTTTCTATTATTTTTAGATACAGCTATTTCAATTCTTCCGCATTAACAAAGACTCGCCTTCCAGAAGGCAAATACAATTTGGTCTGACTCATGCCATCACTACTAAACAATTTCACACAGCTAATCTTTCTCTCTCCTGGCCTGATAACGCAGCATGCTACCACAGTTTGTTTTCAAGTCTGAGTCTGTATTACCTACGTATTTGTACTGTTTTTACAGGTTGTCTCATGAATTTTCGTCCAGGTTTTTAACAGCGTTAGGGTTGATGGAGATAAATACCACGAGCAAATAATAACTTCTCTCTTCATTGACATAAATGATCCCCAGCGGCCACCAAGACACAGAAGAAGACAGGGTTTCATGCTACTGCCACTGAAGTGAGGAGGAACATGCTCCATTAAATGATAAGAATCTAATAAATGTAAATGTATTTACATTTAAAATGAAAAATTGTGGAAAAATTTAATCTGGTTCCAATACTATTTTCAAGACACATTTTAATTAAATCTTCTTATATACATTATGATGTCCTAACTCTACTACAACACTGACTTCCGCAGTGGATTCCACCTGAAATGGATAAAAAGAATTTCTACAAGTCTTGAAGAACTTTGGAGCACTGTAATTCTGGTACATTCAATCCCAAATGCATGCACCATCAACAGAGATAACTGATTTTTACGGCTATACATACAGGATACAGACAGCTATATTATATGGCTATTTTGGATACTTCTCATTTGAAAATAGCATTTGATGGATAATTGTCACAAAAAATTAAGACATGATACTAGAGTCCATAGTTGTTATTTAATATTTATAGTCATGGTCACCATAAGAATAGACACTACTAAATCTGGCTGAGCAAAATATGAGATGGCTTTGATCCTGCCACTCAAAAATATCTCTTACCCTATGCATGTCCAACTGAGTCTTCTGTTTCTGATTAAATCCATCCTTATCATTATACCCCCAAAAACACTTTATAATGTGTTGTAAATAACCAACTGAAGTATAATACCTTGGACAACGAAGCTTGTACTGGTATTTGGCTCAATAATGTCTTCATTTTAGATATCTTGTCATTTGACAAGTATTCTAGTCTCAGCACAATTTTTGGTCTTTCTTTCTAAGTGACAGGTTTTTATAGTTAATGGTTGAATTACCCAATAACTAAGTCAATTAAAAAATGCTGATGTTCATCTTTTTATCTTTTACTTATAACACAGTTTTGCTATGCAAATTGGAGAGATCATGACTAAGAAAATAATTGTACTTAGTCAGCTATTAGTAGCAGGAGAAAGTATTTTTGAAATTAGCTGTAATTGTTTACATCTTTCCAGTGAAATATTTGCATCTTTCAGACTTTGGGCTGCCAAAAGCAAAATGAATTTTAGTTCTCCTTAGTTTGCCTTTAGTATCTCCTTCCAGGTTTTAGCACTGAGATGAAATTGTTTTTATGCATGGGAGAGAAGACATGCGATCCAAAGCACCACAGAGCAGAGATGCTCTTTCAGATCTATACACGAGTCCAAATAGATCTTTGTAACACATGGTGCCAAGCAACATGAAATAACATGGGAAAGGAGCTTCCTGCTCTTTTGGAAAAGAACTCCCTTTTGAACAAACAGTCCTGGCACTTGAAATTATCCAAAAGGAACCTCTCTTCCCGATGTGGTCACTACCAGCTGACCAGAGTTGGGTTTTAGCATCCTGGTTGCCCTTCTGCTCTTTAGATTTTATTAAGATGAATTGTTATCCAGCAGAAGAGGAGCACTAACATTTGTCTTACCCTATTTTTTTGTAGTATCTGCTTAGCAGATGTCTTATCATGGCAGTATCTACAGCTGTAGGTTTCATCAACTGAAATTGCAAAACCTCTGCCGGTTCTCTTCTCAGAGTCAGGCCTGGTGAAATCAACGTCCTACAGAAAAAAATGTGGTCTGAAAGATGTCTAAAGAAAAGGTTAATTGTTCTAATGTGAAATATAGCCTTTATTTAAGTAGAACGGTCAACTCAAGGTTTGACTATGGGCACATTGTGTATGGACATGCTTGGACTTCATGCCAGGTAATATGAAGTACTGTTTGAGGTTTAGTTAAGAATAATGATCCTGACACATCTGTTGAGTAAAAAGCAGACACTGTGACAGCTGCACGACTTCAAAGCATTTCCTCCATCAAGAATACATACTTGCGTCACCCTCTCTTCCCCTCTCTTCCAATATACTTGCATTAGAAGATCACAGGCTGAACAGCTGTTTCCAGTTACGACTCTCCTCATTTCTGCCACTGGAGTAATATAATTTACTCCATTTTATGAAAGTGAGAAAGAACTGACTGTTCAGAGCACATTCACGTAGGTATAGTGTGTATACTGACACAGTCCCATGTTTAGAAGCAAAGAGGTGGAGGAACACTTTTCAGTGGAAGTTTTGAAAGCACACATAAGCACTATGTAACTGGAAAGTCTCCAGGAATTCAAATTGCATCTTTATAATACTGTACTTGAAGAAAACATAGCCTTTTATCCCTGGCAAGCTGGCTCTTCTTGTTGGGGAAGTGATCTTACAACCAAAGTTGTACCTTTTTCCATCAAATAGGTTTTCCCTGTATTAATGTCCAGGTGATGGAGAGTATCATAAACTAACCTTCCATATTGTAAGTTAATACACCCCTCAGAACACATAGAAATCTTAAGGTTGTCAGAAAACCATCAGTCATGCTTTATGGCACATGTTTTTATATTGATTTTTATTAGAAACCTATGTAGCCTTTAATTTGGAAAGAAAGAGGCCTTTGATTTTCAAATAGAAACATATTTGAAATACATGAAGGCGACATTACATGTGCCTACAGGATCAGGATTTTGTAGTGAGATTTTTAACTCTTTAAATCTGCATAGATTCAGTTTTATAATGATAGGTAAGCATTGTATGACTATCATTAGCCACAAATCTTCTGACCTCTAGGATATACTTTCTCTCCTTGATTATGATATACATATATATTCAAAAAATATAATATAGACAAATGCAAGCTTGAAGACTCATATACGTTAGAAATGTATGCAGTATTGACCCAAACATGTCCTGAACATTGGGTATTTTTTACAGATTTCACTGGTTTGACCTCTAAGTTCCAACAATTATCCAACACAATTTTGATAACTCATGTCAAACTTGAGATTCTCCCTGTAGCTCAGTACAGATGCTTTAGTGTCTTAAATTTCAGAATAAATATTTAAAGGAAATCTATCCTGTACTAGATCTTTGGCCACAACAGAGCAGCAGTCAATAAATTAAATTAAAAATATAACATTCAAATCATGTAATAGCTTATGCAAATGATCTAAAAATGATCCACAAAGCCAAACTCTTTAGATACTATAGTCAAAGCTTTTTTGTCAAGTCCCTTCTCAGAACTGCATTATGGTTTTTAAATTGGAAAGATCTCCCTGTGATTCTGTGATGAACTCTGGAGGTCAAGTTCTAGCTGAGATGAGAATTGAGTCTTTTTTGCTCTTTATCATTAAAGGTCTTTTCTATTGTCCCTTGAATTTGTATTTATCAGAATTAGCATATCCAGAATATGACAGTTTGTCCTTCATATTTAAAGATGACCTCTCTTGTAGGCTGATCTGTCTCTAAAGACCACCACCACCCTGGGCTGAACATCAAACCATGGGAATGTACATTCTCTGTGTTCAAGATCTCATTGTCTCAGAAGCTCTAGAGGAGATTCACAGAACGGGATCATTTTTCTCTCTCATTTTCTCTCCTGTCAAAGAGGATTACTCATCTATGATCACACTGCTTTGTCTTAACATTCATCTCGGAAATAGCAAAGTTATCTGTGGGAATACTTCCTATCTATTACCCATCTATTACCTATCTATTAACTATCTATTAAAGGCAAAATCCACCTCCTTGGATTGAGAAGAAGCAGGAGCCATTTAATTTCCAATTCTTACAACATGAAATCAGACAGCAACTCACTCATGAAGAAACACACCTTATAGTTAGCATCTATCCAACTTCTAGTTTTTTCACTGATCCTTGCAACAATGAGTGATGATAACCTTAAGACCACAGTTGGATCCACATTTTAACATATTTTACAGTTACTAGCAGATATTGCTCAGTTTTTATGTTGACACGACCTTTATATTACTTCATTACAACTGTTGTTCACCTTGCAATGCAATTTAAGGTTTCTCATCTTCAGAATAAAAGAAAGATATGTATACATTGAGACAGACTTAATTGCATTCTTCAAAAGAGAGATCTTTCCAGTTAACAGCAACCTCAAAGAGAAAAACATGAAAAAATGAAGTAGTATTCTTCCTCTTCCTTAAAGCATTGCCATCTTAATTTAGCTCTATAAATGCTCTATTATTTACCGCAAACTCAGAGTGATTATAAAAGAAGACTCACTGTGCCAGGTTTAAAATTACTAAAATGTCACATTATAAAGTAACTATATTTAAAGACACATTAAGACTTGGTGTGTGAGTAATGCAACCTTTCAGAGTTTGGATAAATTTAATTCTCTATGCTATAATTTCCTCTAGCATTTCAAGATGAAGTCACAGAAAATAACCAAATGCAGTGATTAATGTGTTCAGAAGTGTGTGCCTTTCTAAAACAATGTTCTGAGCTATTCATTTAACATGATTTTAAAAATACAACACAAATTCTTTTCCGGTCTGAAATTTGGCACTTCTAGAGCATTGGTTAGAGGACTACTTATCTTAAAATACAGGTGTTACATCAAGTAATGCCGACAGCAGAAGAAAGGATAAGGACTACTGCTCTAGCAAATGAAATCAGGAACAGTTAAGATGCTTTTATGTACCTCTTTATATATATATATATATACACATATATACATATATATGTGTGTATATATATATATATATACACACACACACATACTTCAAAAAGAATGATCAGTTGAGGAAGAGTTGCACAAATTTTTCCGCTAACCTGCATCTGATATGGCTAATGGAGCAATAGCAATTTCGCTTTGCTCCCACAAGGATTTTCAGTAAGACAACTCCATACACAGGCCCAGCAAGAATGCACTCAAAGCAGACAGACAAACAGAAATTCTTCATGCCTCCTTCGATAAACAGCAGTTACCAGACAATGAAGGGAGGACAACAAGCCTCACTTTTTGTATGCTCAATTTAAGAGCTGCCTCATTTAAGTGAAGATTAATGTCAATGACATGTCTAATGTCATTGACTAATGTCAACGGCAAAAATATTCAGAGATAATTAATGTCTGTGAAGCTTAGCCCCATAAAGGATAGAAAGCATTGACTTCCTAGGATCTTTCCAAAGGATATAAACAAGCTGCTAAGAATAGTACCAGCTCCCTTTTCTGAAGGTATATAATAGTCATTCTCAAGGACTGCAATAGTCAGAAATTGTTCTCAAGGACTGCAATAGTCAGAAATCGCAATATTCTAGATTCAATTAAGGACAGCAAGAAAAGTCTTTAAAGGGACCTAATGTTAATAAAGTATTATCAAAAATTACTAAAACTATGCAATTAAAGCGGCGCAGAAGTAGCGAAAGTTTGTACACAAGCAATCACTAAAGCTGCATGCACTAATTTTTCCTACAACAGATCTTACAGATCTAGGATCCTACAAAAGTCTTTTTTAGTGCAGAGTAATGGAAATCATCCATATGCACCCAGACCCTGTTTGCCACAACAGAAGTTCGCCCCAGCTCTTAATTTCTCCTTTTTTTTTTCAGAAGAAGAACATAGGTATCTCTCTCCATATAAAATATGTAAATGATATAAAAGAAGAAAAAGCACAAGAGAGAGTTGTAGGAAAGGTCACACCCAAGCTTCAAGTAGCATAAGCTAAATGTCAGAGACCAAATTCAGGTTAAAATGGAAAATAGTCAAAAGGGTGATTGACTAACCTATATGTGTTTGAGCCATAACATCAGCTAGTCTGTGGGCAGCACCACTGCCTCCACTTTGTGTTGAGGAAGAAGAAGTGGTTGACGTGGTAGAGCCATGGATCGCTTGACTGATCCAATGTTCCATGTTTATACTCCCCTGACTTGAGGTGGGAGTTCCCTGGGAGTCGCCCTGCACGGAGCCTTCATCTTCTGAACCAGAAGAAGTATCTAATAATTAAAAACAGCCTGTTATTTGCAATGCTTTTTATTTTTAATAGAAATAAAGCTTGTTAACATTACAAATTTAAAGATAACTGCCACTAAGAAAAACTCTTCAAGGCAAGCAAACACATTAAGAAAAGTTTACATTATCGAAAGCCCTGAAACTAAGTTAATTGCTAACTGCACATCAAGAGAGTTTTCCTGCTCTAAGGTCATTGCTCATGTATTTTTCTACAAAAACAAATATGGATAATATGAAGTTCTTCCTTTATAATGTGGCTTAAGTTCTTCTGAAGATTTCTAAGCACCTATTAATAGAACAGAAAATCCCAAATACTTTCCCAACATCAGTCCATAGAGTCTGTGAAAAACTTTTTCAGTCATAAGGAACCCACTCCTCAGTGAGACATTCAGTCACAGCTGCTGTGCCAAGGATTCAGTGAGTAGCAGAACACATGGAATATGGGATATTTTCACATTATAGTAGGTGAAAGAGCAGATAAATTAGAAAATGAATGTCAGAAAAAAACTTGAAGAGCAAAAATTGTAAAGAAAAAATTCCATTACAGTCTTAAGGAGGTAAATCAGAAACTTGAAAGGAACCTGGAGCCAGATAAAATATGACAAGTTTGCCATTGCACTTAGATCCTCCTAAGACCAAAAGGACCAGTGCAAGTGCAGGCACTGCCAATGGCAAAGTAGTCCTGGGAACTGCCCTTGCTCACTTTTCAACCATTCAGTTCACCTTCTTCTGCTCTCTGACCATACCTCAGTGTTTTGCTCAGTGTGCTTCATATGTCATTTCTATTACTGCCCACGTGGATACTTTATTAGCTCATACCAGCACAAGGAATCATTTAAAAATTTTTCCTAAAAGATGCAATACCCATGCTTACCTGGAGGTGTGTAGGCATCCATTGACGTCTGCACCACCAACGAACGTCGTTTTGAGGGCATGGGGACAGCCATTTTTCTTTCTTTATGTTTAGCAAGGGCGGCCTGAACTGCTTCTGTGTGGACATCTGGAAAAAAGAGACAGATTTCACACTAACATTCGATCAGAAAAGAGCTGCTCAGGTCCTTGGTGCATCTGCAGCCAGATTAGCTGGCATTGCGGTGAGGCTGACAACGCACATGACATGACGAATGCACGAGACGCATAGGGATTACATAGGTTCTCCACATTGTACGGAAAGCAGCGACAGTGAGAAGTACTGGAGCTACAAACAAGTCTTTCAAGTAGCAGTACGCTCCCAGGACACTGCTGTTTTATTTGAAGAGTGGCAGCTCTGCTTCCTCAGAGCGAACTTCTGCTAAACTATGTTTTACAAACAGCTGTTACTTCAGGAACAATTACTGTTTTTAATGAAAGTACAGTGTATTAACACTGTATATTTTTGAAATGAATGAGGTTTCAATTTATACAACAAGTCACACTACGGGAACAGGAAGATTTGCTTGAAAGTAAGGAGGTATGTGAAGAGTCACAACAGAAACGGCTGCAGGTCCCCCATCCCCAAGTCCTGCCTCTGTCACTTTGTTCATGAAAAACAAAGTATTACTAAGGTCAGTCTGAGCAAGGGAAAGCACGGCGAGCCCAGGCCTCCCAGCCTCTCCCAGCGGGTGTCACAGTGCACAGCTTAGACCAAGCGCCTCCAAAGCCTGCAGCAGCTTCCACTTCACAATCCCAACTTCTGAGCTTTTCAAGTTTTCACATATTTATGTAGCAGTCTGTCTCCCAAGTTTGAAAAAGGCCACATATGATGTGTAAAATAAACTAACAAAACATTCTGACAATCACTTTGTTCTGTGCTAATCTTTTAATTGCAACCATAGCTAAATACGGAAATTACATTGAAATAAATCAGCATTTAATTTACTTACACTATTTGCCTGTGTGTTTCTATAGTTCATAGGGATACGTATGACTGTATGCAAAACACATGACAGCCAAGAGAAATCACTTATGGCCAGAGGACTTGCCACACACTGGGCAAACAGTGCATGCAGCATACAGCTGAAAGTAAATTACATGCTGCCTTTTAACTGCTTGCTGTCAGCCAGCTGCAGAAAAGGCAGCAACAACTTGTGCACACTATTTAGCTATTCCCACTTGTGAAGTAAAAGCATGGTGAAAATGCTTGAAGTCAGACTGATCTCATTTCTGCAGCTGCTGCATTCATTTTAAGACCCCCCTGCCCTTGTAGGCTGGGTTAGTAGCATGTACCCTATTTCCTGCTCCTGTGGTGGCAGCTCTAAGAAACAGCTCTTTTTGCCTGAAAAGCAATTTCCAATGTTCTCCAAGAAAAGCACCAGAAAAGTGGAGAGAATAATGAGTAGCAATTTTGGTTAAAGAGCTGTCAGTTGGACCACAGCAACGTAAGAAGCTGTCATAAGGAACAAGTGGGGAGGATAAGCAGGACCATTAGATGGTTCACCCTGCTGATGAGCCCTACTGCCCCGTGCTGAACAGTGTGCCCTACCTTCCCTTGGGTTTAAACAACCTTCAGCAGAAAGAATGCAGGAAAGGATGGTAAGCTGAAGAAAAACAACATTACCAGCTCCTTCTGCGAGCTGTTTTTTGCTTTTGTTTTAAATCCTGAAGCGAATGTGCATGTCAGGGGAAGCAAGGCAAGAAAAGCCAAAAGAAAAGCATGGAAAAGCATACTCAAAACAGAGAAGAGATGTGAGGCTGACAGACCAAAACAGAGGAAGATTAAAATGCTGACATCAAACCAGAAAACAATTTCTCTCCTGTTAAGTCATTATGATTTTAAATTAGAAGGCTTAAAATCTTTTTTATAATTAAAACCTGATGAAAAGTTTGATGTGAAAACTATCAGTCTAAGAAAAAAAGTAGCACAAGTCATTATCTACCAGCATGTCCCCAAGAGAAATTCCTACCTGCTCACCCTACATCAAGCCTGTTCACATCTACAGGACTGAACATGCTCACTAACAGGCTGCATTTCTTATTCAACAAACTGACGTAAAATTCTTGGTTTTCACTCAAAGGATAGAAAATAGAAAGCAAAAAGTAAGAGAATGGTCTTTTCCAGTTTTTTTTTTTTTTTTTTTTTTGTTGTTGCTGAACTCTACAGCAATGTTCTGAAGAGAACAAATTTTGCAGACCAAAATAGAAGAAATGACTTGTGAATTATTGGATTAAAGATTCTTTTTAAGTATTGGGAAGGAGATGAGGTGTAACTAGCATGCTTTCGAAAGTTTTTTAAAGGAAGACAACTGAGAGAAATATATTATTAAAATCCTTAGTGGCAGCTGGACATGGAATCTTAGCTTGCTAATTCTTGGATATTTTTTGATGCAATGGGAAGATAACCCCCCAAACCCCCGCTCAATAAATAAACACTTTGCAGGGTTTTGATTTTCAAATGGGTTCATGGGAGTCCAGGAACTGAGCTGTTTCCTTAATAAGGCACATGCCAGATACATTTATTTGTACTGGGTTACTGTGGAATAAGGCAAACAGGATTGTTTGGGAGGAAAAAAAAAAGCAGGAAAGCTAAAACAATAGAAATGATAAGAAAGCCTGAATGAACCAGGGAAGCTGATTAGAGAGGAGGAAAATTCACACCTGCTCCCAGCTCAGCCAGCAAGGCTGGCTGTTCTGTAGGCTTTACTCCGAAGGCTACAAAAGGAGGCAGGACAGAGGGCTGGGAAAAGCTGGGGACAGTTCAGGGACAGTAAGAGCCTACAGGCTTTTAGGGAGAGAGGAAAAACAGGCAGCAGAAGAAGTCAATCTAGGATGAAAAATTTCTTCACAACGTTCACTCCCAAGAATAAAACTCTTTTAGCTAAATCAATGTTTCTAAACTACAAAGAAAGGTTATTGATTAGGTATAGGGGAACAGAGACAACAGTCCTTATAGATTGTATGGTCTTATTTTCAAATAAGTAACTGCTGATAGGTTTTAAATACGCTCTTCAACCTATCTTGATAGTCTCATATAACATAGGATGTGTAAAGCTAACAAACGTAGCCTTGGAGCTGCTCATATCCCCTTCGTCCCCAAGTGATTGGACAGCAGAGGTGGGGAGGAATGCCTGACCAACACTTCACAGCCACACGTGAGAACAACTCACAGGTCCCAACACCTCTCCTGTAACCACAACAAGACATAAACAGTTCAGTAGCTCTGTTCCCATCAAAATCAGCTACAGATGTGTGCTTTCCAGACACACGCTTTGCTCCTCTCTTTGTTTTCCCTTTGCTCTTCAGATCTGCAAGCCAACTTTGATGATGTTTCATGGAGTTTCATGATGTTTCATTTCACCAAATATATCTGATAATGGTTTTGTAGATTTAAGATTTAAACCCAGACTGACAGGCATATTTCTCATCAAAGGGTGGCCATAGTGATCTGTTTCTCATCCATTTGAGCAAGAGGGTGCTAGCTGCTTGTCTTTATTTCATGAAAGGTTAGCTATGGCGACCCACATATTATATGTCTGCCGTTCTCTCTTGCTGCTTGCCACCAGTGCCTCTCCAGTGGATAGTGCAAAAATACATGGAGGCTTGCACTGGTAATTTATGGAACAGCAAGTGGAAGCTCCTTCTTCATTAAAGGAAGGAAATTGCTTTTGTGATACACATGGGGAAAAAATATAATGAGGGTGAGCAGACGTATTTGAGCTCCCATGGGACAGGAAGCTGTTTCTCCCCCAGCATCCCATGAGCACAGTGCAAGTGGTGTTCCCTGCATACTACACATAGCATCGGCAGCGAACTTCCCAGCAGAATTTCAAGCTGTTTCCAATGCGGTGATGCCCCTTGTCTTGCAAGTCTGGCAGAAGTGTCTGACCTGGCTTCGCAGCCTACTCTGGCACACTCAAGCTAACTGAATTCATCAAATTGTGATTGACCATTGCTTTAAAATACAGATCACTTGCTAATTTTTCCTTAAAAAAGTCCTCCACCTATGAAGATGTTGCCTAGAGAAAATAGATTCATTAAAAAAAACAAAAACAACAAATCCTCTTCTCTCTTTCCTCATAGCTACATGCTACCATTTCTAACCCTCTATAAATTTCTGATAGAGTTTCAAATGCAGATATACCTTGATGTAGTTGCTCTCAAACCTTCTGAAAAGCCCCAGGTCTAAGTGGAAACAAAATGCTTTTAGCTGAAGTGTTCTTTTATGTAGCAGTCTGTGACATTCTAACTACACTGTTAAAGCTGATAAAATGATTTGGAGTCCTGACCCTTCAAAGCACTCCTCCAGGTAACAGAATCTTTACTATTCCCACTTGGCTTTTTCACAAGAAAGGCTCAACAGAAAATCTAAAGCATTGAATAAAATATCACCATGTCTATCTACAATAGTAGGAACCAATGTACAGTTCCTTATCTTCTACTTTCCTGCATTGTTTTGGATGGGCCAACCCATACTTTGAATTCAATTTGTGATTTTGTTCTCAAGAAATCAATAAATGGGAAAGGATAAAGTGACATGATTGGGAAAGCTAATTGCTTAACTTGTGCTGTTGCAGTCTATCTGCTGTTCATTATTCAACCTGACAAGTACTTCGTACAGGCTGCTTGGTAATACTGAGCAAGCTTAAGACAACCCAGCTCTGTTCCCAGCCTTTTCTTTGTTGCATTCAATCATTTATTATTTGTTTATTCTCTCCCTTTACTTTCTTACGACAGGATACAAATGGCAAACACACTTTTGGAAGCAAAGTCAGTTAGTGAAATACAAAGGAAGTAGAGCTGTAAAAACAAGCACATAGTGGAGAGAAAGCTTCTCCTCAGAAAGCTAACATTCTATTAAATAAGAAGTGAGTACTCAGAACAAAGATACAGAAATTAAAGTTGGCAAGAGTATGAGGGTCTGTAAGCTCTGAATCCCACAGCAATGCCCCATGGATTTGGCCACAGCATTCTGTAATCAGAAACTCTCCTCCTATTGAAAATTTTTTGTTTACTGAAGGGGTAAATTCTTCATTAGCAGGAGGAATTGTCTGGGTTTCGCAGGAGGTGCTTTGTTTAGGCCTGTCACTGCTGTTCATTTGGTTTATCTTGTAACCTGGCACCATGATTAACTGAAAAGCCTTAGGGGAAAAAACAAAACAAAACACTAAAATACGTTGATGCACAGCCGCTCTGCTCTTCACAGTCTCTCCTAGCTTTGATGCTCAGTACGACCTAGTGGCTGTATGTTCTACATATCAGCGCATGGGATGGTCTGTGGAAAAGGAAACAAGCCCGCTGTTTTGGCAGGGTGCTCCAATGGGACACCACTACCAAAGCCAACCAGCAGGAGACAGAGGGTCAACGGTGGGCACACAGCCCAGCAAGAGAGAGCCGAGCTGAGACCCACGGGACTAGCGCAGAGATTGCGCATTTTGCAGGGACACTGATGTGGGAAGGAGTGACCTCTTCTGAAGAGGGACACCTGGGTGACAGAGAGTGTCAGAAACAACTACACTAACTGCTGACAGGACAGTGTGAATGGATACGCACACTGAAAGCTAAATAATATAGCGCAGAATGCAGAGACAACTATTGTTAATTACAGATTTCCCACACTGTTGATCCCCCTTTTCACAGTGTCCTTTAACCATTTATTCCCTACATTTTTGATGACCTGACATATAAGATTTCTTTTGGTATGTTTTATATTTAGTCAAAATTTGACAAGAAGAAGGAGGACCTGGCCAGGAATTTCAGGCTGTTTTGTATAGGCTCTGGGATAAGGAAAGACTCTTTTGAGTTTTTATTCTAGTCTTTTCTGGAAAACACACTCTCTCTCATCTTTGCACAAGCATACACTTAATATCTTCTTATAAGTGGCCAGCTCCCTCTGTGACAAGCTGCCCTGTCCTAGCCATTTATCTTGGGGGGAAACACTATGCAAGATCCTTCTAGGCTCAGGTGAGCTCTCCAAGACAACCTTCCCTGAAGCAAGACAGCAATCGCTGTGTGATGGACAAGTTCAGCCATTTCTTGGCCTACATATGGAGCAATACCGTGGCATCTCATGTTTCTCGACAGATGCTAGGAAAGCACTCCCCTGAAGTGTGCCTCCTTGTCTGGCATGCAGCATAATCCTGACTTACCCCCCCCCCCCCCGTCCGTCCCCTCACTTAGGATGCCCTAATCCTTACTTGGGCTAGTTACAGTGTCCCTGAAGGCTTTTAAGTGCAACTGAAACATCTGAAACATGCTGTATATTCTTACTCTTCCCACGGACTTCTGCAGTTTTTAGCAGGAAATTGAATTTGTTCCTTTTTGTTTGGATCTCTTCTTTTTCCAAAAAGAAAGAGAAACAGAAAAAAAGCTATTCAACAAATCACAGTTGAATTCTTCCTTGATGTGGAGGGGTTGTTAAACTTTTCTTCCTATCTGAGCTTAAAAAGCCTCATGGCTTCCTCTATTCAGTATCTGCCACAATGCTCTACAGATATATCAAATGTCTAACATATCATAGGCAATGTGATACCTCCTCACGGATCATGGATCTGTCCATCACTTCTGCATGGATCATGGACCATGGTATTTCTCCCACAGAAAACATTATCTATATTAAAAATTTCCACACTATAAAACTATATTCCTCTCACCTCTTGCATCAAATATCTCAGGAAACAAAAGAAAAACAGCCTCTTCCTTTGTACTGAAATCAGATCTTGCAACTATGTGTCAGGTAGCTCTTTTGCACCTGATTGACCACCCACTCTGTTTTTTTCTAAGACAAGATGTTACACTGCCTGTAGATAGTTGTGCATTGCTAGAATCCAAGATGACAAAAGTCTATTTCTCCCTATGTTTCAGATAGATAAACTATATTATTTCTATTATTTTTGCTAGAATCTTCAGTTTTCCCATAATTATAAAGCCTCAACATTTCTATATGTTGCTTTGCTTGTCTTCCTGCCACGAGAAGAAAGGACATTTCTGATACCCAGGCACCAGCTGTGTAAGAAATACACCAATATGGAAAAACAAGCTGCTGCATATTATTTGCTGTAAAGACTCAGGATTATCTAATACAATTCCTCGCATCTTCTCCAGTCTAGTTTTAAAGATCTGAAGTAATGGTACTTCTACCTCCCCCTCCAGGGAACTTACCCCTGAGGGAATACAAGTGCTGGGAGACGTACCTCGATGTGATCTGAATTCATCCATTTCATCTCTTTGTTCCTTTTGCTTCATCTAACTCTTCTCCCCAGAGCTATTCCTGCCTTTGCTGATCACGCCTGTGGAAACAATCTTTCTTCCTTTGCTGTAGTAACCAATTCCTGTTAACATGATCATATGACTGGGAACAGGACTGGCCTGAGGACTTTGAGAAGGTTTAGCATCCTCGCTTTTTATGGGATAGTTCACAAATTTAACTGACTTGCTTGCAGAATGGTAAATTATTAAGATCAAGGAGGTTGGTGCTCCACACTAATGAGGTTAGAATGCCAAAGGATTCTTAATAAGAGGTTATTTATGTACATTTGATACATATTTATGTATTATTTATCTTGCAGTAGAGGATCAGCCCTGAAGTCAGACATTTAATAAATGAGTATAAACAAAAATAAGCCAGTGTCTCAGGGAGGCCGCCATCTGGGTTTGTATCAAGGAAAACAGCTGTAAGAGCAGGCAGACAGCAGTGGCTTGCAGAAGGTGGAAAGAGCAAGAGCAGCTATGCCTTTATACAAATGGTGCAACAGAAGCATTGCAACAAACTGTGAGTTTTTACAAGGAGGCAATTGATACTATGGGAAAACAGCCTTTAAAACCCACCAATACTCAATATCAAGGATGAATTGTGGCTGAAAACCTAGATAAGACAATGCTAAGTATAGTAATAGTATACTAACTAATTATAAAGAGGAAAGTTGGCAATTGCTGCCCTATAGGAAACTAATATTTGAAAGTATGGAAGTCTCTTTATGAGTTTAATCAGACCTTCTTTGTAGCTACCATGGAAACTAAGGATATATCGAGAATTCATTTCCTAATACATGGGCTGTAAATACTCTGGCTAGAGATAATTTAGTAGCTACATCTATTGGAAATGCAATCAGGACATACTAAATGGGGTGAGACACAGTAAATGCGGTATTATCAGAATAGATTAAAATTAGACTTTGTCTTTTGATTGTCCTGGGCCGACAGTACTGACCATATTTTCAGGCAGATACTGTATTTTCAGGGCAAGTGATTTCATAAAAATTGCTGTGTTCATTCAACACAGATGAGTCTTTGGAAAATCATCTCACCCTTGGCAATGTGAAAGTAAGTGAGTCCATATAATAACAGACCTTTGCTGTGGGTGATGCTACAACGAAGCAGTGTCAGAAGACTTCTACAACATCTCTAGGCATTAAGATAGGAAAACACATTGCCAGAACAATGTAACACTTAATTTCTCTCAAGCTGCAAACAGGTTTGCTGTTGATTCTAAAATATGGTATTCACAATAAACAGTGAATACTATACTGAATACACATACGAACACCTACTCTTGTAAGTACTCATTTATGTGAGTTATAGAAGTTACTAACAGAAAGAAACTGTTGCTTACAGATAAACATTTCAAAAAAAAAAAAACAATTTAAGTGTATAAATTCCAGTCTTTAGGGTATTTATACATACATATATAGTGCCTCAGGTTTGCCTGGGAACTGGTTACCTAATATAGGCAATCTAAAGTTCTGTTCACTTTTCATGAATCTGGGGCTCTGGGGCCAAATTTTATGGACCTGTTTTATGACAACAAAATGTCAGTGCCTTAGAAAACCTGACACGTGTACTCCCACGAACGTGCTGCAGAAGAAGGCCTGGCTTCTGGAGGATGCTGCAGCACACAGATCCCACTGGTGCAGCACCTAGCTCCGTGTGCTCTGCAAAAGGCTGTGCCACACCACCGTTTAGCTGCTGCTGAATAACTGACAGGGCACCCGCGCTGTCTGTCCTACTGTCCACCTTCCAGTGCACACATGAAGAAGACAGGAACACTGCACGTAGTCATGCACTGAGAAATCTTAACTCTAAAAAAGAAAAGTATTGCTATCGCTTCTTGCTTTGGACGGCAGCAGTGACATTCCATAGTATCGGGTGCAATGAAGGTAAAGGCTGAACAGACATTTGGGAAAGGTGTAAGGACAAACTGTAAAACATAGATGTTATACAATGTAAACAGAGGAAACAAAAACTGACACAATAACAGGCATGAAAACTGAAGACTGAACTCTCTGTGTCTCTGCTGCTGGAGTTTTATTGAAAGGCACAGTTTTGCTTTATTTCGGAGTCTTCAGGTATTATGATAGAGCTGATTTCAAACTGTTTTTCTCTAAACTCTGAGATTTAAAACTATATCAATTCTAACAATAAATGAAATCACAAAACATGCAGGCCTTCCACTAATAATTTCCATCCCTCCATATATTTATTGTCTCATTTGTAATGCAATCTGGAAATAAGCTTCGTACACTGACTTCATCTCAGGCTATGTGATCTAAAGTAAATCAACTTTCTATTTGTTCATCTCTGGAGATATTTAAGTAATTTTCCTCTAGAGTTCTGCAATTATCCTTAAATTTTTTTCTGCTAGGTCAAAAGCAAGGACATGGCCATATAAATTACATCTTTGAAAAAGCTATTCTTCAGTGTTTTCTTTGCACTGACTGAATTGTAGATTTTAAGTAAGATTGTAAGCAAGCTAAGTCAAATAAGAGTTGAATTAATTTCTGAGTAAGTGTGTCTACAGGCAGATTAATGAATTCAGGTTAACTTTTCATAATATCTCTCACTGACCTGAAGGGTTAATAAATCCTTTACGATGAGCTACCTTAAAATATATATACACTCCTGTCTTGTTACATAGTAAGTTCTTGTATCCTCACTTGTTTTGCTTGCTCCTTTATTTTCTGGAGTAATGTTACATGATGGTGGTTCAGCAAAAATAATTCCTCAAATCTTGACATTCCATCCTTTCTCCTGCCATGCACTCCTCCATGCCACTGGAAGGTGGACTCTGATATTCTCAAAATGTAATTTCTTTTTGTTTGTTATTTTAATTTCTTCCTTCTAAGTTCTGGAAAGATTCCAGAGTGAGATCTTGAATGTATTTTCATAAAATATGGAAAGTACAAACTAACAATGTATTTTAAAATTACCATGAGGTAAGCTGTAAACATGCAACATGTCAGCACCCCTTGCTATAGTTGGTATGCATGCTTAGGTCATGGTAAATAAGCACAAACACATGGTAAAGCTTCTACCTAGGAGTTACAGCAGAGTTCAGCTACCTTGGGTCTAATGCCAGCTCCTGTAGGACTTGGGTCCTACATACAGGATGTTCTTTCACTACTAGCTCCCTTATCTCAAATGCCCTGAAACTGATCCCGAGATGATTTGTTTTAAAGTGTAATGATCTCATACGCAGTATAAGCTGCTCTATCTTTTCCCCGCTGAACCACAGTATAGGAAGGATGTCTCAGGAATTTGAGCCAGGAAAGAATCGTAGTTAGGATGCATTTGTTTTGGCAGTATCTCCAAAAACCTCCTATATTAAGATGTCATTTAAAAGAAGGGCTGAGTGAACTTGGAAAATGAACCGTTCTCCCAAGCAGTGGAATCTCTGGGGCAGGGGTTGGCAGCCCTCCAAGAATGGTGCACCAGGCTCAATTTTTCTTTCTCATCTTCAGAAGGGTAAATGTGCAGGAAGAAATTTGTCAGTGGGAGAAGGGAGATACTTCACCCGGGAGTCAAGGTACCATGCTCACCTTACAAGCATATCTTCCCTCTGTGCTATCAGCTGGGGCACACTCTCTCTCCCATACGATCTGTCTTAAAATACCCTAATTCTCAGCTCCTATTCCTATGCTCATTTACTGTGTGCCTTTTAAAATCTGTCCACGTGGTGCCTGTAGCATGTGTGCTCTCATTTGCTGCTCTTTGCTCTAGGTTAATGTTTCCTTACAAATGAAGGAAGCCTCAGAAACGAGACACAAAGATCTCACATGCAAGACGGAGAGCCAGTAAGTTCTGCGAACCTCTGTGGAGAGTAGGAAAGGCAATGACAGCTATTCTGGGGATAAAGAGCAGCAAAAATGGACCTACAAGCTCATCCAAGTGAAAACATTTTTTCATGGAAGTCTGAGCTGCAAGCAAACCGGGTGTGCCCAAACCCTTAGCATTAGCAAGGCAGTACAGTTGCACTTAACGCTGCTACTTCCCACTTCATTGCTGACATCTGGAAAACTCAGTTCTCAGAGCTCACAGGCTGCATTTTCCTTAAGCATTACATTTGCTTCAAGCAATGCAGAATACCGATCATTTTCAAGACCTTTTAGAGACCCTGAGAAGCAAGGGATTCAATAAACTTGGCCCAAGCCCGATGCTGCCCATCAGATGAGAAGTGTATAGCAGAAATCACAGTGCCAAGAGGCACTATCTCATTCCTAAGACATGCATATGCAGTTGAACACATTATTACCTGTTATTTAATGATAAACTCTTTTAATTTATTTTTATCAGTGTATTTGCTTAGGTACAGCTTTCCTGTACCTAAGTAATCCATTTTTTTTCTGTTGACACGCAGCAATTAGGTTGTGGGAACTATAAAAGAGAAGTTCTTGCACAGGAGAAAATGCTCCAGTTTTCAGGACTGGGATGGAGAACTGAAGGTTTTTGTCCTACCATAATATAAAGGCCACAGGGGTTTATCTTTGGGAAAGTATGGTTGAAGAACCAGAAAAGAAATGACTTTTCATTTCTCCAAGTGTTGAACACCCATCTGAGGGATCTGGGTGTCTGAAATCCCTTCAGGGTCTCTGAAAGTGTTAGTCTCTGAATTCTGGAGGCCACAGTTGGTTAAGAAACACAGATCTGAAGGGGTTTCACTGAGATCAAGAAAAAGTTTTCTGATTCAGAGGATTTGCCCAGATTACCCAAGGGGTATTCTGGGATGCACTGCCACGGCAGCAGATGCTGCTGTACTGTGCTACAGCCTTTATGTGGCAGTAGAGCTCAGCTCTACTGCAGACAACCAGAGCAGAAAACCACAGACCCTGGGTCAAACTCAAGCAGCAGTATTAATTCAGGGCACCACTGTGGATAAGGCACAGCTCACTGTTTTTAAGCACCAAATCAGCAGGACTGTTCTGCCAAAAGCAGGACAGTCGATACGATGGTATTTTAATAATCGTGGCAGAAGCTTCTGGTCCTTCTACGAAGGACTTCAATGTTAGCAGGTGTAAAACAAATGCTAGTAAACTGGGAAATAAATAGTCTCTAGTGACTGTAAAGCAGGCATGTAAAATAAATATCCTTTGTAACACCTGATAGTTTACTGAGTTAATACAGTTCAGTGAGACAAGACGATGAGACATGAAAGTTAAGTCATTCAGGTTATTTACCTATTCACTCCACTATGTAATTCTTATCTGTTGTTCTGATCTCAGCACAACATATGAAAGCCATAGATTTACAGCTTCCAAAAGTAGCTGAGAAACCAAGTTTTGAAATTGCATTAAAGCAATGAAACTGTATCTCCAGCTGTGGCTACATCTATATGACCATTACTAACTTTGTACTCAAATCTGTGCTTGATTTTGCAGCGTCACGTAACTTGAGCCAGATCGAGTCAGATGCCAACATCTCCTCTGCAGAGGCAGAACTCAAGGGCAAGCCAATTTTCTCTGCAACTGAGTTTTCTTGCCTGAAAAACCACTGGCCTGAAAAACCTCCTGGCAGAAGTCAGCGATCCAACCTACACAAATATTTGGCTTCAGTGTCAGCTTGAGTCCCCAGATAATGTTCTAGTACAGGCACAGGCTAAGAAACAGCAGCTGCTAAGAGAAAATCATTGCCATGATTGACATTTGGTAAACCTTCTCAAATACTGCTTCTGATTCAGAGAATTTTTATACTTCATAGTAAACAAATCAAATGTCCTTTTGAATTAACTATTGCTCACTAATACTAGCTAACCTAGCTGCTAAATTTGTATAATGCAAAGTAGATAATATAGCTCAACCCTGCACTAATTCAGTTACCACACTTACAGAATTTACCTGTTTCTTTAGACACCTGAGAAGCCATCAAAGAAACTAAGATTCTGGAAGACTGTGATTTCAGTATCACTCCCTGTATGAAAAGAAGTAGCCAGGAAACTTTTCCACCTTTCCAATTTTAAAGAAATAGACTAAATTCTCAGTGTAGGCTGAATTCTAAAATCAAAGCATCTTAAATATGCAAAAGGTACCAGAAACATTTACGGAAAAATTACTTTCAACAAAGACAATTTTATTTAGAAGATAAAAATCCTGAAAATCAGGTTTTCAAAATTATAGTGCTGAAAAACTCTCTTACAACATTAATGAAATAATAATAATAAAAAAGACTGGAGTGAGAAAATAGGTAGGGATTTAAAATGTCACAGTCTGACATTTTCCATAATAAAAAAGCATAAGTTGAAGGTGATAATAGTGGCAGCAATGATTTTGAGTCTCCAAAGAGAGTTCATTAAACAATCTTTGCTGACATCTAAATTTATGTAGAAAGCAAAGGCATGGAAGGAGTGCTGGATTACTCTCAGGATGTTAGGCTTCCAATTAGGAAAACCTTACAAAGGAGAGGCAGAACAGGACTTTGATCAGAGCTTGAGTAGAGGATTTGTTTTCAGATGTTAATTGAAATAAATTGTGCAAAAACTAAGGAAGGGAAATGTTTTCCTAGAAGTGAATTACTTACTGGATAAAGACTGCACATTCATTTTGTTTTGGGCCTTTTCCAAGAAGATGTGCCAAATATGATAACAAGCACTGAAACTGGTAACAGTGAGGATTTAATAATTGCATTATGATCAGAGCAGGGAGGCTGAAGTATTAAGCACAGTAAAACAACAAGCTAAACAATAGCTTTTAACTGCAGCAAATCTGAAACTGAAGACAAGATAACTGGGAAGAAATCTGACTTAAGAGTTTGCAACCTGTAGTAAAAGAGTGTATGAACTTATGAGATTGAGACAGAAATGGACTTCTGATCTCACAGGAGCAATGTATAGAAAGGGAAAACATAATTTAGAATAGAAATACTGCATTGTATTTTAGCAAAGCTTGTAAAAGTGAAACCTAAAGAAAATGATTTATTTGATAAACTTTCAAAATCGAAATGCAAGTTCACATTTACTTCTGCAGATATTAGCTATATATAGTTTTTGTTAGAGTGAACGAAGATTTGGTAGCTGTTCAAACCAATTTGTTGGAGAGCTCGGGGGTTTATTTTGCTGAGGCATCACGTTATACAGTAATCAATGTAGGAATTCAAAGCCCTGACTTAAGCCCCAACAATACTGTCAAGCTTTCCAGTTTTAACACCAAGGATATACTCAGACCAGCAAAGGAGATCAAAATTTACAGCATAATCCTGACACTCCTAAGATTAGGCTCCTTCACTAATAACAAGCAACCTTTTGCACTGATTTCCATATTCTTCCTCTCATCAACACAATCTGTGCAGTTATTATTTATATATATTACTACATTACTTAGCTCTACTCCTAAGCCAAGACCTTATGTGCTTATTCATGGAACGTATCCAGAATAAAATCTGAAATTCTCAAAGCCAGGGGTTGTTTAAATAAAGACAATAAATAGATACATAGTTATAAAAGCAGGCAGTGATTGGCAGTGATTGATAGATCACACATAAGATAGGCAGACAATCTTTCAGTTTTTCTCCTCTAGACTGCTTCCTTAAGAAGAACCAATTAAATTATTTTCTTGTGCCTTCCTTTTAAGGCAGCAAAGCAGCAACTGAAATCAAGCAGCAGCAACAGCAATTCAGAGCACTCCTGGTGTATGAGAAAAAACACACGGAGAAGTTGTACATGGCATCTCCTGCCTCTCATCCCCCAAATGACTCAAAACCTTAAGTTTACAAATGGCAAGCATAGCTCAGGGAGACCACTTTCAGTGTACAGTTAAATATAAGTGTTCTTAACAGAACTGCTCACAAGAGTCAGGGCTTGAGACTGTGAAGACTACGGGTTATACACCCTTAAGCTATACAATTCAAGAATAATACTTGTACTAATTTTAAAACATTGAGTAGAAATCAGACAATTTTTAGTGTAATGTGGGAGCACCTTCTAGAAGTTTGTATGTTAAGGAATTATTATGCAGATCACATGGCTGCTATTCAAAGAAAATCTGGCAGCATCTGCTGGGTGAACCTGGGGTTTTTGAGGGGAGAAAGGAGTTTTCAAATTTATCAGAATGGTCTGGACATACATTAACTTTCTTTGCCAACATTTATTGTTTCATTTTCCTTTAAATAGGACTGGCAAGCTCTTTGACTAATGGAATGCCACAGTGATATGTTGCAAAAGGTTTAGTAAGGAGTTCTTTACAATATTTTCCAGTTGTGTCAGCACAACGCGTCTGCCTGTTCCAGCAAGATGTGTCTCTCTCCTCCAACACAATCCAGAAGTTCCACATTTGGATTCTTCATGTCCCCCACAGCCATCAGCCTCTGGCTCGTAGCTCTTCGCTATACTGGTGAATCGAATTATTCCTCCTCTGGTGCAGGACTCTGAACTTCCCTTTGCTGAACTCCATGAGACTTTTTTCCCATTTCTCCAGTTTGTTGAAGTCCCTTTGAATGGCAGCACAACCATCTGCTGTATCAGCCACTCCTCCCAGTTTGGTGTCATCTGCAAACTTGCTGAGGGTGCACTCTGTCCCAGCTTCCAGGTCACTAATGAAGATATTAATATTGGACCGAGTATCAGCTCCTGGGGTACACCAGTAGTTACTGATCTCCAGCTGAACTCTGGGCAACTGATCACAATCCTCTGAGCCCAGCAGTTCAGCAAGGGTTCGGTCCACCTCGTTGTCCATTTATCTAGTCCATATTGAATGACTTGTCAATGATAATGTTAAAGATAACAGTGCCCAAAGTCTTTCTAAAATCAAGATACATATCTTCTCTCATCCTCCAAGTCAGTCATCTTATTGCAAAAGGCTATCAGGTTGGTCAAGCACAATTTCCTCTTCATAAATCCCTGCAAACTACTTCCACTTTCTTCTCCTTCATATGTTTCAAAATGGCTTTCAAAATTATTTGCTCCATGACCTTCCCAGAGATCAAGATGAGGCTAGCCAGCCTACAGTTCCCCTGATCCTCCTCCTTGTCCTTCTTGAAGTTAGAAGTGTCATTTGCTTTCTTCCAGTCCTCTGGAACCTTCCCCAATCCCCAAGACCTTTCAAAGATAATCAAGAGTGGCCTCTCAATGACACTGGCCAGCTCCCTCAGCACTTGTGGATGCATCTTGTCAGGTCCCATGGACTTGTGTATTTCCAATTCATTTAAATGTTCCTTAATCTGATTCTTCTCCACCCATTGTAAGTCTTCCTTGTTCCAAATTTCCCCTTGGTCTCAAAGGCTTAGGACTCCTACAGGTAAGTCTTATCAGTAAAGACTGAGGCAAAGAAGATATTGAGTACCTTGATTTTTTTGTGTCCTTTGTCAGCAGGTCCCTTGCCTCATTCAGCAACAGATTCACATTTTTCCTAGCCTTCCTTTGTTACTGTTGTGTTCATAGAAGCCCTTCTTACCTGCCCTTCATATCTCTCACCAGATTCAATTCAAATTGGCTTTGGCTTTGCTAGTTAAGTCTCTGCATGCTTGGACAATCTATACTCCTACAATGGATCTTTCTCCAGTACAGTTATTAGATGAGTTTAAACAAAAATGTATTAAAAAGCAAAGAACAGAACCAGTCATTTCTATTTATCATTCCATGTCTGTGGCCGTCAGTTCTACTTACCCGATCTATAGCGCTCATCCCTTGACCCTGAGGACCTGCGACGGTGATACCGAGAGGAAGAGGACGGAGTAACAGGAGTTCGACGTTCCTGGGGTAATGCCTGGTCCACCCCTGCATTAATTAAAAAAAAAAAAAGAAAAAAAGAAAAAAAGCTCATTCTGACTGGATTCTAGAACCTTCTCAGTGAGGAGGAGGTCACCATGCACTAGAAGTAGAAAGTGAATATTCAGTTGCTAAATCATGTAATTTCAACTGATTAAACAGTGCTGCCCTCTGACCAGCTCTACTGGTGTGGTTATACTCCTGCCTCTGCCTCAAACATTTTGTTTCCAGAATCATACACACCACAGGAAGAGCATATAACCTGCAGTTTTGGTGGGCTCTTTTCTTTCATATAGGTGACCTTTCAAGCAGTAGTATTCAGGGAATATTTTAAGGTGCTAATAAACGGGATACTACTGCAGTGGATCTTCACGCAATTGATTACAACAATTCCTAAGAAGACTTAGTTAGTTTGTATTATGTGTCTATAAAATCTCACGTGGTTTGATGGTACCAGTTGGTGAAAACACAATTATTAAGCTGCAGAAGGGGGAAGGGTAGAAGGTACCTACAGGCATTTTCAGTTATCAAGGGCCTGAAAGTAAACAACGACTGCACTACCAAGCTCTGAAAGAGTAATTACTCCAGTAAAATAATACAAATACCTCAGCTTTAATAATACATATACCTGCAGCATCTTAGTATGCCAGGCCTAGACATCCAGTATTGAAGATACAAACACCCTTTTTTTTACCTTGTTTTCATTTGTTTTTCTTGTATGCTTTTTTTAAGGTATTTTCTTGAAGGCAGCTTCAAAAACACTGGTTGAATGACAGCAGCATTGCATATACACAGCATATACACATAGAAACCAGCACTACTTCCCAACTTCCAGAGATCAGTAAAGAAAAAACTTAAGTAGGAAAATCCAAATAGACAATAGGAGAAGAAGGCAAACCTGAATTCATAATATATAGTGGCAAAACACATTATTTTCTTTTTTTCCATAGCAAAACCTGGCTAAACAAATCCAGCAAGTACCACATTCAACTTAGGTCTAAGATAGCCCAGAAGCACTGTGGTTCATAGAGACCGAGTAACAGAAGTCTCTAAATAACTTATTTTCTATTATTTTCTGCCCTTAAAAAATAATTAAAAACTTTGTGTAACTATAGGGACAGAAGGAAAACAGGCCTCTTGCCCTTAGGATTGATGGTAGAAAAGCTTTAATGAAATTATTTAATTAAATGATTATTAATTAAATATTCAAATGGCCAATGAATTTAAACTGGATTCAACAAAACTGTGCCTGGAAATATGTTCACTTTTTTTTTAATGCAATATAAATACTCTTTCCATTACTATAACTATTCAATGCCTTCTTATTGGGAAGGGATAACAGTTTACTTTGCAGAAAACTCCACTATGCATCACTGGCTGTTTTGTCAGTCTTATTGCACAGTAATCAAGTATCTCCTGGAAATTATATATATTTTTTAAAAATCCTAAAAATCAAACAATAAAAAATTGCATCAAAAATTGCTCCTGGCCACAGTGTTTTTGTGAGGAAAGCAGTGCCACAACAAATTCCTTGTGCAGGGGGATGCCATGCCTTGTATGGCCGCGCCAGGCGCTTCCCCCCTCCAGCCCCAGCGAGAGCTTTAGTGCCACTTGCTCTCACTACAGCTGCACAAGTTCCTCATCTAATCTTAAAAATCTGAGACTTCAGCTAATGTGTCTCCCTCCTATGCTCTATTCGGTTTTATTTAAAATAAGTTCCTTCTGATACAAATCAGTGATGAACAGTTGCTTTCTGCAGTTAGTAAAGGCAGAGCCCTAACATCCTACACTACACATCCAAGGCCGTGGCGAAGTAAATGAGAGCATTAATGAGAGTATTTTATGAGATGGAGCGACCCTTTGATGGGTTTGCTCCCCATTTTCCCATAAACGTGGTAACGCTGAACAACCCCCCACCCGAACACGGAGCAGGACACGTGAACGGGGCGCTCGCACAGCACCGATCCGCGTAAGGAAGCTCGTGTGGCCACGTAACACAGCGTGCAAACTCGGCACCAGCGGTCTGTGCAGAGCCCTCTCGCAGCGCTACGATCCTTCGCGTGAGAAGACGCACGGCACATCCCGACTTTGGAGACGCAGTAAGGAGCTCACGATGGCTCCTTTGAAAAAGGCTTCGCAGAGGCTGCACTCGCCTGGGCTTTCCTTGCCCTGGCTCCCTCGAGCTGACGGTGCCCAGCACTCGCACCCTGCACCCTGACGCTGCTGAGCGAGGGGGCAGTGAAAGCCATGCAGCAGAACGAACGCCCTGTAACCAGTGAAGTGCTGCAATAAACAGCTAAGTGGTGTTAACAGCAGAACTGTTCACCTCCATGGAGGCTCCAGCAATATAGTGCAGTAACAAGTAGCTTTTTTGCACTTGTACTTCTGAACAGAACTAAACCCCCAAATTTGATAGCTTTCACAGCCAACTCACCGGGTCTGTGATTAAGTGCTAATGCCTATTCAAGTGCAGCTTCACTGAAATGCATTTGTGAAACAGTGGAAGTGGTGCCGTAATAGGCTTAGAGAATTCATACCTGGATCAATTCCTAAATTTAAAGAGGCAGTAGAGCAATAAACAGCTTTCATAAAAGAAAACTGTCCCTGTCACTCCAGTGCCACGTAGGCAGGTGCAATCACAGTCACTCTTAAGCTAGCATCACTCTTATTAATGCAGTAGTTCCCCCCGTTCTGCATCTAAAGCAAGAGTTTAAAAGCACCCTGACTTACTACCAGTCATAAAGAATTTTAGCAAAATATATATTAAAAGCACATACGTGGAACACAGATATTTGATATAGAAGGATGAGAAATTAGTGCATTACGCTCATCACATTACACATAACAGGCAGCAGCTGCACCAGAGCAAACAGCCATGCTCTTAGCAGAAGTATCAGTTCTTTTATATAATGTGGCTAATCTGGATTCAGCTTGCAGATTAAGACACCTATATTTAGGTGTTTACAAGAAGGTGTTAAGCTAAGCTCCCATTATGAACAATGGAAACCTAGGCCGAGATTCAGGAGTCTAAACAGGAGCCCAATGTCCTTTTAGACGTGGTGGGGCATACCTGGCTTGACTAGATGGACATGCATCCTCTTGAGTCCTGTTTTATATGTGCATGCTGCATGTAGATGTTTCTAATGCCTCAGGAAAGGATGAAGAGTATTAGATGAACGTAGTTTCAGGCAACTAAGTGAGCCCAGCGAAGCCTGGAGAGCTATGCAGGTGGCCAGTGGACGTGTCTACTTTGGAATAATCTGAAAAGCTCTCTAGGTTTCATCAGCTGAATTAACTGTGTCTCTTCAGATGGGATTGAGAGTTTAAATACCAGGTTCATAGGTAGACAGCTTAATACAGTTATATCAATATAGAAATCTTAATCTGCAAACTGGATTATATATCTTTACTGTACCTATCTACAAACTGAAAAGTCACAGGAAAGCTATTTAAGAAATTAGCAAATTGGCTAGTTTCATTTTAGTGCATGGGAGATGCAAAACTGTAAGCTGGAAGCAGGCTTCACCTCTTTCCTTCTTTTTTTCCTTCACCTCTTTGTTCCTCCCTTCCAGTCTTTATTGCTTCCTTCTGTCGTTAAATTGTAGTGCTAAGTGCAGATAATGTTGCAAGAGCCACACTGCCCTCTCCAAGGGAGGACAACTGTTTCCTTAATGACAGCTGACAAGTTGCTTTGATGTATCTATTATTCCTATGACTGTGTCAAAATTTTGAATCTATAAATGTTTAAAAGCTGAAATGTCTAATCGACAAGAAATAGAAAGCATTCTCAGATGGGCTATACTTCTTATTCTAAAACTAACCTACAGTGTAGGACCCCAGGGGATACAGCTATAGGACAAATCCAGCAACTGCGAGGGCAGTGGGAGGACAGGCAAGTACTGCTTACAGTGCAGTTTAGGAAACAGTATTTACATTCAGTTCAAATTATTTCCTGAGCTTCTAGGCAATGACTGGCAGTTCTGCTTTAAAAGCAAAGCTGAGTGATGAACGCAGTGTGTATTTTGTAAACAGGTTAAATGTCACACGACCCCAAAGGTACTTGCTACCTTGTACAGCATTTCACTCTTCCCCTCCCCTGTACATCCAAACAAGAAATTAACTGGAACAGCCAAAGCCAAAGGAGATTTAAAATGAAATACTCCTAACCAAAGATAGCCAGGAAAGTCAAGCCACTATTTGCTAGGTAAATATGGAGGAGATGGAATTTCTGAGTAGGTACGTTAAATTAACAACCTTCCCTTCTTTCACAGGTGAGCTTTCACGCTTACTCCTTTCTGCACTTGGTTCTGATTTCAAACAATGCACTTCCCTACTTCAAATTTATCTTCTGTCTAAATTAAAATCTTGACCTTGACTTCCAGCACTGCCTTGCAAGCGTTAAGCCTTCAGTTCAAGTTTAGCAGCACTGATATGGGATTCTCTTCTCCTTCCCACTATGTCAGTCACGGTGGACATCACACCAGTGCTGCAATTCACATGCCACTTCTGATTTCAATTTTCTCTAGGCCAGCCTGCAGTTTAAGTTTTAAAGATTTTTATGGGAAAGTATGTAGAAAAACACTATCTATCTCTCCATCTATCTAACACATTCACCAATATCCTGGTCAACTCAGACTGCAAGTAGTGTAACATCCTTCTTTCAGCTCTCAGCAACCATCAAATTTGCCTTAGATGTGTCCATTCAGTGTGGTAAGTTCTGGTGGTTTCTCACTTCGAGAGCGTTGCCCAGCTCCTCACACGCCTCCACTGGCTCATTCTCCTGTTACATCAGGCATGAACTTTTTTAAGGCCATTTCAAAGGCCTCAGTGCTTTATTTCCTTTCGACCCATCACTGCTCACCTCTGACTGATCCATCTTCCCTCATCTGTCAGTTTTTTAGAGAAACATCATCACATTTGCTTCTATTCGCTTACGTTTCAGGGGTGCTTTCCATGAACAGCAACAGATATTTCACTGAAGTTCTCCTTCAAATTCCTTAAAAAAAAACGTGACTCTGTATGTACCAAAAAAATCTCCCCTAAAACAAACATCATGCTGAGTGCTGAAACCACTGCTCACAATACTAAGTGGTGCACTGACTGATTTCATTATACTCTCATTTTTTCTTCATATATTTTTATCTCATAATTATGGTGTAAAGTATTTGAGGGAAAGTATCTTTTGCTCTGAGTTTGAACAACATTTGACATTATGAGGTCTTCTTGCAGGACTGGAAAAAGAGGTGACATCATAAAATGAAGAATGCCTAAATAATAAATGGGCTCTCAGTGAGCACGGCAAAAGCCAAGCAGCTGCCCAGCTGGCGAAGTCATGGCTCCAAGGGATAAATCTCAGGTGCTTTCCCAATTTCCCTTTATAATCAGAGGCCTCTGTAAGGCATCCAAGCAGTTCAAACCAAAAACACTTTTTAAAAACAAGACTTACTAAGCACTGATCTGTGTACCATAGTTTCCCATCTACAAAAACTTGACGTGATATTTTCAAAAACATGTCCATTAGTTGTGCAATGCACATGCCTTTTGGTGAGATTCATATTGTTAACTTACTTACATGTATGCTTTGAAACACACCATCAAGGTTATCATTTGCTAAGATCTTTGAGAATTAGGAATATTTTGAAATTTGAGATGTTTTAGGAATATTAGTTGTTATTAATAGAGTGCCTACATGAGTTTTATTTCAATTCCAGAATCAAGCTTTGTTTAAATATTCCTTTGCATTCTTTGCAATCCAAATAATGTTCTATTAGTCTGTGGAAGAGAAAATGAAACTATAAGTGACAAGCTTATTTTTTCAGCCCAAAGGGCTAGCTGCAGTAAGAGTCAAAAGCAAATGTATGCGCACATAGTCATAGATAAGTGTGCCAATGTATGCACACAGTTATAAATACACACAAATATATGTTTTATGTTAATAATAGAGGATACAGAAATTGGTTCCTATAATTCTACAGCAAATTACTTCTCCACAAGGTCAGGGGATCTTTTGTGGCAATCTATTATCTTCTCTGCTCTACATAGCTTGAAACTTCTTCCTCTTCCTAGCACTGTTGCAGCTCAAGCTGTGGGAGATGTAGTCTTCTGTCTCGAGGGCTATGAAAGGAGCAGCAGGTGCCTTTTAAACACTGCATTTCACAGGTTTATTAGCCATAATAAATAAAGCACTGGTGACTGGTCTACATAGTTACGCTACAAATAGAGCTGCACTGGTGGTACCAGTGATGGGAAATTACAGAAAGTAATCTAGTGTAGACACAGCACTTGATTAAGAGAGAATGAACCACCCATGTCTAAACTGTTAGAAGCAAAGCTTAATTGATAACAACATCGTTTCTCTATTCTGTGAAAGAATAATCAAATTTCCTGGCAAAATGCTGGAAGCAAATTGGGCAAAAAGACAGCTTATGAAGGATACAGGTAATTTAGTTATTTTTCTTCCAGGGTGGGTTCCTCTTGTTAGCACGCATCCAGATGTCTGCATGTTATCTTACTCACAACTGACTGATTGATCTGATCAAGATAATCTTCAGAAAATTACTGAAATAAATGTCCGTTTAAGTGGTTATTCTTTCAGCTACTGGCTGTCAGGACAGCTCCTCCACAGAGGCAGGAAGAGAAAGGTCACACTACAAGACAGATTGGGATGCATATGCAGACATAAAAGTCCAGATTCACTATTATTTTTAGATATCTGACATCTGAACTTGTTAAGAAAAGAAAAATTACTTTGTGCACGGAACCTCCCCAGCTACAAACTGACATCCTGGTGAAAGCGTGTTGAGGAAACAAAGCTGTAATTCTGTCTCCCTAAGTTAGAGCAGGTGGGAGTTTAACAGAAAAGATGAAGGGGGTTCACCTATCCCTTCTCCCATTAACATCGCCAAATACACTGTATCTGTTCCCAATTTCTGGATGTTGGACAGCCCAGCTGGCAGACCACAAATGTCCCTTGCGTCTGTGCTGCCTGCGCAGCATCTGGACGTGTCAGCCCTAGTGTGCAGACATAGCAGAGTCAACTTGCAGATGTGCAGTGGATCTAGCAAGTCCTCTATGTGTCAGATTCATGCACATTTGCTGCATAGCGTATGTGACAATATTACTCTCTGGGATTTTCCTGCCAAAAATGGGGAGCCTGAGAGTAAACTCCCACATCCCATGAAGGACCATCAGCCACATGACTGCACAGGTCCCCTTTCTGGATTAGGGTTATATCCACTCCTGAAAAGTAACAGCTACCTTTTTTCTAAAATGATAGCATCCCAAGAAACACAGCAAAGACCTCTGGTGTATATCAATGTATATATGTTTATACAAACGTATATACTCAATCCTTTCACTGCCTACATTTAGCACTTAAGTTGTTTTCTATCATTAATTCTCTAATCCTGAAATTGCCATTTAATCATTCTTATTTTACAAAAAAAAATATAACTGGGTCAGAAAAAGTTATTCACGTCAGATAGAGGATTAGACAGAGCAGTCCCATATTAAGAGGGAATGACAAACACAGTCAGAATCTCATACGGACTCTCCCTACATTTAATACCAAATCTGTTTGAAAATAAAATGGGATAGGTATGCTGGGGGGGGGGGGGAATCATATTTTCACAGATGTATCTGGTACTGACAGAGCTGCAAATCTTATCTTCTATCTGGCCATTTCTTATACCAGGTCTGGACTTCCTAGTGGCAGGGTGCACAAGCACACAGGCAAGGGGTTGACATCCTCTGTGCATTTACATGGTTGGCAAGAGAAAACCTGTTGTCTGAGGGAGGCTATAAATCGTTGCCACAAATCCAGGGAGCAGGAACAGGCAGTCCACCTGCCACCATCCACAGCACATCCCTTGAAGGCAAGATGGATATCTACTGAAGGGCTCATCTGCATAGGTATGGCTGAGGTCCTGGCCAGGTGTCCACACTGCAGACAAGCATCACTGCAGAAAGTCCTTCCACCAGTCTGCTTCTACCAGCATAATGCCCATTCCTAAAAGTGGCCTTCTAAATGGTTTGGACAAGAGCTGAGCAATGGAATGCAATGAAAGCTAGAGACACTTTAACATGCTTGTATCTTATACTAAGAAGGATTATTACTCCTTCCCTCCCATCAGTTCACTCTTGGGCTATCAGAGGTTGATAATGGCCTTCTAGATGTTGTCCTTTGGTTCTCCTACATTTTCACTGACAGCTCCTAGACTATTTTGATGTAGGTGTCTACCAGAGGCTTTCAGATGAGGCATAGTTACAGACAGGTAAGGACTGGAAAAGATACATTCATTGTGCTCACCAAAACGAAAATAAAAGAGAGGCCGGTTTCCTGCTGTGCTGGCTGCTCGCTCTCTAGCGGCCGCTTCCCGGATGTCACAGACACCAATGTTGGCAGTGCGGAGCATTCTTCTTGCAGCTCCTTCACTGTGTTGCAGTCTACACCGTACCGCGGCAGCTCCATTCGCTGCTGTAACAAGTTGAAAAAAACTAATTAATTCACGTTTAGTTTTTTTACATTTGTTACAGCAACGAATGGAGCGCCTGCCCCCATGCAGTACAGCACACACGCACACGCACGCACAGACACTACAGGACACTCACGGAGCCAATGAGGGCCAATGGTCCACTCTGCCAACACTGGCGTTAGTAATGTTAGCAAAGGTGCAGCGAGAGGACTGGATGTGGGAACAGTGGGGAACTGCCCTTGGATTTGCTTTCAGTTTGGTGAACATCTACAGAGCGCAAACCCAGTCCTTCCTCAATGCCTTCAACCCCAGCGTAGCCATGTTCATTTCCATACTCTTATAAAAGTATTTCTAAAACATTGCTTCCCTTTTAATAGCAAGATTTAGCACCAAGGCTTAAAAATTATTGCAGTTCCCCATCAAAACAGATTACAACAAACAAATTAATGACTAATTTGGTAATTTTACAATTGTTCAGAGGTATTAACAGAGACTTACAAAAGGCAGCATCTGTTTTGTTATCCTACTTCCTCTTGGAAAGGCCTCACCTCTCCCTTCCTAGTAAGCAGGGACCTCAAGCCATTCAAGTAAGTAAAGACTTAGAAAGAGAATACCAAAACGCAGTGTTTCAAATTTTGTCCAAAGGGTAGCAAAACAAAGCAAACAAAAACTACAAAGACAGCAAAGACCCAAGCACAAATAATACCACTTTCTGGTGGAAAAGACTTTAATACAATGGAAGTAATGTCTTCCACTATAATCAAATAATTCATTTAGCCATCAGCTAAAAGCTAAAGGATCAAGATTGATGTATGTAGAACAGAACAGTAGACACTACGTCAGTATTGTTTTCCTCTCCTTCCTATCAAAATTTTCCTTCATTAACCTATGTCTTACATCCTCAGTGTAGGATTTTATGGGAACTTGTGGAGCAAAAAACATCCACTGAATTTCTGATGGACTTTGAAACAGCACTAAATCAGCTACTTCCTCACTCACAACCTCTTCAAACTATTGAATGGACACCCAAAAACGGACTTCCAAAGACCTCTCTGCTCCTACCTCCTTACACTGGAAACTTCAATATCACAACAGAGACTTTGAAGGATAAACCTCAGCGGGTTCTCTGCCTTCTCTGTTTTATCTTTATAGGCACGATAATCCCCAGCAGCTTCAGCCAGCAACACAGTTTGACCAGAAGGCTATGAACTCTCTGCAGAAAGAACCGTGTTTTCTTGTGTGAAGAAAAAAACATACAACTAACTGTGTAAATAAAGTACTGCTATCAATCACACCACTGGGTTGAGAATTACTGTGAGTCTCTCTGTAACTCAGGAAACTGAGAGAAGTCTCATGAGAACATCCTGTATGAGCTCTGATAGCCTAGCCAGAATGATGAATACCGAGACATTTAATAATTGTACCTGCGGGATTGTATCAGTTGACAGGGTTTGTTTCATTTCCTAATGGCTCCCAGCAGCTAGGAAGTATCACTGTAACCCTCAAATCAGGCTATGTCACTTCAGAAAACTGAGATGTCCATAATGCTGATCCTTTTTTGTGGCGCTCTCAGCAGTGGAGCAGACCAAGGGAAATCCAAAGCCCCCAAAATAACATTCTGCTACGCAACTAACTAGAGTGCTGCTGCACAGGAGCAGTTTAAACAGAAAACCATCAGCTGCACCACAGAGGCAGAATTTTGTAAAAGAAGAGAGGAACTGTGCTCCCAGGGCTGCAATAAAACCAGGGCTCAGAGGACTGCCAAGGCCAGGTGGAGCCCCAGCAAGAGCTTGGCAGTCAACACAAGATGGAGGCCTCCGGTGATACGTACAGCTGCGCATTTAACCTCAGGATTCGGTGTCTCTTCAGAGCTCTTTTCTTGTCCGATATCTCTTTCATATGCAATAATTTCAATACAGTATTAAATTATTTGATATTAAATTTAGCCTGCAGATTTTTGTACAACTTTGTGCAAGTGAAGCAGCATCTGCATCCCATCCCTAAACACCCCCTCTCTAAAGGACCAGTGTTCCACTTATCGTGGGTGCATGGGACAAGCTGAACTCTGGGGATGTTGCTGTTTTCTCTAGCGTCATCAAAAGGGAGTTTGGGGCAGGAAACCTGAAATGGAGGAAGGCACAGAGCTATCAGGGTCTCTTCCACTCTCATGTATACCTCTCTTTAGAAAGCTGTACTTGGCTTAGGTCTTAATGACTTAGAACATTACATTTTCCTCTCTATTTTTGCCTTACTTATAATAAACAAAGGCTCTCTGAAGAGCCTAGGCTGATTTTACTTCTGAGACATGACTGGCAAACCCACAGCAACATATGTAAAAAATGTACACACACATCAAAGCGGACATATATATATATATAAATATACATAAAATGGATGGAATAAGCTTTTTCTGCATAACAATAGCTTTGTTACTGCCACATATATTTCTTCAGAGATGCAGATTTTTACTGTGTCAACTATCAGTATGCTTGACATCTTCATATACTGCAAGCACAGATACACGTACCAGGAGGTTGTGGCAGGTAGGCCCCAATTAATTTTGATCTCTTCTTTTCATATCCCTTCTGCGTGATGTCACCTGCCAAGAAAAGGAAAGGAAAATCAATAAGACGTGAATAAAGTCAGAGTCTAGCTGCTTAATGGCAGCACCATTGGCTTCGCCGCCACTGCACTGTTTGCCGGTTTTGACAATTATAATGAACAAATGAAAGTACAGTATGATCATCCCACCCAGAAAACCCCCCTCATTTACGCTAGAACCCGTCCGACAAGTAAATACCCAGCCTTGATTTATTACGGCACTGGAGTCCAGCAGCACGGAGTTTTAAAACCATTTTGATATGCTGTCACACAAGCTCTCGCAGGCCCCCGTGACCTTCATTAGGTTAATAAACAACGGGTTATACAGAACGCGTGGGCCTGTGGTGGCTGGCAAAACACATTACTGATTAGCATTTGCTATCATTAATGGGATTTTTCCAATCAAGCATGTAAGGCACAAAAGAGCTGAAACTGCTGTTGTATCATTTCTGTAATATAAATGCTTTAGCTGAATTTCTAAGCAGTACTGAGGGAAAGGAAAAAAACAAAATGAAACAAAACAAATCCACCATAGCTCCACTGGAAACTACTACCATGAAGACTCTTTGTTTGACTTCCAGAAAAATCTCTTAAAAATCCTGGAGACAAGTTTTTGAATTTCTTAAATTCAGTTAATGTGACCATTCATTATGTTTGCAATCTCCTCAGATAACTATTTTTAATATAAGCGTTAAAAAAAAAATCTGAAAACGTTTCCAAAAGAAAGTGATAATTGGATATGTAGGACAGAATATGCATTTTCATTCTTACTAGAGCTCGAGAGAGGCCTGACCATTGAAGTTTGGATGCAGACCTGGTTCTGGAGCCCTTGATCTCTACTTAGTGGTTAAAATACTCATTCAAGTATAACTCAAATATCCAAATTCTTTCCAAATGTGCACGCATGTGCACACACCTGTATGTGTGAATTAAATCCAAGGCAAGCTGTGCTAGATACTAAAAAAAAAAAAAAAAAAAAGAGAGAGAGAGAAACACCCTATAGCCTGCCCCTTCTTCAGTAAGCATGCTTGCTCCTGTGGGGCCCATCGTGCAGTCAAAGAGGCTGCAACGCCAGCCATGTACAGTCACAAGAGGTCGACTGCCCACACCAGCAGAACCACAAAAATAAGTAGAGCTCTGGCAGCAATGTGCAGGTCTCCTTGGGCTTTCCAGTCCAATGTTGAACCTCGACATAAAGAGACCATTTGCCAAGAGGACTGCACTCTCATTTAAATCCCAGCCACTCAGGCAAATGGATGCTAAATTAGCACCAAATGTATAGAGAGAGCTGTCTGTGGGTTGCTGTGCAATCAATAACTACATCAAAACACCTTCAAGCGGTAAAGTAGCTGTTCGATGAAGGATACTTTCTTGGGGAGGGTTCCAACAAGCAAAAGGGAGGCAAAACTCTCCGAGCCTCTCTGCTCGTGTCCTGAGCCAACCTCCTGCGCCCGACTGAAAAATACCACTTAAAAAAACACCTATGCTCTTCGCCGTCATATCTCAAACTGCTTTACAAAGGAAGTCAGCCAAAATATCTGTGTTTTCAAATGAGGAAAGAGAGAGAGAAGCACTTCAAATGATAACCGTCCCATATACACTCAGAGAAGAAGTGGCAGACTTGGCAAGAGGACCTAAGTTTTTAAAGTTCAAACCCTCTGACTCTGGAAGCACATTTCTTCCCTTTCTGAATACTGCTGGTGTATGTTCAAACTAGGGAAAAAGCTCCCTTTCCACTGTAATCATCAGCCTCTCACAAATCAAAGACAGTAACTATAAATATTACCTCATGAAAAGATTTTAATGCAAAATGTGTTTATTTCTCAAAATTACAAAATGATATTCTCAAACAATTCACTACAAAAATATTTCAGCTTCCAGGCGCTAACAGTTAAATCATTTAAAACCATCACTAATGTCTCAAAAAATCACGCGCACCATTGCCCTGGCAACCAAATCTAAAAAAATACATAGAAGCAAAATATAAAATCACTGAACTGCTCATTGCAGGGTCAGTACTGGAATGCTGAGGTGGAAGGAAGTCAACTGCATCATATAGTCCAGAGACACACACAGCAACGCTTTATTTATCGGGATTAAACTTCACATTGTTTCGGGCAGACTGACTTCAGAATATAAACAGTGACTGATTAACCATTAAAATTTTTATAATATATATGTAAAACTATTGCATTTCCAAGCTGTCATGAATTCCTAGTGTAAACTTCCATTATATACTAAATATAACTCACCAAAAGTTAACCGAGCTGAAACTTGTCATAAACTACTACTCACCCTGTTTTCTAAACACAGTATGAAGACCTTCGGTCTATATCCTATGTTCCTTTGCAAACATATATGATGATTTTAAATGAAGTTTCATATGAAAAATAAAACATCTTGGACAGACAGGTTCACCTGGGTCCTGTTCTTCCATGGTTTAACACTCAGCTTGGTTCTTTGAGATCATCAACTGGATTACGAGGACTGTATTTCCCGGCCTTGAGGATAAAAGGTTTACACTGTTTCCCTTTTTACTTTGCATTTTTTTCTCAGCACACATGCCAAGTCCATCCCGAAGGAGAGAAGGGAATGGGCCGCACCTCCCGTGTCTGCTTGCTCTCCCTGTAAGCAGACTCTATACTATACGGATTTTCTTTACTACATGCAACTCTTCAGAGCCCCTGCAGACTTTGGCTTTCTCGCCACATCAGCGCTCTCTACCTTCCCTCTTGTGGTGCTGCTGCCTGCATTTGCCCGGCATGTCCTGGCCGGGGAGTGGGATGGGCAGGGGACAGGGCCACGAGTAGGTGGCAGGAGCAAAGCCAGGCCAAGCATGGAGCAGTGGGAAAACAACTGCAGCACGTGGCTGCAGGGAGCTTTTGGGCTGAGTCTGCTGGGGACAAGCTGCCGGCACATACCAGCGGGTAGCTGCAAGCTCGCACCTTGGGTTAGCAGCCCCCAAGCACAAGCCTGGGAGGAGGCTGCTGGGGCAGGCAGCACCCGCACGAGCTCTGGCACCCCTAACTCCATCCCCATCTTGAGCTGTGATTTGTGCCCCTACGGCAGCAGCTTCCCGAGTTGCAGATGTAAAGCTCTCCCGCCTTGGCACTCACAGATAACACGTATTTGGTAACTATATTTAGTAAAGCCGTGTTGCACTGCAAGTTCATTCGACTGTGCTCACTGCAACTGTTACTGTCTGCATGACACCTTCTGCTTTCTCTGGAAATCTGCAATGCTATCTTCTCCTTCCTTCATGAGCGTTACATTTTTGCCGTGTTACAGAGATCCCTGGGAAAAGCTAGGGGCAGGGAGTGCAGGGAGTGCAAGGACAGGACGCAAACTCACCACAGGCAAGGCCTGACTCGGGGAATAGGGAGCTGCTTAGGATACTCCACGTTGCAATGGCATTTTGAGGAGTTAGAATGAATGCGAGTAGATGCTGAAGTCGTTCCTACCCCTTTTCCTGGCCTCTCAGCAAGTCGGCCACACCATGGAATTACGTCTTAAAAAAATAAAAGGCACATTGTGGCTAATCAGGAAAAACGGTCTTTTTAGCATTTTGCTGGGTTTTTTTTAATTAAGCATGAAACACTTCCGCATGAGAAACCTGTATACATTACCACCCTTCCTTAAAGCATTTAAACTCTAAATGCTGCAGCCCAGACAGTGGTTAGAAACACTAGTGCCACAGACAGACAGGCTGCTACGCTGCTTTTACGAAGTGGCAGGCTTAAGGTAAAGTAGCTGTATCTGTAGGGTTTTCTCTCCAACTGAAGTATTTATTGGCTGATTTATTATCACTAGTCAAACACAAAAAATGTGGCAACAGTCTCAGTGGACTGTTACCATGATACATCAACTACCTTTATTCAAGCAAAAGATAATGGTTTTACATGGGAAAAGAAGAGTTTCACCAACTCCTTCCTTTTTGCTAAGTAAAGACTCAAACAAAGCCTCCTGTCTGCTCACGTTATGTACTGAATCTGAAAGAAGCAAACATTTACGCATTAGTTTATCACCGATAAAAGTTCACACTTATTCTAATATATCTGGTATTTGCAGCATCCCATAACTTCACGCTAGCGTCGCCCCTGCTGAACGGCCCGACCCCTCCACCGCGCAGCGCTCGCACGTGCGCACACCAAGGCAGACCAACACGGCGGGGCGGGCGCGTGGGCAGGCGACGGTCAGGGTGCTCAGGGCCCCGCTTTCAGCTGACCTCAGCGAAGTTTGTCGGGAATGCGCCGGGTCCGGCGCCAAAATGCAGATCACAGGACGAGCGCGTGGCTTTTATCTTAAAAGAAAGTTTCTCAGAATTCAGGAAACATCGAATACTTTATAAAAACAAAGAAAAAAGCCAAAACACCAGGCAGAAGTTCTGGGTGAACATGCCAGTACTCACTATGCTTCTCAGTCCTCTTGGACACAGCACAGGTGAAAAGCAAACGATAAAAATGGGAACTATAATGAAAACTCAATTTAATATTCACTGATCTCAAAGCCTGACGGCTGCTGCTGTTTTTCACCACACTTGCACATTCTGAAATGAAATTTCACAGACTTTTGAATTAGTTTAAAGCTCTTCTGAAAAACCTGCCGCAGGAAACAACGCGATCAATAACTCCTCGCAGATGCGCAAGGACCAAAACCGAGTTTGCCGGTGAGCGCCTTTCCTTTCCCCGCAATTTCCTGCCCTCTCAGGATTCAATTTTCTCTAAGACTTGTTTATCACTGATGACTCAAGCTCAGTGTCAGCATCTTGGCAAGAGGGATTTGAATGAAACAAAGCTCCTCATAACGAGAGCTGTGACTCACTTGCTTCTCCCACTCCTGATGCAGGCGGCCTCCCCGTCTGGTCGCCCAAAAATACGCAGATACAAAGGATTTCAGCGTGGATGCTGCGAGCACACGGACAGAAAAACTACGCTCCGAACAGCAACAGCAGCAGCCACAAAATCAGGTCTCTACTTCGTGTAACACGTACATTCAGGTTAAACACGTAAGTCAGGAGCTGCTTGCTTTTCCTGTATCTTTTTAAAAAGATATTTAACCCCCTTAGCAGCTTAGAAAACTAATCAGAACTCTGAGGAGGAAACAAATGCTAAACCACCGCGGTGCTCAGAGAAATTAATGGCATTCGCATACTTTCATTACAAACACTACCCTAAATCACAGGACTGCTCAGAAGCCTTGAAGGGGAATGTGCTGTAGCTTAAAGGTTTCAACGATAATTTTACCCACATATAGCTGAATTCTTTTTCTCCCCCCAAGGATACATTTTGTCCCTGCATCTTGCAAGCAAAGCAGAAAATGGCTGAATATCAATGACAGATAAGGAAGACTGTTCCATGTATACTTTATAGCTGATGTTTTCTAAAGTAGTTTCTAATTCAGGAAAAAATATATCTAAACAGATTTTGCTATTAACAGATAAAATAAATAAAATTAGCATTGATAAAATAACAGGTTTTTAGAATTTCAAAATTATTCCCATCCCAAATAAATATGTTTCTGCCTGTTCTTCTCATTTACGAATAAAACACCTGCCTTACAATGTATTCAATCTTTGTTTTAAATTGAATTCTACATTTTTAAATAAACAGGTCACCAGAAAACCATTCTAAATAGAACATTTTTTCCCTCCACCTTGAATTCCGAAAGATCCCTCCGTCAGTTTCCCCACTTACTTTCCGAGCTCAAAGTCTTCAGAGCATTTTTCCAACGCAAAATATGCCTGGACTTTAAAAGAAACAAAACAAAAAAAAAAAAAAAAGACTTCCCCCCTCCCCAAACCCCAAACACCTAATCGAAGCCAACAAAAACAATCCTTTGGATTTCTTGCCTCGAACTTTCTAATATTCTGACAATCCGGCTACGAGGGGAATAGCCGGCGGCATGGCGGCGAGCCAGCGCTACGGAGGGCTCGCTGCAGGTTCGGGTTCTCCGAAGACGCAGAACTGTGTGGTCTTCGGGCTGCTCGGAGCTCCCCAAGAATGGAATATTTGTGAAGCACTGCTTTTATGGCCTGGCTTATTGTAAAGTAAACAGAGCCTGGCTTAACTGTGAAGGTTTCCATTCTCAGAGTCAGAGTTTATTTCATTATTTAAAGCTTTAACGAACACTTTATATAATGAAAGCAATCCTTGCCATTTTTGGAATTTTATGGCTGTTAGGACCCTTCATAATGTTGTTTTCCTTCCTTTATTGCTTTATAAGGCTTATAGGGCACCCTTGAAGTGTACATCCTTTTTGCAGCTGCTGGAAGCTCATCTTTCATCTCCCCACTAGCCGTCCTGCTGCCTATGAGGCATTTGCCAGTTCTAGTTATTCTCCCCGTCTCTAACACAAACCGTGCAGAGTCAGATCTTGCTGCAGATAACAGTGAAATACAATTCTGAAAAATATGCCTACGGAAACATTCCTGATAAATGCTATCTAATAGACAGGCTTTATATTTCAAGTTATAAATGTTCCCTAAAGCAAGATAATTACGGCAGTAATTCCACCTATCGTCATTTAGAATTTACAGTTCAGAGCAAATCGGAGCTCTGTTAGGTACTGCACAAATTTGTCTCCTGACTTTTCACAGCCCTGAAAATGTCTACCAATAAAAAATAAAAAATAAAAAAAATCCCCCAAAAAACAGGAGGAGGAAGAGTCCCGAAAGAGGAACACATAATAGCTGTATCATGATACACAATAGGAACTCCATTATCCCAACCACTTTATAAGTGTATTTACTCCTCTGCTCATAAAAGTATACCCAGGCTTTCCAAATGGAAAAACTTTCCATATCTAAGTAAAACGTTAAAATTTATTACTGCGGAGTTTTCTTATTTTGCTACGTCTCTAGGAAGCCGCCTATGAAACCCATCCTCCTGCAAGTGACCTTGTATTTTTAACTATTTGTTTATTTTTCCCTAATTTGACCATTACTAAGTTAGGCCAAACAAATCCAAATGGGCTGATCTTCTTGGAAGAGACTGTAAATCTTCCAAAAAAGCAAAAGATTTCTAAACTTGACAACCCATAGTATTGCTTCCAATATTTTGATGCAACAAAGCATGATTGCAGAGCTCTGCCCAAATTTCAATTCAGAATAGAAATCTAGAGCTCCTATTTCTATATGCTGGGGAAAAAAGTAAAAGAAGGTATTTTATTGATGTATTTCAACTTTCTCCTCCTTGATCTGGGTTCACTATATAACTTTTGTACTTGGGATATGTTATGCTGGTGAATAACAGAAACATTTCAGCACTTTTCCAGAACATTTTATTTTATCTTAATGTGGGTTTCAAGACAGTATCTTGATGAAAAAATACACACATACATATACACATGTATGTATACAGCAGTTGTACTATAGTATTATTAGAGTGCCAAAACGTTCAAATGTTCTTCCTGTAGTTTTTCTAAAAAACAAAAAAACCAACCAAACAAACAAAAAAACTCTTCTGGGCATAAAAAACCCTTCATGCAAATGCAAATTTCCACATACTTTGACAGCTGGATGCAAATGCAGAAATGCACAGACCTCTTAACGACCATGGGGAAACCAAAGTACCAATAATCGTTTCAAACAATTACAAGACCACTAATGGTTGTGGAAGAATGTTGAAGAGTTGTAAGTAGGGGTGAACAGGGACCTGAATTATCATAATGACTTTTGTTGAGTGATGACCATAACGTCATTAAAAATGCATCACTTGGGAGATCATCAAACTCAATATTCTGATTTATCATTTTAGAACACCATGTTTTGTTACATGACACACATGATTTTGAAGAATTTTTTAAAAAGTCATTTATTTTCTATTTAGCGCTGTATCATATGCTCTTCTGGAGTTTGGATAGACAAACATTTGTCTAAAAAAGTTAGTTACTTTAACAAAGGCATCAAATCAGTCTTGTACAACCTACCTTATCAAAGATAACTCAGTAAATTAACCTGAGTTTTTCTTCTACCATGGATACTTTTCATTTTCATACTTATTAATGCAAATACGTTACTTTTGCATTGTGTTTAGCATCTTCTATACTATTCAACTAGCTTCTGGCATACATAGATTATTTAAAACTTTATTTCAATCTTTATAAGAGGATTATTTCCTTTTTTTCCCTTTGACCTTATAAAAACTTAAATGCGTAAAACTCATCTACTATTTGATCCTTTATAGTATCAGAAGATCTTAAAATTCAGCTTTAGATGTTTTTCACTTCAGTGCCATGTTTTCTTTTCTCTAAAACAGAAGTTTATTAAACTGACTCTAACATTTTTCCATTTCTGTGTGCTCTGTGCTTATTGCTATGATTCTTATAAGTTTGTAATTTGTTCAGATAAGTTTCTAAAAATTGCCTGAAATTCCTTCCCATTTACAAAAATTCCAAGCCACTTTCAATATGCCAGATCTGAAATTCTCTAAATATGATCTTTTGTAACTGCAAATCTCAGCCACTGATCTACTTCATTTGTCTTAACATCATATTTAAATAATCAGGTAATGTAAGACTATTTTTTATAAGCAAAAGGTCTTCATGACTTGCCAGTTTAAAAATAGCATTATGTTCTGTTGGTTCAATAGGTGATGATGAAATCTGTTGGTGATGATATCCAGAAATATCTTGTGCTCCTGTAATTAACAACCGTTGTTCTCCAAACTGTTTCTAGGAAGTTAAAGGCATCTTTAACACAGCTGCATAGTTCCTGGAAGTATCTATCTTCCTACAAACCTGAGACAATTAATTATTCACTGCAATTAAATCACAATTCAGAGTAACCATAGTTCAGATTTTGACCCATACGTGGACCACAGAACTAAGGGAAATGCATGCAAAATTGTAATAGCATAGATCTATTTCCAATTATAAATATCAGAATATGCAACTTGTGGTATGCAGAGTAACTGAAGTTTGTCTCTGGTCTCAGGAAATCAAAAAATCTAAGGTACATTTTACAGCCTACAAATGCAATTTGGGCTGATATTTTAAAATACATTTTGTTGACAGCTTATTTGATCTAACAGCCAGATATGATAAAATGAACAGCTATTTAAAGGCATCTGCAAAACTTGTACTGCAATATGTGTTAATAAGGTACCCAGATCCCTTCCTATTTTCTGTGTGAAAAGCTACATTTGCAAACCATTGCTACTATAATTTCTGCATGAAATGAGCCCAAGTACTGAAATTCCACTACTAAAGGAAGTAACCTAAAATATACTCATGCTGGTTTTCCAGTAAGGCCTCTAGCAGCGAGATGAATTAAGCACACATCATCTGCTTACTTAACCTGATTCCAAGTGTGTCACTAAAAGAATAGAAAAGCCTAAAAGCAGCTCACTCTTCTCCTGTGATGTGGGCAAAGTGGTTTATGAAGTACTGAAAATATGCACCTTTTGACTTGAGGACTGCTGCTACTGAAAGGCTGACTCAGATCCTTCCAAGTCTGCAAAACAACTCAAAAGGAAGAAAAAAGTTATCACATATCTTCAGATACCTCAAGAGGCAACCACCGTGCCTGTTCCCGACAGCTTGCGCAAGGTCTGGCGATGGCACTTTTTGCCCTGCAGCAGCACCGCCGAGGGCTCCCCCAGGTCTGTGCCGTTCCTGCAGCCCTGGTGGGACAGCCTGGGCTGAGGCTCGCTGGAGCAGCTTTTCTCCTAGGAGGCCTTGTCCTTCGCTCACTCAGGAATGTGGCACTTGCACATCTCCAAGTTTCTACCAAGTTTGAAGATCAGATCTACAGTCTCTTACTCTTCATTTTAGAGACTATTTTACCTTCCAATTTGTAATCACTATTGATCAACCTGCAGAAATTTACTGCCGTAAGCCAGATGTGCAAACATTTCCTTTTCTTCATCTGAGTTCATTATTTTTTTTTGTATGTTGTTATGGAGGTTGCTCTGTGCTTTCTGTAACTTTTTTCATCTGATTTCAAAAAGCAATAAAATATTTCAAAACCCCCCAAAATCACTACTTCTGCATCGTTGTTACACTCCTTTATGCAAATACAATTCCTTTCAAAAAGAAGCCAGAATTAAATCATAGCTATACTTCAAATAAAAGCAAGCAAACTTTACTGGGTGTGGATCACTTTTAGCTGTACTAGATGCCAAAATGGGTACAAGGAACAGTCTTTGTAACAGGCAGACATTAGGCTATTAAACGGCAAATGTTATTTCACAGGTTGATAAAGTCCAGCATTTGATCTTGGCTTTATCAAATAGTGGCAGGAAGAGCTGCTGGTGTGATGAAGAAGTTGTTCTGAGAAAGTTTCTGAATATATATTTATAACAATACATCAAAACAAATACTGTTCTACTCTGTTCTTCAATTGTCATGAGCTGACAGGCTCCTAATTATTATCTCAAACGTTTCTTAATTTACTAGTTTTCAGGAATTCCCATTATGGCTTACTTAAGTTCGTGACTCAGTAAGTAAATCAGCAAACATGCTAGCCTGAGGACAAAAGAAACACCAATAATGTACCTCAAAAATGTGCTGGTCCCCTTATCTTCACAATTACAATACAGCTATACCTCAGAAGGTGCCAATAAAGATTACTTAACATTCAGAGAAGCAACAAGGGACTGTTATTAAGTCCTAGCTGAGAAACAGCAAAGCCTGGGAATTTATTCAAGAAATCTAGAACACAAGAATTAACGTAGGTTTTATAGCCGGTTGTAGATATACATGAACAAAAATGTACACGTCAGGTATCAGCTCCCAAACATGTACACTGAAATTAAAGAGCCCTATTCCAGCAGTTGCACCTTCAAACATCTGTCTGGCAGCCAGATCCTGATCTTAGTGCGCAGTTGCCTTTGTCAACCGAGCCCCAGCAGAGGTGAATATGAAGCACCTTCTGAAGTCCTACTTCTGCTAGCTGATCTACACAGGCAGATCTGCATGCCAAACAGATCTCCTCCGACTGCAAGTTCACATCAGCAGCATATACCCACTCAGACTACCTGGTGGCTGGGGGAATGCTTAAGGAACAACTGGATAATCCTGAAATAATCAACATAAATCAGGCTGTAATTTTCTTATGAATATTCCTTACGCAGCCTTGACATCTCATTTTACTCATCCCTCTCCTCCCCTCTTTTTTCCAGTGGGCTGTAATTATAATCTTCTTCTGTTGCTCTAAGTCTGTGTCTGAATTATATTTTCAGTGATTTTCATTCTTTTCTTCTTACAAATAATCAGCTAGTCAGCACTGTTTCAAGTTAAGAGTGGTTTCATATTTGTGGCCTTGCACTATTTGAGCACTAGCTCACTGCATTCAGAATTGATCATTCTACAGCAACTACACTGCAAAGGTCTTTAATCACCACTTTGCTATTTAGTCCTTGCAAGGCTCATCATCTGTTTTAACTTACCCTTATTAATCATCTGCAATCTCAGATATTGCTCATCCTACCATCTGCATTGATCAGCTGCAGTCCATTTAAGGCCTTCTATGGACAAGGCTCACGCCTGACCCCATAATTGCTCCTTTTACTGCACACAGTCTTGAATGTTTTACTGTCTGGCCCTCATTGGAGCATCTCGCAGTTTTGATCTGACGTCACTACTACTGTATATTTTACTTGCGAGACGAATAAAAGTACGATTTCTCATCACGATGCCACTGCAAAGTCTGTCTTCCCCTCTGAGCTTCTCAGTTTTTACCACAATCTTCATCTTTGTAGTTCAAATATGGATAGAACAACTAAAATCAGATACTTCTTTTCAATAACAAAAAGGTGATTCCTATACTGTTTATGTAATTAAAATAATGAGAAATATCTGAAAACCTTTAAGTATAAGATCAAAAGATACAGCATCTTGGCGTATTCCAGAATACAAATAATGGTTCGTACTACTTCTCTCATGAGGTCATGCTTTGGAAACTGAAAAGGTAGGTATTAATTTTTATGACTGTTTGCAGGACTGGAAAAGAAGGTAAGAAACATAGGAGCTGTCACACTGGATCTCATCCCCTGTCTTTCACTTCTTTCAGCCCTGAAGGTGGTCGATAGTTAGAAGGCAATGTAAGGTTCTTACCTACTTCTTAGCTTGAAGTGGAAAATGTAAATACTCCATCCTCCCTTTCCTTGTAATGTCATTTGATCTAAAGCTATTAGAGATTCACCTAAGCCCTGGAGCACGACATTACCAAAACTTTCCAGGATTAACTGCTGCAGCTCGGAGTATCTTTTGTTACCCAAACATAACTGGAATCCCATTTCAAATCCTGCTGAAGTCTCGTTCTCAGCACCTTCCTATGAAGAATTCTACAGTCTAATTACGCTCAGTGCAAACTTGCCAACTTTTAAGTTAATTAAATATCCCCTTGCCCTGTGCCATGGGAAGTTCATGACATATGTTCTCTGAAGCATTCATTATTTGACACACTTTTGTCAATTCTTCCTCATTTGGCTCCTTACGAGGCAATTACTTCCAGACTTTCAACATGCTGTAGATAAAGACTTTTTCCAAGCCATTCATCATTCCCACTCCTTCGTCAGAGTGCTAGGCTGGTTCTCAAGAGCTTTCAGGGAGGGACGGTCGCTGTTGTGTACCAAAGCGCCCCGGGTGCCACCGCAGCCCCATCTCTGCCTTGCTGCCCAGCCGGAGCTGCTCCCTTCACTACACTGGCCACACTCACATTCACATCCCTCTGCCAAACTGACTGCTTCTATATAAAAAAATAACTCTAAATACAAACCTTTATCCCAGAGTGAGTTTTTACAACAGATTATAAATTCCAAGAAGGAGAGATTAGTAATGTTTAGCTGAGAAAACTTGATGGATCTGGTTTTATAGTGAGGCTAAGACTAAAGTGATCCAATGCCAGACATTTAAAAGAAAAAAAAAAGGAAAAAGCACATTATTCATCCCCACTCACAAACTGCACATAGAACATAACTTCTGAGTGTTTCACACAGCAGAATCAGTAAAAAGCTTAGTAATGGAGGAATATTATAGATTTTAAAGAGGTTTTATATTACTCATATTTCTGCTTTACTAAAAGCTTTCCTCATGGTGCTCATGATTTCAATACCATCACTATGTCATCACTAGGACTAATTTATTCCTTTTTTTTTTTAACTTCTCCATCCTACCCCCCTGCTGTCCTTGGCTCCCCAGTTCTGATTTTGTAGAGCTCTGATGTATAAACACTCTTTCTTTAGGATGCCACTACTTCTTGGTACTTGGTAGTGCTAAGTATCCTGCCCCTCTAAAACACTTTCTGGGTTGAAGCAGAGTGGTCTGAACATCCGTTTCAACCCAAACCTATCCTTTTTACAATGTAATTTGAGAAGTAAAAAAAAAAGAAAAAATGGGAGATTGAAGAGTTTGTGAAAACAAAGGCATAGTTTTGCTTCTTTAATGTCAGGAAGATTACTTTAGCTAATGAAAGAAAAAAATTTCCTTTTCCCCTTGTTTCTTGTAATGATTCTGTTCCAGATCTTTCAACAACAAAAATAACATTGCATGAATCACTCTCTTATTAACTCTCTCCCTACAATTCCTCTCCAAAAAGTGGTTAATGTATAAATATTTCTAAACACATTAGCATACTGTGATTTTTAAGTCTGATAAGCATGTACAGTTTCATTTGTTATGCTGCACTCAAATGCAATGCATGAGTCTCCTATATGTAATACAGAAGGAGAAACGAGAGAGACCTATATATGAGTCTAAAATGAACCATGTCTTCTTTCTAGTGGCTATGAATTTATTCTTTATTTAAGAAGCCTGAAGAAACAAACTCAAAGCATTTTCATTTAAAACAGAAAAGTAATGAAGTCAAGCCTCTGCACCAAACTACAAGCAAAATGTTAGCTGGTTTCTTTAGTCATGGTGACTTCCATACAAGAGTCTTTCTTGCACACATACAGAATTACTGTGAAAAACTCAAAAATGCAAATGTTGTATCAATGAGCAGTAATATGAAATTAGTACCATAGACTTGAAGAATAAAAACTTTTGTAATTCCTACAATGTCTATAATACTTCATTTTTTCAACTTGCCTTTGCACTGTTATTTAAGCATTTGTCTTACGTAAAGATTTCTTAGACTTCTGCTGCACAAAGGTATGCTACTACATAAAATCACTAACTCTTTGGACTTGTAAAATGCTGAAAAGACTTCCAAACAGTAGAAGATACTAGAGCTGCAGGTAGAATTTGCTTTATTTGTATACTGCAGATGTGTTCATGTATGACTAACTGATGCCCTGAAAAATCCCACAAATTCAGGAGTCCATGTCTTCTGTTGCAAATGTTGCCTCCCAATATTGTTGTCTGAAGCAGCACATTGCACTATCAATATCACAATGGATAGTGCAACATTAAAAAAATGCTATTTTGCTGCCAGAGCATATTACAGACTAGAAGGAGTGCTTCCAATAATAAGGCCATGACACAACCATATGCAATATTTGTGTCTTGGTAAGTACCTTTAACGGGCCACTACAGATGAGAATTTACTAAAGGAAGGAGCATGAACAACCGAGATACAAGTCTAAATTTAAAGAATATATTGACTATAATGTTTTTATTAGGTTAAGTTCCTGCTTTGCAGAAGACTTCTGGAAAGCTATCAACTTCTAGGAGCAAATATTCAAATGTCTTTGTGTTAGATGATAATAAGTTCAACGTTGAGACACTGACTTCTTCTGACCAAGAAATTATCATGTTTTGGTGTTAATCTATTCTGTAATTCCAGTTACACTGATAGTGCCATATAAGGTCGTGTAGAACCTGGAAGAGTACTTTTTTCTAATGCTTCCTGCAGCTTCTAAGTGCCCTGTAATATAAATAATCATAGAATCAAATAATGCATAATAATGAATAACACATTTGTACCTCCACTATGAAAAAACATTTGCACTGAGTTTTGTAGATCTGACTGTGCATACATTTTTACTCTTTAACCTCTGCAAGCTGTATGCCAAACAGCCCCTTTAAAAATCACCAGTTTTTGCAAACTCAGGCACTGTATAATGGCTTATTTCACAAGTCACACATTGTATACATATGTATGAAGAGATTACAGAAAAACTAGCTCAGCTTATTTGCCTTTTGGTCACCTAATCAAAAAGGTGACTAGATTTATTTTTACCATTTTGATGAAGTTACTGGAGAGAAATCACATTTTTTTACCGTGTGAAAGATGAATGACCTTTGCCATGGACTCAACAAGTAATTAAAGACAAGCCCACATTTCCTCGAGGTGCACAAAGGCCATGCTTCAGTTCTGCTCATAGACAGGGAATCCTGGCTGTAGCGCAGCAAGTGCTCTCTCTTTCCGCTCTCAAAGCACATAAAGAGGCTTACTTCATTTCTTTCTACTAAGGGGCCTAGCAGACTGGGAAGACAAAAGCCAGGCAAAGAGGGGAGACAGAGCAGACTCCTGCTAGGCATGATTGCTATGCTGGAGATACAGCAATTTATCCTTCATTTCCCAAGGGATATTTCTGCCCTCATGCAGCCAAAGAATTTAACGCTGCATAGAAGGACCACAGAGTGGGACACCTGCCTTAGTTAAAATACATTCAAAAATAAGCAGGTATCGCTGAATTCCAACTCAGTAATTTTATTGACCACAGGTCTACCATAGGTCTGTCCCAAGCCTCACCACAGCCCTCTCCCGTACAAAACATTATCTTTGAGACTCTCCTTGTCATTTATGAATTCTTCTTCCCTGTAAGACTCCAATTTTAGAGTCCGCTCTCTCTGACCTTATGTCTTTGCCTTACAAGAAAATAATATGGCAGAATTTGCACTGCCACTGTTGAAACATCCTCTGGGTTACAGTGATTTTATCACTGCAGATTACAAGGGAATCTATCTTTCCTATGCAAATCTGAAGGCAGGTGCTACTTTCAAGAATGAGGTTGCAACATGAACCTGAACCTCAATGACTTGACTCTGCCATGTGATCCTCTCTCACCTCGATCTTAAAACAGTAACCTTGAAAATTCCCCCTCCTCTCGCAGCAACTGCAAGACGTGGCTAATCCATTGGTAGATCTTCAGAGATGGGAATCACGAGGTCATGCTCTCATGCAATGTGTTTGTGTTGGGATTCTAACAAATCTGCTAACTAGGGAGACTTCTGGAAGTATCTTCAGGTACCCAACCAACCCAGCATTAGCAGAGTCTGATGAAACAAGTGCTGCAACCTCTTGCAAACCTATGAGGTGCATTTGGCTATCTGATAATTTTAGAGTGTTTTCTGCTAATGGGAAATCCCTGCTACAGCTGCCAGACATTGAAGTACTTTAGAACAGTGAGCCATAGTCAATTTAAAAATAGAGCCAATCTATCTGATGTTTTAGGACAGAAAACAAGGGCAGGGGCTGAGAGGGACTAACTGTAATCTTGGAATCAAATGGCATTTAAGCAACCCAATGCCCATCTCCTTAACCACAAGCTGTCCTAATTTACCTCCAGGTACAGATAACCTTCAGTCTGCTCCATCTCTATGCCAGGCACTGCCGAGCTGGCTGATCTTCTTAAACTTGAGACAAAGTACATGGTTTTTAGAGACTAAGGAAAACACAGGATGAAGTTTTTGGTCTGTCTGAGAAAAACGAGCTGCAGGTGTTGAGAGTTCAGGAGGGCAATGGAGGTTTGCAGGTCTGTGAACCCTAGAAAACCACGCAGTTAGTTTTTAGTTCATGAAAAGTCAAGAGGTTACAAAGCTTTAATAACAAGGCTACTTCAGACAACACAGCAGATGGGAGTGTGTGCTCACATTCATACAAAGCTAATTTAGTATTATTTTTTTCTTTTTAGCATAGTTTTGTACAAGCTACAATCCCAGTACAAACTCAAAAAAAGCTTCTGAAAGCTCAGCTTTCCTTGTGCTGTTCTGCAGCTACTTGCACCTGTAATTTTCTCCCACAAAAATAAGTGCTAATGTGCCTGAAAAATGTGACTTAATTAATTTTGTGATGTGAGTAAGTTTTCCTACATAAATCTCTATGCAATTTATATTTTTTTTTTCTAACCGACTATAATTTATTATTGCATTCTTGTTCCTGTTCCAAAGCAAATACTGAGATTTATACTACAAATGTTACCATGACATGACATAAGGGAAGTGCTCTAACTTACCCTCCTGTTTTTACTAACAATAAATGTCTTTCGGCCAGGTTACACTCAGCATTCAAGACTCTGTGTGAAAAGAGACCTACTAAAGGTGAAATAATCTATCAGAAACAGCAGATAGTAAAATGACATTTCTGTACACTTCAGAAACCCACCTAAGAAACTCTTGGTCATAGGTACAGACAGCTTTGCCATGTTATTCATAATGATTTTATCTCATAATAAGGAAAACAAGGAAGATGATTTATCCCCAAACTCCTACCTCTTTGGCACCCAACCATAGGCAAATTGATGGCAAATCACTGTTTCAAATAAATGTTCCTTCACATTCCTTCAGATGCTTTTCTTTTGAATTGCAGGGCAATTCAGAAATATGCATTTAAAAAGTCATTCTTTAAAAGAGGAAATGACACTACAAATAATTGCAGATGCCTTTCAGACTGACTTGAGATTTTGCCTTCCTGAAGCAACTAATTCAAAAAGTATATCAGTTTTTTGCATTTCACCTATTTTTGTGGGCATTTACAGTATGTAGGTCCTGCAAACTGGCACACGCATGGAGTTCTGATGAAACTGGCTCCGAAGCGCATACCACCTGCACACTGCAAGAGCCATGGAAATTACTGGCACATACACAGCTTTCTGACTGTCACTTAGGTGAGGTGTTTGATGTGCAGTAATCCTTGTCTCCTTCAGTTTGAGGCCAGAGGGCAGGATCAGGTTTGCTGTTCTTCTATGAAAGACAGGCAACATTCCATTCCAAATATTTCTGTCTAAAGGAGTGAATGATTATCAACAACATCATAGCATCATATCCTTTTGTTATTTTAGTAAACAAAAAAAATATAACAGGTAAGTGTAAGGAGTTCCTTACAGCCATGGAAGAAGCCCATGGCAGAGAAGAGAACTGAAGTGGATCTCTGGCTAAGAAGTTAACCACCCTGCTAAACTATCCTTTACAAAATAAGAAAAGGTCCCTAAGAATATGATGTTTTCCTTTTTTTCTCATGATTAAATAAATCCTACATCCTCTCTTTCTTGCTTCCATCATTATAGGTTACTAGGCTATGTAAATAGCTTATTCTGTATCAGCAAAGAAAAGACAGCTTAAAAATGTATACTGAACTTGGATTTTAGTATTTTTTGTGGTAGAGAGGCCAGATACTGCTTGGGTCCCACTGAGCTTTGTTTCTGATCCATGTGGTCTTTTTTATTAATATCTGACAGTGCTTTTCTGTGGTCCTGGGAAAGTTGGCTGTAAATTGACCCAAGCCTTTCTTGGAAAAAATTACTAGATGAATAGTGTTACAATTAATGATAGAGATTCACACCTTCCCTGAAGGAAATAAGCACCTGTCCTAAGGTGCTTAAACCTCTCCTCCAGAAAGAATAATGTTAAAACACTGAGCTGTGGTAAGCCTTACAGTTTGGGGAAAACATTGAAACAACGTGGAAACAACATGGAAAATCATCCCTATTCATCTGTTTTATGTAATAAACTACCTGCTGGCACTCAAAAGAGAGGAATTTGGGAATCATTGTGATTAAGCTTTTGAAAATATTAGCAATATAATTAGAACTGAACAAAAGCCAAAAAAAAATATGAATCACTAGGAAAGAATGGGCAAAAAAGAAAAGATAATGACATAAAGGTAAGGCCACCATGACATAAAGCAGTGGCCGAGAGCATGACATAAAGCCAAGAGGCTGCAACTGAGAGGTAAGAGCAGTGAGGCTGAGCAGACCTGCGGAAATACAGCTGTAAATTCGAAGTCTAGCAAGAGAAGTTCCCTATAGCCCAGTAACGAGAAGACTGCAGGAGACAGGATAGATCTCTATAAAATCATGTATAGCAGATTAATAGTGATATGACTGTTTCCCATTTAACATAAGGAAGTGGGTACCCCAAGGAATCTATTAGGTAGCATATTTTAAAAAGATTTTTTAAAAAGTCTACAGAGTTCCTGTATGGAACTGATTGTTGCAGCACACTGCAAAGAGCAAAAGTACGGTTTGCCTCTCATCTTCAGGAAAGAGCACGCTACACGAGCGGAAGAATTGTTCTACACCTGCCTCGTGCTGCACTTTTCTGCTAATCACCCATTCCTGGTCCTATCGGAGACAGGCTACCAAGGACAGCCTGACGCAGTGTAGCTGCTTCTGCCAAGCTCTCACATTTCCTGGCTCCTCTTTTCCGCTAAATCCATTTTCAGCTGTGGGCATAGTGCAGAAGCTGCTGTTTGCACTGGCTAATCTTCTCCTGACAACGGATAAGGATCAACTGATCATTCCGCTTCCTCTGCTACCGTGGAGAGTAGCAAGGCTAAGGGAGATGTCTGCCAGGGCCAGCAGACACAAGCTGAATCCCTTGCGTGTGGTTTGGACAGCACGAAAATGGTGTCACCTGGGGCCTCCCCCGTCACCTCTCCTTATCAGCGTCTTAGGTCCACAGCGAGAAGAAATGAGTCCATGGCTACATGGACACACAGCTGCACCACTGCCAAATGGCCAGGATCCAGTCTGAGAAGGAGCAGGAACAGCCTGCAGGCTATTTTCTCCAGAGTTTCTCCATTTTGGAGCAATTTCTGTCCTCCCCTTAGAGACAACGTAATTCAAGCCTTTGGCCTTCTAAGAAGTGGATAGCTTCAGGGATGAGAATTATCAAGGGAGCATGGCGATTTATGTCACTTTGGTCTGATCTGTTTTGCTAAGTAAAAAGTCCATTCATGTGAGCTGGGCACAGGAATTCCTGCTACGTTTGTATGATTTGTGTTTATGCATGTAAAGCACTAGCATGTGTATTTCTGGCAAAGACAGGAGAATATAAATTAAAGTATATATTTATCACATATTCTATTTGCAATCTAAACTAACAGGTATGTTTATTTTGTACATGAATATATTCTCAAAGCTGCAGGATACTAATTTAAAAGACAAGCAATTCAAAGCTTCCTTGGTTGACACTGCAGGTAATGAGATTTTTTTCCCTGACATCCTGTGTTTCATCTCACCCCATAACTAAATAATTTAGTGTATATTTAAAAATATATATAAGCATTCTAAACAGTAAGCTGTGTATGACCTACTTATTCTGAGTTTCCAATTTAAAAATAGATATTCCAGAATTTCCTGCACAATTGTCAAGAGAAGGAACTTTATTTAACCCATGAAACAAATACTTCTGAAGGTGACAAACACACACCAGTAATCAGGAGGACTCTTTTGAACTGTCATATGAATGCTGAGAAACAAGTTTTCCATTATAAAACATTTCCTATGTGACTTTATCACTTGGTAAAGCCAATGACAGCTTGAGCCGAACCAGTGCGGTGGCTATGACTGGTGACCCCTCGAAGGAGCCTGAATGTGTAAGTAAGTTGTACATAATTAGGTTGATCATTAGGTATTTACATATATATAAAACACAGTGTGATGTGAGGGCTTCCTTAGCATGAAATGGAGATGGCTGCACTCTTCACGCATGACAAAGCTGTGGGGATGCTTGAAGAGTTTAAGGTAAAGACTAGGGTTTTAGCATTTTTATTATCTCTGCTTCATGCACAAGTAGACTGACAGGACAATAACAGGAGCTTTATCGTCTTCAGTTTTTAATACTGTTATGTTTTTACACTGCCAGCAAAAACCTGCATCAACATCCGTGCCTTTCTTTCCCCCCTCTAAAAATGAATGTGATCACTGAAAGAGGAAGACCACTCAAAGACGTCAGAAGGATGAGAGGAAAAGAAAGAGGAAAAAAATTGGTTAAATTCAGTGGGTCACTGGTCTGGAAGTGCCCCTCTGTTACGGTTGAGATATGAGATGGCTCAGGATAAATCCTAGCCAAGGCATTTCGGAGATTTGCACAGATGGGATTACTGGAAGAGGTAGTCCCACATCTGATGAAGGCATCCCATGGGAGAGCCTCCTTGCGGTTTCCAAAAATGAGAGTGAGCTGGGAAAGCCTTGTTCTGCTGTTTAATCCCTCCTTTAACTAAAAAAACCTAGCAAACCCATATGTATTTGTGTTGGTTTTGGAACAGATGACAGTGGAGAGGGTATAATTTTCTTAAGTGTGTGTACGGAGCTCTGTACTTGTGTGCAGATGGGGCTTCCTGTATACTACCACCTTGCAATAAACTCTGATGAGGGAAGAAGATCCTCCCCTTCTTGTTGTTTTATAAAATCCACCAACGTGGCTTTTGGATTTGCTGATGCCCCACAAACAGCCCTGTTTGCACAAAAATGCACTGTGCTTTTGTACGTAAAGGGCAAGAACCTCTGGGGCTGGCTTGTGTGTGCAAATGCACACGTTAACATTGTGTGGGTCGATAAGCGCAGCGCTACTGCAGGAAGGCGAATAGCTGAATATAAGCTGAGGACATTACATATGAGAGCTTGGAGTGAGAACATTTAGAAAGCACAGATATGTGCTCAGAGCTATCTAAGACTGGACAGATTAGGAAAGGAGTTATAAGTGAAGGGAAACTGCTCTCACAGGTAGCAGAGCACTTCAAAAATGTGATGGCTATATTTCCTGCATATAGGATAGATGGTGTTGGATCAGGATGAAAATTTTCTACATTAGAGAATTTAAAAATAGTGCACCTGACAAACTTAACAGTCCATGTGATTTGGTATGTTTTAGAATATAGAGATCATGGTTTTATATGGTTTGCTGACCTCTTTCACATTTTACTGGAAAACATAAAATAGAAGTCAAGAGAGGGTAAGCAACCGAAGGAAAAGGAAAACTAAAACTGCTGCCAAGTTCAAGAGGGAGTTTGCTTTTTAAGAATAAAGACAGCGCACTAAAAGCCCAATCCTGGGCTTTCCAGTTAAGAAAATTACCAATTTTACAGGCTGGACTGGATTTAAAGTTTTAACAAAAATATGCCAGATAGCAATAACAATGTTTTTTCCAGAAACATTCATGTTTTTGAGAAGGCGGAAGAATGCTGTAAACCATTATCAAAATGTGTCCTGTAAGTTTAAAAGGGAGAGCATGCTGCAGCAAGATTTCCAGTTGACACCTCAGAACCAAAATGGTGAGCGTTTCCAGATATGTCTCACGCCACAAGCCACCAAGGAAGAAAAAGTGGGCGCATGCAGAGGAATACTGTTTCTCTGTGCCTTTCTGGACTAGAAAATTGGAGATTTATCACATGATACTTGGATAAAGCAAACAATTAAAATAAAAGTTTTAAATACGCTATATGAAGTCAATGGTTACAGAAACATGAAATCAAATTACATTTCATAAATTGCTCGCCCTCCCCCAATTCTGTGCAAGTCACAAAAATAGAAGCTGCTGGTTTCAGAGTCCTCTTGGAAACGTTACTATTTTGCCTACACAGTCTTTGCCTCTTTATTGCCACACAGTAAAACTAACCCCCCTTATATAATAAAGAAAAAAAAGTGCAAAAATATTTCAGAAAGTCATTAAACCTTCTTACAAGCAGTTCACCACAATGAAATTTTCAGAAGGGCAAAACACAGTGCAGTTTGACCCAGCTGACAGAGCCTGCGCACGGAGACGAACGCAGAACCAAAATAAAGCCCCGGAAACCACTCACGGAAATTAGACGCAAGCCTGCATGGTGTGCAAGGGTGCTTTCCCCCCATGCTTCCACAAACATCTAAAGCCCTGCTATTGCTTAAATGTTGAAAGCTGGAATTTCACTTCGCCCCGAAAGCATTCAGCCTGGAAGCCAGCTGGGATGTGTTTGCACGCAGAGAGAACCAGCGTTTTTGCACCACTCCTTTCCTGAGTCCGCCACGAAAGCTTTCAAGCGAGCCAGGTAAGCAGCTGTGCGTGCCCCTGCCGCATGTTCACACCTACGCAGGCGGTGGTCCTGTTGTGAATTTATATTAAATACAGAATTTAGCACATTCGGCCTGCTGAGCCCGCAGCAGGTTCCCCAGCGGCCGAAGGAGACGCGGCCGCCGGCGGTGTTGAGAGCGCCGAAAAGACATGGCTGGAGCTGGCCGGCGCTGCAGAGCGCCCGGCGTCAGCGCGAGCCCCGCGCGGGGCCGGCCGGGCCGGGCCGGGCCGGGCCGGGCCGGGGTGAGGGGCTCAGCCCCGGCGCAGCACCCGGCGGGCGCCCTCCGCGAGGCGCCGGGGAGGCGGCCCGGCCCCTGCTCCCGCTGCGGCCTGGCCCGCGTCCGCCCCTCCTGCCGCGCGCGGCGCGTGCCCGCGCCTCCACGGACGCGCCTCAGTACAGCCCCTGCGTCAGCCGCAACCCTCTAAATCGCTGGACGAAACACCACAGCACGCATACGTGCACAAATAACTACGCGTCAGGGCCAGAAGGGGCCAGAGGAGACCAAACCTCAAGTGCTGCGGAGCGCGGAGGTGGCCAGGCTGCCGCAGCCGGCCCAAGGGCCGAGAGCCGCCTCCGGTCCTGCTCGAACCAGTCACGCAGACGCAAGCTCAGGATCCAGAGCGGACTGGGTAGGAGCTGACATGATCGCATCATGGAAATTTCCCACAGCAGCTTTTGTCATGGGGTAACAACACAGCCCTAGGAGAAGCTGAGGCTGCTCTAACTGGGGGCCTGCCAGCTCAGCACACAATGGCTCTTTTTAGCGAGTCTGCAGCTTTCTGCAACCAGCGAGGATGGTCTTTGCTCCAGTCTCTACGTTTAAGTGAGGGCATGACAACTCTTGGATCCAAGCAGTCTGGGTGGGAATGCACAACTCCCTCCGGCAAGCCCAGAGGCAGCCTCAGCGGACAGCCAAGGGAAACTCCAGTTTCTGCTGGAAAACAATGCTGCCTTCATAATTGCAAAACTGACAGTTCCCTAGGAACAAGCACAGGTTTTCTTCCCTCCCTGGGACACATGGGACAGAGCCCCAGTGTGCCTGTTGTTAGTCCGACCTTTCCCAAACAGAAGCCCAGTCAACTTGCAAAGTCTCCGGGTCAGCTGCCTTTGCTGAGGGCATCTGTAAAGCCGACACGGAAAACAAGCAAAATCAACGCGCAGTCCCACTGCAAGTGTCTGACGTCGATTGTGGGCATCCGTCCCTCTTTGCTGCGGCTTCAGAAGGTTGCACTGTGAACTGGAAGCACGCGAGCAGGTGAGGAGGACTTACAGACCGAAGCAGACTGAAGATGACAGAGGCTGGTCCCTGCGTTAGCGTTTAGAGCACAGGCGAGGAGAAGACTAGGGGAAAACCACAGCCTTGTCCCCTCCAAAAACCTCTGCAGCAAAAATCTCAAACTGCCAGAAACCGATAATGAAAAGATGAAGGAGAATTAAGTGGGCACTTAAGCTCCATAACTCAAAGCCTAGCAATAACTCCTGGGGATGTTCCCAGCTTCTCCATGAGCTGAGATAGTAATTAATGAATCAGTGTATGACTTCTCTAATGACCTTCCTTTGGGTTTTACTTGTGCTCCCCACCAGCAGGAATGGTCCAAGACTGACATTTGTATACCAAATAAATGATTTCATATTTGCATGTCTTATATTTGCTTCTCCCCTCTCCAAGATAGGTTCCCTTTGCTTTCCCCATTTTACAGGTAACTGAGGTAGGGCAAACACAGTGACTGAGCAAGTCTGGGAAAAAAATGGGCCACAGAGCTGGTATCTCCCAGTGCAAATGCACAGGTCATCAAAGCACAGAGGGCAGCAACAAAGTAATAACAAGCTATTGCTCTAATTCAGGCCTATACACAGCAGACATTAATCCAGTTAGAATAAAAGTCATGGAAATCCTTATCAGCAAAGTCCCAAACCTCTTTTAAATCATCTGGATTCTTGCATCGTTATAAATTCAAAATTCAGGCTAGTTAACCAGAGCTTTGCAATTCTTTTCAGACAAGCCTGAACCTGATGTACTCAATCTGTGCTGTTTCAGGATTTTGTACTGAAATCACACAAACCCAGCAGATTTGGGATAGTTCAAATTTGCGTTCATTCAATTCCAGAGTGGAACTGGGTGCATGAGCATACATGCAATGGAAATGATTCAGCATTTCCAAACATCCCTGCAAAGAAGACTCATCCTTTCCGGTGGCTCCGATTAGGAGCCTTCAGGAGCTATCCTGACACAGCCACTGGGTCGTGACACAGCCTGCATCAATCACAGTCTTCCCAAAGCAGTCTTTCCAACGCACTGCCAGATGAAAGGTCTTTTCAGCACAGCTTTTGTCTGCAAAGCAAACTGATAGAAAACAAATTAACTTGCAGTAAAACAGTTTTGAGAGAATAGGGCATTTGTCAAAGTCATATTGTAGTCCCAGCAGCCTCACGTTCATTATAGCCTCTGCCATCGGAGCAGTGACCCTGACATCCGTTGTGCACTCAGGTCGGCACTTTACGAATGCATGACTTCCGCGCAGGTCAGTCATGCAACAGCAAAACCTGCACTGCCGCTGTTCTTCAATCACTGTTTTGCTGTATAGTCCTTATGGATAGGAGGCTACATCCCCATTCCACCATCACTCCCATTCCCAGAGAATCTCTTCTCCACTTACAGCAGAAAGATGCATGAAAGAGCGCTGCAATCTTTGGTCTTGTTTTCAGTATGCTGTACCATACCTTTGCAATTCTTAAACAGCATTTGTATAAGCCTGACTGAACTGGATACTATTTTAGAAGTCATAAGTCGTAGATTTTCTTTCTGCATTGATCTTAAATGCCAGTGCTTTGATTTCATTACTGGGCATTGCAATGAATTCTTGATAACAGTTATTGTCACACCGCTACTTATTATTTTTGTGTGCAGTACTTGAATGACTTTAATGACTTCAATGCAATGTATATTCAAATAGCCAGCCATAAGCCAAGCACCCTGCGATACATGTGCCAAATCAAACATCTGCCGGCCTTGAGCCAGAAATGTAGTCGGTCTCTGTAATTTTTGTCTCAAAGAATTTACTGCTATGTTCATTTAGGTTCAGTATTCTTCCATCAAATTATAATTGATTTTATTTTAAATTCATTCGTTTAGCTGCTGAAGAATTTTCATCAAATTCTACAGTGGTTGAAAAGACATGAAATTGAAGTCTCCTGAACTTCTAAGTGCTAAAAGGCCAAATAAAATTTATAAATAATGACTTAACAATCACATTTCTACTGTGTATATCCCTGATTTTTCACACAAGCATATCTATGTTTTTATCAATTTTTTATTGTGCTAATTTTGCAAACATTCTACGCTTGCTCAATAATTTGTAAACAGAAGTAATTAGTTGATAACAAACATGATTGAGGTTATGTATGCATGAAATTATTTCCAAAATCAGGACCCAATCAGTTAAACTTATTTCAGAGCACTGTTAAATAAATTTTTTAAATCCCACTATTTTAATGGAAGTCTTTGAAACAAACTCTCATACTTCTTTTTGATCATCTTTGTTCTGTTTACCCTACTGCTTTATGAATGACACTCACAAGCAGAAGTCTGCATTTGGTAGGGAGCAACACTAAAATTTAACCACAGCTTTCTGTACTGAAAATTAAAATTAGTAAATTGGTGCTGTCTCCCTTCCCCATATCACAATATAAAGTTTTTCCTCAGAGTAACAACATAAAAGCAATGCATATCTTTATTTCATCACAGTGGTAGCTGCATATATGTGTTTATATTGATTAAGAAATAAGATTCTTGGGAAAATAATAGCAATCTATTGCTTTACTGTATATGACTATAGAACAACACTACTGTATTTGCACATATATCGCCTCTCTCAAATTGCTACTTCTCTTTTCATGTCGCATTTTTGTGTGCATGTTGGTTTTATGCTGGTTCTGGCACAACATTGCTCAGTTTATGCTTTCCTAGGTTTGTACATACAGCAAAGTGTATTATTAAAAGTTATATTTACAGTAATGGGGTCACTGAACTTAACACTTAAATTATCTTCCCACTAATCACTAAGGCAGTTATGCTCCAAATATTCTGTCCATTTATAAATGAATCATAAGCTATTAGAATTTAGTTATTATATTAAGTCTTTTGTTTTACTAGAAATGAGGAAACGTGGGCATATCAGAGCAGAAAGGATGACACGGAAATCAAGTTCAGTACCCCACAGCCTGAAGTAACTATGTAATAGATGTTTAACTGGAAGAGCCTACCAAATGCTCTGTCCACTCCTCCACTCATCACTCTCCTATATGTTTTCTAAACTTCTTGTCCTGTGCAGAAGGCCCCACTTTAATCACAATTGCCAAAGAATTCCACAAGAGCTTGATTTATGAAAAACAGCAAATCTGTGCAGACCTTTTCCTCATTATCTCTGGAACACTAACACATGTCACCTACTGCAAGGTTTTCTTGTACCTCACAATTTTCAAACATAAAGTAACCATTCTTGGTATTTTTCTGAGAGAGAAAAACCTCCTCTTAAGGAAGCCAGACTCCCATGGGGGTAAATGGGCTCTTCAAACCCATTTAACCTCTGCTAGTCCAGCTTCCCTTCCCCATGCTTTTCCTTTCCTTCCTGCAATGTACCTGGTAGAGAACTGCAGCTATTTTCCACCCTGGGAGTGACTGGGTTATACGATAGCAGCCCACCCCTGCAAACGCAGTCCGTTAAAAATTAAATGCTAATACTAAAGGCAACATGATGAATATAGAAAAGGGAAAGTATACGTAATTAAAATATTGCCCCAAGGCAATATTGCTCACAAGGCTTGAAAGCAAGAAAAACAGCCTTCCTCTAGGCTAGGAAATAGGCTTTATGGAACAGACTCATTAATTGCATAGAGAAGCAATATGTGTTCCTTGCTAAAATCTAGTACTGACAACTGAGGGTAGACTCAAAGCACTGTCACAGTTCTGCACAACTAAAGCAAACAGTATGAATCTGAGGGTTTCTGATACGAGTCTAACGCTTGTAAATACAGATTCTTCTGGTGTATTTTTGCCTCGGAGTCATTCCCACTTGAGAACACCTACAAAGCTCAGTTTACAAATCTCCACATACTTGCAAAAATAGAGGATTATCTTACATCAACAATTTCCTCCACCATCCACTTCCAACCAAGTCGAAAATAAAAAAGAAATTTTCCTGCGCTCCACGTTTAAGCAGGGCACTGATATTTCAGGCTGTAATTCCATGCCTCCTGTCTCTCGTGATTTTAATCAGCCTCAAAAGCAGCAGACTTACTCAGGAAACTCTTTAAATATAGTATAGGTGACACAGAAGAAATCTTTATGCTCTTTGCCCTTGAGCTTCAAAGCCACCCTGCGCAGTGCTTTAGAGCCGCCCAGTTCAGTTGCAGTTTGATCAGACACTGATGTTACTCATCCTAGTGTAAAGCGTGCAGCTGGTCAGATAATGTTCTGCCAGCTGGGAAAAATAAAAACAAAACCCTTTATTTTTAGTTGAAAAATAAAGCCTAAGAAATGTTTATCTGGAAAAAAACACCCCCTCCTCTCTCTCTCTCTCTCTCTCTTTTTTTTTTTTTTTTAAGTTCTTTTTGAGCTCGAAGCATAGGGAGGGCCCTTTGCGAAGGATGCGACGCTGCCATCTTTCCGACGCAAACTTCCCTCTCAAACCATGACGCGCAGGGAGGCTCGCAAGGACGGCTAGCTCGAGATTTGCGTTTCCCGTAGCCAATATAAGCCACGAACGGGCCACAGCCTGCGCCCCAACCTTTTGGCCGCCAGCCCGAACACAAAGCTCAGCAGCCAAATTTAAACATTTTTTTCTTCCCCAAGCATACAGAGGAAATCAATAAGTGTTTTCCCTCCTCTCCTCTCTCCCTTTCCTTCCCGCAGTTGCCTCTCTAGTGTAGGTACTTAGGCAAAAAGCACAGCGCTGGGTACGACTACCCCCACGGAAGCCATCGCAGCATCCAAGCAGTGGAAGGCCACATCGATACCTAACGCTGCAGGAAAAGCTTTCGTAGGACCACAAAATAAATGCAGGCAAACTAAATATTTGATCTAAGCCCCATTCCACCGTTTCTGATTTACAGCAGTACCCCGGCTTTTCTGCTCTAAAACACTGGACACATTTCTAAACTTCCATGTTGCTAAATTATCAAATATACATGTTGGACCCTCAAAATACTTCTTTTAGTGAAATAAAGCCAGTAATCATCAGAGAGGTCTCCCTATGGTGCACTGTAACTTTTAGATAGTGGACTCTGAAATGCCAACACCCATTCCTCGTATTCTTTCCATTGCTATTTCCCGTTTTGCAGCTTTATCGCCTAGGACAGCTCAGTATTTTTTCCCTAAGAATCTAATACTGTTTTCTTTTTGATTTACCTTTATCTTTCTGAAAACAACTTCTTTCCATTATGTATTTTCTATTCATAGTATTTTCTATTATAGCCATCACATGGTCAATAACAGTATTTTTCTTAGCCTTTTTTTTAATGTTATCTTTTTCCATATTAATTTTAAGCCTTTCCTATTTTTTCAGTTAATTCTGGCATCACTGTATCTCTGCATATCCCTTTTAACACATCTGGGACAAAACGACACAATTCCATGTAGCAGCAAAACTCACTCAAAGTTACTCTCTATTTAACTTCACCTTTGTCCATGTGCAATTAGAAGGCAAGAAGAATGAGGAGCCACAGGTCCCTTATGCAACCGGACTGGACCCTTCTGGGAAATACTGCTGCTGAAGGAGAACTTTTGAAGGGGAAGTTCTCAAGACTTCTCACCCACTTCAATGAGCTTGGGAACTATAGAAGGGACAACAGGGACACGGATGAATTTTCATGTTCCTGCCTGCTGTTTTAAAGGCCTGCTGACCTTACGATCTGCAACCACCTCTAAACCTGCAAGACAGGCAGCAGATGACTGTGTCAAGCACAGGGGCAGCTCTACAGACAAGCACTATGAAAGGCAGGGAACGAAAGGAAAGTATGAAGAGACAGATAAAACTGGTGACAATCAGGCAAACCGGCAGCAAGGACTTCCCTGTGGACCAGCTGGCCCAAGACTGCTTCACGGGGTTGTATTCATTCTTGGGCATTGGGGATTATTTGATGAGAAAAGTTGGCTGACCACCTGACCATCCGGTTTTCCTGGCAGTCACCAGGGCAGCCACGAGACAAGTAGCCGATGGCTGTCCCAGGTGTACTCTAGTTCATCCCACACAAACCAGCATCTTCGGAAGGTCGGGGCCCTCCAGCAGTCATATCAGAGATTTGTTTTGGCTTTTTGTATTGGCATCCATATAAAAACCTTCTCTCCAGAGAGGTTCTTCCTAGAAGTGGTAAACAACTTGAGAGGAAACTAAAAAAGAGGAGAAGATATATTTTGGGCACCAACCCCACTGCAGATGGGATGGCATGGAAAACAGTAAACTATACTGATGAAGAAAAGCAATGATTCAGGCACAAACTCATGGGAAGAGAAAGGCTGCTCACGCAGCCTGGTGGTTCAGCAGCACAGCCGGGGTCGGTATACGCCCCTTGAAGGTACTGATTTAATGTCCTCTTCAGGGAGGATGCATATGCAATGCAGCGGGAAGAAAAACTGTCCCCTAGAACCAGCAAAGCCCTGAAGTGCTGAATTTATTGCTAAGTTTCTTTAGTCCAGTACAACGATGTTCTGGTAGGTCTGTGCAGTAGTCACCTGCTGATCTGCAACAATCAGAGAGAAATTATTCGTGATGACCAATAAAAAAAAGAGAAAAATGTAAGCTTCTCTGATTTACACAAAAGAAGTCCAGCAAGAAGAAAAACATGGCAATATTGAATGGCCCCCAAAGGAGGAGGAAAAAGTAGTTATTAGCTGGAGGGTGAAAGCATTAAGTAGCAAAAACAAATTATAAATTTATTTCAGTATTGTGTGCACCCAGACAAAAGCCAGATGTTGGTATAACAAACACTACAATCATGGGAATTAAGAGCAGAAATACTTTTGACTGAAAAGACAATTTCATTCCATCAGGCAGGTGTTTAACTTCCCACATTTCTGAATGCTCCTTGCATTTTGTCCTTGAAAGGACAGATATGCTAAAGCTTTTCTGTACTGCCATCCTCAAACTGTGCTTTTTCAAGCAAGTTATACAAAACTTTTGAAAACTCATTTCCTTGCAAGCAAATCACCAATAGCCAGCTGAAATAGTTTAACCTCTCTCCCACTGGACAGACGATGATATTATTTCTAGGAAGTACCGATATGTTAATACACTTCTATTCAACCTTTGTTCACCTGTCACTCACTCACTCACTGCCATAAATTCTGGATATAGTACAGAGACAAAAATCAATGGATTTAGAGTTATCCTGGGCTTACTCTAAACTAACAAAACTGATAACATGAGTCAAACTCTGTATAAATTTGTCACCAAAAGCATTTACTGTCCATCATAAAGAAAAATCATATATTTTATTTTGAGATTTTGTTTCTAGACGTTTTATGCAAGTCCAAAGACTTCATTCCCTTCAAAGAGATTTTAGCTCATCTTTATTAACTTGTGCAACCAGTTAACTTCCTTCAAACGCATACTGCCTCAAACACACCATGCTGGGATTTTTAAGTATGTGGGAAATGCTGGTACTTTCTAAAGCCTGGTTTTTATTTCTGACTCCTTGGTACACAAGCAGCACTTACCATCCCTTCTTGCTCACTGCCAGGCTTCCCGCAGAGGAAGCCAGACAAAGCGCAGGTAGTTAGAAAACGTAAGTAATAATTTTAATTCAACCCAAATGTTGCTTTGGCACATAACTTCCTTGAACAGTAAGTCCTAATGTGCCACTTTGTTTCTCTCTCTTGCATTATTTATACCACAAAGAAATCTTCTGTGGGAGATGCAAAAAACCAATGCACAGTTAAATAACTGAGTTTCTCACATGGAAGGCATATTAGGTCACAGATGCAATTTTAACAAGTCTCAGTCAGTTTTCAAATGGTATTTTTTTAGTCCAGATATTCTGGTACATCATTTAGCTTCACTAGAAAATTAAAATAAAATAATCTGGGTTCAAGCGAAAGGGTTGTTGACTTGCTTTATACAGATTTCATTTGAATTTATACTCAAGAGAGTAAAGTTGGCTTTTATATGCTTATGGCCTCAAACAAATTGTGATGCCTTGTCCAGACAGCAAAACTATTGGAAAGAGTCACTATCCTCTTTCACTGTTTATTTGTAAAGGAGTTTTGAACTGAGGCATCAAACTCTGTTACTACTGTCTGTGGATTTGGGAACTGCTGTTAATGATGGCAGCAGGGGCTGAGAAGGCATTTCCACACCAGTAGTATATGTAACAGCCTGAACTTTATGAAGTTTGCAGTGATAATCCTCTCTGTTTACGTTTCTGGTGTCCTGCAGGCAATCCACAGTGCGTGTTTATGCCTTTAGTGTCTTGCAGAAAAAGAAATGCGTGTTGGAAAAGAAAAGGAGCCAACAGGGCAAAAGAGAAGGATTTAGTGTCTATGAAACCACTAAAGGCATTCAAATAGCCATCAAATAAAAAATAGGAAAAAATACCTATCTTAGGGAATAGTCATAGTGATTCACCGGAGTGCCCATATCAGTTTGACACAGTACGAAGACTCAGCTGACATGGTACTACCAAAATTAAAATCTCACCAAAATAAAATACTGTGGGAAACAAGCAGGTGGATGCATTAAATGCTCCTGAAGCAAGCAAGCTCTTCCCTGAAACTCTGGGATACAAAGGTTGCCTGTAAGTGGGTGAGCAACACAGATCAATAATTGTGGCAATCCCAGGTTAGTTGCCAGTTTATTCTTAAGTGAATGGACATCTAATAAATAAATGAAGGAATATAAATGTCTAGACAAATGTAGACTATTGCTTCTGGAAGGATTGGCTGGACATGCATTGAGGCATGGGGCAATGGAAGTGAGCAGCTTTACTGCTGGAGACCAAAGGGCCTGTGGACTTCCGGACACCTCTCTGTGCAGTCGGCATTTTACGCACTTCATTCTTGAAGTAACTCTAAATTTCACCCCCGTTGCACTTCAGAAATGAAGGATTTCTTTTTAATTTGGTCCTGAGATGGGATTCACGTTACTTAATTTTAGCCACCTATATGCTTGACATTTATTCTGCGGTAATGACTGATGCTTCCTCTAGAACCTGCAGTAAGAGACAGGCACCTTCACTTGGTGATTCACTGGATCCTAAAATAGGTTTGTAAAACAGGATTCTCCAGGGATGAGTCAATCTACATCCACTGACTAGGACTGAACTTAACAGCTAAAGTTAAATGAAATGAATCCCATTCTAACTTACCAATCGAGACACACAATTATTTGCCAGTCAGAGAATAAAAGACAAAGCTGAGGAAATGAGGTATGTGAAAAGGCCTCATTTGTTGGCATGTTTCATCTGTTACAATGTTGGATTTTTGAATTCATGTAGCTACGTCCCATACAGAGCAACCAAGTGATTGCTTTTCATTTTGATAAATTATCTGTAGATCTTTAGTTGTTTTTCTTTCTCAAAAAGCAACCAGTTTCTAAAGAAGGTGGCATATTGCTTAGGTTATTTCCTTCCCAAATCTAGTTTGAACCGGCTAGTGCGTGTTGTCCTCCTGACCTTGGAGGAAGCTATCCTGACAGCAGATCACATTTTCTCTGGGAAACCTTAAAAAATCATGCACGCACTCAACCTAACGTCTCCCAATTCACAAACTGTAAAAATGTCTGGTCAGGTCAGCTAGACAAACTTCTGATAAATGGCAGAATAAATGGATCTCTAAATAAATGAGAAAAAACTTAGAATGTATTTCTAAAGGTACTATATTCAAGTACAGCTACCCAGCAACAATCATACCAGTCTCTGCATTTTATGTACCAAGGAAGTATATTTTCATTGAGTAGGTTTATTATATGCAATTAGCATTTATTTCCTCTTGAAAAGCTAATTCTTAATCATATGCTTTATGTAGAAGGCCATAAGAAAGGTAACAAAATAAGTAGCACAATTAGCAGATCACTTAGACATAATGCAGCATCTATTTTAAATATTCATTTGTAAGGAGCAGAATTGTAAACAAAGCCATAAAAATTCTACAAATAACATAACATACCTCAGTGCAACTAAAATGAACGTACAGAGGAATGTAATGGACTGTGTAATTTTAGGAGGCATGTTCCCTACAGATGTCCATGCAAAAGTCACACATACATATAAAGCATTACTAATTACTAGTGCATGGTTCTTTATTTATATAATTTCAGGTCAGAAGGAATTTTTTAATTTTGTATATTTTCTTCTCTTAGTTAAAAAAACAGCTTTGTACCACAAATTTGTGCTTAGTGTATTTGCTCAAATTTAAGAAGGCTGAAGGATTAACAGATTAAACAAAACAAAAGATAGCATTAAGTACCATCAAAAGAGAGGAAACAGTCAACAGCAATATTGTGAAGTGAGAGATTGTTTTGCCCGATACTGGCAATGGTAAACATCTACCATCAATAAAAGAACTCCTGGGACCTACTAACCCTGCACTGATGGAAAATTAATGGGCCTTGCACAGACCTCTCAGCTGCAGAGGCTGAGCATGACGGCAAAGGATCTTCATTCCACAAACAAGACACATCATGCAAACTCAAAGGTCTCATTGTATAATCTCTGGCAGACAAGACCTTCCTTATTTTTTTTAATATGCATAAAATGTTTTATAGCACATACTGTATGCATATTTCTTCAAAATGCCATGAAAGAAAAGCATTGGAAAATGTGCAGAAAATTCTGCATCTCCACAAAGACAGCCAGATAAGCAAGAGAAACAATAACCTCTGCTAAAAAGGCTACAAGGCCATAAAATATATATAAAAAAGGAAGTGAAGCCAGTTGCAGACCCCCGAGGGAAAGGTGAATTCTGCGGTACGGATGAAGCTTCCTGCGGGGACCCGGGGCGAGCACAGCCATGCTGCGGGCTGGAGAGCAGCCGGCACGGGGACCTGGCCGAACGTGCCAGGCGGCATTCCCTGAATGCAAGCGGATGGGGCCAGATGGCTTGGAGGCACGTCTAGCACCCCGCAGCTCTGCTGCAACCCGGAAAAAAAAGCTCTTGCGAGCAGTGCAGAGCCATCTCAGCCACTCTGAGACAAGCGGTGCTGCTGGAGTGTAAAAGAAAGTATTTCCCACCCCCGAGTGCAGTGTAACAGCATGCATTATTTATCCTTCACAAAACACTCCTATTCCAAGGACATATCATGGCACCTGTTGTTCAAATGTGACTGCTACGGTATTAGGGTAATAGTTTTTGACACAGCCATACCAAATGTCACTCCTCGTTCTTCCATGTCACTACTGCTAAATCAATACCAGAAACTAATTTATTGCTGGCAGAAAAGTTCTCCTGTATTTTGACTGACGTAAATTAACAAGCTAAATAACATCACATTATCTGAAGTCAACTGCTATTTGCATTAGTCCTGCAGAGGTCATGAAAGCAGATGGCAACCATACCTGGCAAAGCCCCACGCCAGCAGCGCAGCTGAGTTTGTATGTACAGTGTAAGATGAAGCACTTTTATTGCAAGGAATTTCATCCTACTCCTCCGCTACAAGAGGCTGGTTCTGCCTGCCCCTTACCACGGGAAACCCGCCAAACTCCAGTGAACCGTGGGACACAGAGGCTAAGAACCACGCCAGGAAAATAAAACAGGGAGCGCAGAGCCAACAGCGAACCTCGGCACCCCGGGAAGCGGCAGAGCAGTGACAGCACCGCGCGGATCAGAGCCGCGGCTTCCCGCGGCGCCAGGCTCGCGCGGCCGGGCGGCCCTGCCCCGTCCTCCGCGCCGGCCGCCCGCGCGCGGCGTCGGCTCCCCGCGGCTCGTCCTCCCGCTCCGCCAGTGATTCCCGCAGCCGCCGGGCGACCGTCTACGGCCGAGGGCGGCTGCTCGACTGAGGCACAACCCGGCGGGCAGGCTTCACGAGCCGGGCTTGAGCTACGCCGTTAGCTCTCATTTCTTAAACGCTGCATCTCTCCCCCTGCCCGAGAGATTCAAATACTCATTTTTAACACAAAAATAAAGATGTTTTGTAGCGGGTGACTAGCAGAGTCGTTTGGAAGGCTGTGACAATCCCAAAGGTAGGAAAGGAGCTTTCACACCCGCTGCTGGTGCCTAATTAAGGGAGAATTTACCTCCTCCTGTCACGTACACCCCAGCTGTACAAAGGCCTCCGATATGACGTAGAAGACAGCACACGAGATAAAAGGGAAATTCAAAAGGCAGCCCAGTCCTATTTTCTTATCTGCATCATCAAAAAGAAAGGAAGAATGAACGTCAAAGAGCAGTGGTATTCAGAGGCAGAGATCACAAAAAGTGTGCTTTTTTTCCCCAAAAGAAAGACTTGTGTGTCCAAAAACTTCTTCATTCCTTTCACGTGTTTTGGTCTTGTATAAGCTATTATGTCTCTTTACAAAGTGCCTCCCTACCTTATTTTTCCTATGTAAGTTAAAATACTTCACAGAAAATTCAACACACAATATTCCTGGTTTTAAACTGTAAACCTCAAGCTGAAGGATTTTAGCGTATCAATACACTTTAAAACAGAAGTATTGCGAACCAAACTGAAACGACTCATACTTGAATGTCATCAGGTTGGCAATTCTGCCTAAAATAAAAGAAGCTGCCATCTGGCTTAAACAAATAATTGTCTGTACTGGGTTAGATTACAGGGATGCCTACACAGAATTACTTCTGCATCCTGAAGAACGTCTGGTCAGATCCAGCGACACCAGCAGGCCAAACCTCTGTATCGTTTGCAATTACAGTCTTCGTTAAAATCTATTACAATCGTAGCCGTACCTTTTGGCAAAACACCACAAAAGTCTGCGAAGAGCGGAGATCTGTACGCTGTCCCGCGTTAACTGATCCCGGAGCCGTGCGGTTTGCCGACAGCTCAGCTCCCGGAGCTGCCACGCGGCACCTCGCTGCTGGCCTTGCAAGAACCCGTGCCCCGGAGCGCAACTCCGCTCGCTGCCGCCTACGCAAACATCAGAGTCTCCCCGCTTCTATCACAAGCAGCATGTTAAGCACTATGTTTTCCTCCCCCACCCTTGAAATTACTCAGTTTTCAGATTTTCCCAACAAGAGACCCGGGATGGAAAGGGTTTCTTCTCCCCTTGATGCTCGGGGAATTCCACACACATAAATCAAACGCTGTTGCGCAGCGGCTAATCACAAGGGCTGTGTCTGCAGGAAAAGAGTCTGCATATGGGTGGAGGATGCTAAGTACTGCACTCAAACCCATAAAAATTCTGCAGTCCTTCAGCAGCTTAACACGAGCAGGAGAAAATGCACAAAAGAGAAGAGGGTGTCAGGTGCAAAAAAGAGCAAATCGGTGACAGAAAAGGCAGACGCAGTGGAAAGGGGGGAAAGACTGCACAGAAACGGCACTTTGCACCGTACAGTTACACAAATGAAGCTGAAGGAGTAGGTGGCAGCCTCTGGAGAGCAGTTTCTGAAGGAGTAGAAGGATTAAGGAACTGATTATTTCTTGTAAATTAAAGCTGGAAAGAATGGAAGGCTTCAGGAAAAAAAGCATTAGCTTTTTCCCCTCTCCTGATGGGCTAATGTCCAGGCACAGATCCCACACTCCGTCATCTCCAAGACCCTTACCAGGTAACTATCTATCCAGAACTAATGCTTTTCATTTGGAGCAGTTAAAAATTAAAACTCAGAGTACTGCTGCCTGCAAGCTTTAAATGCAGGAAATACAGCCAACAATGGCCATATTTTTTTCACAGGTAAAATCTTCCTATAGGTATTTAATGCGATATCCGTGATTTACACCACTGTAAGCAAAATTTGAAAATGGTCTAGTTAATTTTAGTTAAGCATGGAGAACACATCCATCTCAAAGGAGTCGTGCATTCTTCAACTGCCTTCATCTTCCTATTATTTGCTTTTCTTTTCCCCCAGCGTCCTCTCCGTGAAAGCAGCCTTCATCCTCCACACTTTCTGTATGCCCCACTACATGCAAGTCATTCTGCAAGGTTTACCCATCGTGTAACTTAAAGTCTCATTAAATTCAACTGAGTTTTCTCTGTTATACATTTTTCTATCTTATTTATGAACTTTAATAGAAATGCTGAGTAGGTAGCATTGAGCAGGGTTGTGTATTAATGAATTTTATTCATAAAGATTCAACTAGAAACAATACCAGATGCATCATTTATTACTCCAAATGAAATTACCTACAGAACTTAAAGTAAGCACAAGACTTCTGTAACAGCAGAATTCAGCTCATCATTTGCTCTTCACGCTAAATTAATAATCTACACAATTAAATGCTTGTAATTAACAGGGTTTTATTATTTTTTCTCAGTGTATTTCTGTAATTGCTATGTAGTCTAAAAATCCTGAAAACTGTCTGGAGGTTCGTTTGAGGGATTTATTAAAATTCCATTGAGCCTTACAACAAGTTCCACCAAAAGGGAACAATGTCTACAGGAGAGATACTACAGCCATTTAATTACCGCGCAAGGTTTTAATCAAACCTCTCAATTTTCCGTCAGGATAACAAAAGAGATGTTTTGGCACTAAGCCAGGAAAATAACCATAAATTTACATGTTATTTGCTCTGAAGAAGAGAGGTTAAAAATTCATTTTAGCTCAATATAGCAATTATCTAAAATCTCTGACATGAAATGTTGAAATGTTAAATGTATTTAGAACTTAAACATGAAGTAAGATGAAAAATGTGATAACATTAAAAAAGACCATTTTTCTTCCCTGTAGACTCTTTAAAGGATTATTGTTTTTCAAAATTCCAGGTGAACTGATTACTAAAATAAAGTCAAAAATTGGTAAGCTTTTTAAAACCCCAAACAGTAGGACTATCTCACAGTTACACAGTAAAAGGCCTTAACGCAAATTCTGCCCATCATTCAGTTTCACTCAAGGAGTTTTCAAGTGAAACGTAACACTTTCTCCATTCCTTCCGGTGTGGAGTGAATTAAGGAGTTGGCTAAGTTAAAGAAAACTTTCTGATAGTGGAACAGTCTAAACACAATTGACTATAATTACACAATATACTGAAATCTGTGATGATATAAATTATCTGTTAAACTTTTGAGTATCTTTAGTCACACATACTCATTCAGCCACATCTAGTCTGAAATTTTGTGTTCTTCTATTTGTAGTCTCTCTTTAAAAAAATATATGAACTACACCAACAGCAAAACACGGTCAGTAGTTTAGAATTTCCTCTATCCCACAGACACAGATAATGCTTGTGAATGGGATATAACACAAAAATAAAGCATAAAAGCTTTCCAAAACCAACATATTTAAAAATTCTGTGATGTTGTTCCATGCTTTTTAAAGTATACAGATTTAGTCTAAGCGCCACTGAGTTCTTCCATTCATGAATGAGCAAGGTCACATCATTAGTCTTTAATTTTTTTAAGGAAGGAAGTTAACACTTTTCTAAGTAGGGCAGAAAGAAAGAAAATGTTAAGAAAAATAAAGGGAAAAATGTGCCTAGCATATCATAACCACTTGAATTTACACGTTTATCGATGATCAGTTTGTACACATTTGTCACAAACAAAATTTAATGAATTCAAATAAAGATGATACACCACAAAATGCAGCGCATATGTTTAAGAACACAACACTTTCCCAACGACTGCAGAAACGAAGTTCGAAGCTATGAACAGAGTCCTAGAAGAAAAGCAAAGCAGCCAAAGACTAAGTAGTAGTAGAGTAATTAACTTTGCTACATTTACATCTACCCAAACCATTCCTTGGTCACAGCCCATGGAATCAAGCAAGTTACCTTCATTCTTGCTACTAAACTCTGAATGTCACTGAGGCTCTCTGGAGCTGGGACAGCACCGTTCTCATGGGCATTTTGCCCCCACTGCTGCACATTAATAGGATTTCTATATGTAAGTGTAAAAAACAAGTATAATCTTTAGCAACAGCAATCTGTGGGAGTAAATCTCCAAACCGCATTTACGGTAAGCCTCGCTGAGCAGATCATCTCAGCAAGCAGGACGTGCAGAGACGCCCTCCGCTGAGCCGCATGCCGAGGGTGGGCCCTCGAGCACCCATGGCTCTCGAGTCCGGGAAGCGCCTGCCTCTCTCCAGAGCAGCTTTCCAGCTCCAGCTGTAATTCTCCGACACATTTCTTTGTAGAAATGCCATCACTGGACTGCTCCCGTGACCTACTTACTCAGCAGCGTATCTTTTCGTTCTGAATGCAACTTAACACGACTGCCTCGCAGAGAGGCAGGAGGAGACGGAGGCTGCTCTCCAATCTTTGCAGGTGAAAGGACAGCTGCTAATAAAAATAAGGCAGATACTATGAGTGTTCCAACGCACCGCAGCAAAATGGCATATGGCTAAACTCAGAAAACACGGACCAGGATGCAGTTTCTTTTTAAGTAACAACACTGGGAAAACAATGAGAGATGAAGAAGGCCTAAGACTAAACAAGAAGGGGAGACTTAAGGCTGTAATGCTTTCAGAAAAACATACAGGAACTTCTAGCCAGATATGCTGACAAGGAGGTGGTAACGCTCCCCCTCCAGCACTGGCACCAGCAGAGAAAGATGCTTAAGCTTATGCTTAACTTTAAGCCCTCGGCTGACCCCGCTAGGTGCTGTTTGACAGCCTGACGTTCCAGCTCAGCTGACAACAGCCGAGCACAAGCAGTCACACACTTAAAATTAGTCGTGCATATGTGCTTTGTCATACTGGGTCCATGTCCCTTCTCAGCGTTTAATTTGACTACCATGTCGCTCAAGTCGTAGGTATTTTAGAGCATCAAAGAAGGTCTAGCCTATTGGCTGTCACAATTCATTATTCTGTTCCTAAAAATATAACAAGAATATACTTTAAAATACCAAGATGTTATGAATAATTTGATGTGTTTTCCCATTCTCACTACTTCAGATAGTTGCTGTCAACTAGCCTGAATGTATCTGCCAGCCAAACTGATAGCACATATCGAGGCACCACAAAAAATGTTCTTGCATGCTGCTATGGATGGAATGCACTGCGCAGTGCTGTTTCACCTCACGTGGTTAGATAGCACACATAAGTACATTTAAAGGTGTTAGAAGCTAATATTTTTCTCAAATCGCAAGTGGTGGTCTAATTGGTGGCCTATCTGTTAAAAACCATCTTGCCTAAGAAGTGATTTGGTTTAAAATTCTGCTTTTTACCTTGGCATAGCCTAAACTCTTGCAGGTTGCTGTTCATGCCTGTGTAAATTTATTCCTGCAAGTTCAGAAGACACAGATGCCTGTGAGAGAGGGAGATAAGCAGAGTCTAAATTAGAGCTCAGCCTGTTGCACTGGATCAGGAATGAAACACTATCAATCACAAAATCTGCGTGCTTCAAGTGAACCTTCTGTAGTACCCTCTTCTGTCTTCCTGAAGGAGGAAATAATAAACAACAACAACAACAAAGATTGCATCAATTTATTTCCCTGTTTAAAACACACTTCATCAAAACATATTAAATCTAAAGAACTGAATTTAAAAGTCCCAGCAACAGTTCGTTGTTGCTGGAATAGGAGGCAAGCAGGGTCAGAGGGCTCTGGTGGTGCTACAGCTGGGCAGACCTCGGTGTGTGCTGTACCTATACATTCAGGTCACCTTGTACGATTTCCTGCGCCCACAGAAGGAGGTTTCTGTTCTTGTTTTTATCATTCTAACTTGCAGCATGTTAGTAAAAGTTTATAACAGGCTTTGCAATTCAGGAAGGAAGACTAGTCAAGCATGTGCTCACTTTAAGGAACTCTGGAGTTTTGTTTCTGTTACTACATAATTCAATTTTGCAAATTTTAGCTAGAAAGCATAGGTGTTTTCAATTAAAAACGTATTTCAGAGAAAACTTACATTTATAGTTAGTCATTAAAATGGCATTTGGCTATAATACTCTCACATACTACTCTAAGATAATATAATCGTGACTTGTCCCAGCGCTACTTTAACTTACATTTCTACAGGATTCCCTGTACAGACCTTTCTTTGACAACCTGTGGCTGCTTTTTGTCTGGAATAAATATGAAAACCTCTTAAGAACTAAGTTTGCAAACATTTAGCCTATGTCTATCAAGACCTCTTGAAGAGGAATGCAAGCTGGCTCTGTCTGCTACCCTATGCTGGCTGGATATGAGCCGGCTCTACCTGAAAGTTAGGCCACATTAATGCAGTGCTTCAGATAACAGCTCAGATTTCTGAGTACATATAGAGTATAAATTTATTGCAGAGAGTGTATCACACATGTCCCGCCCTGTACCCCCTCCACCCTGAGTCAGTTCTCAACTAAAATCATTTATTAACATTCTCATGGTGCAAATGAAGTCTTTCGTTTACAATTACTGTTCCTACTCAAAAGGAAAAATAAATTTCTTCTCCTTTACTGCTGAGCAAAGCTTTACCAAAAACACAGAAGAGGTTGATCACATGGGAAGCAGTCAAACCCACTCCGACCATTTTATTTAATTCAGAATCACCTGATAGATCAATGGAACATGAATTATTTGTGAACTGAGCTATTTCTGAAAACACTCTTCAAAATTACATCAAAGGCAAAGCAAAATAAAAGCATGAAATAGTACAAAATAGTTTCCCCTAACCTCCTTCAATCACAGACATCTGTTACTTCTAAAGAAAGGAAAAACATTTCTATACGCATCAAGTTGAAATTGAGGTTGATGCTTTAAACTAATCACTTCTTACGTATTAAAGATACCTCCAAAGCGTAATGATATCTTACTGTAAAGGCCACACCACTCAGGCATAATGCGATATATTAAAAAAAAATGCTTTTCCCTGCCCCTCCCTGGTATGTCTTTGCTTCATTTTGGGTTACCATTACTGCACATCCTTCTGTATTAGACGATGCTGTTCACAAATAGGTCCACAGCTGGGCGAAAAAGAAAATTTAGCAAAACAAACTCCCGTGGGAAGCCTTCAAAATGAGAAGCAAAGAGACAGCCATGAGGCTAATGCATATAAAACAAGAATTCATGCTTAAAACAAACAAAATACCTAGAAAAAGCACTATTCTGCTTACACGAGATTTGCTATGGCAGAAATAAGCATTCCTCACCACTCCTCAGGCAAGCGAGTCCTTTGCCCACCCAGAATTTAGCGTTAACGGCATTTCCAGTGATTAATGGGAAACGAAGTTGCTACAGCCCGTGTGGCTCTCCCTCGGCGGGGCACATGCCGCCTTTCCAGTGCGCTCAAATGTTAAATAAGGACTCAGACCAGTGCGTCTGGCGTGGCAGAGGGAAATGACGCATCGAGTATTAAACTGTTCATGTTACAAGCCTATTTTTGCTAAAACAACTTTAAAAATAAACGGACACTTATAATTTGAATTGGAAAGCAAGCCAGTGACCCTGGAAAAAGTATGCAGGCCCATAATTTGACACAGCAAAACTTGTTCTCTGTTTGCTTAGAGGTGTTCAACGCCCTTCTTGTAAAAAATACAATTTTTGCAATTTATCTGTTTTTGAGGGAAAATATTCAGATAATCATTTTTACAAATCAATAAGAGGTAAAATATAGTCGTATTTTATTTATACACTTGAAGCAGAAAACGAAAGCACATCTGGTTTTAATTTGATTATTGGACTTTGTCAAAACTTGCTAAACCAATTCTGAACCCTTTCCTGTTTCAAAACGTTTCACGGCCCCGTACAATTAAGGCAACGTGCAGCCGCGCTCAGCGGTAAAGGGAGAACGCTTGGTTTCAAGAGCTGACAGCCACCGTCCAGTTTGGTGATGGCGTGCAGAAAAACCCACTAGCTCGTCTGTTACCCACGTTTCAAGGGAACAATCCTTTCGTAAAGGTCTGCGTCCAGAGAGTGATTAGTTTAGAAAATACACACAGTTAATTCCACAGTGCCATAAACTGTCATTTCTAACTGCAGAGGGAATGGGAGCCCGGTGTATGCCAAGAAGCGCTACGGCATTTATCGGCATTTCTCTGAGCAGGCGCGTGCTGGAACTCTGGCCCTCACTACCTGGCAAAACTGTGTGAATCTAAATTTCATGAATCATCTATGAAGTCTTAATTATTTGGGGCACATTCTGTATAAAACTGATCACATCTAATAATACGATTTACTATATCTAAATTAGATTTATTTCATTAAGAATTCTTGGAAGTCAGGGCACAGTTCAGCTCTTTACCTCCAATCAATACATATGACATAACTTCAGATTAGCTGGTAAACACATTTTCTGTATTAACTGCTTGCAGTTATTTTCCCTTTAGCCTCACCTAGAGATTCACAGAAACAGAGCAGCTGGAGCTAAGCTTCGCTCGAACCAGCCGAGAGCTCCCTCCAGCACACTCCCTAGCGCAGAGCCCAACGCTGAACGGCAGCGCTGCTCCCACGAATCCTATGGCAATACTACATTTAAAAAAGTTGAATGCCAATATGCAACAATAAACACCACTTGTACATGGGCAGCACACATAAAATACAATTTGCTACAGCCGCTATTCTTTTCAGATATCAGAACGGTAGTGGCTTCCAAAGAAACAGATTGACACAGTATTATTTATTGAAGCTAATCAAGACCTGAAGAATAATTTCACAGCCGTTTTCAGAGTCACCGCTTGGTCTTGCAAACATAACCTTTTCTGTCAAATTCTTACTTTGGGGAGTTTTGACTTCATATGACGTGTGCACACTTTTAAGTGAGTGATTGCATAAGCATCATTTTCAATTTCGATAAAAGCACATACATACATAAGGATTACACTGCTATGAACACTGCAGTGCAGATCTAAATAACTCAGTCTGCCAAACTAGTGTTGCTATGGAGACAAAACTAATGTACTGTGACCACATCTTTTACTGCATTACTTAAGACCATCTGGTTAAAGCAAATATTTCTGTGGCATAGTATTTGTTCATATTTGTATACCAATCTTTTTTTTTTTTTAACATACAGAAATATACTACATTTAATATGTTTGGTTTACATTTCCTATTGTTTTACTCTGTTCAAGTTTTTGTTATGTTGTATGTGACGTATAGTTATATTTAACATGCTTATGAATAAGTCTGTTGGTTAACGAAGACTGGATTACATGTCGGTAAATGGTGGGAAGTTCCAAGCTCTTTTGAACCGTGGTTTAGATGAGACATCTTTTCCTATTCCCGAATCACAGCACCATCGAAGGAGCACTTTACACCTTTTATTCTCCACTGGGAATGCAACCACCTCGAGCAGCCAAGCCTAGAGGCGACCACCACAGCCCTTACCCTCCAACTTTTCTTTTCTTGATTGCACTGAATATGAAAGGCACCTTTCAAGTAAATTGGCAGCTCCTTGAGGAGTCCCCTCCCAGCAAAAGGCAGAGCACTTGCCAGCCCTTTCTTACTTCGAAGTATCTTCAGCCCAACAACTCTTTCCTCACCCTCAGAAGCTCCATGTGTCTCACCTTCAGAAGTTTACTACTCTGAATCATGATGTGTTACCAAAGATAACATTCTGGTAAGAAATGCTTTTACAGATAAACACAAATCGATCAGATCATCAGTACCCTGGAAATGTAAAGATCATCTTCCTATCAGTTTCTGAAACCAGAAAACAGACGAAATTATGTAATAAAATGGTTTCAAGATGATGTAATAAAGCGTTTGATTTTTCATCATTTATTTTCTACCATAATCTCACTAAACAGATTCATGTCCTCTTTCTAATTGCCCTCATTCAAAAGAAGAAATAATGCTTACTGAAGCAGTCATTATCACCTGATAAAGCAGAACTAAAATTTTTTGCACACAAAGTCTGAGACTTCTGAACTAGCACCGATTTACTTGATATCAGAGATAAAATTTTGTCTTGTTCTATTTACTTCAATCTGCTACTCTTCACAAAATAAAATAAATCATTACCACAGAGAAGTAAATTGAATTGCCACAACAATGATTTGTTGAATAAATATATCTTCATTTTCTTAGCTCAAAATATTAGATCACCATAATCTTTACAAATATCTGCTGGAATTACCTTTGCTGTAAGTGTTACAATATTCTCTGAGTGTTTCAGACTGACAACACAGCTGGGAAAACAAAAAGAGTCTTTTCAATCTGACTGTCACAAAGGTGTCCACCAAAGCACCCTGCCACAGGAAGATGAACTAAAAAGCCTAGTAGATCCATCTCTCATTTCAGTGTTTCTGCAAAATTGTAATATTCACTTCCTACTTAATAGCATCTATAGAAATACTGTCCTTTCTAATGCATATATTCATATCAATTCAAATGCTTAGGTATCCACCAAAAAATATCATCATGCAAGTTCATCTAATTTTACAAGCTTACAAAACCCTGCAGAGTAACCAAGTTTTGCAAAGACAGGCTTCCAGGGTGCATTCTTGAACTACATTACTAGTTTGAGCACAGAAGACTGGCAGAGAAACTGAACACAGTTGGTTTTCTGGAAATGAAAGGATCTAAAATTGTCCATTATAGTAACTAAATATTACCAGTAGAATATTTTTCTGCCTGCCACAGCCCCTGATCAGATGCATTTACCTTTTGGGGCTTGGTTGGGACATTCCTTAAAATATGACTTGGAGAAGCAAATTTATCGTGGCATGGATTATCCATGTTTCTAGAGGTGGGAAGCTGCACAGGTTAATGCTGGGGAAATGATCGGCTATTTTCTTTAGGTACCTTGCTTGTGTAAAGGTGAGAGGCTCTGTGAGAGCCCAAGCCCAGCAGGCAAGGAGGCCTCATGCAGGGAACACGACCAGCCCCCAGCTCCCTTCACCAGGAAGAACACCGCAGTGCTCCGTCAGCCCAGCTGGAGACTACTGGCAAGAGCTCTGGTGACTGTGCAGCACTCAGCTTTAAGGAATCAGGGATGATATTTTAGAGAAAACTCTTATTACTACTACTATTTTATCGGCTTGTACTTCCACCTATGCATTTTATCTAGTCCTACTACCAAGGTATGTGGGAACTTGTCAGGCCTCAAATTATATAAAGTGTTGCATACTGGCCTTAAACTCTTTAGCAAGAAAGTTAATAATTCATCTAGGATTTCCACCATTTGATGAAATATATCTCTGATGAAAAACATTCATGTCCTAAATTATGTGCTTCTGAATGTCACCAGTGGAGATGGAAGAAAAAAAACAACTCTCAATACAGAGTTTCTCCAGATGCCTTTGGATAATTTTTTTTTTTGCAACAGTTTTCCCTCAATCCTGCCACTATTTTTGCCACTGAGAAGAAAACTGAGAGAAGATTATCCTTTTAAAGACTCTGAAAGTTAAGGAACCATAATCTTCCTAGTTTGTAATTACGATTGTGTATCAGATTGCCAACCACGTATTAGTCAAGCATTTTTCATCATTAAGAAATCAGTAATTGCAGCAGGAGATGACTGAAGGAAATCAGCCAAAATTTTGTTACCAGTCATCAGACGGATATAGAAAAGTAAACGTCAAGTTCTGGCGAGAGGTTCAAAGATAACAGCTCAGGAGCAAAATGCAGAGTAATTTAGAGGTGATTAAAGAAGCCCTTTACCTACAGCACAGCACTTGAAGCACCCACCCCTGCCGCGCACAGACCAGCCTTGCGCCAGGAGCTCCTCCTCTGGCTGCTGGGACGTGTTGGCGCAGGGGACATTTCCAGGAGCCACCAGGCAGCTGAGCAGGGGCTGCAAGCCCCGCTCCGAAGGGAAGAGCTACCCGAGCACCCAAGAGCAGCAGCTGACTGGCGAGGGAGCGCAGGCTCGGCAAGCCCGTGCAGCAGCCTCCGCACGTGGAGCTGGCGTGGCCATTGCTCTCTCTCCATTCCACTTGGGTAAACTTCAAAGAAAATACTAAACTCAACTGGCTCCTCCACCACTGATAATTAATGATGGAATTGCTGCCATCTGATGGCTTAGTAAAGAGACAGGAAAAGGGAAGAGGAGCTATTTGCACTGAAAGATAGTGTTAAAAGCTGAGTTATATTTGGCTGACAGAACAAATAAAGTAAAACAAATTCTGTGATACAGATGATTTCATGGTAGATAACTAAGAGAGCCTTACTTCATATGACTGAGGAACTATCCAGCAGTTTTTATCAGCCTTGCAAGGCCACAAAAATATCCAGCATATCTAACAAAAGAAATCCTGTTATACTTAACTATGTTGCCATTAACATCCAACAGAGTTTTATGCAAGACATTGGTCCCTTCAGTACTGCTTATTATGGTCTTCACAAAATTTAAACTGCAATCAGCATCTTTTCCACCATGGCTAAGTTCTTGGGAGAAAGCGAATAAGCCACCTCTAAAGGAAGGCAAAGTTGGAAACACCGAGTGGCGAGGCCCCAGAGTCTCTGCAAAATCGTCCAAAGGGTCTGCTTTGTTTGGGATGCAGCGTCCTTGCGTGCAACGTGGCGGAGCAGGAAGGAATCGAATATCGTAGAGACCTTTAAGCAGTGACTGACCCCATTCTCTGCCACTGCTTCCTCAGACCACTGCCAAAACTGTTGCAGTGTAGTAAGCCAGGCTAGAGGAGATTCCCAGTAAAGCTCCCTCTGCATCTTCCCTCTCTCCACTCTGTTCATGAGATGGCAGATTTGCCCAGAAGCTAAATATACAGGGCCAGATCAAATTTCTTCAGACTCAGAAAATCCTGCAGATTCCTCAACCACATTAAAAATATATCTTCTTTTAGCATATTGGAACAGAAATTTTACAGTATTTACTGTACATTTTGGCATGCATCCCAGGTAAAGTCATCATCGTTACTGCAGCAATCAGATCAGCATTGATTTCTCCTTCTGACACTTGTATCAAATTCTGATACAAGGTGCATCTATATGAGCAAATCCAGTATTTCATTCTACCAAATGTTTTATGTGGCCTCCCTTGGCTAGAGGATAATAAAAATAAGATACACGGAGCATACGGAGCAAGGCCTGTCTGGCCTGCCGGTTTGTGCGTGCCGTTCCTCACGCCGGGGTGGCCCCACGGGAGGTTCGGCTCCGGCAGCGCCCGGGTGGCCCCAGCTCTGCCGCCACATCTACACGTGGCCGCTTGGCCACGGAGCACGGCTTCTCCGGAGACACCAGCCACAACCGTTGGCTCTGCCCCCTTCTGACCCCAGACCTCCACCGTGTGCCCACTTGTGAATTTTGCTCATATTGAAGGAAAAATATTTCAAAAAAGCATAAAGGTTGCAGCTTCTTATCTTCAGCATGTGCCCCATGGAGAGGTGAGCATATGCTTAAGGGGATGAAAGCACTGCCTGACACCTTGCCCTCTCTTCATCCTCCTTTTCTGTGACCGCTGAGTCAGTCCAGACAGCCTGTCCTTTTCTGCCTGTGACTTACTTCTGTCCCACTTTTCCTTTTCAGCTGCCTTTCCTCCTCTTCATGTACTGTTCATGTACCAGTCACAGCCGACAGCTCAATAACTCTGCTTCCACATTTTTTGCTAGGGATAAGGACAAACACCACAACAAAAGTAAAGGGATATCTGCGCTTAAAAAAAGTACCTTATAAAATTAACATTACTGGATTTGTACTTGAATGTTTTCACTACCATATAAGTTTGCTTTTTTTGCAAATTAAAATACGCCAGCAGCTCAGCCTCCTGCTGGACTCTTAACTCATTCCTCTCCATCTTATGTATGTACTACATGCACAAAATATCCCTCCTCCCCTCCAGTTACAGTGTGACAGCTTCACAGCACTAAGGGTATTTAACAGGATTACTACAGTGTTCCTGGGATACAAAGAAAATAAAGTCACACATGGATGGCTGAGGACTCAACTCTGCTTGCAGGTAAATGGAAAGAATTCAGAATTCTTCAGTACCAGCTCTATAAAGACTAAAACGTCTTAATAAACAAAAGATGTGGGTTTTAAAAATTAGGTATACAAACATGAGTTTTGAGCTGCCCTATTTCCATTTTTTAGATATATGCAAATACCTTCATCTTCCTAGCTTTGAAAATCAGTCACAATCTCACAGACCAGCATATGGAAAATTTCCTTATTTTGATAATAACAAACACAGAATACAGAATTTCTAAGAAGCACATCTGCAAGTAACTACACAAAGAATCTGCTTAAGCCAAACATTGTGGATACCCTAACTCAGAAGCCTACTCCACTATTATTTAATATCCTGTCTTTGGCACACACTGTTAATTCCTGTCAAGAATTCTTTCTTAAAAATAGAAAAGGATTAACAAAAGGTTAAATCTTTTGTGCTTGACACATGTGAACATCACCAAGGAAACTGTAATTATTTGACTCAAAGAGTATAGTACTTAAATATGAAGAAAAAGCACGCACAGGATTCTTAGGGAGCTTTGCTTTGTTTGCATTAAAATGCAGCATGCCCAAACCAATCTCTCCAACTTCTAAAATTGTATTTATCAAACATTTAAAACACTTGTGCTCTTCAACATATACAGCTAAAGATGACCCCAATGTGTAGGTACTAATGAAAATTGTTTACAAACACAGCTTCTTTCCCCCTAACTAGGGTGTTTGCGGCACCCTCCATTTATTTACTTGCATGGGGAAACTGCACCTCAGCAGCGTGGACCTGTGATCCAGCCCTGAGTTTTCAGAGGGAAAGACAGCTGCATTGATCTATACTTGTCTATAGCCACTGAATTCAGATATGTAGTTTTTAAAAATACAAAATTGCTTTGTTCATTTTTCTCTCTCTATTTTTTTTTTTCCAAATAAAACACTTCCCAAATGAATTGTGAACCTAAAATCTCCTCAGGCCCACCCATCTTCTATTTTCCTGTAAATTCTTGTTGTTGATAGTCTATATTTATTTTACTAAAGAAATTCCACTACCTCAAAGTGCAATGCTTAAATTGTACATTCTGGACTTTGGAAAAAAAAAAAAGTAAAATTATCAAATGTCTATCTTTAAAGTGCTTAGTTAAATTGCGAAGTGACACACCCAGGGAGTGACTTTTCTTGAAGCATGAAACACAATTTGGGTAATTACAAGCATGTCCAAGTGTCCGAAGGTATCTATTTCTGACTGTTAACATTCCACAGAGCTTTTGCTTTATAATAAACTTGAGCTCTGCCACATAGTTGCCAGCGCTGTTGCAAGAACCATTTGGTATCATAAACTGCAATAGCATTTTCATTCTGCTAGAATTGACTAAAATGTTTCCAGCAACCCCGATCTAAAGGCTATTAAAATTCAGCCAAATTTTTCATGTTGTCTTAAATTAGGTTTTGAGCAGATCATTAACAAAAAATGTAGATACCTGGCCTTTGTGGTACCTCCATTGTTCACGTCTCTATAGGGCCCCAGCTGCAACCCTTTCTTCCTTACATGAGCAGGCTCATCTGTATTTAAAATACACCCTGCTCCTAGTAGATGAGTAAAACCTAGCAGAAGTAATGTAAAGAATAACAGGAATAAAATGGAGGAGGGAAGTCAAAGAAAGTGACCAGAAGAAATAAAATGTAAGCAGATAAAGTTAACTGTGGGCTCCAATTTTTATATAGACAGAGAACACTCACATTAGTTATTTCTTTCTAATCTCTTCTAGGCTAAAATTCCTTGCTCATTACTTGTATTTCACATATAATGTATAAAAAATTAATACAATCATCTTTCCAGCATACCATATTAAATGTGTCCACATGGGTGTTTGCCTCGAGGCTTTTTTCCCCCCAACAGCATGGAGCGACCATAGCTACCTTCAGAAACACTACTGCCCATTCATTCTCTGCCTGAGCTGAGGGGGCAGCTGCTACACGAGAGGAGCGATGATGGGAACACGAGCACCGTGCCTATAATAAACACTATGGACATGTAAAACCAAAGAGGTCATGTCAGTGAGAAATCTGATTTCCCGATTAATGACTTCCACAATAATCTGTGTTTGCTAAATCACACTTAAATGGACTGGTATTCACTCAAGAAGAGTGAGCTAGAATGGAGGTGAACGTGTGCATACCTGAGGACCACCAGCCTGAAAGGATGGTGATCAGTGGTACAAAGTCCAACTAGTGGCTAGTTACTTGGAGTGTCTCTAAGGGTCTGATACTGTGGCCAGTACTGTTGAATGTCTTTATTAATGGTCTGGTCAAGGGGATCGAGTACACTCTCAGCAGAGAGACCGCAAGAGGCTTGAAAAACAGACTGAGAGGAACCTTGTGAAGATCAATAACAACAAATGCAAAGTCCTGCAGCTGGTACGCAAAAACCCTATGCAACGATACCAATTGGCACCGACCAGTTAGGAGGCAACTTTGCAGTGAAAGACCTGGGGGTTCTGGTGAACAGAGGGTGACACAAGTCAGCTGTACATCCCCGCGGTAAAGGAGTATGACTGCATACAGGCTGTATGAGCAAGTGTAGCCAGTAGGCTTAGGGAAATTATTATTCCCCTCTATTCATCATTTGTGGGAACTCTTTCTAGAGTACTGGATCCAATTGTGGGCTCCAGTAGAGAACAAGCATTAGCATATGGGAACGAGTTCAATGTGGGCCTCCAAAATGATCAGGGGGATGGAGTACATGACAGACAAGTAGAGGTAGCTGAGAGAAGACTTCACTGCTGTCTTCAGCTACTTAGTGGGAGAGTACAGAGAAGACAGAGCCAAACTCTTCTCAGCGGGCACAAGGACGGGAAGAGAGGCAAAAAACAAGCTGCAATATAAGGGATTCAAATTATATATTAGGAAAAAATTTATGAGGAGAGAAGCCAAATATTGGAACAAGATAGTCCACAGAGACTGGAGAAAGTCCATCCTTGAAGATATTCAAAACTTAATTGGACAAGGCTCTGAGCAACCTATCTACCTGGCCCTGCTTTGAGCAGAGGACAGGACTAGATGACCACCAGAGGTCCCTTCCAACTTCATCTATTTTATGACTCTATGGCACCATTGTAATGCAAACACCTAATCAAGGCCAGAACTCAAACGGGACCATAAAATGAGCGTCACAGAATGCTAAATTTGGTCAGATGTTTTAGTTTGATCAGCTCTTTTGCATCAATCAATGACATTTCAACCTACAGAATATCATTAGGAAAGAAGAAGGCTCTATGAACTTTCAGAAGATAGTTTGTTTATTGTACTGATTACTCAGGCTAGTACTAAGGAATATCATTTACATAATTTAGTAATGTTAGATGACTGGAATACTTATATTTACTTCTTTACTGCAAAGCCAGACTTGACCTGATGGCTATGGTTTCTCTAATCATGAAACACAACGTGTTGCAGAAGAATCACCTGGCCAGGAAGCACAAATAACATGTGATCTAGGTGACCAGACATACAGCCAGTCTCTCTGAATCATAAAGACTAAACGTTCTATGGAACAGGTGCAATGAATTGTTCCTGAGTTATTCCCAGGATTGAAATCGTATACAAAAACGTGAAAAACAACTACAAGTGACAGGCAGGAAGGGAAAGCAATGAAAATACTTTGTTCTGATACAATTTCTGAACACAAAAATGGCCTGAATTCTATTAATTAAATGTTCACAGTAATTTCTTCATGCAAATTGATTCATAACACTGTTGCCAGTTCTTTCAGCTACAAATGGGTCATTCACATAACAGCAGTGTTCTGTTTATTTTGGCCACCCCAACACGATCAGAAGCCCTGGCAGTACAGCCAGAGCTAAAAAAAAATCACATTTTGTATTGAGAAACTTAATTTTTAAAATTATTCTAACATCAGTACAAAGACAATTGCTTTATTTTATATTTTGCAGTACAGCTCCTTTCTAAAAAATCTTGTCTTAGACCTCCAAATTATGAGACTGATACATAACATACTTAAATTATCAAAGCTAATTCAAAGCCTTTTTCTTACATGAACTTCCTGTATTATCTTAAGAAGGTCACATAACCTCTCTTTTGCATTTTACTGTCTGTGAATAATAGCATTTTTATGCTACCTATTACTTTAGTTTCATTACAACAATAAATACATTATAAATTGCAAAATGCTCACACGATACAGAGTTATGGGCCAAAAAACCTGCACACCTATGAAGACGGCTGAAATGCTGACCAGGGAAGAAGCCTCCTCCCCTCCCACGAGGGAAATAAGCAATGGTAGACATAGATAAACTAAGGAGTCATTCAATCTTCTGTCCATGCGCCGTTGTTTCGATAGTAATAAAGAAATGCTGTGTGACGCACATAAATTTGGTATTTATTTGCTCGTATTCAGAAAAAAAAAGAGTTGCACAAATTGGTGATTGATATTGGAAAAATGCACTGAAATAATTTCTGGTAGACATCAGAAGAATCTGCCCATCTGGCTCTGGCTCCTCAGTACATACAATGCTGCCAAGAATCCCAAACAGTAATTACAGCTACCCAGTGCATGAAACACCCACGCTCTTTTGCCTTCTATTTTCTGTCTCCACAGACGCAAGCCCGCCCTGCAGCTGGCTGCTTCCGCCAAAGCCCCCAACGCCCCAGACACGCGCTGTTTACATGAAGGGGCATCCAGAGCCTTAGGGGCACAGAGCAGAGACGAGGCCACTTTGGCTGCTGTCTCCTTTCCAAACGCACCCGTCTGGCCTGGCTGGTATTTGCACGGCTCCGAAGCCCTGCTGCATGCTCTGGAAAAGCAACGGGGACAGCACAGAGCTGGCTACTGATGGGGGCTTTTCCTCCTGAAAATCCAGCACTGTGGGAGAAGACAGCACGTTATTTCAAGTGATAGGAGAGAGGCTGAAAGGACAAGTCATTCCTTACTAGTCCGAGGCCAGTGCTGCAAAAGCCAATGCCAATGCAGACACAGTGATCTTCTGTGTAAGAATATAGTAATCAAAGAGCATTCAAGTTCTTTGACCAGACGTCTCAGATACAACGATGATGGACCACAGCTGTTCCACTCATTAATTGCCAGCAGCATTAAGGAAAAGCAAGTATATAACTTACAGCACAGAACACTAAGAAAAACTATCAAACTGACAAAGGGATAAATTTACTCAGTGATAAAGAGCTAGGAACAGACCACTTTTTTGTAACATACAGTACCTAGTACAGAAGCAGGGCTCCTTGGCAATACCCCAACATGAAGAGTAATAATTTAATGAGTTACCTAGTAGCCGAGTAGATCCCTTACAACAGCCCCACCATCCCCCTCTGTAACTCTCGTGACTTTGGCTGACCCTTTTTGCTTTTCAGGTAGAACTTCCAAAACATTTTGAGGAAACCCCTTTCCAGATACAAAAATCATAGCTGACACCTCATCTGACCTGGAAATCTGCTCCATCTACTGTCAGTAGAGCAACTCTGTTAAATGCCAACAATTCCTTATTTCCCTGTCTGGGTTTGTCAGGGCAAATAGCCATTTTGCCAAGGTACATTCAAAGCTGGAAACTAGGCAACCACACTATGTATCACGGGAACACTCCACTATTTAGAAATAGTGTTAGGCACTTCTGATTAATAAGGACATCCAGTCCTCCTTTTCCAGAAAATAGGTTATATGAGAAGAAGAAACCAGGAATACATGCACACGTAATGGTATTGCTAATAGCTCTCGCAAAGACGCCTTTCTGGATAGGACACAAAGGATGCCTGCAACATCTCGAACACATATTATCACAGCAATAATTATTTTCTGTTGCTTAAACTTTAATAGGAAAAGGTGTCTTTTATGGGAAATTATTTCCAAAGAATACAGCAAACGGGGGTTTGGTAAGATAAAATCCCAGTGAAAGCACATCTCCCATTTTTGCCAGGAGAAAAATTTTGCTGTTGCATCTCATTTCAATACTGTTTATGGTATTTTATTCTGAAACTCTATGATTACTCTTTTCATAGCAGTAGACTTCACAGATGTTAGCTGGAATCAAGGCCCTCCTTTGCAAGACATTTATAAATGTTAAGAGGCATCAACTTGGGTTAAGGAAAAAGACACAGAATTTCTGATTATGAGAACAAAAATACTGGTGAGAGGCCAACTACAAAGACTACTGTAAAATTGCCTATATTTAATCAATATTTTCATCTTCAGGTATTTTATTATTACTTTACATGGTGCATGTTGCACTGTTTTATTTTATAGTTCTAAGGTTAGAGAATTCCTGGTTTCAGCATCTCATCACAAAAAGTAATCATGCCCTGAAATAAAAATCTATTCTGGATGTTAAAATGGACATAAATGTACGTTTATTTTCCTCGCTTCAAGCTTTGCAGAACAATTGCTGCAATTTTCTCAGTGAAAAAGAAGAAAACAAAGAATTAATATCAAATGTTTGGAGATCAATTTTCATGGCCCCTATTGCTTGATAATTCAAATGCTAAGAACAGCAGCCAATTAGTCTAGACTGGAGTATCTGAGGGGGCAAAATTTAGGTTAAGAAATACCACATAATATTATCTGAACAATATGCAGTAGACTTCCTACAAAGATGGATTTTTAATCCACCCATTATATACAAAACAGGTGCAAAGAGTGTGTGGGAGAGGTGAATTCATTCCTCCCCTAAACAGCAGTATAAAATAAAATTAGGATATAAAATTTGGGGGTGTCTCACAGGGCAGTTTTTAATTACATACTTAGCAGCATCTTTGCATATAATCATTACCTCAGCTTCCTCCTTTGCATGTATATATTCTTTTGTGCCATGATCAAAGAACAAAGGTTAAATCCTACTGAAATTCTGTTCAAGCAGTGAAAATGGAAAACAGCTATTTTGAGGCTTTGGGGTTCTTTTCATTTTTCAGCTGTCTGTATGATCTGCTTAAAATTCTGCTTACTTATTAAATCACATTTTCTTAAGTGTGACACATAGACAATTGCAGAACACAAGTGAACTAGCAAAGATTTAAGGTTGAGTTTAAAGAATGTGCATCTCCCTTTTCTTGGGTACAGCCATGAGACCAGGAAAGAGAAATGAGATGAAATCTCACTGAGATACTCACTGGCCACAACAGGAGTTTTGCTAGCTCTTCAAACCTCCCGCTCTATCTCTTCACTCAGTTTTGATTTGCAAGGAAGGGTTCAGAACGAAAAAAGGAAATTATTGTCTATTCTTATGTTGCCATACTCACGAATTGCACAAACCGAGTCTCCCTTCTGTCTTGACACCACTGGGAAAACATCTGGCTGCGGCTGCCTGGAGCCAAGCAGAGCTGCTGCTGCAGGGGTATAGCAGCATCTGGGTCAGTTAAGACTGCTGAGATTGTATTTGCTAGTTTGTTAGGGCTTTTTAAAATCATTTCTGTTTTGTGAGTTTTTCAACTTTCTCTGTTGCTGCCTGCTGATACGTATGTATATCTGGCAGTCCATTAGGGCCACTCGATACTCACGACCATCTCTGCATAAAACTGTGGAAGGCCTCTGTGTTAGTTAGCGTTACTGAAACTTTAAAAGGGATTAAGTTCTTGGTAGATGGGTTATTTTCTCTGCTAACCTCAAGCCCAAACCTAAGATAGTGAGTAAGTGGGCTGGGGGGAATGATAAAAATAAATATTTCAATAGGAGGCTGAATGTTATTTTTTGCATTTGTTATTTATGTTTTTGAAAGATCAAGTCTGAATGAATCATTCTTGCCATCTAGACTGTTGCCTCACTCCACACAGGACACAGATTTTAGCCAGTGATTTCTGGAGCAGAAACGAAACATCCTGCAGTTAGACAAGAATTTAACTTTCATCATCATGCAAGAGAAGCTCAGTAACTCAGTTTTTCGTGAGAAAAGTAAAGTAATGCAATTTAGATTAGAGAATTTTGCTGATGATTTTCTGTTCCACTTAAACAGGTACATTCACCCATTTGGTGGCCCGAGCCACTGCGACAGCATGCTGACTGCTGACTACAGCAGATTCTGATGGGGGCAGAACTGCCACCCAGAAATAATTATTTTCCAGTCTGAGTTTAATACATCCCTTCCAACAACACCTGTGCATTAATTTAACAAGCTTCCAGGATGTGGAGGAGTAAGTTTTGAATTTGTATTCTTCTCTCTGTACAAAGAAATTAATATAAAGATACAGTCACAGAGGCCCTACATGAAATGCGATCCTGGGTGCACTGGAAACAAGCAGCAGGACCTGTTGTTTGGGTAGATTTTCTGGGTTTGTTTACATAGTTCAGAGCACTCCATCACTGCTAGGCTTTCTCTGTATGCCACCATAATATGAACAGTGAAATAGAAGAATGGCTTCAGATTGGGTCCCTAAAACACAGACCAGCTTCTTTCTAACATCAGTCATATTTCAGCTATATTATACCCCATATAGACCCTAAAACGCTGCCAGTCTTCAAAAGATGGTGCACTGAAGGTGAGGCAATTCACAATTACACTGAAGTTCCTTAACTAAAGTCTCAGGGATACTGGGTTAGGGCTCCTGCCGACTTTAGATTTATAAATGGTGGTGGCATTTGTTTTAGGCAATCATTTGCTTTTTGTTCTTTCTGTAAACAGAAGCTGATAAGATCTGACCAACAGTTTAAAATTCTCAAATAAAACATGGGAAACGAACTTACTGTAAATGAAACAGCTCATTTCTTGATATTAATGTAACCTGTACAGATATATTTCCATAAAACATTCAGCTGATCCTTGTAATTTATCATCAAAAAAAGAGAGTTTTTAGATATAAACTGCTGATGTACAACAGCATACTGACGCAGGCAATACGTGCTTCAGGGTCCATCTCCACACTGGATCTCTGCACCTCAATCTGCCATCCCACCCTCCTGAGCTGCCTCAAAACCCCTTCCCTCCGCCAAACACCGATTCAGGGAGTGACACCCACCTAAGGCGGGGTGAGACTGTGTTCCTGGGCTAGAACTGCTTTTCAAAACATGAAAATGATACTGGTTTAAATTGTGCTACTTCGCAGAATTGCAGAAATTTTCTTTCTCTGAAAAGATAACATTTCACTCTTTCTTCCAAACTTGTGATGATCTGAAATAGCAGAGCAAAAATACTGTCCTTCTCACACAAACACACATGCACTCACTATCTTTAAGATCACTTATGATCACTCAGATAGACCCAAGTATGTGCTTGAATTTAAATGTGTATACACACATGCAAACACACATATTTATATGTATTAGACTTTTCCAAGCTCTTACGATGTCTCAGCAGTTGGACTTCTGATAATGAACAGTCAAACAAAGTCTTTCTAGAAATATTTGTTCTGAAAAATATGTGACAAAAGCAGTACATATGACAAGGAGATGCTAACCGTCCAGCTCATGTCCAGTTTTGAAGAAATTTTAGCTCAGATGACACTGATAGGTTTTGACCAAACTTATTCAAGAATAAATAAAACACTATTTTAGTGAGAAGCTCCAAAGCCTTCAAGCACTTGAGTATCAACATTTAGCATGAGAATCAATGTCTCATTGTCACGAATGTGCCTGTTCTCCTCCCTGGGAAAACATGGCAAATGTTGTCAGGCATCTGCCACCAGTTTCCATGTGAACACAGAGACCTGTTAGGTTTGCCCCTTTGCCTCTGCACTGGGCATACTGTAAGGCTCCTAAAGGCTATGCAGGCAGAAGCGATGTCACATCAGAAAGTGCTCTGGCACATTCCACCCATGACAGATGGGTTTCCATAGGGCTCTCCCTATAGATGGATTTATTGTTTGTCAGGAGCCACAGTGACATTGGTAAGGAGTGAGGAGATTTGATTTTGCTTGGGCTCTCAGAGGTCCTGACGCACTGCTGGCAGGGAGCAGAGCTGGAGCAGAAGCTTGGTAAAAGGAAGGAGGTGGGTAACAGAAAGCTTGGACAGAGGAGGAGGGGATGGAGAGTAGATCACTGGGACCAAAGACAGGATGGGCAGAAGGAAGACTCCCAAGATCCAAAGTAGGAAAGAGGATCAGTAGTGAAAAGCAAGCTGGACACAGTCAGCTGAACAGCAAAAGGTCTACACAGGCACATGATACAGCATTTTTACTTCCACAAGGAAAGTCACCAGTGGAAACTGAACAGCCCTATGAATCTGCGTGATGTTTTTTTTTTAATTTGGGCATTTTATAATTTGAAGTGCTTGACTTGCTGTGTGCAGTACTGAGATCTACGTATTTCATGCACCCAACCCACAGAGCCATCTGAAACTTAACTGTAATCACTCACACCCCTAAATACAAGCAGTTTAATTCTGCAAAATGAAGAGTATGGTCTTCCATCTTGACAACTCTTCATATGCACAGTGCCTCTCAAGTCAGTTTAACAGTCCAAGCTTACAAAGCATACACCGACCTAATAAGCCACAGAAGTACCCATAATTAGCAGCAAATGTGTCAGAACTGTTTCTAAAAATAGTAACTCTGGGGCACTATTTACAGTAAAATTTATTTTAATATATGCTAAATTGTATTTTGCAGCCTATCTAAAATGCACTGTTGCAATGCAAAACAGTTTGGTTTGCCATCATAAGCACAAGGTCTGCTTCTGCAGTTGGCATTGCACTGATACTGCAGGTAAGAAAGCACTGAAAAGAATTCTAAGGACACAATCTTCACATCCTAAAGGAATAAATGGCTAAAAAAAATAATTATTTGTTTCTTGTCATTTCCATAATAAGCTAGGCAGTCTACAAACATTAAGAGCAGACCATCTAGGTTGCTCCAAATAATTTGGCGCTGAGTAAGCGTAAGTTGCAATTTCAAAAGACATTGTACAGTAAGAAAATTGGCACCATCTTATTCATTAAATTTCCTTGGAAATAATAAAAGATTACTGAACACAAGGCTCATTGTATTTAAAAGTGAGCAATCTGACAGCATTCACTCCTTCTGTGGTATATTTCCTTCAGTTTCAAAAGAATAAAAGAAGACTTAATAACTTTTAAACATATGAAAATTGTAAGAAAGCTGTAGGGGTTCCCCTCCGTGGTAAACAGAAGCACATTTTGGAACTTTCAGAGGTTAATAGTGTCTAATTAATAAAGTACACAGAGAACATTTTGCTAAAGGGAATTTTTCTAAGTATATTGCTTTGCAACCCCTCTCCAAAGCTATCATAAAGCTGTATGTTCTTTAATGGTGGTTATAAAGAGTATTTAAATAAGGCCAAACATTTCACTGTACTATTTTCAAGATTTTTAAATTTTCTGTAGCTTTTTTCTTCTCTTTATTACTACTAGGTAACACAAGTGTTCAAAGTGACACCTTTTGATGACAGAGAAACTACAGCTCTAATAAAATCTTCCAGTGAGGTTATGTCAACATTCCCTTTTAGGAACTGAAGGTCCTTTTCCTTCCCTTATCCTGTAATTCTCATGCCCTGCTCACTGTTAAACCAAGACATGTTGAATTCCCAAAGGTTTTCAAGCTTTCCAGTCACCAGAATTGAAAACAACAGCACCAAGAAGTTCCGTCCTGAAAGAATATTGTTCAACTTGACAAAATCCAGCATATTAGTAAAAGCACTTCTATCTAAGCCACACTTTTATAGTCTCCTAGAGTATAGACTTGTTTGCAGTGATCAATGATACGTAGTAGAGATGGAAAAATAATGCGTTTGAACCAGATCGGGAGTTAAAATAATGAACCTTTAACATTAGGAGCATTTGACCATTTTTGGTCATTTTATATATGATTTAAGACATTGTTTTTTCAAATAGATGATTTCCTAACCATTGCTTATATTTATATAATTTATAGAAATATTTCACATGAAAGGCTTGCTCTTCTATAAACACACTGTATTTTTATGATCATGAGTTTAGATTAAATTAGAAGTCTTAGCACCCCTCTGGTTGTGCAAACATGTTCTTTAAGTGGAGAACACACAGAAGCCCCCAGTGATGCAGCAGGTTTGGAACAGACCCTGTCAAAAGGAAAGCCACTAGCTGCCTCTCATCATGAATAAAGCAAACTGTGCTTTGGGTTAGGTTAGGGTCATGGGAAGACCTCCGCTTACTCAGCCCTGCTCTGGCCATCTAAAATACTGTGTCCATTTTCACGCCTCTCCTGGTTCAAGAAGAATATAGAAGAAACAGAAAGGACCCAGCAGATGATCATGGGCCTGGGGCACATGACCAAAAAAGAGAGGGAGCTGGGCTTATTTGGAGAAGGGAAGATGAAGCTGGGAATCGGCCTACAACTATTCAAAGGCTACTTACAGAGATGAGGGAAAATAACTCTTCTTCGTGGTGCCAGACAATACAAAAGGGGTTATAGCTAGAAACTGCAGGTCAGTTTGGGAGTTCAGGTTAAACATTAGGAAAAACATTTCAGTAAGAAGATGTTGCAGCACGGGAAAAGGTCACCAGAGAAGTGGAACCTCCACGCTTGAAGGTTTTCCAGGTAAAACTAGGCAAAGCCATGGCTGACCCAACCTAGCACTGGAGATAGCCCTGGCTTTAAGTGAGAGGTTGGATTACAGACCCTTCAGAGGTCCCTTCCACCCAACCTTTCTTCAATAATGTGAAGGAAATAGGCTCCCTAATTCAGACAATTACAAACACCTCCCCTCATTTTTCCCCAGTTCTGCAGAAAAAAACTCTCCTTCACTCCAGACTCTGTTTTGTGAGCAGTTGCACTGCCTTCCCAGTGCTCTACCATGCTATAGGAGCTAACATGCATGCAAACTATTTTCACGCTGAGGATCTAATGGTTGGGTTCTGTCAATACAACTCCAACAGCCCTTACAAGCATGAACTACTATTTGTGACAGCAAGCTCTACATCCAGGTGTAGGCAAGCATCTTCAGTAAAAGAAAGCATTTTTTCCCATCTTCCTTGCACAGTGTATCAGCAGTCCATGCTGAGAGGTAACCAACTCTTCGGCAAATAATGCCTGTGAAATTATAGGCAGTATTCCCCTTACCAGTCACCATACATACACATATGCAGAGATGCACAGCAATTATACTAATCTTTTATAAATTAATGGGGTGAAATGAAGTTTTCTAAGTGTCAGGAGGCCACAAGGACTATGACAGAAAACCCTTGTCTTCATAAAATCATTGAAGTAATGAGACTGATTCCATTCTAAGCACAGGAATAGTCTGCCAGCGGGATATTCTCTAGTACTGAAAAGCTGGTTCAGTACTACACTATTTAAGTTGCATTGCAGCCCATTATGAAGAGAACAGCAAATTTCAACATTTCTCAACAGAACCACGGCTTAACTTCCCTATGAAAAATGTCTAAAATTTCAGTTAACAAAGAGCTATCAGGATTTTTCACTGATTGCTAATGTTTCACATTATATACACATTAAAGTTACATAGTGGGTGAGGTGACTGGAAAATATCATAAAGCAGGAAAAATGTTTTGTCTAGTAATAGGCTCTAGAGAGCTCTTCACTGGTAAATGTTTTATCCTGTTATGCTGGAAGTCCTCTGGATAAATTAACTCAGTTCAGATTTAGTCTACAGTACATTTGTTGGGGATAAAATGATGATGATTCAAGAGTGACACTGTGAGGTACATAGTTTGGCTTTAGGCTGCTCCACAGTCCTTCTTTAGAAGAGAGGTGGGGAGTGGGAATGAACAGCAAAGAAGGGAGCCCAGCAGGACCTAAAACAAAAGTTAAGGCTCTTCTTCCAGTGTCCAACGCTAAGAGTCTCTTGGAAAGAAATAAGAACCTGAATAGCATCCTCCTTCTGTCATGCTTTGCCAAGGTACTATTTTGGATGGGGAAGCTGCAGTTCTTTTTACTCCATCAACTCTGTCTTTCTTTAAAAAAACATTTCCACCATATGGTAGAGGTTGTCACATATGAAATAATAGAAGTAGTCATCTGGATATTCAATCAGTTGCCATTTTCAGAAACGATGGACTTTTCAGTCTGAAGAATTGGCTCAAGGAAAGGTTAGTAAAAGTGGTGTTTCACCTGCTAATTCAGTGGCACTCTGGAATTCTGGCCTCTTCAATACAATGACTGAAATTAGGTTAAAATTTTCAATTACAACAATGGAATTCACTGAATATATTAACTATGAGGTTAAAGGACACCCAGTCACTGCAATTGCCCCTTTCTGTTTAAATATCGAAGGCCTGATTTTTAAAATTGTGTCCACGTACAGACACAACCCTTCAATTGAAGGACGTCTGCAGATGCTCTGCAAGCATAGCAACCTATCTGAAAAGAAACCTATTTCTCAGAGAAACAACATATAGACAACAAAAAATAAAATAAATTTATTCTAATGACAGCGCATCATGCCGTTATTCTACTGGAGTGCTGTCACTGTTTCTCATCCTGCCACTTGGAAAATACGGAAGTTGCTCAAAATCCTTTTCCTCTCCTTTTTTCTCCCCTCCATAACAACTATCCATGTGTTTTTTCTGTTGATGACTAAAAAGGCATGCAGGCATACATCTCCTGCCTTCCAGCACAATTACAGTGGTTCAGGGTTTGCTATGCAGCATCTGCTTTAAGAACATCATTGTAGCTTCCCTCCTACATTCAGATGAAAAGAAGCTCGGCCTACAGTGCATCACAGCACACAACCGCCACATGACTAGCAAAGACAATTTACATGGAATAGCTAAACATATATGCATCAAAAAATGGGAGAGAATACAGCCAAAGGATCCAGCACTCTAGAAAGGTATAAGTATATAAAATATACTCTCATTTAAGTATAATTTATACCCCTGTGTTAAGCATTTCCACACACAAACAAGTCATAGGGATATGTTTCTAATCTGCACAGTATAATGCAAGCTTAATGTGGATACGAAGAGATCGGTGATGAAGCAGATGTCTTATGTGGTATGTTTTACACATATAGAAAGACAATATACAGAAAATGACTTTTTTATATAGAAAACAATTAAGAAAAATATGTTGAAAAGCTACACTTCCTCCTCCTCCTCAGGCTGACTAAAGAATTAGGACAAAATTTTATCCTGATGATCTTTTATCTTTGCAGAAAAAAAGTAAAAGCCAAAAAATGCATAGAAACAGGAAAACTAAGTCAAACCTATACCTATGTAAAAAACAGAAATAGATCTCTTTCTTTAATAATTAAAGGTATTTCTAAAAGGCAGCCTTTCCTGACATTATTACCCCAAATTAGATTACACTGCAGCTGACATTAATATTTTTAGTATCTGAATAGAAACAAATGTCTATTAAAACTGCATGATGGCCTACGACTTTATAAATAACCATGTCACCTCGTTGCCAGTTGCGGGGATGACTACTGATTCAGAATGCTAAGTTGTTCTATCAGAAGTCACATGCTTGCAGGAACACTGCAAAGTGAAGATCAAGGTTAAATAGTTACCACTAATGTCTAACGAAGGAGATGACCGTGCAACCTTGCAGTTCTGACGTGCTTTAATTGAAGAAACTCCAGTACATAAGTAATCAGATGTTACTGATGTTCTTCATAGGAAATTTTTTTAATTGGATGCAAAGTATTATCAATTTAAGAGGCCAACTAGAAAAGTCAGTGGTTCAGTTCACATCAAGAGGTCTGCTATTTCTAAAAGCCCCCACATTAAGTATGATAGAATAGATACTTTAACTCAAAACTATTTGCTTGTGCTTGTTGGATATGGAAGCTTTCCTTCACTGAATCCCTAATACAGGCAGCTTTTAAAACATTTTGATGTATTTTCATTAGAAATCATGCAGCTGCTTTGTAGTATTTCCCTAAAAAACCTGGACTTTCCTCAAAAATGATTTCCTGATGTCAAGTGATTAATATTGCAGTTAACTTTACTGTCCCAAACTTGGACTGGCATTTTCCTCCACGTAACGGTTCACTTAAAATACATTTCCAGAATCCAAGCACGAAGGTGACTTTTGCTGCCTGGCGGCAGGGCGACTGGCTTCCTCTCCGGTGCTGTTTCCCATTGCCTAATTTCAGGCACCAGAGCAGAAACTCTGCACAGCTCGGTCTTGCAGAAAACCAAAGGAATGAGGCCAGAACACTTCATCCTGGGATTTTTCCCAGGTTTAACACTTTACATTCAAGCACAACTTCCCCTGAGTTGAGGTAAAGTTAAGACTGCTCAGTGTATCTGCCATCTGGCACCAGGCTCGCTTTCCCTTCTGCTTCCTCCTGGACCCGCTAGTCCAAATCTCAAAAGTGTTGTTGTAAATCAGATGTGGGAAAAAGGAAAAGGGTTGCGTTTTTCTCCTTCCATATGCCAGTCAGAAAGTTTGTCCCCTGTGAGAGGGTGCCCTTTCTAGACTGGATCTGCTAAAACTTCAGCAGGGCTTCACACGGCCTTTTTCAGAAGGTCGTAATCTCGGCCAAAAAGGCAAAACCCTACTTGAGCTCAAAAGCGCGGTCACTGATACTTCAAAAAAGCTTTTTCTTTAATGGCCAAAACAAAATTCTTCCTTAGTCTTAATTTCAGAACTAGCTGAACAGTTTTGGAAACGTTTTTTCACAATGGAAACTACTGTTATCAATGGAAAGTTTTGGGCAGCTGAACTTAACGGGAGCTCCGCTAGACCTTCGGACGGTATTTCCGTTCGTTTTAACAGTTTTATTACTATTACTTACCCCTATCTCTAACGCAACGCTCTTAACATTCCTAAAAACACGAAACACTTCTAATTTTCCCTTGGTTTCTAAGGAAGCACAGGACATTCAGCAAAAACCTATTTCTTGAGCCAAAATGACACTTTAGATAGCTGATTATAATTTGACACCCACTTGGTTTTCATTCAAATCAAACACTCCCTACACTTCTAACTACCCATGGCACAGCGCAGCGGGGATCACCTGTGCTTGCACTTTCAAAGTCTAATTTGCTCTGCTTTCCGAACTGTTAGCCATGAGAGCCGCCAAAGTCCTAAAAAATTGTTACTATTTGTTTCCAAATGGTTATCATAGGAAGACAGGCCTCATATCTCTTCAGCCTTAATAACTAAGGTCCGACTTGCTTCCAAGCATTAGCAGTTGTCAACAGCTTGTTTTAAGTCAAATGGCAGCTGATGTAGCTTCGCCAAACAGCATCTCCTTGAACGAAAATAGAGCTTGCAACCGTCGCGGGAGGGGAAGCAATCACCGTGGGTACAGTAAAACGTACTTAAAAAAACAAAATAAACTTTGCTCACAAATCTCCAGAAGGTAGATAGATACACGTCTTTGGTCTTCTCGGCTTTAGTAATTCCTGCTCTCCAGCTAAGTGTTGGTACCAGCAGCTGCGACCCGCGCGGCTCGCGTTCGGACTGCTCTTTTCCTGGATGTTGTTTTGGGGGGCTAATGGGGTTTCACTGCCACACTCCCAGTGCCTGCTCTTAGCACTGTCGTTTTCATGAGCAGCAAAGGCAGAGCGAGCGAGGAAGGGCAGCGGCCGCCGAGGGGCTCCTGCCCGAGCTCCTTCCTCCCGCTCCTCCTCCGCGACCTCGCCGCAGAAACGGCGTCTGCCGAGGAACAGGAGTTGCCAAAACGTGATGAATTCGATCAGACAGCCCCTCGTAATTACCACAGAAATCTGAACATAACGAAGGAAAGTGAATTATGCGCCTAGTGTAAAAATAAAAAATCCCCCCAAAGAAAATATGCAAAAACAAGAAAAAGGCAGCTGCTGTTGAAAGGAGAATTACCAGCGCTCAAAACAGTTTGAGTTTAACTTTTCCCCTAGGTTTTAGGAGCTCATGTGCATTCTCCTTAAAAATAAAATTAATTTACATTTCTTGTATTATTTTGGGAGAGGGGGGAAAAAAGTCCTTCAGCCCCACATCCAAACCCTTGGAGCAGAGCAAATGAGTATGAAAGAAAGCCCACTGCCTAGACAAAAATGCCCGACTTCAGGAAAAACAAGAATTGCAGCTGGTAAAGACACGGAGCGGTCCGACCGTGTGGCAACTGGGCACCACAGCAGTGTGAATTAACAACCAGAAAATTCATCATCTCTTTCAGCCAGGCGCCTTAGAGTCGGTGCGTACGACACTGGTGCTGCTGGCTGAGTCCCACTCATCCTGGAGCACGGGTGCTTCAGGGAAAGCACCGAACGGATCAGCTGGAGTATTTTCGCTGCCTCCCTGGCACAGCACTCACCTCCTCGCACGCTCCCCGACACGCAACCCCGCCGCCAAAGCTGACCTGAAAAAAGTGACTTTTTCGCTTCTCAGTTCTTCCCGGTGTAAACGTCTATCAGGAAGGACTTGGTTATTTCCTGACCTCACCAAACTCTGTTACTTCTTTTATGAGACAATTCCTCCTTTTTTGAGATTACATCTTGAAGTAACTCTGAGTCTGTCTTTGCAAACAGTAGAAAATAATTATATTGCCATTTATGTCTGATGATGTTTTCTATTTTATTTCAGTTTTGTAGTTAACGATTTTCAAGGGATGACCATTTTATCCAACAGATACACACATGGGCTTTACAAGCATTTTTTGTTATAAATAATATATCTAAAACATCAGTTCAAAATGATGTTAATATGCCAAAAATGCAGTATCACTAACACTTCGAAATTATTTCCTTAGGTATTAATAAAACAAATTGTATAAGAAAAAATGTTATTACCGGTGAAAGTCATTATGGGAAGGCCTACTGTCTGCATGAAGACAGCATCGCACGCTAACAGAAAACCTTTCAGATACACTGACTGCTAATAACAAGTCAGCTTCTGCCAGCACGTACCCCAGATTAACCACAACGATTTCCTCTGCTTGACAGAAATCTCTCCACAGAAATTTGTTCTGCACTAATGTCTAATGCTGATTTTTAATGATACAAACTAGGAACAAACAGAATGAATTTATCTGTTCAAAAAAAAAATCAAATAATCAAGGCCAATCCAATAGTTTAAAGATTCATTAGGAAAAAAAATCACTATTTCTGCAAACATAATTCCTTTTATTGTTCTGAGTTTTTCATTAGAGGTCAGAGGAATGTTCTGCTGCCGTTTCTAAGCTGAGCGCCTGGTTTTCAGATAGCTGTAGCAATGGCTACTCAATCCCAGCGGCGACGCAGGCTGTGATCTTGCGATTCAAAACACACAGGGGGGTCTGTGGGCTCCAGAATAAAGTATTTGCACGTTAATTTGTAATGTCTGCAAAATCTGAAAATCTTCTGACTGACCATAAAAGTAGTACTAGACAAGATTAGAAATTGCTTTCACACTGGTTATGTGATACATTACTTAGGCTCTATAATTTGGCCCAGAAATGCCAAATTGAGTGAATGGGAAAGAATTACTTTTTACTCTATGAACGGTCATACTTGCAGACTGAACAAAATTAATGCAGTTTTCTTGGAGTATACATTGGTTAATAGCTTTTAGCACTGAACTTTCTGTTTTGTAGGTTCATATAACAACATAAATATTTGCTTTTTGTTTAGTATTTGAAGGGTATGTTTATAAAGTTACTGTCAAAAAAGCTTGGCACAAATATGGCAGATTTTTGAGATAAAATGTATAAAAGTGATGTAATAAGATTTTCTGTAAAACATGATCTTGCACACTTCATTACACACGAAGAAACTCAACTACATTACCTTCAATCAATATAATATGATCTCTGAATAAATGTTAGGAAACTTTTTCCCTTTTAAGATTAAATAAAAAATGAAAGCCAATTTACATTGCCAGCTTCATAATGCTCAGTTTGGGTGTATTTCCAATTTCTCCTCCTAGACTCACACTCATATGAGAACTCTACAGAAAACACGGCAAAGAAATTGTACAATATATTTGCTATATCAGTGATTGCAGAATGAAAAGGAAGTATCCTCAAAAGCAGGAAACTGAACTTTTAGGACTTGTTTGGTTCTGATGGTTTTTAGATCAGTGGAGCTTTCTATTTTTTCACTGTTTGATTTAGTCTTTAGAAGCTAGTGTGGGAAGTATTATCTGTTTGATGGAGACTTTTCTCCAGATTGAAGCCAAAAGATGAAGGAGAGAGAAGGAGGGGGAAGAAGAAAAAAAGAAAAAATCTCACGTACATAGCATCAAAAAGATGTGCTTTACAAAAGAAAAAATCTGCCAGCCACAAACTGGACCACATTTTATTTATTCTGAAGCAGAATTAAAATAAATTGCATCATTAACTGCATCTGCTAAAGAATTAACTTGCATCTGCTTAGAATGAAGTTCTGTTAAGGAAGATGCCTTCTTGCCAGTGTCCCGTCCGTTGAGTCTGCATCACAGAAACACATGCCAAACGTGGTTCCTCATTTCAGAAAACTGAAGATGACAGAGGTGAAAGAGAGAAGTGTACTAGAAGTGTACCACAAGAAAAGAATTACATAGCCTTAGATATAATTTATACACTCAGTAAAGAGGGTTAAAAAAAGGAAATGAATGCATTCAACAAATGACTCATACATATATATTTATGAAAAAGTTCACCATTTCAAAAACAATGATAAACAATTTACTGGTATTATATTTCATTGCTGAGACTGCCAAACAAGTCTATAGATATTAATAAAATTATATAATTGTTGAGACTGGAATGAAACACAGCTAAAATACTTCAGAGATGGGATCTGACACTATTAAAAAAAAGACCAAACATATGTCTACAAGCAAACAGAACAGAATTTTTATTCAATTTAATCTTAAAAGCCGATACTATAAAGCCCAAGTAAAGCAAAAGGAATACAAATCCACTCCCAAGTTGCTGGGCAGAGGGAGTGGGAAAGAGGTTGTCTGTGTGTTTTCCAGTTACTTGAGAACCCCATGAACACTCTGTAACACTTTTGAGTTTTCAGAGTTGCATGCAACAATTTCAGTGTTAGGAAAACATGGAGGCATTTTTTCCAAAACAACAATGAAACAGCAAAAGTATGTTTCCTGTACCCACCATAAGATAAGGAGATAAAACCAAATAAAAATATCAGAATCTTTGACAGAAAAGAGAGAATTATTTTAAAATTAACATATGAATTTTTAGTAAAAAAAAAAAAAAAAAAAAACAAAAAAAAAAAAAAACCATGTTCAGACAGAAGGACAAAGTGTGTTTCTTCCAAGTCTATTAAGAATCAAATAAACTATTGAACATCTGCTTCACAGACAGAAAAACAACTTTGTGCCCCAGTGAGTGAATATTCTTTGTAAAGTTGTCACTGATGTTACCTACAAATAACTTATTCAATCTTTCAATCTCCTCTTCGAATGAAAAAAACCTTGTTGGTGATCAAGGGGTTAAATTCTTCTCATCTTCCTCCTCTACTCAGCTTCCCACACAAGACCAAACCTATTTCATAAATGAGAGCTGTCCTCCTACATAAGATTTATATTAATGAAATCACTCTTCTAGGCTCACAGGCTACATCTATACTAATACATTTAGCAGTGCCAGGGAATGTTCTTCGGAGAAGGAGGCTGATCATCTACACCGTGAAAGCATTAGATGGTCCCTGGCAGTGCTTTGGCCCCGAACCAAGAAGCACTCTCCCAAACAAATCCCTGGCACAGTTCAGGAGTTAGTTGTGCCCAACAGTCAGTTTGAATGTGATCATCCAGTTCTGGAGCGTAAGCAAATTTAATGGTACTGACAGAGGCTCTTGCATGCCAGTTGGCCCAAGGGCCAGCGCAGCCATGGTCACAATAGCTGACTACCAGCTTCGTACACAGTATGCCAAACTTGGCTCCCCAGCTGCACAGCTTTATATCCAAGTGACTTTTAGTGGCCTCTAGCCACTAAAGCAGAATCGGCTCTAGTACTAGGTGGCTCTTCCCCTAACTATGGATGTGAATAGCTGTCAGATTTTTCTATAGAGATGCTGTACTCTAACATTAGCCTACCATCTTCTACAGTCCAGGGGAAATCTGCCATAATGAACCTGGTAGCATTAAAGACTTGATGAGTTTAATTCTGAGAAATGTGCTCTATTTCTGTTAGTAAACAATATGAGTCAGAATGATATAAGAGTAAACTGTTATTTAAAAGGGACTTATGAATGCAGTAAACAGTCTATACTCTGTGCTTTACAGTTGCTCCTAGGAGCTAGGTGAATTACCTGAATTACAATGAAGGCATTTAAAAATTCCTGCAAATTGTAACTCTTCAAATTGACAAGCCTCCTTTCTGCACCCCAAAACACTCAGCTGTATGTAAAATAAGGTCAGATATGCCATTAATGAACTACTGGATTTGATTCTTTTATTTCAATAAAATACAAAACAGCGTAAGATGCTGGGGGAGCTGTTCTTCTCATAGTGAATGCTCCATATCATGGATTTCACAGGACTGAAACCTGGATCATTTCTAGGTCTCTTTCATCTACCTGTGATGACTGGAGCTACAAAAACTAACTCCAGAGAAACTTGCAATAGGTCTGTGATTAACACTAACTTCCTTAACAGTTTGAGTGAAGGACAGAGGGAGGTCACATACACAGGAGACCTCAGATGTGAAAGAGGAAGGTGTGTAATGCAGGTTCAGTAGCTATTCTCTCCTGCTGGAGCTGACCAGTTGAGCACTGGTAGTACAGTCACAGTACAGGACAGTCACAGAAGACACAGGCATTTCAGGTAGCTGGCCTGAATATCATCAAGGGTGGTGGTGGTCAGACACAGGCCATAGTATAAGCCCCAGGGTATTCCGGGCTGAGACAGATGAGTTGCAAAAGGTTAAGAAGTTACTGCCAAGTCTCACCATCACTTCCAAAACCTTTGTTTAACCCTTCTGCTGAAGATGGCAGAAAGAACCATGTGTGTGCCCCAACCACGGGCAAAAGTGTCTCAAGTCCCAGGGACTTTCCCTAGAACTTGGCTGTCAACAGCCCTCCTCAGCTCCTCTGAGCAGCCCGCACTGTTCCTTGCTCCTGTGGCTCTGCTGCTGGCAGTACCTAATTTAGCTGGTGTAAAGCAGATCTGGGTAGCTCCTATCACAGCTACACTGATTGAAAACACAGCCTCTATGATTAGATTCAGTGATGAAGATGCATCTCTCAAGACAGAGAGGACAATTAATTACCAGAATCTACTTTGCTGTTCCGAAGTATCATAGCAAACACGTATTAACACCTTTTCCTAGATGCTATGAAGTCTAAAAGGGAGTACTATATTTATATTTTAGCTCAAAATACTCAATGCATGTAGAAGACGAGAAAATTAAGTACAAGCAAAGATGACTTGAAAAATATTATCTAAAAATCAAACTCAAGAGTGAAATGGCGTTTTCATCTTCCAGATGACTGGTATAACATGAAGTGACTTAACTCATCTGACAAGATGGATTACAGCTGGCCCCTTATCTCTTGGCCTGCTTAGCAACATGAAAGGAAAAGAAAAACAATGCATTAATTGATGGTAGAGAACGTTTTTCTTCCTAATGGTTTCCAGCCAGAATTTTTGAGCTTGAGCCATTTCCCAAATAATGGCTAGCATTTGTGTACACATTACTTTCTTTCATGTGACAAGGAAATGTAATTTTTCTTTGAAAACATACTCATTAAGGAAGCAAAACCCTTCCCCCCGTGCAGAAGCCTTTGCACCCCATTCATGTGTGTGACACAGTATAATCACTTTTAAAGTCTGGAGGAACTGCAGATCCTTTGAAAACTCCCACAGCAGAGACGCAATCTTGTGCCTACTCTCTGATGCCCTTTATTAGATCAGATCTATCCAGTCTTCTAAGATTATTTACAAGGTAATAACCCCCACAGAGAGTTATTCTAGGAAACACAGAAATTCAGAGAAGAAACAAATGGCTATCCCAATAACTGAAAAATAAAAGCATCATTAATATAGTCATAATATTAAATAGGTTGATTATATGCTCAGAAGCCATTTGGAAGTGTTTATTTTCTCTGATAGGAGCTTTTCACTTCAGTTCCATGTAATTCTTTCAAGAAAAAAATGCACAAAGGGAGCTGCAAATGATTGCATGCCACTTCAGACCAGGCTAAGTGCACAGGGAGATCTGAGTTGCAGTGACGATAGTAGATGAAATTCAATATGTGTAAGTGAACAGTAATACAGATTGCCTGAGATACCTAAAATTCGCCTGCCTGCTACTAATTTGTGGCTCTTCAGAAGACAAATTCAATTGCAAAAAGGCTCAGTGAGCCCTTCTGTGTCTATCCACGGTATGCTACATCCATGAGAAATGAGAAAGAAAAAATTAGACTGTGAGAAATGTAAAATATTGTGTCACATATCTTTGTTCCACATCATCTATAATGCCTTAGGTTAAACAAATATATCTGCCTGTGTCTCATTTTTCTTGCCCTCTTTTGAGATATAGCTCAGATCTCAGAGGTGCAGCAAAGGGCAAAAACATACCCTGATGACACGGTGATATCTGAGTCTGAGCTGCTGCCAGAATAGAGAGTGCTTAGCACAAAGCCAGAAGAAATTATGATTATTTCTCTTCTAGTGGAAATGAATCAGTCTCTCCGTTTAGGCTGCACCCCAGGAGAGTACCCCACGAGATGTTCAGCTGAAATGAATGGTGACTGCAGAGGTAATGCTTGCTGCAGATGAAAACTGAGGTTTTGCTTTACAAGAAAATGGATACCATATAAACGTGCAGGCAAACAAAATTAATTTAATCTCATGCTGAAAACAGGAGGCGGAAAGACGGTTCATTATGGCAATGCCCCCGAGCAGCTCTTCCAAGGAAAAGCGCCAGGTAACTGCCCGGGCAGCAGGAGCCATTGGTGCTGGTCACCTAAAATAAAGACAAGCTTGACACTATACAGCACACTCTGTAACTCCACTGCTGACATGAATACCAGCAATATGTGGCAAGACAGACTTTATTACTCTTCTTCTAGCTGCCATATCAACAGCAAGCTATTACTACAGCTTGCAGCTCTCAGTGGTGATAACCATCCCCTAAAGCTGGAGGTAATCTATGAGGAAAAGGAGTCCAGCAGCCACCAACCCTTCTACCTTTACCTGATCCAAAAACAGGACACCCAAAAATCCAGTCCTCTGCTGTGGTGGTCCCCCAAAACATTACCATTTGGGAAGGCCCCTGAGGCTCTGCCACATGTTCCAGGTGATGGCAAGGTACCTAAAAACACCCTCCTTGCTGTCAGCAACTCTCCGAAATATTTAAAAGTTCATTTTCAAGAGTAATAAATATACTTCACAACCTTCCCAAGGGAGAGTTTCCTCTTCACTGAAGATACTGTAGTTGGCAAGGTGTGACATTTTTTTTCCCCAAGGGCTTTGAGGTGATAAATGATAGCTAAAATGAAATCTTTTATTAGGCTTACAGCTGCTGCACAGTAGACTTTAGTAAGCCAGGTTTGGATTAAAAAGTCCAAAATTCAAAACCTCGGAGATGTAAATATTCAGTTATTTGGGACAGAGCCGACATTGATTCACAGAGAATAAACTATTCCCAAGCTCCAGAAAATTTCCTCCTATGTAAAAACCAGCATAGCAGGCTGCTGGTCATGTCACTACCTTTCCCCCTGAGCATATACCACAATCAAAGCAAGGATAAATTTATTAAAATACTTATATATTTCCTTGAGTTATATTAAGATATTGAAAAGACCTGCTTCAAACATCTTTCTGCCCACTCTAGCAGTGTGCCTGTTCTGGAATGAGCACACTTGAGGCACACACAGAAAAAGTAATGTAAATCATAGGTTTGATAGGTTTGCCGGTTTGAATATCCAGATATGACAAGTTAACCTCCAAAATCATAAACTTAGATTATAACTCATCAAGGCTTAAAATAAAAAATGTCCAACAGGTTCAGTTTCCCTGTGGTTTTGAACTGTCAGTTATATAGTTGGGTCATGCTTTCAAAATTTTTAATACCCACATTTTGGTACAAAAATTGTTTTGATTTTAATGGAAACAGATGCAACCTCACATTATACAAAGATATCTGAGTGCTGAGAAAAATGTTCCAAAACTTCACAGTTAACTCTTGGTGTGGAATTTAATTTTATTCAGAAACTGCAGTGACCCACGATAACCTTATTGAAATGGCATTATTTACTTATTCCAAGTTCGTGTGAAAAAAGCCTGACCTACATGCGCTCTGAGCCGAATTACATTCACTTGAACTAAGCTTCGTTCTGGACACGGATTCTCACATTTTCTTAGAGCATTTCGTCCTGGCAGCAAACTGAAGATGCCCAGTCAGTCATTTAAAAAGGGCAGTAAGTTAGCAATGGCACCAAATGTGAGCATATTTGTTAGCATCATTTCCAAACCTGAAGCTGAGAGCCAGGACTATGGAACATAAGGGAAATTAATCTTTTTAATACTCTCTAAGTGAATCAACAGGACAGCCACTAATGAGTACATTGGAAAATTGTACTTTAAAAGTGATAGCAAAGATCTGACTCAATATATGTTATTTTTTAACCCTACACAGTACCCTACGCAGTGAATTTATAAGAGATGAAAGCTTTAGTCTCGATTACTTTAGCCAAGGGTATCTTGGACTGCATATGGAGAACCAAACAACTGGCAAAAGAAAACTATTTATTTTTCTGCCTATCAGCTAAACAGAGCATTATATCAGCAGACACAAAGTACTAATACATTTTTGCCCGAAATTGAATAGTATGAGAAACAAAAAAGTGCCCCCTATATTCATTTGGATAGATGGATATCCCTTCCATTCCCACTGCTGGTGAGAATGATAGAAGAACTCAGAATCTATTAAAATAACTGAAATCAAATGATTTCCGTTTTATAACCTGTAAGCATCTGCCACATTAAGAGAGAAATTTTCACAGATGACTGAATGACTCAGGGGAATGGCTAATCACATACAGAGCATTGCATCACTTGGTCACTGGTTCAAATCCAGACCCAAATGGTTATGTACATTTAAAATATATATAATAATAACAATAATAGTAATAGTAATAATAATAATAACAATAATAATAAAACCCACCCAAAATACCCAGACTTTCCAGCAGCTGTTTGGTCATACATATTATACTCCCAGTTACAACCAATTATTTGTATAATTTCACTGTACAAAAAGAAAGCCTTAGCCAAAATTACTAACGTTTCAGTCCACTCAAGCTTATTCACATGCCTGTCTTGGAGAATGAGGTCCAAGACATGTGCTTCTTCGCAGACGGCCGCACGTCTGCAGGGGAAGCGCCATCAGAGAGCAGCCCCGGGCTGCAGGCTCCCGTGGGCCTCCAACGCACCCTCCACATGACACACATCATGAGACTCTCCTACGGGCAACTAACAACAGGCTGCAATCATCTGCAGCTAAACTTACATGCCCAGTTCCGCAAACGCCATCCAAAGTCTTCATAAAGCTTAATGACAAATGTCATGTTCCTACTGAAGGACGCAAGAGAAGTAGGAGAGCATGTAGGCTGAGCTGGCTCTGAGGAGGCTCTGCTGAGAGAGGCACTGCTTTCACCTCCCATCTTGTCTTCCCACCCAGAAACTGGTGATAACGGTACCAAGTTCTTTCAGAAAGAGCTCAGCTATGAATGAACATTCCTAAATAAAGGCAGGGTATTATTATACAAACAGAGTATGGATCAGAAAATGTACTTTAGTTATACTTTAGTATTTCTGAGAGCACTGAAGAGTATTTAAACACAATTATACAGAAGGTAGTAGCACAGCCCATGAATTTCTATCAGTGATGTTCTTAGGAGAGGAAGCAGAAAATGACTTACTCTTGGGCAGGATTTCCATTATCCCCAGTATTAGACTGAGGTAGTACAAAAGAAAACATTGGATACTTGACACTGAATTACTGCAGTAACTTCAAGGCATATCCAAGTCAAATTACTTCAAAGATTGTGCAAGAATACTGGCATCCTACAAAACAAAAGTGTGTTGCGTATGGGCACACAAATGGAGGTAGCATTCGCATGTTCAATATACTGACACCATTTGGAAGCTGATTTTTTTTTTAACCAGGAGCTTGAAATTACTAACTCAGCAGTTCCTATCTGCAATCAGTCTTAAAGTGTGAACTGCCCAGTTAGCTCAATCTATTTTAAATGTGATTTCAAAGGTAGCATTTAAATGCCTTAAATATACATGTTTCAACACACTTTAAGGACAGTCGGGTGATCAAGCAAAGGATGCTGTCATGAAGTCCAGCCAAGCATCTATCAACTACTTGGAGCAGCAACACTGCAAGTTGGGAGTTTATTTTATGGAACAGTGCTACAACATTTCTCCTGACCCATAAACAAACCCGACGTGGAACATACACAAAAGTAGACTGAAATAAATATTAAATGGAAAATCAGAATGAGACAAGAAATGAAGAAAAGTTGTAGCACAAAGAAGCAAAAATTTTAACTTGAAGACAAACTCACTAAGCATGAGAGAGAAAAAAGGCAAAAAGAAGGAAGGAGAAATATTATCTAGAAGTCTTTAAGTGGGACTGGAAGGCCTTTTGAATAGTTATGTTTTAATCATGTTAGAAATAATTGGATGAAACTATAACCTGTGTCATACAGGACAGTAGACTAGATGATCGAATGTTTTCATGTTTTAAAATTGAAAAATCTATGAATAGAAAAAGGAAGGAAGCTGGAGTGGTTGCAAAGGAGACAGAGTGATGCAAAATTTGTTATTTTAGACACAGAAAACACATTGCCAAAAATAGTAAGAAAACACGTCTGACTTATGCATATACATGCTCTGTGCTCCACTACCCACATCAGTACTTTTATACATTTTATGTATAATTTGGTAGGACAAAATTCAACATGAAAAGATATACTGGGCCCCCAAGTGAATGGTTTCACAGATGCCAACAAACCTGCATGGTTTCAAATATAAAGAGAAAAATTCTCAGCCACCATAGTTCTCCAGCAGTGTCTGGATAGCAAATAGAAAGAGTATAATCCTTTTTAAAGAGGACATGCAGAGTTATCTTCCTTACTAGCTCCAGCTTAGCTCCATCATGTACAGGGCATGCAAAGAGCCAGGAATTAGCATGTAAAAGACTGGCCCAAGACCAAAACGTTCCAGCTATTCACAGCTGCTGGATAATCCCTTGGGGTCCATGGACAGCTGGCACAGGCTGGGCAGCCCTCATTTCTCAAACAAACAAAGAAAAGCATAACCAGGAAGATAACGATCAAGATTTCTAACAAAATCACAGCCAACTTCATAGTAACAGCAGCAACTAGCTTTGTTTTGTTTCATAAACCAGAAAGGAGCACAGAACAACTTTCTGGAGAGTTTGAACACGAAAACTGCTACACAAGTATCAACTGTCACTGCCCTGTACCATCAACTCTATATTTTTATCACAGATCACAAGCAAATTCATCTCTGAAGATAAAAGCAAATGACTGCATGCAAAGCAGCACTTATAAAGCTCTTTTGCTGCTGACTCCACTAACAATCACACTGGACATATTCAACCGAGAATCAGGCATTTTGGAGAGCCTACTCCAGTGCCAGTAAGAGATGCTCCTGCAGGGCTAGGGTCAAAGAAGAGCTGACATTATGTAGCACTGTAGACCTAGTGCTGTGCCCAAGGAAATTGCCATGGTACGACGACAGGGATTTGCAAAACCTGGCCTCTAGTCTGCAACTGCTTCCATCAAAGAGCTGTAAAATACTCTCTTCATTCTGTTTATTTTAAGGATAAAGTCTACTGCTGCCACGGCTGCCACCGGTTTAAAAGCAGAACTGACACAGTTAAGCTCCACAAGGCTTAACCACCTCCACAAGGCACAGACAGACATGGACATGATACTGCTTCTCAAATGGGAACCACTCACTGCACCAACAGTCTCAGTATGTTTTGCACAACCCGCCTGCAGAGCGGCCCTGGGATTGCCTGTTGCTCCTGCTGCTGAGCATCCGCAACACCTGCCTTACTAAAGGAACTCCAGCACCAAGTCCTCCTCTGTGAGGTCCCTGTGAAATTCCTAGGACACCTACCACAGCGCAGGTCTCCTGCAGCAAGGTTTGCCACAGCCTGTGCTAAACAAAGTACCACATGTAACACATGAGAAATTGCCCCAAAATACACAAGAGGTGAAAAACATCACAGCATTTTCTTTATTAGGGTTATTATTATTATGCAACTCACTATACAGCTATTAAAAGCAAGTTCCACCCAAAGCATTGCCGAAGCTGTTCCTACATGGACAAATCCATGCAAAAGCCTAACACTCATGAAGGTGCAGTCAAAGCAGAAAAGAAAACAGAACAGAACCAGGAACCAAACTCCCATGTTTGCATTTTTCAGCTGGTCTTGTCAATAATATTGCAATTGTTTCCTTATACAGAGTTCTCTGTAGAGGTAATTATAAAAGTAAGTCTATTAGTTTGCTTAAGGCTGGGAAAACTTAAGACTTCATCTCTCAGCCTTTAGAACAGGACTGTGTCCTAGTCTTAGGATAAGGACTATATTTACAAAAATGAGATTTCAAATTAAATCTTTTGTGCCACTGGAGATTTGAAAACTATCATTCTTCTTTTTTCTTTTTCCTAGAGCACCCATGATTACCATAACACTTTAGCTCCCAAGAAAAGAAAGCAGTAATTTCTGAATTGCAGGCATAACTTTTCTTACAGTAAAAGGGAGGCATCAAAATCACAAAAGAAGCCTTGACTTTCCAATGCTTCCATTAAAACAAAAGTGCCATTCACAGACTACTAGTCTTATATTTTGGTTGCAGTTCCTGCTTTAAGGCAGCAATCTACTAATTCCAAGAGTCACCAACAGAATTCATAAATGTTCTTTCTTTCTTATTTATAGGAGTTCTCCTGATAGTGGAGCAAAGACATGGCAACTGTAACTTCAGTTCCATGTTGGGAGTCGATGGCCAAAACTGCAGGACGCTTAGTATGATGAACCAGTACGGTACTGTCAGTCTGCAATAATAAGAGTAAGTCCACAATCACATAAGTACTCTGACAACTGTGACATAAAAAAAGAAACTATGGTCGCTTTTTTTCCCATTTGGTTCTGTATTTGAAAGTATTAAACCACAAAAACTGTAGATCTAGCATACGGACAATTGTGTGTCTATACTTTGTACAATCTCATATTCAAGAGCATACACAGAATTCCAGGGATGCGCTGTATTTAATTTCAATGTTTGCTGCATTATACCTGCTAAGTGATCTCAGCAACAGAGCTGTACATCAAGCAGTTGCTCAAGCCTGACTTCTCACAATGCGAAATTAGCATCTTGTGTATAAGATAAAATACGGAATTACAGAGACAAATATCGATGGCTCCAGTAACATTTTATGTCCATGCAAGTAATGAGAAGATTGCTGAAATCTGAATGCATTTTGACAAGCAGTTCCATCTAAGAAAACAGAGGAAAGAATTATTTTAATATATGTTGGAAGAAAATGAAACATTTTCCAAATTCAGAGATAGCAGAGTCACAATTTATTTGTCAATTCTGGGGAGCAGGGAGTTTCCTAGGCACAGGAAATCCAGTATGAAAGCCTTAATAGTGTGCTAATGTTCAGAAAAGTGACTACAAGAAACTATCTTTTCTTAATAGACATGCTGTGCATGTGACATCCATATTAGCTCTGATTGCTTTAGGGATTAAAATTACTTTTCTACTGGTTTACAGTTCTTTGCAACGCAAAATCCAACACAAAATTGTGAAAGAATATGCTAGATTGTTTCTGGTTTGTACATCACTAGATTTGCTAGTTAAATTCTAGTTGCAGAACTACTTACTTTCTTGAGTGGAATGCGTGAGCCATGAAAAACATGGCCTGACATTCAATTTATAGGGCTGGCACTTTGGAGTCTGGAGACAGGGAACATTATTCATAGATGATGCATATTTCAGCTAGAAGTCATTAAAGGGCCTTGAACAAGGAAAGCACGATGCCATTTTCAAAGACGCAGTATTCAGGTTATTGCCACAACAGAACTGCACTAGGCGTTCTTTTAATCTACAACTTTTTCTCTGGCAGTGTTTGTTTACAGTTTTCTTAGGTCTAGTTTCTATAAAACAGAAGCCAAGCAAGCCCATTTGCCAGAATGCTTCACGGTTTACAGCACTTTGATAATAAACCAATACTTGTCAAAATAAGAAACGGGATGCACAGTTCTATTTGGTCTGCAGTACACAATTCTGTGAATCTAGAGCTATCTTTTATATGAAAGAAATCTTTTATCGGATAATTAAACTTCTTACTCTGCACTACTAAAAAGAGATTTGGTAACAAATCAAATCTGGACTGATGTCTACAGGGACATTTTCAAACAAATAGTTTCTATAGAAAATTTACGTGCTTATTACACTTACAAAGGACTGTGATTTCCTTAAGGACATGAAACGCTAAATTATTTCCCCAATTGGTTTTAGTTTCCGTTATTTTTGATTGCTACAAGAGAATAAGCAGGTGACTTTGCTCATTGCTCCAGTACTGTGACACCATTAGGCTGACCAAATATTAACAGATTACAAAACACTTTACTAGGAAGAAAGATCACAAGAACTGACTTTAATTGGGACCACTACAGTCTGCAGAATTGAAGGAAGGCTATAATATATGAAATGACTTGAGAGGAAAGTACAAAGGAGTCGGTATCTGGCAAGCAAACGGGATACACATGTGGTGAGGCAGCCTGTCATCCATCTTCCTAGATGGAGATTGCTTTGTTGTTCTGTTGAGATTTTTTTTTTAGATGACCAGTTTGCAGACTGTGTAAGTTTCCAAACAAATTTTTTTGCATATCTAATGAAAATAAGATGTTTGTAAAATCCAACAAGATGCAGGGACTAGGTCTGAAAACAGGGATGCTCTTGGTTGTCAGGGTAACATGATCACCCCAGGTAACAACAGCATCAGCTGGAATCTGCAGTCCACACTGGGTACCTAAGCATACAAATCTTTCTGCTTTCTTGTTGTAATTAAGTTACAGAGCAATGTCAGTAACTGTTGCTAAGGCGTGGCTAAGGGTTTTACAGTATGTTAACACTGCAGGAAACCAAAGAACTATGGCTAATGCATATAAGATAGTTCTACTGGTGCTATCCACAGTGGTGGATATAAATGAAAGAATCAATGTATAGCAAAATAACAAAACCGTAAGGAACAGTCTGTTTGTTAAATGTGGCAGAATACATCCAATGTGGTCAGACCTAACAGCACAAAAAATGCTACCAGCTTTTTTCTTCATGATAACACTCATGTAGCTCTTCACCTCCTTCGACTCCCATGCACGCGGTGTACGTTCTCCTAGGAAGGCAACGCACAGATCCCAAGTACATTCCAAGTCTGCGACTTGACTTCCAGGTTAGCACATTGCCTCTTCCATCAAACCAACAGGCTTCAAACCTTGGCTCAGCTGCAAATGTACAAAGTTCACATTTGCAACACAATAAATGAAAAGACGAACTAGTTTTGCTTGTGTGCATTTCTAAAGATCTCATAAAACAAACACACCAAAGTCAGATGAGTGATTAAAACAAAAAAAATGCAATTTTTGAGTTACTAATGAATAGTCCAGTAGTTTCACTTTCTAATATTTGCTAATCCCACAGCATTACCAAACTGTGTTTGCAAATCACTCTTCTATTGCAATCCACTCCCTTGGTGTTCTGGAAAGAAATTTCTCTGAAAACATTTTCAGAAAGCTACTAAGCTGAAAAGAATTTCTCTGGAGAAGAGAATATTAAATATTCTGAATTTTGAATAATAAAGTACCTGTGAGTACCCTTGCATTTTTTTAATCTTACTGTATGTTCTTTAAACAGTATCATTCTAAGGAAAAAATATATTTAAATTACTTCATATAAATACATTCCTTCCAGCAGTTAGACCAGAGGAAAGAGCAGTATGGGATGATTAAAAATGTTCAGTCACCAAATGGAATACACATTATTGGCTGTCTAGGAGAAAGGAACAATGTGATTTAAAATAACATTTTATTTTTATATTTTTCTGATAATAGAGGACAATTTATACTGAGCAAGGATTAATAGAAGGGGGAAATTAAAAAAAAAAAAAACAGAAGGGACAAAAGCTATGGAAAAAAGTGGAAAATGTCAATCTTAATGTTCAGAGTAGCAAACTGTGTAATCAGTTTGTGCTCAAACCTACTATTTTACTCCCAGCCATGGCTGGCACCTGCGATTTGCAGTCCCTTTGCAAAACTGTCTTTCTCCAATGGGTAAAAGATTCTTCTTCTGCAGTTCTGATGTCCAAGAAATTCAATTGTACTTGTCTCTTGCTATATTTTTTCCTTGATATCTACTATACTTCTCCAGGTAAGTTGGTTTTCATTTAGTGTTGATGGCTCATATATGACAAACAAAAACTCTTCCTGTAATAGTTTCCCACTCAATTCTAAGCCAACGGTGAACTTCTCTTTCTGTTCTACCTGAAACTGAATTGGTGTTACTAGAGTAAATATTGACTTTATACCCATAAAGAACACGTGTACCTTCTCCGCACCCACATCCCCGCAGCCACGCTGTAGCTACACAAACCAGTATTACTGATCTGCAGCCAGACGAAGAGATTTTTCAAGTTAGAATTTGAAATACTGATTAATCAGATGTAGGAAATGAAAAACATGTGGGTGGAGCTAACATATATAAGTCAGATAACAGAGGTAAGTCCAGTTTGTGTTTTATACTACTCATTAAGTACATTAAAGGCAGAAATATTACAAGAAACACTCACATTAAAGAACTTTATAAAACTCTTAAACTTGTTGCCCTACTCTGTGATTTAAACCATGAAGCAAACTCAGGCAAGTGCAAGGCTTGCAACTCTAACCATTTGAAACTTAATTTAAAATCAACACTGAATATGGTATTTTGTATTGCAACAGATTAGAAAATTTGTTTAAAATTGTACTGTTTTCAACTCCAACCACTGATATCGGACACGAAAAGCAGCTCAACAGCCTTCTTAGAAAAGCTCTGCTGTCACCTGGCATAGAGCAAGGAGATTAAAGACGATCTGCACCAAACAGGGTTCAAGATGTTCCCCCAAACCACAGCAGCGCTAGATCTCAGCAGCGCTCTGGATCTCAGGCTCCCCTGAGACTTCCTCGCTCAGGGAGGAGCTCCCCTCACCTTCGTCTCCAGCCTGGCTCCACAACAGAAAACCACCCCCAAACACAGGGGCTAGAGAACGCCTCAACTTTACAGCCTCAATGAAGTTCCTCACACACAAAAAACCGATCATCACAATTTTAAAAGATGAATTCCTTAAATGGGAGTTTCAGTAACCTTTCCTGAAGTTGTTTCTTTCGCCTTCCCTTTCAGGGCAGAAAACATTTGAGAAAGCTGCGGTTTTCCTGTAGTCCGTCTCGGTGCACCGACAGAGGCAACCGGATCAGAAAACTTTGTAGATAACGTCAATATTCTTTTCAAAATTTGTAAGTAAGATCAGATAGGACTGTCATCTCTTCCTCAATACTTAGCTACTTAGTGAATTATGGAATAAAAACGTTCAGCTTATAATAAAAATTTATTGAAGTCACACTGAAAGTTAGATATTTTAAAAGGAATCTGATGGTTATGAAGTTTATACACAGATCTAGTGATATCATAAGCAAAATGACTTCTGTGATTGCTAACGCAGAATTCTCACACTTCAGTTTAAGGAAAGTTTTCCTAAAAAGCCTAATGTAAAGCATGCATATTTATAACTCAGAAGTTAATTATCAACAATTTATGTCACACTAGTTTTTCTATGTATTCATTCCAGGTGTTGCAGTATTACATTTTACTGACCAAGGATGGTCTCTGCCTTCCCCTTTTCAAATAGACAAATTATCAATGTAAACAATTAAATAATAGTGTCAAGACTGACACTAAAATCAAGATATCTGCTTTGCAGTATGGATAGGTTAACCAGCAGTACCAGCCTTCAATAACTATGTCCCTTTCATGGCAAGTTTTCTGGTACACAACAGCTGTTTTTATTGCTATTAATGCTGCACATTGACTGAAAAATCTGACCTGAATGAGATAAAACCAAAGCAGCTGTTTCATCTCCTTTCATCTCTCCACATCTCAATGGGGGCTTTGTGCACTATCAGTTTCCAAAGAAGAGCTGAAAAATCACGTGTCAACACCAGAGCACAACGTATGTGGGTCATCCAATAACTGGCAATCCAGAGCAGATTCCCTACCCATCCTATCCTCCCCCACTTAATCTTACCATGCTCAATCGACACGGATGAAAACAACAATCAGTCACTCCACTTAATTTTGAAAATAAATAAATAAATTGATATATAAAGAGAGCAAGCTTGTTCAGTTTTACAACCTGCTCTGAAAGCAGCTGAGCAGTTATATTTGGGGGAAAAATGTTTTTTTAGCTGGTAAAATTAGAAAAATTTTCTAACTCCGATCTATCACATTACTTCTACACACAGGACAGAAATGCACTCTCTTCCTGGTCACACACTTCATGCAATGACTCCTCCTTCCTGCCTCCTTCGTTAGCCTCCTTGGTTTTGCATGCTCTACTTCCGTCACCAAAAAAGATACATCAGTGCTGCCCACGAGCTCAAGATGACACAAGCTCAAAAATAGAACATTTTAATTACATACTTCTTTTAATTTCTCTTGCAAAGAATAATTAAGAGAGTAAAAGAAGCCCCCACAAAGAAACAAAAACATCTCGCAGCAACCCTCTGGAATTCACTGAGATTCGCACATAGTATCCTTTTAACGATCTAAGATATGATTACTGGTAATGCTTGGAATAAGAACAATTTAATTTAACAAGAAGACATAAGTACCAACTTAACTCTCAGCTCACTGAGATTCAGCAATGGTCAATTATCACAGCTTTGACTTGAGATGACATTTCCAGTACCAGAAGATTACAATGTAAAGTATGTTTTAACATATTATTTAAGCATGGCTCTGACATAGCTGAGTCTTTTCAGGCTTCCTCTCAAACAACAGTAATTCAATTTTTAACAAAAAGCCATTTGCTACATCACTTTTTGTAGTCTAAAAGAGTGGATGATTCAACTAGATGCTTATTTCAAACAGCAATAAATACTAAAATGGAATGCAAACAATATACATGAGCAGTATTATAAACACTGCTGTGTTCCATATATTTTAAGTTGTAGCTGTTATAATCATCAATATGCTAGCTTGTGTGCTTTGTTGATTTTAGAAATTAGTCAACTTTAAGATGAAGCACTGCTGTTAAATATACACATTCTATATATCAACACCTGGTGTAATAATTCCACGGTCCAGTCTTTCGCACAAGAAAATGAACACGCACACGTGCACATGCAAGCAATGTCTTTGTCTCCATGGATTTACAGTCCCTTCTCTGCTTCTGCGCAGAAAAGCACTCCAGCTAGATAGCGATAATCTGTATTTCGTATCAGAGCTCTAAAACATTTGTAACTATGTTTTGGATTAATTCAAGTTACTAAAGCCCCTTAAAAGGACCAGGTACACCATGTCAAGACTTTCCCAAGGAAAGGAGAGGGTAGCAGACTTGGGTCTGTCTCTCCCAGGCAATATCATGCTTTCTGCCCCCAGCTTTCCAGGTGGCTCTGTCAGGACCATTCCCGGCAGACTGCAGAGGGTCATCAAGCCTTCCTGGACAACTAGACAGCCCATCTGAGACCGGGATGGTCCAGGTTAAATCCAGATGTTTGGCAAGTGCAGAGTAGAGGAACACCCAACAGATTAATTCATGGGAATCTCTCCCTTCAATTGCACTGCACTCCAAACTGCACGTGAAAACTCCTGCAGATGTATTCCCATGTTTTAGCCCTCAAGTTCAATAACAACTACTACTGCAGATCTAATTTTTTTTTTTAATCGTCAAGCAAACTTCTAGAGGCAAAAGATTCATAGCTCTTAAATGAAGCTATGCCAATGGACTCTATTATTTTCCTAACTTTGCTTTGCATATAAGCAGATCGAAGCTTGTGTGACCCCACATCCTGTTCCAACAGACAGCTCCACGTCGGGGGCTCTCAGTTCCTGAACATGAGTGAGCTTCTAGAGCACAACTGCAATATAGCAAGGCAGAAAAGGGATCTCTAATAGAGAAGCACCCTGGCACAGAGTCCACTGCCCTTCAAATGATGTGAGTGTGAAGACACTGGAGGGAAACAACATGAGCATCTACTAAAGCCCAAACATTTAGAAGGCAGCAAAGATTTAGCCTCAAGAACAAATCCCAACACCAACCAAATCCTCTCTGCTCTTTTGCCTAAGGTACACAAGATCAGAAAACTCCGCCAATGCGGTAACACAGCATTTCTGTTTGCATGGAAAAGTGCCTAGTGAGAAGTATTCTTATAAAAATTTTATTACTACAAAGACTCTGCAGACGTTTCAACAGCAGTGCTGCTCTAAATTTTATTAGAATCTGAGGGTAGATTTTTCCCCTCTACTATTTCCATCAAAGCACCGAGCAGGCAAAAGCTTTCGGCAGAGTATCAAGCAAAAGTGCTCTCCAGAAAATGAAAAAAATTATATTCACACCATTATTCCCATGAGAGAACAGCATGTCTTTGTTAATTACTATTATTTACATAAAATATGATTTCTCTGGAAAGTCAGCTATGTACAACTGGCCTTAAAATAACAAAGATGCCTCAGGCCAGTGCAAAAATTCACATTTTTCAAGATCTCTAAATTTTCTGGCCTAAACTATCAAAAGGCCTGCTCTCACTTCTGAGGAAGCGAATATTAAGGCTCTTTCATCTTTAATGGGAACAAGCTTGAGCACAATAGTATTCAGGCTTTTAATTAAAAGACTTAATGCACAACTTATTATGCAATTTATCAATTGCAGTACTTCTACAAAGTCTCTCATCTCGAGTTTAATGTTAATTGTGCAGATAATAATTACAAAAAGTAATTTATTTGAAAAAAATGTATAATAAGTATTAAGAATAGCTTTTTTGCGATACTTATAAAATACTGCAAAGACTAGTCTCCAATTAGGGAAAAAAGCAAAACAAAAACAAAACACTTGCACAGCATCATTTGAAGAATTCCTCTGAAATCATCATTCATTTTTAGTGTCATAACTCGCAGTATTCTACTAAAGCCTATAAGACCACATAAACTCTCTTCCATAAACGTTATTTTAAAAATTTCAGTACTAAGAAGAACAAATTGCAAACTAGTTGTATGCCAGATTTGAGTTTAATCTGTACTAGCCAGAAGTTTCCATCTGAATGCAAAAAAGCTCATTTCTAGAGGTTTCTTTGGAGAGGTTTGCTCAGCGTTTAGACTATGTAGAAAATGAGGGTGCATCATAAACTGCAATTGCATCAGAACATAGAATTAGAAACAAAACATTAAAAAGTAATCACGAAGAGTAGTTAAAATTTTGATGAGGAATACAAAGATAACAGTAAACAATTTCCAAATTGGCAGAGCTGCTCAACTCAATCTTTTATGAAGAGTAAACACATGAAAGCATATATGCATATATCTACATTACCACATAAAAAAAAAACAGAAACAGAGATGAAAATTCTGTAACATCTGATGTTTTAACTAGCTACTTCTATGTTACGTATTCACACTGCATAACATTTTACCAAGGAGAAAATATATAATCTCATTCTGAAGGCTTTACCGCTTAAAAGTTAGATTTTCATAGCTCTAACACACAAAAGTGCACGCATACGGGCACACTTTCCTCTCTAACCTTCTCAAATCCAAGCTGCATTCACAGCATGTAAGGAGGAAAGATCAACGCAGGCCCCAGCTTCTGCAGCAGCCGGGTGGGCAAGAGCGAAGGATGAACCTCGGGCTCCCGCCCCAGGGGTGGCCCTTGACCAAGTGCAGCTGTCAGTTTTTCTGCAACCCTCTATGGAAAAGGCATTAGCAATTAGCATATTTTAAGTAACGTCCCATCTCCCATCCAGGAGCCGCCAGCCACTTTGGAGCGAGTCGGCAGCCCGCCGGAGGGAACGCCCCACCCCGGGGCCCTTCCTCCTCCAGCCCACGGCTCGTGCTCCGCTGGCCGGGACTCCTCCTGTACCTGCTCCTCTCCCGTCACTATAAATAAGGTGCAGTGTGACTAATACAGGCTGTGGCTTCTGCAGGTTGGACATCTGAGTTCAGGTAGATGAATCCTAGCTGGCATCTCTGAGTCACGGTTCCTCCCCAGCTTTCCACCGGGGCTGCGCAAGCACAGAACACCCCCAGGCAGGCCTTAAAATTACACTCTGCCCCAGAGCAATCTGTGAAACGGAGGGCACCAAATCTGACAGTTTTATCATAAATAGCTCTTAGGCCTTCTAAAAAGGATCCATGAGGGTAAATGATTATTGCCAGACAACCATATGTTTTAATGGGAGTGCAACTCTTCTCTGAAAATTAACTTTAAAATGATATCGTGGGCTTATGTTTGCTGCTCCTCAGAGATAGAGATGAAAGTATCACTTTATTTGACTGCTGGGGCTGAAACCTCAATCAACGAACTAAAGGAAAAGTTGTGATCTTTCTGGTTTGTACGGCATTCTCAGCCCCATTCCTAACGCTGCATTAGCTTTGCAATCTTCACGGAGGTAGAAGATTGCTTCAGTGACAAAAATAAGTAGATGATACTTGAATTTGCACAGAGAGAGCACAATTCTGCTGTAACAATTTTATGTTGTCATTTTACAGACTATAAATAGATTTAAAAATATTTATGAAGGCCAAACTCCGCAAAGTTGAAGTTAAGCAGCAGAGTTATGTAAGAAAGGGCTGCAGAACTGAACATTACATTAGGCTGATAATACAGCTCAAGAAAGAATACATCAGTTTTCACATTTTTCTTTCTTCTCTCAATTTTTTTTAAACTGATAAATTTGCACTGAGATTCTTCGCTTCAAATGGTCCACAAATCTCCAGTATCTGGTGATTATAGAGCTGGAGTGAAAACTGACATTTATGGTCCCTTTATATCAACCTTTCCTCTCTCCCTCAAGACAAACTTTGCCATAAACCGAAGCAAAATTATAAAAGAGTAACTTTAACTAAAACATTCTTAAAAGACAATGAATCAAAATCTCTCTGAAATAGTATGTCATATGTCATTGGAATTTAATTTCATTGAAGAATCACAGCACTCTAGTAAGTGTAATGGATTAGTCATCTGCTGCCATGAAGTGGAGAAGATC